>NC_138202.1:308166839-308912673 GCF_964194415.1 Vipera berus
TCCGTTCTTCTGATGCCTATACCACACTGGCAAAGTTAAAGAAATGAATCGGTGAAAGAATCTTTCCATGCTGTGCTCTGTTAGATTACCTTCTACATAATTCAACACTGTGGCATGGAGATGCAGGTTTTATTAACTATCTATTACACAGTCAGTTGAGCAAGTGAAAATTCATGCTCCAGGACTAAGTTCTCTCTCCCTTTACATTCTCCTTTTATTCTGAATTGATCTCCACTTTGCACAGACTGCCATGAGGCCATTACTGGAAACTGTCAAATGACATTTGTTTTGAAAGATCAGCAGGTTGGTTGCGGTGGGGAGGATGCTGCAGGCAAGTGCTACAGAATGCATAATAAAGCCTTGTTCTCAGTCAAAGGACGACGCACAAACACCTCCGCAAGCATTAGGCAGATAAAACTTTTGATTACTTGCTCCTAAAATCATCATATTGACTAAAATGAAACTCCAATATTTTTCTGACTTCTTTCCCCACCTTAAAAACAGCCAGTACTGTAAGATGTGGGTTGTTGTTGTTTTTTTTGTAATCAGGATAATCCAACTCAGTTTCCCCCAGCCTTCTGCCTTCCAGGTATACCCAAAATAAAAGGGGTAAAGATTCTAAAATCAATCTTAAATTCTGGTGACTACGTAAGACACAAGGTGCCGTTTTCTTGCCAACAGTATGGAAGTAGTTTTATATTGCTTTTTTCCCCCAATACTATATTTTTATCTCCCAATATTATCTACAATCTTGGAGCATCCTGGTGGTCTCCCATTCAAGTACTAACCAAGTCTGGCCGTGGCTAGCCTTTTCAATGTCAGCTAAGTGCTGCCATCTGCTGTGTTTACATTATGCACTGTAGTACATCTTCCACATCTCCCAGAGTGGGAAAAATGAATGAACCTGGTGTTGTTTCTATAAAAGGATGAAGACATCAGGTCCTTAAATGATACAAGGTGCAAATGAAATAAACTTCTCCATTCTTGCCTCAACACCCAAAGAAGTGCAACTATGAGCCTTAGAAGCAGAACCAAATATTTCTGAGCAAATTTCTCAGATTTTTTCCCATTCCCTGGTGGTAAAAGAATAATTTCAATCCTGGGAAGGGGGAATTGAAGAATTATTCCTCCCTTGGAGAAATGTGATGAAGTGGTGTTCCTCTGCTCTCCTTTGCCCACAAACAGAGGAAGGGATTTCAAGAGGTTTATTGCACATAGCATTAAATCAAGAATCTTCAAACTTGGTCCTTTTATGACTTGTGGACTTCAACTCCCAGAATTCCTCAGCCAGCATGCCTGGCTGAGGAATTCTGGGAGTTGAAGTCCACAAGTCATAAAAGAGCCAAGTTTGAAAACTCCTGCACTAAATGATGTAAAGTGGAAGATGGAGCATGCTTAGTACCCAGACTAGTTTCCAGGATTCTTCACAGGAGTTTTTATAGCAATACAAACACTTGCTAATGAAACTTGTTTTCCTTACTAAACCAGTGTAATATAATGATTAGAGTCATGGACTAGAACAAACAATGGAAAAATAGTGGATTTCTTTCAAATATTTGTCATCATCCAACAAATCTCACAAAGTTATTATTATAAAGATAAAATTGGAGGAAAGAAGGATAATGTACACTCAGGAGGAAAGGCAAGCTATAAGATAAAATATTAACCAACTCATGAATATTCAAAAGCTGGAAGACATCCAGAATATGGATGTAATCATATGGCCCATTGGAAATAGGGACATCATGATACTGTGTTTATAACCTGCTATTGACCTATCAAAATATATGCAGTAAAAGCCATCAGTTCTTTGGTTAATCATTCTTTACATTCAATTTGTTTCCATACCATATAAAGTTTTCTTCTCTTTTAAAAAATATAATATTGTAAACACAGAGGTAGCTCCATCATTCTTAGATTTACTTTTCTTGAAGGGTTTTTCAAGGATTAGTAAAGAAAGGCTGAAATGTGAGATTCAAGATGGAAAGTGTATTTCTCGAGAGATCTTCCTCTTCCCGTCCCCTCCCCCAAATCCGGAAGACAGGAAAGATCAGACTATTCATAACAGAGGAGAGAGACCTTTCTGGAGTCTTCAGGGGAAAATCAATCAAAGAAATTATTTTTCCCACAGACCAGGGCATAACAAACTTTAATAACATGGGATTTTTTCTCCCTGATTGAGGCATAAATCTTTGATTAATTTATAGCCTGGAGTGACTATATAATAGTCCCTAATGTGTTTTCTGAATAGGAATTGAGCACTAGTAAGAAACATTTTTTAAAAAAAGCTGGCTCTCTTCAAATTAATGAGAGATGTAGTTGTTGCAGCCCTTCTAATATTTGAGTCTGAAATAATATAGAAGACTGCAAATCTTGTTTAAGTCCCATTGAAATTTATGGGATTTAAGTAAATTGCACCTGACATGTCCCAATAGATATTAACAAGTGCTGTTGCAACTTTATTTGTATTTATTTGAAAGCAAATTTATCTGAATCTGTTGGGTCGCTTTTGAATAAACTTATGATTTTTATATGCATCTATAGCTCTGCATAGCAGTGCAATACCACATTGCATCTATAGAATTAAACACCCTTTCCCCAAATATGGTACCCTCAATAAGCAGATGATTTCAACTGCTATCTAAATAAGGATGACTAATTCATGAAGAGTCACCTTATCAGTAACATGCGTAGTATATAAATTTAATAAATAAATAATAAACAAACAAATAAGAGCAGTGTGGGGAAATATGGGCTTAAAGAAGTGAGAAGGATGTTCAGGTGCCATGGAGTGGGGAGGGTGGGTGGGAAGGGCGCTGCAGGAAAGCGCTACAGAATGCAGTGAATAAGTGCCAGAGATGCTATAGAGCATGGGTGGAGAACACAGAAATCAAATTAACTACATTATTGGTACAAGTTGGCAGAAGAGCTTAGTTATAAGGGCATAGGTATAGCCTGGGACTGGTTGTGGAACAGATCAGGAATGATCATGTACAATATTCAAGCTATGTGTATTCTTTTGCACATAAAGATAGTGAAAAAATATTAGGGATTTTTTTTAAAGGTCATGTTTGAATTAGCACTTAAAAAAAATAAACATTAACATTTTCCACATCTGTTAAAGCAATTAAGAATTGAAAGTGAAAGACTAGTCTAGATCTGGGCTACAACAATATTCCAGACTACTAGATAACAATATCAAAAACTCTTGGCTGCCATCTACTGATTGTCTGGAATTTTGCAACCCAAATACGCAAACCTTGTGAAAGTAAATATGTGGAGGATGGCATACAATATAACTAAGACATGTGAATGTATTATTAACATGATAAAAGACCCTCAGAGGATATAAAATCAAACAACAGAAAATTGGGCAGGGGTGGATGAAGGGAATCAACCCAAGAAGTGTAGGAAACCCTGAAAAATGCAATCACAAAAGCCCAGACCAGCACAATACTATTGAGAAAGAAAAATAAGAAATCCAAGAAGAAACCAGCATGGCTGCACAAAGATCTCTCTAACAAACTGAAAGACAAAAAGGACAAATACAAAAAATGGAAAGAAGGGCACATAACTAAGGCTGATTATCAGCAGACAGCCAAAACATGCAAAGATGAAGTCAGGAAAGCAAAGACTCAGAATGAACCAAAGGTACAAATACAGATTGGGTAAGACCTGGCTTAAAAACAGTAACTGTGAAAGGGACCTTGGAGTCCTAGTGGACAATCACTTAACTATGAGCCAGCAGTGTGCAGCAGCAACCAAAAAAGAGGCATAGAATCAAGATCATGTGAAGTACTAATACCGCTTTACAAAGCCCTAGTAAGACCACACCTGGAATACTGCAGCCAGTTTTCGTCACCATATCACAAAAAAGATGTTGAGAGTTTGGAAAAATTCAGAGAACAGCAACAAAGATGATCAAAGGCCTGGAGGCTAAAACATAGGAAGAACGGGACTTGGGTTTGGCTAGTCTAAAGAAAAGAAGAAATAGGGTAGACGTGATAGCAGTGTTCCAGTATCTGAAGGGCTGCCACAGGGCAGAGGGGGCCAGTTGTTCACCAAAGCACCAGAGGGAAGGAGGAGAAACAATGGTTGGAAACTGATCAAAGAGAGAAGCAACCTGGAATTAAGGAGAAACTTCCTGACAGTGAGGACAATCAAACAGTGGGACAGCTTACCCCCAGAAATCGTGGGTGCTCCATCACTGGAGATTTTTAAGAAGAGACAAGACATTCACCTGTCTGAGATGGTATAGGTTCTCCTGCTTGAGCAGGGGACTGGACTAGAAGACTTCCAAGACTTCTATTCTATTCTATTCTATTCTATTCTATTCTATTCTATTCTATTCTATTCTATTCTATTCTATTCGTTGGGTGCAGGCCACAAGAAAGGAGACAATGAGTAATGAAGACGAGGAGGGGTTAATTGCTGTGGAATATGGTACTGGTCATTCAGACTGATGGAGTCGAAAGACAAATTCATAGAATGAAGTCCATACCGGGCTATTAGCCAAGATCTCTGAAAACGACGTCCAGGTTCAGAAGCAGTACATCTTTTAAAAACCACCAGTTCCGGAACTCCCTGCAACTTTTAAATATTTTGCCAGCGGAGCTTTATTTGCAATCGGACACAAGACGAACTCCCCCACCCCTCCCGGCGGCGATTTTTATGGCCCCTGCGGCGAAGCGAGCCTGGGCGAGAGAGGCTGAATCGTAGGCTGGACTGGGCGCGGCTGATCTTTCGTAAGGGCGAATCCATTCTCCGCTATTTTACATAAAGAAGAGGAAGGCACGACACTTTGAGAAAGAGCCAGGCTTCTGCGACCCGGTGCCTCCTCCTCCTCCTCCTCCACCACCACCACCACCACCCCCCCGATGATTCAGTCCTTCTCCCATAATCCCAGCTAGCCCATCTGCAGAGCGCTAGGCTAGGAAAAGGTGAATTAGGGAGGATGTAGGTTTGCAGCTTCTTTAATCTTGAATTTATTCATCCTTCGTTATACTGATATCCAGTGATTTACATCAAACATAAATCAAGTTTTAAGGCTTGGCAAGGACGGCTGATTTTCAGTCTGAGGAAATGACGCTTTATTCAAGAGGGTTTTCCCCTCTTTGAACCCTCGTATTTCAAATGTTGAAACGTCACAATGATTACAACAATTTCACGAACGCTTAAATCCGTCTTGGGCAGTTTATATGTCAACATCTAGCGCCTCGATTCAATTCCTTATACGTATTCTCCGAGTTATGCCACCTTTTCTATGTAGCCAAAAAAGTAAAAATCAGGAGTATCGCAGGACCCTTTCCAACTAACAGAAAACGAAACGAAACGAAAGCTTATACCTTTTAATGAAGCTGATTAATCTGAAAGGTCCTCTTCCTGATATGAGACTGTCATGGATTATCTGAGCTCTTCCACTAGAATAGATTAACCTCACAAAGAAGAAATCGTCAACTGCAACTGATTCTATCCCAGCCTTAAAACTGGCCTTGCCGTTCTTTCCTAGAGTTTTAAGATTTCCACCCTCAACGCACACATTACACAGCGTTCCACCTTGTGTTATTAATATCACTGTCCCGATGAGCTTTATTTTACCCACTGGTTTTAATTGATTCGATTTTTATTTCTCCAGGGGAATTAATTAGAAAAGAAAAAGGTCAATAAATCTTATCAAGAGGGCTTACTATTACGTAAAGAGTTTCTTGACCAGTCAAGCAGCTGCAATAGTGGCTGGAAACGCGCATGAAAATTTATCGTCCAACAGACGGACAAAAATACCAGCATCTGGCTGGCTGTGCAACGAAACACGATGATGATGATGATGATGGTGATGATGATCAGGCGCGAGACTCATCGAGATGTCTGCGAAAGACATTAAGTTTTTCTTCCTTTAAAATCCGCAGTTTGAGCGGGGGGGGGAGTACAGAAAATAGAGCAGGCTGGGCAGCTTCGGCTAAACCAGGGGTAGGCAACCTCGGCTCTTTTATGACTCATGGACTTCAACTCCCAGAATTCCTGAGCCAGCTATGCTGGCTCAGGAATTCTGGGAGTTGAAGTCCATGAGTCATAAAAGAGCCGAGGTTGCCTACCCCTGGGCTAAACCAAAGAAGTTGCAAAATTTGTGCCTATGGGAAACCCCAAAAGAACTTAATACTTGGGCAATTCAGTACGCGTGAGAACAGCGTCTTCAGAAATGCGGCTCAGTCTGGATTACGCAGGTCAAGGAATTCGGACATTCCATCTACCCGAATGCAGGCCAGCAAGGTCGGAGGAACCGTTTTAAACATTTCGCAACGTAGCTGGGCGCCCACCTCCCATCCACGTCCGCGCCTTTAGGGACGGGACTGAGAAAGTGTCCGCGAGGCAAAAAGTCAAGATGGTGGCTGCGATTGACTCTCTGCCCGTCTTGTTACGGCCCTCACATAAAATCCACATAAAACCCAGGCAGAGCGTCGGGCGCATCGCTGCGATCGCCATCTTCACTTTTTTTGACTATGCCTGGCAAAAAAAAAAAACAACCACCCGGTTGTAACATTAATCTGGGCTGTGGCTGGAGGAAAGGTAAAGAGAACTCGGCCAGGCTCGGTGAAGACGTGCCTTGTAAGTTGCCCCGAGGGAAGAGGCATGTCCTGTCCTTCAAGGCCTCTGAAAAAAATCATCCCTCGCGTCCAGGAGAGTCGGTCGGGCTGCGGGGATGCAACTCGAGCCGCTTCGCCCGTTCTCGGAAACAAACTCTGGAATCCCTTCGCGTCACGCCCTGGCCTTCTGGCCCAGCCCGCCCAGCCCAAGGCCAAGCGAACTACATTAGTAGTCGGGATACAGTGTGGGCCGTTATAGGTTCAGTCGAGAATTATTTCAGACTTTTTCAGGAGGGAAGGCAGGATCATAATCTCGAAGGAACGGTTACTATTATATCTATTTAGGACGACGACGACATTTTGTTTTGTGGTTCACCTCGTCGACTTCTCACTCGAACAAATTCACCACAATCACCCAAAGGCCTTAATGGCTGCTCCTACTGAGGGCAAAGCCGGAGCTTCTCCCGCCCGCTCTCGTCGCCTTGTCCAAGAACTGCCATGGCCCTCGCGCCCCATCCAAGCATTTACGGCCTACAGGGCGGATTCGAGCGCGACGGGAATCCGCTAGCACCATACAAGGCCGGCTGGCCGGGCGAGCTACCACCCGCCTTCGCCGAGGAGGCCCATCCATTACCGCGCCGGGATCATCTGGAGCCAGCAAAGATACACAGACGATAAATTCTGGCTGCGCGCTACCCCGCGCCCCGACGGCCGGGCCGCCCGCATTCCTGCGCGGGACTGACTGGGAGGAAAGGCGGGGTAAGGCCGGGCCTTGCGAATCCGTCCCCTCGGCCCGCTATCCATCACGGCGCTGAGGTCTCTGCAGGGCCGGTGCAAAGAGGCCCCACCGGCTGAGGCGGCGCGCTTCGTTCTCTTTCTCAGTTTCTCTCAGTGCCGGATTTGGACACGGCTAATTGAGAGGGGGAGGGGAGTGTTCAAAATATTGGATGATATGCAAATAGTAAAATCATCCCAGTACATAGTATTTGGGTAGCAAATCAGGGGTATCGTCCTCACTCCAGAAGGTGCTTTCAACCCCAAGATTAGCGAAAGAATCAAAGTTCAGAGCAGGGAAAGGACTCTGTTGTAAGATATTTTCCCTTTGTTTCCTTTTTCTTTCTGCACCTTCTATGCTAACGTGCTCGAGGTTTAAAAGAGTCCATTTACACAGAATTAACCCAAATGTGTATGTGTGGTGTGTTTTTGTTCGTCTTGTTTTTTTGAGGGATATATGTCTGCATGTTTTGTTTTTGTTTTGTACCTTCACACCAGGTGACTGCCTGGACAGGTCCCTGCGGTTCTCTTGGCAAGGTTTCAGGAGTGGTTTGCCATTGCCTCTTTCCCAGGCTGAGAGAAAGGGACTGGCCCAAAGTCACCCAGCTTGCTTTGTGCTTAAGAAGGATCAGAACTCAGTTCCTAGCCTAGTGCCTTAACCACTACAACAAACTGGCTTTCTTGATTTATAGATTACATTAAATATGGTACTGCTTAGGTAGTGCAGATTCTGCTACAAAGCTGACAATATCCATCTAAGATTTTAATAACATTTACCTAGTTTCCTGCCCAACTTTAAAAAAAAACTCTGAACATGCTTGACATTTTGTTGTACCTTAGAAAGCCTTATTTGGTTCATAAATTGCTTAATTAAATGTGTGATCTGAGGACCACAACCTTGTACAATCATTTTGTAAAGTGAAGCATGAGATGCTTCAGGAAGTTAACTGCTCTCCAGCCTTCTCACAATTCTGAACTCTTACGACAGAGGAGAGGCCACCTTGTGCATGCTCAGAGGCTTGAAACACTTTGCACATGTTCAAATATACCCAATTTTTAATCATGCCATGTGCGTGAGATTCTACATTTAAATCTGTAGTGACCCCTGTGCTCTTGCCTTAAATTGAGGGAATACACTAAGGACATACATGAGTCACATTTAAAATTCCACCAAAATCTGTCACCATTCCCATACTTAGGCCCAATGCCATTGAAAAAAGTCACTGAGCTCAGTGTCATAGGGGCAAAGAGAATTGTTTGGAAAAGCAACCTGATCCAGAAGGAATTTGAGGAAGGGATAGAAGGGAGAAAACCTGAAATTAGCCAGATTTCAATAACAAGGAACTTAATTTGAAATTGATCCTTCCTGAGACTAATGAAGGAAGTTTGTTCAGAGAAACATGAGCTCAATTTTGAGAAAAAACAGTGTCCTAGATTATAATCTTCTCAGTTTGGATTCTTCAATTCAATAAAGTTATGTTTTGGGAGAAAGAGCAGCTGTAATGGCTTGCTTAGTTAATCTTTTACAAGCCAAAAAAGAATATAATTATTTTGCTAAATTCTATTCCAAGATCCTAAATGCCTTTCTTCCTTAAATCTCCCTTCTCTCTGTTTTCCTGTGTGAAAATCCCCCAGCCTTTTGTTTTATGGAGATGATCTGTGAGATTAATCCTAAAAAGGACAGCAAACAAACTTAGACAAGATTATTGAAGAATAAAGAGGTTAATAACAAATAGTTAAATGTTACATTTTCAGATGTAGTGCATGGTATGAAAACTGGATACTGAGGAACAATGAGAGAAAGAGTATAAACATTCTCAAATTAATTAATTTGGAGATGGTTGCTAGGTCTATCATGGATTGCAAAGAGAACTGTCAAAGAGACTTGGATCAAATAATGGCTGGGGGCTTTTGGGAAATAATGATCAATAAGGATAAATTCATATACTTTGGACTCATAATGTCAACAGATGTTGTTGTTAGTTGCAAAGTCGCGACCCCACCCCATGGACAACGTTCCTCCAGGCCTTCCTGTCCTCTACCAACAGATAGTGGATTAGAAAAAATATGCTTGATAAAATAGTGATATAAGTGGAAGAAATGAAAGATAAAGTCAGTAGACAGCATCCAAGTGTTTTCTACAATGTTCTTGGAAAACCTAGAAATTATTTATGGAGACAGATCATTTTACACATGCAGTGACCAGGAGTCAAGTCCAATTTAATATCATTTAATCCTTCAAATACAACCTTGTTTAGATCTTTCAGAAGAATTAGTAGTTTTCTGCTTCTTCCCTTTCACTACACATACCACTTGAATCAAATACTCCTTTATCCATCAATACTTACTGCCTTATCCCAGACATATGCAGAATGTCATTCACTCATTCCAAATTTGTCTTAAATCATGTTTTTTTCTGAAATTGGCAGCCATATAAATATGATAAATAAATACATCTGAATTCTTCAGGATGCCAAAGGATTCTGGTGGGTGTCAAGGTGAGGATATTCCTTGATTTCATCAATGAAATAAGCAGCCAAGGTAATGCAGCTCAATTCAACATCAGGAACCATCCCAAAAAATTAAACCTGATTTTGAGTTTAGAAACCTCTCTTAAACACATGGAGTTTCTATTCTTGATTGTTCTCTTTGCTTTGTGAAGGACCATGAAACTACCAACCACACTTATTTCTGGAATTAAGAAGAGGGTAGGAAAATAAATAGCAGAAAACCAGAATAATATTAATATCTGTAATATTCTTTTACTCAGTGATAACCCAGCACTGTGTTAAAGATACAAAAATAAGACTCTCTCCACTCCCCCATCTCCAAACATTCAAATGGCCTGGATTTAAAGAGAAGAACAAAAGAAAAATGAATTTCTCAACAACTAATGTTTTATTTTATATTCTAAGCTGCTCAGGTTTTGGTTTTACACTCCTCTAGTTTCTATGCTGCAGGTTCTGCTGAATTCTATTTATAGTATTTTTAATTTTTAATGGTAGATTTCACTCTTGGCCTCTATAAGATTATGTGCAAATAGACACGTGATCATGTAAATACTATGATTACAGTGACAATAGAAAAGGGATAGCAAGGAATCAGTCAGCTGTAGATATTCAAGTGATTATGGAAAGTTCATTAAATTAAAGGAAACATGTATCTGCCCCCTATAATCCAGCCTTCCTCTTGCCATGACCTTCTCCTGGCCTAGCATTCATAAGTTCTTGAGGGGGAATAAATGCATGGAAAATTAAAGGAAGAATATTGTTGCTATATATTGAGGCCAGAGGGGCAGGAGGTGTTGGTTGTGTGGATTATAGTTATAACAGGTTACACCTATACAAATATAGGTATAACAAGTAAAAAAGTTAGAATGATGAAAAATGTGATTAACCCTTCTATTTTTGAGTAATAGTTAAATAGGTGCTATAAAGAGGGACAATCTGTTTTCCAGCATGCATAGTTATTTTGACCATCTGGACATAAGTCTTATTAATTATTCTTACAGGAAAAAAATGTTCTCCAACATAGTTGAAGCTCAATATCTTGCTTGACTCCCCAACACCCAAGCTATTTACCTTATTTTGAATTAATGGCTTTCATATGAATCAATGGAATTCAGTCATCATAAATAGAAAGGACTTGATTTCATTATTCTCTCCATAGTTTTCTCTCCTTATTACTCATTGGTGGGAAAACAGATTTTGGTCATTTATTGAATACTTTCTTGAGGATGTTGCACAAAACATAAACACATCAATTGACAGCATCAGAATATAAGAACAGTCTTGCTGGATCAAACTAAAGGCTTGCCTAGTCCAGCATTCCTCTCCTGTAGAGCTAGCCAGAGGTCAGAGAAAAGCCTAAGCAGGACATGAATTCAGAAACAACTTCTTGCTCATAATTTTCCAGCATTTGATCTGAAGAAGCATGTTGTTAACAGTATTAGAGGTTAACTCATGAATAGAATGGAAAATGTATAAAAATGACTCAAGATTAACGGATCATTGTTAACTGTAGATTTATGGACCCTTTTTCTATGTCTTTTTCCCCCCAGGAACTCCAGGAAATCTCCCTTAATTTTATTCTCACAACAACTCTGTGAGATAGGTTGGGCACAGAGAGAGTGACTGGCCCAAAGACTGACTGTCAGTGACTACAGATGACAGTCCAATAACTTGATCTCCCATCATACTTTTATCTTTTGGGATAAGCAACATTATTAACTAACACCATTCATGATATTTCCCCATATCTTTCCATCCAAAATAAAGCAGCTTGTTATCAAAATAAATACAAGGATTTAAAGAACAGATTTTGTACAGCTTCATTGATCTTTGATAGATTGATATTCAAGTCTCCATTCCTTATTGCACCATACACAGTCTTAATAAAGATTATATAGGTTCCAGAAAATAACTCAACATCATCTATCTATCTATCTATCTATCTATCTATCTATCTATCTATCTATCTATCTATCTATATATATATATATATATATATATATATATACATTCACCATTTCAAACATCATCACAAACTCTGTATATGTATGTATTCATGGATGCATTAAATACACATCCTTATTTTCTTGCTTAATGTTTAAGATCACTAAGCCACCCATTTGTTCTCTCAGATCTTTTATCCCATTCTTATTGCATTCAATAAGCAGCTTTCAACTCCATATTCATACAGAACATTCCATAATTAAGCTCTATTCATTTTGTGATACACTTTCTCTAAATCAATAAACGTAAATTATATTTACTCGCATTCATACATTTATTTCTTAATGACCTGCTGAAGAGCAAAATCTGATTTGCATGCCCTCTAACCAGTAAAGCTGCAAGGTACTTCTGAATATTGCTCATTATAACTTCTTGTATCCTTTAGATCAGAATTCTGCTAAACATCTTCCCAGGTACATCTAACAGACTCACCACCGTGTAGCGTTTACGTCTACTCATAATATTTTTTCCCTTTATATGCTTTGTAATAATAGCATTTTTCTCATCTTCAGGAACATATGTTGTCTTCACACATACACTTAATGTCCATATTCCTATTGAGACACAACCACTTCATAAGCAAATTACTTCCAAATTTTAACATTTCTCCAGTAAGACTGTTTATCCTGTTTGCTTTACCATTTTTCAACATTCTGAGAGTATTTATGACTTCCTCTTCACAATTATTTCTTGCACTGCAATGTTTATAGCATTTGTTTTTATTTCTGCTCTTTGAAATATGACTATCGTTCAAATCTCTAAAATCTCTAAAATGCTCCTTTCAGTATTTCTCTTATCAGTTTCTCCCAAATCATTTCATCATTTTGATTTTTAATTCCATGCATGCTGCTGGATGTCCCTTTCTCAGCCCTTTTCATCCCCTTCCAAAACTCCTTTTTATTTCCATCAAAATCATTCTGCATTTTCTCTGATTACTTAAATGTCATTGTCATGAGGGTTCACAATAATCTAGATATTAGTTCCTACTTTCTGGGATACATTTAGCCCTTTCATTCAAAATTAATCTTATACCTTTGTTTCTATGGATATGTCCCATCAACTCTACCAGATCTGGCTATCTTCACTCAGGTTGATTATATCCTTACCCTTTCAGTTAATTTCACAGACACACACATAACTTGTTTATCGTTCTTTATTTCCTTTACTTCATCAATGTATATCCATTTATTCCTCTTATATTCCAAGTTGCAATCTCCCATGGGCTATTATCATGAGCAGATGGGCTACCATTCTTCACTGCCCATAATATTTTGATCAATCAAGACTTGGTTAGTCAAAACATAACACTTTTGAGTAAGAAAGAGTAAGTATAGACTAAGGCAGGGTGTCAAACTCACAATGTCGCAATGTGTTGCAACTTTTTTGCCATTGCTGGCAATGGGGTGGGCACAGTTTCGCTATGTTGCATCCGGCCCTTGGGCCAGCAGTTTGACACCCCTGGACTAAGGTATCAATCTTAACTTCAACTGGGTCACATGCATCATTTCTTGTTAATGGAAGATATAATATGGGTCACGGGAGGCACATCTGGGGCAGTACACCTCGGGTACATGCAAAGTCCAGTTTTGCTGAACCATGCCCAAATTGTAGCACTCTATGCAATCCAGTATTGCTAAAGAGGAGGTTACCTTGTAAATCAACAGATTGCAATCCACATCCCACAAATATGAGATACATGCAATGTGTACATTCACAATGCCTGTATTCATTTTATTCATTATTTTTATTGAACTCTAAATCCCACTGAATTCCAGTGGAACTTTCAATCTTTTAGGATAATTTTAGCACAAGTAATTCCCACAATATGCAATGCTCTATTGTTAAAGTCTTCAAGACTACAGTCATTTAGTGTAATCTTATGCATCTCTACTCAGATTGTAAGTCCCATTGGTTTATCTAGGACTTTTTCTTATTAAATTTATTAGCCTCTGTCAATTAAATTTGCACATGGGTATAAAAGCAGTAGTGATGAAGCTTGGGTTAGAAAGGAGAATGACCTTTTTTTTAAAAAAATGGCATTCACTGTTAAGTGAGCATTAAACTGCCCAACTAAAGTGGATGAGGTGTTTTTAATTGCATAAATTTGTATAGTTAATCTATATGATTTAATGTTACAACCCTGTAACTATTTACCAGAGAATAATCCCCCTCAGAGTGATACTTATTCCTGAGTAGCTATAAATAGTATTGCACAGTAAACCTATCAACATTGCAGCCTTCATTCAGCAAGTTTTAATTTTGTTGCAATTATTTTTCGATCACATGCCAGTATGAAGACTGGGGGTGGGGGTGTCTGTGAAGAGAATGTGCATTTTGTTGTACTTCACTTGTTATTTTTAAGCAGACTGGTTTGTGCTTTTTCCTTTAACAAGGATACATAGAGAGGTAACATTTTTATTGTTAGAACCAGCGAATAAACTAATTCTAACAGCTTGTTGATGAATCTTCATAGGTTGTGTTTGTAACAAGTGTAAGCACATAACTAGACCCTCACCTGGAGAATGTATTCCTTATTCTCAAGAAATGTAAGAATGTTTAGCAACAGGATTGCCAACAGAAAAGATATAATGCTTTAGGGTACGTGGTTTCCCTTTAAGTTCTCTGTGTTCTGAATATTTAGTAGCAAGGCTTGGTGGTAGCCTAGCCCGGTTCCCAGGAGTGATGTGTAAAGCTCTCTTCAGCTAACAACGTGGATCATGCAGTTCTTCATCAGCTCCCAAGCCACAGAGATGCCTGGAAACATCCCTGGGTGAGAATGATTGTGGTTAAACATAAACCCCGAGTCAAGCAAACCTTGGCTTTTTCTTTCCCCATAAACTCTGCATTCGTGGAGTTTTATCACAAGGTAAAAGACGAGGTAGATTCGTTTTGTGACTGAGCGCAAGTGGAGGGGGGGGGAGTACTATTTTAATTCCAGGATGACCAAGGGGAGCCTAAGCCCGCCTCCCTCGCAGTGTGGGAACGGAACCTAGGCAGCATCCTAAAGGCAGGCAAGGAAAGCAAAATCTGGCCAGGGCGTGCTTGTGCGGTGGTTAGGTTGCAACTGCAGTCCCGCGAACAGTGTGACCTCAGCCAATTCGGGTTTGGGCTAAAGGATGTTTATTCAAGTAACCAAACGGAGACGAGTTATCGAGAAAACCAGGGAAAAGCTTTATTGTGGCAAAGCTTTAAATCAGGGGGTCTTCAAACTTGGCCCTTTTATGACTTGCGGACTTCAACTCCCAGAATTCCTCAGCCGGCAGGCATGCCGGCTGAGGAATTCTGGGAGTTGAAGTCCGCAAGTCATAAAAGGGCCAAGTTTGAAGACCCCTGCTTTAAATGAAAAGGAGACAAAACACCGCCTCGGCGTTTTGCTGCGAGTTAGGTAGGAAGAAATGGCGCTCAAAGAAACGCAGCGGCTGCTTCCATATGCCTTCCCAACCCCAGGAGAAAGCTCGTTGCCCTTTTCCACCCCCACCATTCCCTGGCTAGCGGGTAAGCTCTCGCCTTGGAGATTTCCTTACAAAGCTGGCAATCGCTTCCCTTCCTGAAAGGACCGACCGCTCCGGAGCCCCCAATTAGCAAAGGCTAAACCCATTAGCGGCTCTCTGGTTTCGGCCAGGTGGCCCTCATCACAGCTGGGCGAGGTCTGGAGCCGGAATCCCATCCGCTGCCGGGACCTCCCAGCGAACCCCCCCCCCCATCAATAATCCGCGCAACCCCGCTTTAATGGCCTCTCGCCCTCCCCTTCCTTCCCCTCGGCTCCGCGGAGCAAGATGTGCCCGGCCGGAGAAAGGCGGCGTGGCAGCGGCGGCAGCGACAATCTGGGCTGTTTTCCGCGGAAGATCTGCGATCGAAGGGAAGGCACAGCTCGGAAAGTAAAATCGTGGAAGGGCGGGAATAAAAGCTTCGCCTTTAAGCCAATAGCTTGACTGAATTTTAACTACAAATAGTTACCCAGCAGCATAGTATTTAAACCATTTAATTAAATTGTTGTTGTTAGCTGCGAAGTCGTGTCCGACCCATCGCGACCCTATGGACAACGTTCCTCCAGGCCTTCCTGTCCTCTACCATCTTCTGGAGTCCATTTAAGCTCACGCCTACTGCTTCAGTGACTCCATCCAGCCACCTCATTCTCTGTCGTCCCCTTCTTCTATTGCCCTCGATCTTTCCCAGCATTAGGCTCTTCTCCAGTGAGTCCTTCCTTCTCATTAATTAAATACGTTAATTTAATTAACATATCAATTAACCCTGCCTTTCCGATTAAACATTCGTAGAAGCCACGCTTCGAGCGATGACCCTGGGAAACAAAGGTGTTTCCACCCCCAACTTTTTTTCTTCTTTATGAATTCCTTTCTCAGACTAGACTCGAGTCTTCCAGGTGTGACGCACTACAACGCCTGTTCCTATTGCCAGCCAAAATGGTTGGGAAAGGCTAAAAAATAAAAATAAAGAAATGCTTTGTCAGAAGGGAAGGCTGAGTTGAATTGTTGCCATATTCGAATGCAGATCGTAAATCGTGCTAACTCAGGAGTACGAATCGGTACACAGTGGTTGGATGTACACACAGTACGCAAAGCAGTGATTTATTTAAAATGTGGTTTGGTCAACCTGCCCTGGTGGCCTATTTTATGCAAATCAAACCATTATTTACAAACTAAATGAAGAGTTCGTGGGCCACGCCAAAACCGGATAACTCCACAGTTTCGCACAATGTAAGAGACTTGAAAAAAATAAAGGATTAAAGTTAGAATGTTTGCCAGACAAAGAGGTCTCTCCTAATGAGCTAAGAAAAAGATGCCTTCTGTGTTAGTGCAAAATAAAAAAGGGAAGTTAGAGCTTTGTCCAAGGCAACTAGTGGCTAGTAACAATCAAGCGTTCACCCTCATAGGGAATAGGAAATCCAGCGTGTACTGAGCAGTTACGCTTTGCTTTTGCTTCTCATCCAAAGTGCTGCAAATCAGTTTCGGACTTGACTTTTGCAGCAATCCTGGAAAGGAGGCACATAGGATGACCGTTGCTTTTTATAGCTGAAAATGTGTGTCAGCCAGGGAAGTCTGCTTCGGAAAAGTTTTTTTCCCTGTGTGGAAGGAAATGATATGAATTTGTAACCTTTGGGATATTGTTGGATTGTTTGTTGAGTTCGAGGGGCTGACCAGTCTTTGACTAGAGTTCAAAGGGGGGGACGGACTGAAGACTTGCAAACATCAACACAGAATGTGGCTCTTTAGCAAGAGAGCAGAGAGGAACAGCGCAAGTGGAGTCTAGAATTAAGATTAACCTCGCTGGACAATGAACTTTCCGGCGCACGCCCAGATGTTCCCGAGGACTTGCTCAGACTTCCCCGCAATGGGACGCTGTGGAACGAGGGACCCCCCCCCGGAAGAGTTACACTGGAACCTCAGCATCCAATCAGAACGTGTGGAGCGGTGCCCTAGGAAGCCGAAGGCACTTCGCCTCTCTTTCACCTGGGAGGCTAGAAACCTGGAGGCTGAGTTATGACTGGAAAGTATCTCCTTTTCCTGCAAAATAGGACAAGATTGCCCCAAGCAAAGCCTGATGTTTAGCTCTTGTGAGTGTTGTTTAAGGGAGAGTTGGCAAGCTGATGGAAGGAGGAACGTTCCACTCATCTATATCCAGGAGACCAATCGACCCTGGGGCAGACACAATATGGTGGACAGAGTGAAACCTAAACACAAATCCCTTTTTAATGTTTAAAATATAGGTGCCACAAATGAGAAGTACCACTTATAGATATTTGTGCACACATGCTTCCAAATTTACATTTCCTTCTAACCCATTATGTGATTTGTTTGGCCTTAATATCTTATGAGAAACCAACCTCTTTGGCTTTTGGTGAAAGCGCATTTGTGGACCTGTCACATTGAGGATTAACAGATTAAATTATTGTGGTTGATGCCATGTGTGAACCAGGTCCTAGTGGTCCTGAGGCCACTGTTTGCTTAGATTAGAATATTCAAGTAAGGTCCAGCTATATCTGATCTGAGGTCCTTTTAACTTTTCCCAGGCAAGGCTGCAGAGAATGTGTTTGTTGACTACATTGTAGCAGCTAGTGCTAAGCCCAAAACAGCTTTAAACTCCCCATTTGAGATCTCTCTCCTCCTACTATACTTTCTAAATCTGGAAACTGATTTCACCTCTCACACCAAGCCATAATGTGATTGAAATCTGGCTTACTGTGTTGTGGGAACCCAATCGCAGAGAGCTGAAATTTTTTTAAAAAAATTCTCCACTTGCTGCTACCCTAGGTAGATAGGAAGGCTGGGATTACCCCAATCAGATCAGATAAACTCTTGGAGATGCATTTGCATTCTAACTGAAATAAGGGCATTGGTTTTTATTAGGCTTATTATAACAGTGCATTGTGCTAAACCAACTGGTATGGTTCATTGGAGTTCTTCATGAATCTAGAGAATATGTTAACTTGGTGTCAGTTTAAGCTTTAAACCTTTAGTGCATCTAAACTGTTGAAAGCAGAAAGCAATCAGGTGCATATCCCAGGGTGACTCCCTTGGACTCATACAACGAGCAAAGCCAAATGCCATGGTGGCAAGTGTGCTTTGTGAACTCAGACAATTGTAATTTGTTCAGTAAATTGTGGTTTAGCAAACCACAGCTTAATGCACTGTGTGACCACAGCCAATAGTAGAAGATGACAAGGAACTGTCAGCTGTTGTCAGTATCCAATATTGAATCCAACATTCAAACCCCCATTGTTCTATATACACGTGACCCTGGTAATTTACAAAAACATCAGAATCAAAGTAATAAAAAGATGAAGGTGGGAGGGAAGAAAGCTTCATCGGCATTAAGCAGGGGGTATGGTCTCTGCCTTCATCAAGGGAAATGAATTCCTTCTGCTTGAGGATTAGTCTCTTCAGCAGAATGCCTGCCTTGGCCAGGAAACATGCCTGGTTACATGCATCTCCCAATGAACTAAAGACAAGGTCTCAGCTTCATCTGTAGAATCCCCACTAAGCATCATCCTTGTCTGGATAGAAAGCTGGTTAATTGCCACGTGGTTTCTTGGTCAGTTTCTCTGCTCAGAAAGCACAGAGTTGGAGAAGCAGGCAACGCTCAGCTTTCACAATCCATCCTCCAACTGTTTTAAAATAGCTTATTCTGCCAGGAATCAGAGAACTTAAAAAAATACAGCCTACCTTTGTGACTCTTGGTCAATTTACTTGGAAGCAAAAATCTCCTTGATCTCAGTGCAGCATGCCTATGGTTTTCATCTCAAGCCAGACAAATCAAAATTTAAAAATTTCCTTTCAGAAAACCTGGCAACTACACCCTTAAACTCACTGGTGATTCAGGGAGGTTCCTATGCAATTCCACTAAGAAACAGGATGCAAGGCTGCTGAAAGCATGGAACATGTTTTTAGTCAAACCTATTATGCAGTGAACTTGTTCAAGTATTTTAAGAAATCCTACACCTGAAAGAACAGAGCTCTAATTTCAAGAGGAAAGTTTGCCACCAAAAATGTTATAAATGCTGCTTTATCATGAGCAGTTTTGGTGGAGAAAACAGTCCCTTCCCTTTCTAATTTTGTAAGTCAAGAGTGAGCAACTTCTGTAGAATAGTCACACTCAGCACTGCAATAGGACTTGATTTTGGAAGGGGCATTAAGGATTTTAAAGGGTAAAAAAAAATCTCTAACCTCCAACCCACCCAATTATGAGTCCCACTTCCAAAAAAATTCACCCTAGAAATACTCTGCAAATGGATGCAGTTCAAGATGGGCTCCTTCAGATTCTCCTGGGACAAGGGATGACAATCATCAAAGGAGAAGAAAGAGAATTAGAGCAGGATGTCTGAGGAATAGATTCTATCCACCAAAGAATCCAGTATATGTTTTTTTTAAATGGACTGCTTGCCTCAAAATTGACCTCTTGGCCCTCTCCAACTCAAGAAACATGCAGGATTTCAGCTGGATTCTCTCCAGCCACTGGGGTTTCCTTCCAAGTAACTCTGCAGAGAGTAAAGTGCAAGTGTGTCCAGATGCTATATAAACATGCCTTAGATGGCCCACTTAGCTGAAGACATATTGAATTTCATGGGCCATACTATATAGACTTGGTAGCATGATACAGTGTCTCGTTTCTGGGACTAGAAATAAGGAAGGCCACATTTTAGTCCACTCTTGACAGAAAACCTCAGTGGGGGGTTTGGAGCTGCTGGACACTCTCCCTCAGCCCAGCCTACCTCACATGAATTTCATGTTGACCTTTGTTTTCTACTGAATTAATAGATCGGGAGTTGTGGTTTCCTCTTGAATATTTATTGTACTGGGTATTTGGAACAAATCTCATTTTCTGATAGTTGAGGTTTTAGCAATCATTGGGGGGGGGGGGAGGGACATTTAATTTATATAGCTGCCCATCTCAGCCAGTGACTCACTGGCAGTTTACATCAAATTTACATTAATGGGAGACGGATCTTTCAAGTAGGGGAGCATTGAGGATAAATTATCTGGTATAAAGGTAGTAAAGGTTTCTAAATTAACAGAGGATTTCATACTTTGCACTCAGGATGACAAAATTACCCAGGCAAAAGCTTTGCTTCAGTTTCACAAAACATTTTATATCCTGTCTTTCTAATGCATATTTTGAGGTTTCTCCATGGGGTCTGTTTACTGGGACATTACACAAAAGAAGCACAAAGACAATGGAGGAAAAAATGCAGTAAGTTAAGACTTTATCTCCTCATTTCCTTTCTTAAATGGGCTTGGCTAGGCTAGATCTTCATCAGGATCAAGATGTGGGCTTGCTTTTAGGAATTGACTCATTACGGTCAGTGCAACTTTTAAAGCTGCCCTACTTTTATTTCAAGCTGCCACGATGGAAAGCTGAAAAAAAAAGGCTGCTTAGAGTAATGTTCATTCATCTCAGCAACTGTTAAGATATGTGGACTTCAACACCCAGAATTCCCCAGCCGAGATTGTTGTTGAAGTTGCCGAGATTGAGAAACGCAGACCTGGGGGTGGGGGTGGGGCGGAGAGTCTAGACCAGGGGTAGGCAACCTCGGCTCTTTTATGACTCATGGACTTCAACTCCCAGAATTCCTGAGTCAGCATAGCTGACTCAGGAATTCTGGGAGTTGGAGTCCATGAGTCATAAAAGAGCCGAGGTTGCCTACCCCTGGTCTAGAATGATCTTTGCTGCAAGTTCAAAGCACTTCGAAGCTCTGCACGGCCCTCTTAACTGACAGCTCAGGAGACGCAAAGATGAAAGGGGGGGGGGAAATACTTTTCGGGAGCAGGTTGCCCAGGGTTACGCCGCGAACTGGAGGACTTTACGGCCGCTTGGTTTGGAAAGCGACAGCAGCGCGACCTCCGAGGGTTTTGCTGGCTGTTCAGAAGCCTCGAAGTGGCTCCGGGTCCTTGGGGGCTTCCAAGTATCTCTGCAATAGTGGGATCTACAATAGCGGGATCTTCTGCTCCAAGTCTCCGGACGAGATGCGCCGGAGCCTTATGGGTAGAGACCGCCGGGCCTTTGCTAAACCGAGCGCCTCTTTTCCTGGGAAGGATGGCGGCGCCAGCTCCGCACCTCGAGCCGAGGCCCTTTCCCAGGACCGCCGCGCTTCTCCTCCGACGTGCCTCTCTCTTCAGCCTCCGCCGCCACGTTGGCACCGCCCGCCAGAAAGGCCCAACACGCGCAGTGACCTCCCGCCACCCGCTCCCGGCTTGCAAAAAAGCGTTAATAATGCCAGCTGAGCAAAAGCTGCTGGGTTCTGCGCTTCCCACAAGTGTAAAAAGGTTAAATTGGTCTCGCCATGAAATTCCTTAACGCGGGAGACGCTCCGCGTACTAGTTTTTCAGACGCCGCCTAAGGAGAACTTTTATGGGGCAGCGTCTTTGTTGAAAGCCGGCGATCGCTGCCTTAAGTTACTTGCAACGGAGTAAATCGCATTTCATGTTCTGATAATTTCCAAGAAGCGAGGGTGGGAGTCGCTTGTATGAATTTACCGTTCGGGAGATAACTTCTCTTACTTAAAGGACTTTTGTGTTATTTCCAAGACCGAGCATTTTGGAATAATAACTGCTACTACAGATCGATAAATCAGGATGACAATACACGAACCTGGAAGGAGGTTTGAAACGGTTTCTTTGACTTTTTAAGTAATTACGGTCCCTCCCCAATTCAAACTTCTTTTACAGAAAATAGGAGTTACACACTTCTAGAGCAG
Source organism: Vipera berus (assembly GCF_964194415.1). Classification (NCBI taxonomy): domain Eukaryota; kingdom Metazoa; phylum Chordata; class Lepidosauria; order Squamata; family Viperidae; genus Vipera; species Vipera berus. The sequence continues at coordinate 308,188,919 of NC_138202.1, forward strand.
CCTTATGCCTTTACCTTGGAATAGCTTTTACAACCTACTCCAGAAAAAAATATTTTTAGTAAATTGGCACCATATGGTCCCCGTTGGTGTTTTAAAGAGTTCTAATCCTGAAGTTGCAGTTTCTCCCATAGAAAACAATACATCTTCTGGTTTTCCACAGTAGAATAGCCCAGGTGTACCTTGAAGATTGACAAGTGAATTTATTAAAAAATCAAATATGGTACAGTTATAGCTTTTAATAACCTACAATAAATATGCAGTAAGCTAACTATATACTTCAATTCATTGCCTGGCTCCTGAATGATTATTAGTTATCAGAATTAGCAAGTTTTAGGGCATTCTGGTATTTTTTTTCTTTAAATGATTTGCTGCCAGTGGAACAAGTAACTGCTGAATCCTCCCATCTTTTTCTAGCAGAAGAAACACAAAAACTCCTGAATTTAATGGCTGCATCTTAGACATATGTAGATGTCCCATTAGTTCTAATGGGATTGTGCAAACATACTTACCTGGCTCCAAATTGATTTAAACCAGATAGTTAGGACATGCTGCAGGAGATAATGGGATATGATAGGAAAACAAACTTCTGTCCTAATCTTAAACAATGTTATGGAAAGTAATGTTGCCCTGTGAATAATGAGACTCCCTGTAGTAAGCACATGTTTAATTTGGGTTTCCATCCAAGGCATTGTCTTGAATTTAACATTTGCCAAGTAACATGCTTAAATTTTTACTGTATGTCTGTTAAAACTATACTCTCTATGGAGCTATTACTCTAGCCTGACTAAAAAGCTTTTGAATAGCATTTTGTTAGACATCAAATGAATCCGCTCAGGCTATGGACTAGGGATCCATTCAGCTCCAGCCTTACAGAGAGAAGTCCTCATAACATATTTTCAACTGCTGACATCAATAAGCCTAAGAGGTGCATTGAATCCAACCCAAATGAAAATCTTATGCTGAAATTCTTATACGCCAGGGAGTAAGTCCAGCTCATCACCTTGTAGTTTACCTCTTGAGCTGAAATGCAGTAATATTTTTAAAAAATACTGGGGTAGTTAGGCCACGTCTATGCTAGGACCCAGTGGATTTTACAATATAACTCCTGTCTGTAGTATTTGCCTGGGTAGAAAAACTGCATTAAATTTAAGGCTGCTCTCTTATGGGATAGGAAAAGATAATGGAATATCTTCAAACAGGTCCACAAAGTAGACATTCCTGAATGGCTGGCACCTAGTCCTAAATGTCATTTTCTCCTGTAACAAATTCTCATTTAAATATGCCCTTTATTTAGATTCATTAAACCCCAATAAGACCCCTTTCAGGTTACTTATTTCAATCTTCCCTTCCAGGCAGGCTGGGGCAGCTAAACCAAAGATGCATATATTTGCAACTGTATTTAACCTGGTTTTTTTTTTACTTTCAAGCTGATAACCTTTCAAATGGACATGTTACCTGAAGGTAAATCCCTACTGATTTCTGCTCTTCCTTAAATGGAAGTAATCCTGAATTAGAAGCTAGGGACCATTTTTGGTGAGATTTATGTTTCCAAAAAGGGGTTTAGGCCTCAGTGAATACCAACTTGTAACACCAGGAGGAAATAGCTAAAACAAACTAAGCAATTGTCAAATCAAGGAATATACCTGACTTCCAATTATTTTTATCTGGGTTCTTAACTTACAAATCCCATTTAAATCAAAGGGACACACATGACCCTTCCAATCTGAACATGGAACACCATGCTGTATGGCAAGCAGAGGAACATACTTCAGTAAAATGAGAATCCAGGCTAGATATCTTGCAGGAAGACCCCAAGGCTTCAGTGAAACCTCTCTACCTGAGTCTTGGTACTTTAGCCTGGGAGGGTAGACTTAAGAGTAGTGAGGATCAGCCTTTTTCAAAGGAAGACTTCTGCAGATCAGAAGGGGTCCTTACGTGAAACCTAATGTTTCAGCATTCATTTGGAGTGAGGCTGGGGCTTAGCTTATTGTGAGAACTCAGCACCTTTTTAACTTGTAATTCAACCTTTATTGTACAAACTCAGAAAAGAAAAAAGGATTGACTCATTCATAGGTTAAGTGGGCTACATAATGGCAGGCACAGAAGAGTCCCAACGAGTCTGATTCCAGCTTCCTACTAACTCCATGTACACAAACTGATCCTGTAACTATAGATATCCTGATTTTAAACACACAGATTAAAAACTAAATCTCCATGAAAATGCTACCAATGTGTAATCCCAATCCAATGGAGTGAAGGGGCTAATACTAAAAAACAAAAAACAAAAAGCCAATGCCTCCAGATGTTATAGAAAGACAACTCCATTATCTTTATGACTGCCACTGGGATGTCCTCACAGACTGAAATGTCATCATTCAAAAACAAAAAAAATTCCATAGGACTTACTTGCATATAATAACTCTTGAAAATTAGTACTTTTGCATACATATACCACTTTGGCTGATTCCCCCAGCACCAGACATTGGTTTAAACTGAGATGTGAATAGTTTTAGCATATTGTTAAGACTGTACTAAATCATAATATGGCTTATTCTGTTGGCCAAAGAACATTACCTGGTACAGTAATTGCATTTCATTGCTTTGGGATCAGAGTTAAGCTTTGTGTAGGAATTCAGCCATAAATCAATAACGAACATAAATAAATAAATCCTATTAAAGGGCTTTTACTCTGAGCAAATATGGGTATAGGATTAAAACCCAATCACAGAAACCTATCAACACGTTTATGCAGAAGCAAATGTGGTAGAACATGGTATAAGACCACAATCTTTGTTGCCTTCTGTTGCCATCAATCCCAACTAATAAGAGATTTGCCAGGATTTGCCTTAATATAACACCGAAATTACATTTAATATAGGAACTGCTTCCATGTTTTAGGAACTATGCAGGCTGGGAATTATTGTTTCAGATATTATTTCCTTTCTTTAAATTTGTTATCAGAAACATCAATTTCTGCTAAAGTTTTACAGATTTTGTTCTTCCCATCCCATTTCTATCCCTGTTGCTCTTTCCCTCCAGTACAGTTTGTATGGAAGATGGTCAAGAGTTAGGAAGTAGTAGGAATAAGAATTCTACTTTATTATACTTCTTTTGTGCATTATTATACACATACAGAGATTCACTTCTGCTGAAAGTACAAGGAATCAGATGGGAAACTCTCTGTTGCCTGACCCATAGCAATTCTGAATTACAAAGTAAAATCAACCTACTTTATGATGCTCATACTCAGAGGGCTTGCCACCTGATCCTGAGCACCTACTGATGAGCTCCAACTGATTACAAAGCCGAATTTCTATCAATTCTATACCTGGCCCGAGGCAAGATGACAAGTGGACAATCAAGACTATAGCAAGAAAGCAAACTGATTGGATTAAAGGAGCAGGCCTTCAATATACTGTTGGATTACCACTTATCATTCTTAACCACTGCTGGTGCAGGACAGATAATCCCCTCCATAGATTAAACAAATTCAAGGAAAATAAGGTGAGCTGTGATCAATAACAAAGTTCAATGAGAGGAATCCGTCAATAAAAGAACCATCACATTGGTTCTTTTAACTGTCCATTTTAGAATAGGAATATCCATGTTGAATGGCAACATACAGTTTGATACTAAGTGGGGATAAATCGTAGAATGGCTAGTTTCATCTCACTATGAAGTACCATTGGGAATAGATTATTAAACCTTGGGCCCTTAGTGGAAATTGCCACATTTTGCATCTTCTTTTATTTTTTTGAGAAAATGTTCCTAAATCCTCCGTCTTGTGATTCTCAGGAATAACTGATCTAGCCCAGCAGCAGTATGGCAGCAACAAAAATTAATTTATATACCACATACATGTGAAATGATGAAGCAGAGGTTGATCCTAAACTGCTTAATAAAACTATATTGTGATTTGGTTCTATAAATGGCATGAGTCATTTGGGCTGTCTAAGTAGCACAGCTGGGATTTCAAAAGAACATTATGATCCAAGACAAATTTAGATAAATTACAGTAATGCAATATAATTCTTGCAAGAATGACAGGAAAAGGGTTTTGGTTTAAAAGAAAATTCAAAGGTTGGAATTCCAGATTACATCCTCTGAGCTTTAATTGTTCTTAGTCTACAGATCCCAGGGTTCCTGGGACCCCTGATTTCAGGTTTTCCTTTATAGCATGGGTGCAAAACCTCTGGGCCAGGAATTGCTTGCCTTCTGCCAAAACTTTTAGAGGCCCCTGCACACTTCCCAAGTGGGGTATAGCTAGTGTGTGTGTGTGTGTGTGTGTGTGTGTGTGTGTGTGTGTAAATTTTGGGGTCTGTGAAAAAATTTCCAGTGGAGAGATCTTATTTCCAGTGTCTTGCAAAAACCACTCATAAATCATCTTTCATAATATTCAGTCTGGTTTCTACATGTTAGAACTATTGGTAAAAGTGGAAATAAAATCAACATAGCAATAATATACAGATTGTGAATATATCATAGGTAACAATATCAGTGTGTACCTTCCCTTTTATTATAAAAATATCCTTTTATAGTACATATATCTATTCTCTTCATTTTATCCCATTTTAACATGGAAGGCTGAGCTTTATTGCAAAGATTAACTCAGTTTCCTGAGGCTTGGACACAGCTAAATATTATCTTCATCAGTGCAAAAAAGTTTATGTAACCACCTAGCAACTACTACTGCCAAAGAATTAAAAGTATCTTTACTTTCTGGCACTTTTTCTTTTTACCCTGATGTTTACTGTTATTGTTGTCTCAGCATTAGTTTTTTATAGTTAGATGAGGGCTCAATCTGTAATAAATCTATTCATTTTTAAGATGTAACAAAACTTAACATTCTTCTCAAATTCAGTTGCCTATCAAGTTGGATGCTGTTAATGAAATAGTGGAGGATGAATTAAAAAGTAAATAATCAATTATGTCCTATAATACTCCCCAGACCCAATTTCTTCCTAAATACAGAATTTCATTGTTTGAAATGCTGTTTCTTTCCTTTTCAGTTAAATGTGCAGAAGGAGCAAAATGCTTGGAGAGGAAGGAACTTTATGCTATGTGCTTTATTACCAATTAAGTTTCAAATAATTGGGATTGGAATTGCATTTCTATCTTAATTTCAAGTTTCAGACTGACTTTCCTGAAGAACCCAGCAATGGAGAGCATGAATTACTTATGGAGGGAAACTGCCTTTTTTTTTTAGCTATGACTATTTTGAAATTAACTTTTCCCCTACTCAAACCATTTTTAAATAATAAACATGAACATGCCTGAATCTTTAACCAAATAATATAATTATGTAGATGTTCTTTCCATATATCAAACTAGGTGGAACCCAACCCTATGCATTTAGAAATAAATTTCATACCAGACTGTTGCTTCCAAAAGCAGACTGTTAAAATGAACATGCAAGGGACACAGCTACAGGTATTAAGTTGCTTGGAAATCATAGCTACATGTTCACCTCCATTAAATTAATCTGCATTTTCCTCTATGTGTTGGTATTCTACCTTTAGGGCAGATTGAAGGATTTACCTCCAAATTTTATTTAGTGGATTGTTTTTAAGTGCCATCTGCTTATCATCAAGCCATTCATTTTAACTAAAGAAATTAAATGCAGAGCCCAATATGAGATCCCTTGCTTTTTAATAAATAAGGAAATTTAAAATCCCTCAAAGGGTTGCTTTCCTATACTACAACTTTGGATTTCTTACTTCAGAAAAAACTTTGAAGAAAGGGCAGGCAAAGTTTATTCCAAAGTACTTATTACATACCATGCTATGGGAGACACAGAATTTGGGAGATTTAGGGAGAAGAGGAATCGATGCTCAGGTGGAATCAGCAACTCAGCCACCAGACCATTAAGGCAACCAGACTACTTTTGCCATGAACAAAAATACCCGTTAAATGTAAGAAACACTTTATTTACAATCTACTTTTCTCCATCTTCATCCGAGTCTGTTGGTTCTCCAAGCATCGTTTTTCAAGCAACCATTTGCCACGGGCAGGGCTACTTCTTGCCGCAACCGGGCGAGGGAGCCAGAGGTGGCTCGAGGGCTGCAAAGCTCAACTTTTTCCTTGGCCTTTGCTAGGCTCCTCGAACCAGAAGCCCTCGAGGCCTCGCACGTCGGGGGGACTCTTCACCGTGAAGGCGCCCAACTTCCCCCTCCCCGGCCTACCTGAGTGGACCCGTTCAGGCCGCGCTGTGTCTGGAGCCTGTAGGATCATCTGTGGGCTGCCCCATGTCTTTTGGAGAGGGGCCCCGCACCCTTCATACAGAGACAGGGCCCCAATTCCAAAGGCAGCCCGGCTCCACCCGCTGTTTAAAGTCAATTCCCCCGGAACCCATTTTGGAGCGCTACGCCCACAACTAGCAGTTAGTATATCCCGCATCCAAAGGCCTCCGTCAGGCTGACCCCTCGGAGCTTGGCTGAAGGGAGGCCGTCACGGAGAGTCCCGCAGGCAAAACGATGACTCGGGGCACCGCAGAGGCTCTCGGCCTTGCTCCAGGCCTGGGAGAGGGGTTGGCGGCGGCGGCGGCGGCTCGGAGTGAGCAGCGGTCTCCAAACCGGCGGGTGGGTGCAGCTCCGAGATGTGCCGCTGCACGGCCTGATCAGGGGCAGCTCCCGGCTCAGTCCGTTCCGCGTCGCTGCCGAGCTCCAGATCCAGGGATTCTGCCTCGCTGCTGTCACTGTCGCCTTCCGAGCGGCTCGGGCTGCGCTCGAGCTCACCTTCGCCTGCTGGCCCGGGCCCCAGACCCGCTCCGGCTGCAGCCACTTTCTCTGCCGGCTCCTTCTCTTTGTCTTTCTGCGCCTGAGCCTCTTTGGAGTGTCGCCACTTCATGCGCCGGTTCTGGAACCACACTTTCACCTGCAGGCAAATTTATTGATGTATTTTATTCTTCGTTCAATTTATTTACCGCAGGGGTCTTCAAACTTGGCCCTTTTATGACTTGTGGACTTCAACTCCCAGAATTCCTCAGCCAGCAAAGCTTGAAGTTTGAAGACCCCTGATTTACCGCCTATTTCGCCGCGAGGCTACTCTAGGCGGCTTACGATAATCAAAAGGAAGAAAAATGAAAGCCGTGTAAACAGAAGTACAACAATAGAACGCTAAAGTATAATAAAGGAACACAACGAAAATAAATACATCAATATGATAACAAAAGGATGGATGGGTGGAGAGCACAAAGCAAAGGGTTGAGGGGGGGGGACAAATACCGAAGAGAGGAGGGGCTCAAAATTAACTAGGCCTGGACTGGCAATTGCTCCATTTTGTAACAGTTCCTCTCCCTGGTCTACGATAATAATAATAAAAAAGTAGACTGGAATGTTCTAGTCCTCGTGGATACAGAAATAATACAGTAATTTGGAAGGATCATGTCTTTATGATGTTAATCTCGTTTTTAAAATGAAAATTTAGAGCCCTTTTCTGGTCATCCAACCATTGTTGGGCCTATGTAAAAGTATTTTGAGCAGAGGCTTTATATCACTTCAAGGATGGAGGGCGCTGCTTGGGAGTGGGAGGAGGAGGAGGAGACCGCTGTTGATGTTTTTGGTAGGGAGAGAAGCAGTTCACAGTAGTCTGGGTATTTTGGGAGTCTAACCTTAGGGCTCAGTAAGTTTAACTAGCAGTTAAGGCACCAGGCTAGAACAAGGAGAGCTGGGTGATCTTGAGCCAATCCCTTTCTCTCAGTCTAGGAAAGAGATAATGGCAAATCACTTCCCACAGTCTTGCCAAAAGGGATGTGTCCAGGTAGCTACCAGAAGTCAAGACTGGCTGAAAGCACCACAACAACAATGGCTCCAAGTGTTTATGCTATCTTTACCAAATGTCACCCATTCCTCTGCCCCTTTACTTCCAGACAAAATCTGGAGGATGGGCTCACTTTGCTGGGTCCTCTTAAAACACTAGCCACACAATTGTCCACAGAAGGAGGTGGGTTTCAAAATTTGGCTCAGGGTTTAAAGGTGGGTATGTGCTTCATCTTTTTCATGCAAGATAATAAAAGGGACTGGGTAAAGCTGAAGTGCTAATTCATTATTTTGTCTTCCTTCCACTGGCATTATTAAGGTCAGTGATATTAATGGACAAAATGGCAGAAGAGAGGAAAAGGAAAATGCCTTGGATTTTCTTTTTAAAAAATCACATATGGGGGGGGGGGTGAAATTGCTGAACTCCCAAGTTTTCTCTTGTCATCATAAATACTTCGCAAATTCTTAATCCTGCTGTTTCTAAAAATGAGCCCAGCCTTTTCCTGCAGAAATATCTACAAGCAAAGTCATTGGTTTAGATTTTCACTTCCTAACAAAATTGTCTTGCTAAAAGCTTAGATACAGAAGAATCGGGTCTTCCTCTGTTCTTTGGCTACTTCTCTACCATATTTAATACTGTACAGCAAAATTACATAAGTTCTTAAATTTGTACAACTCTGCATTTAATTTGTCCCTCTGCATTATGGACATTAAAATTGCAAAGTCCCCTTTCATTTCTTAGTTTTTTTCATTCCATTTTTTTTCTTGTTAAAATCTGGGTGGTCTATAGGTGATTGAGGCTGGAATGTTAATCAAATAGCCCAGGTTTTTTAATGCTGGAAACTATCAGGGAAGGTGCCTCAGCCTGATTTTACTCTAGCGGCTGGAGTTCCTTTCAACTTTCAACAGGAGGACCAAGTATATGTAAGCTGGAAGAGTGGGGATATGTTATGCCAATAACAGCTTATTCCATTTATACCTATGTTTTTTTAAAAATGTAGTTTTTTGTAAAAAAAACTATTATTAAAAATATTTAAACATTTAAAAATAACATTGATATTGGTTATGAATCTGCCTGTATAATTGTCTGGTCACTTCTATCATTACATTTTTAAAAATTTGTTTGTTTGTTAATACAAAAAATTGTCATTGATAATGATTCTAAGAGAGGCCATCTTGATGGTACATGGGCATATGTAGCTTGGTAACTAATATTAACACAGATTCCAAAACAAATGGAGAGATCAGGTTAAAGTTGTCAACTTGGTTTTCAAAGAAATAGGTTAAGGCAATATCTATTTGCTATGGAGAAAATCCAGTGAACTCAGTGGAATTACTTCTCCGAAACCATTTGTAGTGTTGCGCAATTAAACAATTCAAGTGAGCTCAGGAAAATTAAAAGTGTAAGCCTGCTTTCCCAGACATAGGTTTTTTTACAATTAAGTACAATATGTTTGTGTGTCCAAAGAAAAGATACTAAAATAAGTAAAAACTATAAACATTTTCTATAATTATATGTTATTTCATTAAATATTATTCTAGTGTCAAGAATGTTTCCCACCCGTCCCACCTTTTCTTTATAAGAACCCCCATTAGCCACAGCCATTTCTATATGTTCACAGATTTCCCATATCTGTGATATGATAGAATCTGGATGATAAATCAAGGCTTGTATGATAAGAATTATCACCTCCTATTTGCTGAACAAGGAACTTCCTTTGAATCCAGTATACTGCCAGGAGAATAGTATTGGCATTTTCCTACAGTTTTCACATTAGTTGAGAACGTGCCTGGAACTTTTCCCTCCTATCTCAAAAGACAGACTTCCCAGATTATAAAATTTAGCCCATACTCACTCAGAAAGGACATTTGTGAATGAATGTGTAGAAAACAAGGGAACCTTCTAACCCACTATGATGGAAAATCAAACCTAGTATGCTGGAGGTGGGGGAGAAACATGTGCATTTGTCCAATTTCTCCCACCATCACAATAGGAGAGAATATATGAAGCTCAGGATTGAACTGTGGACTCAGTTCCATAGGATTAGGCTGGGGTCAATGGCAGTTGTCCCTATTTTTAGTTTCCTCTCGGCCAGTTGTCCCTTCTTTCTTGCTGGCATTTCCCACTAGCAGCCAAAATAAACACTTTGGCTGTAATGACAGATCAATCTTGGTCCTAATTTATGGTCCCACTAGACGGGTTATTTACTGCCTTGTCTTACTCAGGATGAAGCCATGTAGAAACAAATTGCTTATGTTGCACCCAGAGGTTGGGGAGGAGGGGCGATTGAGTTGTTCTTTTCTGCCCTGTAGGCGCCTCTCCCATGCATAAAACACTGTCCACTTAAACCACCTTCTACAAACAACATCTACCCAGTTTAACAGCTCATTTAATTGATCTATATTTTTGGTTCCTCAATACACTGAACCTTAAAGTAGTTAAGTTATGAGACATTCCATCATGTACACATTTCCAGACACACAAAAACTAATCAAGGTTAAAATTAGGTTTAACATGTTGGCTAATAGTTGCTTAAGTAACTGGTGTGGTTAAGGCTCTTGTGCCAGGAAGAGCATGCAGATGGGTTAGATGACAAATTTGGAAAGCAGCATTTTAACTTCTCTGAATATGGATAAATACAAAGAAGGATGTTAACAGGTATATAAGAACTCCATTTTATATCCAGTTTCCTGAATTCAAGCATTGCTAGCTGAATTCGAATCTTAACCAAATCAGGCAAAATCTTAGGGGCTGCGGTTGCATAACAATATTAACCTGCTACATTTGATTAAATTTGTTTGTTTGTTTTTATGTTTATGACTTGTGTTGTACAAATGTGGCCTGATGCCTGCTCCATGTGTTCTATCCACCTAACTGAAATAATGCTATGGCAGTGAGGTTATTGTGTGTATCCCACCAGTGGAAATTATTTGGAATAAGCTGAGAAATAATGAAAGTACTTTCAGTAAGATATTACTGTAGAACTACTATGTGGGATAAGTTCCTCCTCTGGAAACATTTGTTTGCCCAGTGGGTAAGAAATCAGGATACCACAAAGACACTTATGGTGTGGGTGTTGCACGTGAAAGGTGAAGTGGGTGAGTCTATTTACTACCTATTAAATATAGGGGTATGTGGGTTTTCTTTTTTTTACTAAGGGGACAGATTTCTTTCGCTTTAAAGAAATAGCATCTAAACTTCAACAAATAACAAACAGCCTGTGGAAGAATGGGATTTATAATACCTAGATGTCCCAGAAGAATCACAGCTAAATGCTCAGTGGGGCTACAGATAAATTAGTCAAAAGGAGTTTTTAATTTTTTAAAAAAAAAATGCTTACTTGAGCATCTGTGAGCCCTAACATGGCGGCCAATTGTTTTCTGTCCGGTTTGGTGACATATTTCTGGATTTCAAAGCGTTTCTCCAATCCTTTTCTTTGGAGATTAGAAAAAACCGCCCGGGACCACGAGCGTTTCCGTTTGTAGGTTTGAGGCAGCGTGTCTTTCGTAAGCACCGCATACGGACCTGGAGGGTTGAACAAAAGAAGAGGAAGAGACAGGCGTTTAAGGGGCTGATCAGGAGCGGATAAAAGTCGGATCCCCGCCGCCCCCACTTGCAGGGAAAGCGCGTCCAAAGGGGGCTAACTTCCCAAGAAACTCTCCAGTAGAAGCCTGCTGCTAAGAATAGCTCCGTTCCTAGAGTCAAGGATCACCAATCTTGTCTTTCAGTGGTTGCAAAAAAAAACAACACCCTACGCTGCCGCTGCTGCGCCTGAAATAACGCGGCGGCCCGCCCCTACAATTCCTTCTTTCTTTGGATCGTCTTATGCTGCTGGATCGCTAGTCTATTTAACATCCCTCTAAGGGTTCCAGGGCTGTGATTCTCCTTGAAAGTCAGCGCCCTTACCCTCGGCTTTCCAGATGTTGCTAGATTTCTTAGCCACGTTAAAAAAAAAACCCGAGCCTTCCATATTAATAGCCCCGAGAGGGTGTCAGTTAAGTCAGGGGCAAAGAAACACTTCGTTAGCTCTTTTTTTCATATCTGTGATTAAGGTTGAGTGTCAAAGGGGCCATCCATAACCAGGATCCGTTTGGGTGGAATTAAGCTCCGCTGAAACAAATAACAAAGCTTAGGATCCGGTGCTAAGGAATCCTAATTGCAAGTGCTAAGCCTTCCATAGGCTTACTTCGATGATCCTTAGTTCAAGAGAAAAAGTGGGTAAGAAAGCAACCCTTGAAAAAAAAATTAATCTATTTTCCTTACTTGGGTGCCTTCCAAAGGACTAAATTCTGGCCAGGAAAAGTGCCACATTGTCTAGGGATGATGGGAAAATTGGAAGGTAACCAGGTTCACTCTCACTTTGAGAGTGGCAGAGAGGGATTGATCCGTGCCTAGGATGAGTTTTTATACCTGGAAAAGTGTCTTGAAACTGGTGCTGAACGGAATTCCTTGGGGTTGTGTTTAAGGGTCCCAGGACCCCAGAAGTCTCGTTAATGGGTTCTAGAGACGTGAAGAACTGGCCGGACGGAGGCTGTAAGGTGGGGATATGAACCCCGCTTGGGCGGCTGGTGGTTAATAAAGAGGTCAGATCTGTGGGCACAGGAACAAGGAGAGCTCTGTTACAAGATGAGCAGAATGGTGCAGGTCCCAACCCCGTCTATATACCTTGGCCATAGCCCACTGGTGGCAAGCCCTGCTGGCCTGTAGGGAACTGGGGGGCACTCCAAGGCCACCTTAAAAAGTTTGGAGGCCCTCAACAGACCTGAAACTGACAAAGTCCTCTGTGCACAAATGCCACTGTGAGGCTCACAGCATATGCTCCTTATCCAAGATCAAAACCAAATTCAAAAACCAAGTCCAATTCTATTCAAGGCAGGCTGAAATCACCCCTATGTTGATAGGGTAGGCCCAAACCAGGAAAGAACTTCTCCAGCAACCTCTCAGGTGCCTCTTTTGGCCTTAGATGCCACATGTTAGACGGAGGGGGGGGGGGTTTCATAACTTATAACAGCATTTTCTCCCTAGTTACATTTCCTAGTTAATGTAGCCAGCCATTTGTACTGCAGTGCTGTTGATCTGTTTTTGGGAACCCTTCCCACTCCAAGGATAGTGGAGGGAAGTGGAAAAACAAAGGAAGATTGAAGGGCTCAAATCCTGCATTATTTCAGAGAGGGCAGCCAAAGTAAGATATTTCTACAAAGAGCCCAAGCTGCTTTTCTTAGTTTTTACAAATGTGAAGTAACCACACTGAAAGTAAAATGGCAATTCACATCTATGACAGGCCTCTAGACCATTCTCCCTTGCTTGATTCAGTACATTATTCAATTGAACCCGTCTAAATTTGCTTGAAAAGGGATCAACAGATTGATTTATCTGATAGGTAAAAATGATCTCCAGGCCCATGGATGCTCAGCAATGGGTTGGCCCAATAGGCTTCAGTCCAAGAGATCAGCTTTCAACATTTGGGAGCTTAGGCCATCCACCCCAAAAGTTCAAACTCAGTTTCTTTTGCAGCATTGATGCAAAATTAAATCACAGCTATCCTATCTGTCTGCCTATTTCCTGGAAAATAAAGCTTTTGGGGGCAGTTTGCATTTCTCATAATCCATGAGGATATTTAACATTAAGTGCAATCAGATATCAATTTCCTTTGGGTGATCAATATGGTCCAAATAGTTATCTGGGATAATGCAGATAATGGGGTGACTTTGTTCATGGAGAAGCTTGGTTGCTCCCATCTCCAACACCCAGATTAATACTTTCACTGGTGGGCAGTGTAAAGCTACAAATGCTTACGCAGAAATAAACACCATTTATCTTAAAGAGGACTTATTCTCAATTTTGGGGGTCAGAAAACAGGTCTACTTGATCCGACAATTCAGATACCCCGTGACCTAAGGAGAAAAACCATTCAACTAGTTTACAACTGCAGTGTCCAAATCAATGAGACTTACTTCCAAGTAATTACTTTCTGGAAAGAGACTCTGGCCTGAATTTCTTCCAAAGATTTCTGAATCTTTAAACAATCCAATTGCTCAACTGTTTGTTCCATTGAGCAACAACAGAAACATCACAGCCGCAGCTGCAGCAGAGCTGTGTTGGGTTCCTTCCCTCAATTCTGGAAAGGGCTGATTTTACAAGTTACGCTTGATTAGAGTCGGAGATTTTCAAGATTTTCAACCTTTCCGACTCAGTCTAAATGTTTGGGCATTAATAACTGAAGGAAAATTAGCAAAACGGGTCCTTCTATAAATTTCAACCCACCCTTCCTTGTAGGTTGTCAGTAAAGGTCCCCAACTTCATAGCAGGACCACACAGGGTTGATCTTCCAGTTGAAGTGGGGAAATTACATATAGTCCGCTTTCAAATAAAAAGACAGTACGGACCATTCTAAAGGACTGTGAAAGGACCCTGCAAGAACCGGACCCTGCTCAAATTCATCACACACACACACACACACACACACACACACACACACACACACAAACACACACGAAAGGTCCACATACAGTTTAACAAAACAATTTCAGTTCTCCAGAAGGGAGGAGAAAGCAAAAAAAAGCTAACCTCTCAGAGTGTTGCTCTCCTTCAGTTTCGGGTCGAACTCGGCAGACAAAATACGATCAATCCCAAATTTCAAGTCTTTGCTAGAGGGGGCGGCTGCAGAGCCAGGGTGGGTCTGGCGGCTTTGCCCTCCGCCCGGGGTTCGTGCACCTCCGCTGGAGCCCCCGGTGGGAGAGCGCTGGTGCTGAGGATGAGAGGTGTGGTAGGGAGCCGAGAGAGGTGACAGCCTCGTGGCGAAGGCGACTGAAGTGTCCGGGGCCACCATGGGTGTCGGTCTGAGCGGGGAAGCGGCGCCGTGGTACTGGGCATGGGCATGGATTCCACCTAAATGGGAGGCCAGATTAGCCGAGGTTCCTCCGGGCAGGCCCTCAACAGAGACTTCTCCTGCGGCAGCGTGTAAAATGTCCGCGATGCAGAAAGACGGTTTCTTGAGCCCCGAGGGATCCAAGGAAAAACAGCCGCTAGCGCCGGGGCCCGCCGGGCTACAATACGCCGCTGACCACAGACTGAAGTTGGAAGCGTAAAAGGGTGCGAGGCCGGCAGTGTACATCCTGCCGATCCGGCGGCCGCTCGCTCTTGTCTCGGCTCCTTCACTGGCCGGAGGGAGCCACAGACTCAGTAACTGCGTGCTCCGACTGACCCGCAGCCCGCCAGCAAAACAGGGAGCAGTTAATTGCCTCCTTTCCTCCTGGTCAGCCTGGAGAGCTTCAACGCCGAACTGGCTCTTGGCCTGGCCGCATCGTGGGAGGCGAAACGAGGCCACGCAAGAGCTCAAGCCACGCGCTGCGAAAGCCAGGCGCGACAAACAAAACAATAACAACCCCCCCAAAAAATACCTCGCGCGCACCCACATCCAAACACACACAAACACACACACCAGAAAACCCCCCCTCTCTGAAAAAAAAGGAAGAGGGGGGGAAATAAAAAGTATCCACCCGCCCACGACCCTTCAGCAAAATCAGCTTCCCAGATTCTCTCTCTTTTTTTTTTCTACCGCGGAGGAAAAGAAAAAAAAAGAGAAAAATTCTTCTGGGGCTGGATTGGACAGAAAGCGGCCAATCCAGAGCCGCAGAGGGATGGCCAAGAAAGGAAGGGAGGAAGGAAGGGAAGCGGCAAGCCACGCCTCCGTCTTGCCCTCGAGTTTGTGTGACGGTTCCCGACCCGACAAAAATCGGCTGTTCGGGGGCTCTCCCTTCCCTGAACTGGGTCGTCCTCGAAACTGAAGGGTTCTTTGCTAATTGTTCTCGCCGGTCCTTTCTGTCCAAGGAAGTGGTGTAGGTATGCCCGATTCGGAGCGTGCAGCTTGCCTTTACTCTCCACCACCCGTCCCATTTGAGCTTCAGAACCAGAAGGAGGCAGCGCCGAGGCAACTGAGGCTTCCCTTCGGAGCCTTCTTCGGAAGGAGACCTCGCGGGCGATGCAAAGAGTGGGCACAGCCTTTCCAAATGAATTACCAACTCTTTTATAACGGAGTAGAAGAGTTTTTTTTTATTTTAAAAAAACGAGGCGGTGTCATTCCCCTCCATTCCAGAATATTGGAGGGTCTGAGGTGTGGAGAGGATAAATCTTTCGTACGAAGCTTCTTTCCTTCTCTGATATAGGCAGGTAGGCTGGGACCGACTAGTGCTCGAAACTTCCGTGGGTCGCTGAAGGATCGAGTTGCTATTTCGGTGGATAAAGTGCAGCGCAGTGAGCTCGCTGGATCTGTGGCTAGGCAGTTTCCAAAGGCAATTCCCGTAGGCCGGTGCAAACTACACATCCCGATTGTTTATTTCGAAATGTGCAAACGGATGGCAACAAGGCCTGAGCATACAAAGATAGCACCAATAAGTCCCCTGGATCTGGACTTTTTTTCCCAAAAGTGAAAGATTTCTGGAATCTGATCACAAAAACAAGTGCAAGGGAATTGTGATAAAATCAGCAAGAAAAACTAGATTCCCTTAGAAATAAATCCCATGAGGGCCAAGGTGCTTGAAATCAGAGCTATAACATTTATAAGTTAGATGCTGATTCACCCCTGAATCAGAAAAGTAATCAGTGCTGATCCTTTTGCCCATTCAAATAAAAGGAACTTGAAGGAGAGTGCACAGCTTCAAAGGAAATATGCATTTCTTAATGCCAATTCAATACTCCAGGAGTATAAGACTGCTCTCCTATTAATATTCTCTGCAACACAAAGTTTGCACAATTTTGTACAGTTAGTCTAAATTATTGTCTTTGAGTTTTAGATCTTTCTCCCTGCAAAACCTACTATTTCTCCTTTAAAATATTTTGAGTCCAGATTCTCATCAAACAGGAATATTGCCTCATACAGAGACAGAATTGGTTATAGAGATAGAAATACTAGGAAAACAGGGTGCTTCTCTAAACTGGAGACAGCCTCAAATCTAAGTTAGTAATAGGATCATTTTTATTATACATTTACTTTAAAAATCAGTTTGAAATCTTACAGTCCAGGACTATATGTGTAGACGATGCAGACAGAAATATTCACAACTTTTGCCCTTTCCCACATTTATCATTTCTAAATTTTATTATTTATTTGGCATATGATGAGAACATGATAGAAAACAAGTAAACATATATACAGTCCACATAATTATACATAAAACGTTATGGGAATATGGCAGTGGCCTCATTAGATATCCAAGTCATATTTCTAAATATAAACATGCTACTTCTGCTTGTTAATTTCAACAAGATTTGTGCAAATAAATGCCTTAAAGACAAGTGGAAATAAATAAATTACTCAAATAAAAAAAATTATATTCAGCATGTAGAAGAACAAGCATAAAACAAGCCTTGCTCAGTCATTAGGCATTTTTAAAAGTCCAAACATTCTGTGTTTGCTATATCAAGCTATCCCTATATCAGAGGTTCCATGACTTTCTTTAAGAACACCAGAGATTTAACTGCCCTTCACAATTAGCAGTTAAATGACTGTGCTTTGTTTTGCAATCATTATCAGCCCCTCTAATCCTAATAGATTTCACATAAAGAGAATTGCTTGAACAGCAGAGAAGAAAACACACTGGTTACTGGAGTGGGCTTCTTCAGGGAATCTCCAAGGCAGAGTGAAACCAACCCTTTCAAAAATCCACAACAAATGTTCAGAACTGAAAAAAACATATCCTACTCTTAAAATTATTCCCAGTTTAATAGTGGTGGGATTGCTATAAAATTTGTCATAATTTTGTTTGAATACTGTCATGCTTCAGCAAGTCAATCCTTAACCTTACAGTCGCTTAAGGCTTGCAACTGCAGGGGCACAAATCTTCATGGAAATTCCCACTTAATCCCTTGAAGAACGTTTTGGAGGAAAGATATGTAGATCAGTCTTTCATGCGATTAAACTCTTTTCACAATTATGCCTAACGGCCTGTCCAGAATTACGGAAAGGGAACCATCAATTTTATTTTATTTTCCACTTTGCAACAGTTACTAGAAGAAGAAAAAACCCTGCCTCAGCCATCCTTGCGACATCATAAAAATCAATTTGTTATTTTCATATTGGCACATGTTATAAACTGGATAACTCTCTGAATGTGGTCCTAAAATATTGGGTGAAACTTCAGGTCCCAGAATAATTATTGTACAATACATATTCACTTTTTCTGGAAAGAAGAGTAGCAGGGATTTATCTTCTGCCACTGATTAAACAAAAATCTCCTTCCAGCTCATTTTAGCTCAGCTTCTGGTGACTTTGAATATCTCTGTTCAATAAATTTGTTGGCAGAGGGAAAGGATTGCCATTGTGACTTCTGCCTTTTTTCCAAAGAGTTAAACTGACAGTGTCAGAGGGAATATGCTAAAAAAAAACTTGTTCTGGGAGAAAAAGCAAATATCCATCTTCCCAAGTTTGGACATAAACATAATAAAGAAAATGATTTATCAACGTACACTGTGATGTTTTTCTAGGAATCTGAAAGACAGCCCTTGCTGAATTAGCTAGCCTCGCCTTTAAAAAAAACACCATAGGTTTCAAGGAATTTGAGCAAAGTTATTAAGGCCCAGCTCTATTTACTACAAAAGTAGATAGCCAGAAAGCCAGGGATATTTCCTTCTGGTCTAGATGGCAGAAAAATGTCCAGCTGAAGTTTCAGTTTTAAGAGCAAATTCAACATGTGCAGCTTTTTCCATAGTGATTTCAAAACAATTTATTTCAAAGCAGACCCTATAAGCAACAGATGGATTTTATTTATAATTACATCCACAGAAGTATAACTATTACCTTTTTTTTAAAAAAAATGGCTTTTTGAGGTGCCTGGGTGTCAGGAGCCACACACCAACTTTCTGAACAGGCCAGTACTGTATGTCCAACTGTGCACTGCCAGGCTTGCCCCAGCTTCTCCTTCACAGCTCTTTTTCAACGGAGAGGTGCCAAATGGGCGGCATCATTCTGAAAGGAGCAACGTTAGCAGGAGCATCTGTCTAAGAAAAGAGTGAATTTTGAGATGTCAAGTTCCGAATGGCAAGGGAAATGACATACATAGAAAAGAAAGTCAAGTAAGTAGCTGCTTAATTACTTACAGCAGTAATTAATCTGCTTGGTGTGGACTGATACTATTGTTTTGTCTGGAAGGAGTCCTGCCACCCAAACAAGCGAAATTAAATGCCCTCTGAAAAGGTAGGATTGAAAATAAAGTTTTGCTTCTCCTTTTTTTTCAAAATGGATTCCACATTCTTGCTTGCCAGACAAAACTATTCTCTTGTCTCCTCCCCACTAGCCAGAACAGATCCTTCACTCCTCGGCCACTGGTTTCCCCTATGAATGGTTTTTAAGATCGTTTTCTTGTCAGGGAAAGTGATTTGCAACTGCCCAGCTTGCATTATGAGGGGTGGGAGGGGGAGCCAGAGCATTTCTGGATAAGGAACCATCAGAAAGAAAGAAATACAGGAAGGTGGTGGTGGGGAGAGTCTCCATCAGCTCAGCACTTACATTTTTAAGGATATCTAAAAATAACCTGTAGGAAGTCCTCTCCCAAATAAGTTACAATAAAGAGTTAGACCTAAGGATGGGCCTCATGCCTTACGGGACAGTAAGGGATTGTTACCCAGGAAATTCTTTGTGGGGTGGAACTAGATGCAGTTTAAAAAAAAATCTCAGTGGACTCTTACAGCTCACAATTACTGCATTACTGCAATCCACCTCTTTTTTTTCCAGAATGCCAATTCAATTCTCCCACTGAATTTTTTTCTCTCCAACTTTATATGAGACATTTTCCTTTTCTCACGTGGTGCATAATTAAACTACTGGAATTCTCTACCACAAGCTTTAGAAGCATACATATCTCGTTTTCCATTAATTTTCATAGCAAATTTATGAAAGTTACTTCCATCTGCTGTCACTTCAGTTAAATAAAATTTTCATGTGCATCAAGAATGTTTCTCTGGTCCTCGGATGAAGATAAAACAATAGAGATCAAGTTAGGATCGTTCAGAAGCATCTCGACTGCCCACTGATAAAAGTAAAAAGCTTGATTAGTTGGACCTCACAGACAATCTAGGCAACTATATTCTGAAAGGATATTCCAACTGGGTTCAGTTGTGCTTGTTCCTAGACATTTGATAGCTTTGTTAGTAATATATCCCACTGAACTTAGTAAAGCTTTCTTTTTAGTATCTAAAATTGTTCAGCCTCTGCATCTGACTGAGAAGAGAGCATATATTTTTTTAGAAGCAACACACATGAGCATATGAAGGACACGGATTTCCTTTTCCCTGCTGGAAATGTTTCTGGTCCTCAAATTTTGTTCACTACCCAAGCAAATAGTACAGTATGCATCACCTTGGAATTAAAACACCTCTAAATCTCTAGATAAGAAGTAGCAACACCAAAACTGGGGATCTCGTATGATTGCTCCCTGAAAACAAACTAACAGATGCCAAATGCAAAATTCTAGCTAAGGCAGAACATATTCTAAGCATTAAGGAATGAACATATGTTGAATACAGAAATTTACTGTTGGTGTGAAATCTTCTCCTACTTTTCTCCTGAGGATTCTCTTTCAGCAACCTGAATTTTCAAAAGCCATTTAGTTGTCCTACTGGAAGCCAAAATTCCTTCCAAGCATTGAGTTTTTAAATAGATCCCAATCACTTTTCTGCTATTTTAGACACATTAAAACCCATTCCTAGGCGTGGTACTCAGCACTTAAAAAAGAGGAGAAACTATGCCGTTTTGCTTGAGTACGTTGAAGGAAAAGGCGGAGTAGAAATGTAATAAATAAATGCAATTGGTGGTTTTGTGGTTGTGAATCAAGACTGTAATTGTTATGACCTGAATGACTGTAGCGGAGAAGCAAATTGCCTGATCAAATTCTGGCATTCACCAGAGAAGGGAAGAGACAATTTGCTTTTGATGTTGACTTGTTTGCTTTTTTGGCACAAGAGATACATTTCCCTTCAGCAAGACCACGAAGCATCACTGTTTAATATCTTCCTTGTAGTTTGCTCCCCTTCAGTCACATCATTGCAGTGGACCTGCCTGGCGTGTGGTGACCGTAAGACAGTCCAGCAAATTTCACCTCTCAAATCTCATTCATATATACTGATTGCCCTTTTGGATCAGCATGAAGGCCCATCTCCTTTGGGAGGTTTTGCTTCTTATAGCAGTCCAGCACATTAATGTCTAGGAAGTTCACAAGCAGGCCACAAAGTCTCCCAGCATCTGGGCATCAGATCTCGGAGATTCATCTACTTCTCCTAATTGGAAGATCACACTGGGGAAGTATATATTTTCAGTGTTTGTACTTAATCAAATCTTAGAGACATTCACACACCTCTTACCAAGTTAGGAAGTCTAAAGATGTTAGGATGTTGATAATCTGAAAGGCCCTCAAAATCTGGTTATGTTATCAGGACTGGGGCTCCCAGGGAACCCCAAGATTTGTCTAGAAGGCTCCATTGCTGAAGAGGATTTTTATCCTCCCTTCCTTCATCAAATGATATGTATTTTTATTTTTATGATATTTATTACTGTGGTTTTTAATATTTTTATCTCATTTTTATATTGGCCATTTTATCTACTTTTATGCACCACAGTAGCCTTTGGCTGGCTATATAAAGTTGATAAATAAAGGCTGATGGACTATATTTCTCACTATCCCCAGCCAACAGGGGATAAGAGATGTCCAAGGGTCTCAGGGAGGAGAAAAGGTTGAGGAAAAGATCATGGCTGGTGAGGTCCAGGTAACATCTTCCCTAGACTAAATCAGGGTTAGGAAGGTCATCAAATCAAGGCTGAAACAGCACCAAATGTTCTACTGTAATACTATCTTGGTGAATCTGACAGATGAGAAAATGGACAAGATTCCAACAAGTCAGGTCATCTAAGCAATTAGACCAAGGAATTATGCAGCATAAAAGTTGAATAGCTTGGGATTTAATAATAATATAATAATAATATATATATATTATATAACCCTAACCCTTGGACATATCTTATCCCCTGTTGGCTGGGGATAGTGAAAGACTGCTGATCACTTCAACAGCTTCTTCCGCGGGCTTTAGTTATATTGTCAGAAGCGCCAGGGCTTTTTGTAGCCCGTATGTTTCCAAAAAGTGGGCCCTGTTCACAAGCAGCTTCCAAGAACAAGGTGTTTATTTGCTTGCTTTAAACTAAGAATGAACTAGCCACTTGGATCGAGATTTTTTTTTTCCACTCCGATAATAAAAGCGGCTAAAGCAGATTTCGTCCCATGCCCTCCCTTATTTCAGGACGGCGGATTCCCCGCGGGCCGGATCCCCGCGCCAGGCACTGCAAAGAGGGAGAACCGCAAGGGCGACTCCACACAATCCGCCCCACCCAAAGTGAGAGGAAAAAAAAAAAAGCTCTGCCTCCTTCCAGCCCCGCGAAACCCCCGCCGGCTACAAGTTTAGGAAACTGCGCTGCATTGCGCTGCGCTCCGAAGGAGGTGCGCCTCGGCCCCGCCTGACGCGAAGAAGCCGATCAGGGCAGGAAGGGCCCGGCTTCGCCCAGGCCTGGGGTCATCTCCTGTTTTCAATCGGCTCCGAGGCGACTTAAATGAGCGGATGCGCCTGCCACGTTGGGCGCCCAAAAATAGAAGCGCTTGAGGAATTTAGAACCAGCAAAAATCCTTCTTTCTTCCGGAGAGAGAGAGAGAGGGGGGGGACTTTTCTTACGAGTCGGAGCATTTCCCTTTCCAATATTTGTGCAACTTTAT
Organism: Vipera berus; assembly: GCF_964194415.1. Taxonomy (NCBI): domain Eukaryota; kingdom Metazoa; phylum Chordata; class Lepidosauria; order Squamata; family Viperidae; genus Vipera; species Vipera berus. The sequence goes on from NC_138202.1 coordinate 308,211,427, forward strand.
CTCGCAAGGCAAATCGCGAGGGTGACGCCAAGCCGTCCCTGCGTCTTAGCGCGGCGAAAATAAAGGCCGGGGAGCCGATTCACTGCCGCCGCGTCGAACCGAATCTCCGGCACCGAGATCTTCTGCAAGAAGCCGCTAGGCGGGAGACGGAGAAGACGGTGCAAGAGCGAGAGAAAGGCGGTTGTGAACCGTGCCCGACTTGGCCGATTCCTTTTCTACAAGGAAAGAGGCTTTCAGAAGGGGCTGAGGATGATGGAAGCGGTAGTCTAGGCCTAGCTGCAGATGGGTAGCTGGGAGAAGGATCGCGGGCTGATTAATACTCCCCATTCGAGGTAGATCCTGGCGGGAAGTGAGAAAGCAAGCCCGAATGTCGTCAACAGCTTTTGGAAGAGACAAGGTTGCTTCCCAAACGTAGCTGGCGGATTCCACAGGCAGAATTCCCACTAATGTAGAGACAGCCATCTGAGGCTGTCTTCAACATTGTTTTATCTGTTTGTTGTATTTTCTTTCTTACTGTGTCCTTTTGTGGGTTCAAAATACTTCAGGGATTACGCTAAGGATGCTATCTTTCGATAATAGGTAATTATCAGTTTAGCTTTCTTTCATCCTTAGATTTTACTGTGAGTTGCCTTGCATATCTCCTGAGCAGTAAAGTGAATCGTAAGGTAATATGATATAGCACATAATAGCGTTAGAAATAAATCCCTCTGTGCATAATTAGAGTAGATGTGAATCTTTCCACTGTTTTTCAGGGGAGATTCATTCTTCAGTACTAATAACCCCAAAAGTCTGCAGTCCCCACCCTTCATGTGCTGCACTGATCTTTTCATTTGAGAATAAATACTATTTCCTCCCATCTGGTGGTCATCTGGATTTTGACAGCTCAAATATGGCAGCCCCAATAATTGTTCAAAAGGCAACAATGGTGTCTGCAGCAAATAGTAATAAAGATGTGCCCAGGCTGTTGTCATCATGCAAATTCTGCCTGACATTTGCAAACTTGCATGTGAGACAAGTCTGAAATTATGAAGCATGATTACCTTATCACACACATTTTGTTATTCCCTTTCCATACCTTCTGCTTGCTTCACATGTGAACGCCTAGGCATCTGATGATGGCTTTGCATATGCCATTTTGGCATCATTGCATTTGCTATGGATGCCATTGCCTTGGACTGAGAAGGTATAAGTGAGAAGTGTAATAGGTTTCACACACTTTGCAAGTTAGATGGTATTATTTTAGCAACCTATCCTTCCAAAAGAGAGATGCTGTCCATCCATTTAGAATCAAGACAAAACTATCCCACCATGAAAATTGCTTTCTCAATTATCACTTTTCCCAGTCCAAGCCAATCAGAACTTCCCTTTGAGGACATACACTGTCCAAGGACAGCTCAAGGAGAAAACCATGGCTTTACTTCACTTAACTTTTAAGAGTGACTTAAGTCTGCCATTACTCATAGACTGAGAATAAGAAGCACTGAAAAGGATATTGTCAAGGTTTATCTGGGTCATAAAAAGGTACAAATAGGGGATTGATTGATTGATTGATCGATCGATCCTTCAAGTCAGCTTTTGACTCCTGATGACTGCTTGGATTAGTTCCTGCAGTTTTCTTGGCAGAGTTTTTCAGAATTGGTTTGTCATTGCCTCCTTCCTAGAGCTGAAAAAGAATGACTGGCCCAAGGTCACCCAGCTGGCTTTGTGCCTAAAGCAAGACTAGAATGCCCAGTCTCCAGATTTCTAGCCTTATGGCTTAACCACTTCGGCAAAAGGGCTCTCTTTTTAATAGAATAGAAGGGTATAAAACTGTTCTCTGTACCTGTAGGTTATTACTGAATAATATGATTTACTGTATCTCTTTGCTACCATATAATGGTCATTTGGGTTATTTCAGTCCAGATATTTTATCATTGTCTTGACCAGAAGTCAAGCAGGCATAGAGGTAGGATATGTATTGACAATATGCATTCTCATGATGTGATTGCTCTCTGCAGACTCAGTGGAGAGCAATCAGTATAGCAATGGGAAAAGTCTTGAGTGTAACTGGGTTTCTTTCAGTCAAGGGAGCATAACGAGGTGGGGAAGCTGTGAAAATTCCAAGAACTCAAATCCTTATTTCCTATTTGCCAAACTATTAGGAACAACTGGACTGTAGTGAAGGAAGACATATAGAGCTTCATCTTCCTGCTTTTAGTGTTCAGTCTTAAGCAAGACAGACAGAAGCTGAATCTCTTTCATACTAAAGAAATGGCTTATGTAATTCATGTTATACAATTACCAATCTCTAAACTGTGAGATGTTTTTCTTTCAATTGGAGACCTAACACCATACAATTCATTTTCTGGCACATAGGAAATTCAGCCCCATGCTTCAGATTCTCCATCTGAAATTTTGAATATCCCAGGATGAAACCGAGCAAGGCTTCCATTACTCTGATGAGGCAGATCAACGAGAGCGTCAAACTTCCTGCTAACTCAAGATGGCAGGTAGCATTTTAACTCTGTGGTGGAGAAGAGCATGGATGGTGAGGTAAGGTCCTACCTAAATCACTCACAAGGAATAGCTTTAGAAGCCCACTTCCTTTAGACCATTACCACAAGACTGCCTTACAATATCACCCAGATGCTGGTGTGTTGATATGAATACTGTCTTTCTTAACTGTTTTATCAGCAGAGCTATGGTTAGATGATAGTATAAAATGTTATAAACCGCTTCTGGGGAAATAGCTTTTAAACACATCTTTGCCTTACAGAGGGAGATGGTTCAGATCAGAGAGAAAAAGAGAAGTTCAGGGGATAGCTTTAGGAGTATGTAGTATGGTAGACTACAGTGCCTATTGTTTTCATTTCATGCAGATTGCTCTTGAGGCATAATGGGAGACATAGCCTTTTCCTGACGGAAAGCAACAGATTGGGGATGTTTGTATGAAATATTCACCCAGTCTTTTCTCATGCTAAATAACAAGCCTGCTAAGGAGTCACAGTACCAAGGCCATTCATTCCACTGCAATTTTGGGCCTGAATTATCTCTAAGAAGGGAACAATTAGCATTCATAAACATTGATTCTCATTGGGAAGGGACAGTCTTTCCAGCAAGGGTAGTTTTGAACAAGACCTCAGAACCGAGTTGCTAATTTTTATTTGTAGGAAGATTCCTTAAGGAACAACAGAGAAAACATCTTCTGAGTTCTTATTCACCAGGCACAAATCCTACTGAGAACAGGATTAGCAACCTCTAGCACAGGGGTCCTCAACCTTGGCAACTTTAAGACTTGTGGACTTCAACTCCCAGAATTCCTCACCCAGCTGGTTGCCAAGGTTGAGGACCCCTGCTCTAGCACATCTCCAGAAGCCAATTGTGCCAAAAATCAGCAGAAGGCTCTTTGAAAGATATAGGCCCAGAAGTGCTGCTCCATGTACTGGGAATGGGTCCATCTAGCTCAATCCCACAAATCTCTGGAGGATGTTAAATCTATTTGTTCTGATAATACTAGGGCCGTTTCCTGTTTCCAGTGTTATTAAGCTGAATTCTTGCATCAAGGACCGTGCTGTTCCTCTTTTTTTGGTTTGATTGTTGTTTAGTTTGACTGCTGTTTTAAAACACTTCTTTGAAGTGGCTGGATGCAGCCCATGCTATACCATGTGGCTAGAATAAACCTGGTTGCAATCATCCTTGTTCACTTTCATCTTCATTGCACAAGCCTTAGTGAAACATCAAGAAAGCTACCCAGTCAAACTTTGGTTAAGATCCTGTGGTTAACTTGGCCTTGCCATTATTCCTCATGCTGCAGGAGAAAAGCCAGTGTGTATCCTGATACTTAACATGGGTTTTTAATGGGTTGAAAGGAAGCTGAATGTCCAAGACATTGTCCCATAAATTTTTTTCTACTCTGCTTGCCTTCTAAATGTATTAAGGCAAAATATATCATCTGGCCTCTTGCTAAAATCTCCCATGGGGAAGGTTAGAGTGAGCAAAAGTCCAGAGTCACATAGACTGCATTCATACGTTGCACTAACCCAAGCTATGAGCACATGAAAGATTGAACCAGATGCCAGCCAGCCTTGTTTTGAGGTAGTGCATTATAAAAAAAATCAGCCAAAGTTATGATTTGCATGAAACCAAAAAAAGTAGTTATTTTAGTAAAACATTAGTGTGTTGTGTTGATATAAAAATATTTTAACAACTCAAGCTTATGCAAAGTACGTTTTAATATGTTGTGTGTGAACTAGGCCTTATATGCCTTTTGGCCTGGGCTGCAAGATATGAGCTGCACAATCTGCATAAAGCACTAAACACCCCACAGAGGGTTTTCTCTCTTGATTGCCTTCTAATGATTGACTGGATCTCTTACAGTAATTCTTATAGTCCATTTTCTTCCTTGTTTACAACTGGATTTTAATTTTTGTATACATTCATAAGAATCGCTGAGTTCTGAGAAACGTATAGAATAAAATCATGAAAGTTGGAGAAATAATCACTAAGTAACTAAATACTCACACCCATGGTTTCATACAGGCTTAATCTGAGATCAATCACCAAATTTACCTAAATACAGTTTGAATAAGTACAAGTTTAGGATGATGGCTTTAGAATTATTGGTCTTTCCTGCTGATTTAAATTACCTTTTTTTACCCTGGTCATATGATTTAGGGAGGAAAAACATAGGTGGTTGGAATATACACAATACCATTGTCGTCGCTGCACACCATATTTTACTCAAGGTTTCAGCCACACCCTATTATCTGAACTTGACATGGCTATCAGCCTGGTTCTGTTTACCCAAACTCTATAACCAACAACAGGTTTAAGCTACTGACTGAATCTGAGCTGAAGAAATGGCATCTCTTTGGGGTCAATTGCAGAGCAAATATGGAATACTGTATAGTATTTGTGGGCTAGAGTAGAGGAGTCATTTGGAGTAGAGAAAGCAGACAACTGCCAGGCCTGGCAATTAAAGGGATCTTCCATCAGGACAACAAGGAAGTTTATTAAGAAGATACAATGAAATCTTTATCAAGGAGGTACTTAATTTAATTTTTTGCTCTTTGCTTCCATTTATGAATTATGATAACTGCCTTCCAAGCTACTTCAGAGCTTTAGGAAATCTTAGAATAAAATCAAGAGAGGTTACAGTATACAGTGCAATTTCTGGTGGGGGATGGGGGATGGGTATGTAACTATTTCTCTTAAGACCTCTGTTGCGGGGGTAGGGATGGGAGAGAGAAAATAACTTGGTGCTGTACCTGCTCCATTACTCAACCTTCTTTCAAATAATACCCTGTGAACACAGCCATCAGTAAGATTTCTGGTACAAGGTGGCTAAAAGGAATATCTGTATGATGTGCAATTTCTGGAAGGCTCAATCCCAATTTATTTTATCACAGTTGAATTCAAGGAAAATCCCTTGCTGCCTCTGCATGGTGTATAAATAGAAGCTCAGCCCAAGTATTTGTAAGTGCAGGATATTTTCACCACCGGAAAAAAAATCTTCTTCTGGTTTTCCACTCTTCTGTGTGTCTGTGTGCGCATTGCAAACTCATCTGAATTCTTAGACAATAGAATGGCAGAAACCTTGCTGATTTACTACCCAGAAATCTACTTGTAGATCCTGATTGATTTATTTTTCCATCCCCAATCTAATCCCTGTATAACACTGACATTTTTCTCTGCGCCATTCATTCAGTAAAGACATTCAATAAATGGAATTAATTCAACACATTGTATTGCTCATTCTTCCTGTAATTACCGTCCACGTGTTCTATCAGGTATGCCAAAATTCAAGTTTGGAATAAGAATAAGAAAATTCTGCCTGCCCAATACAAATCTATATTATTCCTCCTTTTCAGACTTCTTAAACTGAAAAGACTATAATGCTTGAGCATTTCACATTCACATACAACTAGTCCTTAAAGAGAAGTCCTGTGCTGGAAGAAGTATGTTCTGGCGTCATCTGCTGGCCCAGTGGATATATTACAGCATGCCATTTTTTAAAAAAGTCTTGGTTGGGGGAAAGAGGGGTAGATAATAAATATATATCTCATCTCCCTCAGATAAAGATCTTCTAAGATCTTTGATTAGAAGACAGATGTTTCACCCAGAAGAGAAATAACAGAGGGTGTTTCCATCATGACCGGACAATAAGATAATTAACACAGAAACCCAAATAGGCACCTACCGGTACATGCATAAGAATTTAGAGGATCTTTTTATAGACATCAGAAGACTCTGAGATATTGTCAGGCTGCCAGTAAGGGATGGCATACATTCAGGGGGAAAAGTAACTGTAGTTGCAACTGTAGTTATCTTTACTCTTCAGTACCTTCCTATTTTACACTCTTTGTAGAAGGTACTGAGCGCTTTTGCTCACTGAGCTGATTCACCTCACAGAGCAAGAAGCTGTTTGCTGAGTTGTCCTCCTTTTAAATAACTTCTGCCTTTGTCTATACTGGCAGTAAAGGATTGGGAAGGGTCCACACGTGCAGTAAGTCACGTTCCTCTAAGGATAATGGAAAGTCCCATGGGTGGCCCAGGAAGGACCAAGATTAGAACAAGGGCTTCAATGTCTTGATTCTTTTGACATATACTGAAAGTCCGCATGGGGGCCCTGGATTAGAAAACATACATAAGGTTACAATATTACAGATAGTAGATTGAGAAATTTAAATTGAGAACTTTAAAAGCTTTTCAGAATACCTCATCAATCATGGAAGCAGTTCCTAGTAAGGCCGCCTTTTGCAATTGACTAATGGTGAATTTGTCAATGCCAATGGTGCTCAAGTGGTGCTCCAGTTGTTTTGGGATTGCACCCAAGGCGCCTATTACTATTGGTACTACCCTTGCATGCCTTTGCCACAGTCTTTCTATTTCTATTTGTACGTCCTTGTGTTTTGTTATCTTCTCCACTTCTTTCTCGTCTATTCTGCTGTCTTCAGGCACTGCCACGTCCACTATCCAGACTGTTTTGTCTTTCTTATTGACAATTGTTAAGTCCAGGATGTTATGTTGCAGGTGCTTGTCTGTGTTGTGATTCAGGGTCAGCCTGTGGGTTCGGCAGTTGGGTCGGACAACTCAGAGGAGGAGGGGGGTGTTGAAGAGCTTGCTGAGGGGGTTGAAGATCTTGCTGATGAGAGCCCTCAGCCAGGCCCCTCCCACCTGGTCACGACGGAGACCCAGCTGTGTGAGCCTGACAGCGTGGATGAAGATGACCCACAGCTGGCCCTGTTCAAGGACGCCCGACGCAGGAGGCAGTCAATCAGGAGTAAACAGAGGAAGGCAATGGGGCACCTTGGAAGGAGGCAGAAAGAAGCCACGCCCTGAACTGTATAAAAGGGGAATGCGTGGGAGGGCTGGTTTGCTGAAGGCAACCGCTTGAAAAGCTCCTGTTTCTTGGTTCGTGTCTGGTTCCGTTTGTTTTTGTATCAATAAATTTGGCAGGCTTAATTCCAGCCTCTTGCCTTCTTGTAAAAGGGGTTGTCCCTGCCTTTTCTGCAGGGCCAGTAGCAGGCTGGTACAGAACAGTCTGTTTGTATTCTGAAGTCCCAGAGCAGTTTAACTTTATCATTTTCTATGACTTTCTCTATTTCATGATCCCACCAGTTCTTGCTTACAGGCAAATGATATTTCTTGCAGATCTTCCAATGCACCATTGTTGCTACTTTGTCATGCCGCTGCTTGTAGTCTGTGCAATCTTCTTGCAGGAACTTACCAGGTGGTCCACTGTTTCTTCAGCTTCTTTGCATAGGTGGCACTGACTGTCTGTTGCTGTCTTCTGAATTTTGACTTTTTATGCATTTGTCCTTAAGGCTTGGTCTTGTGCAGCCAGAATTAGTCCCTCGGTCTCTTTCTTCAATATTATTATTATTATTATTATTATTATTATTATTATTATTATTATTATTATTATTATTATTATTATTATTATTATTATTATTAAAGCAGTTTTAAAACATTCACAATGAGGCTACAGAAGACGGCTCTGAGTATGCACACCTCCACACTAGGCTAATATCAGGAGTTGCTGAGATAATTAGAAAACAGATTTTTAAAAGAGAACAGAATCTAAAAAGTTAAATCACTTGCTTCTAGTATTTTAGAAATTATACATCTGTTGATGAGCTTAGAATTGCACTTGCCTTCTCTGTAGTTAACAAACTGATGTTCAGTTTACAATCAACTGTTATTCTAAGATCATTTTCACAAGGATTCTTACTAGGTCAGGTGTTCCTCGTCCTACACCTACATAGTTGATCTTTCTTTCTTAAGGGAAATAACACACTTGATTTGTTTCTATTGAATTTATTCGGTTATCTCTGGGCCATTTTTCCAACTAGCCAACCAGGGTTCTAGGATTTTAGCTATCTCACCCCAAATTGTACAATGTGCAAATACGATAAATATTCCCTCCATTTTTTTTTCATTCATATTACTAATGAAAACATTGAGGAGTAGAGAACTCAGGAGAGACCTTTGAGGCACTTGCCCTCCAGTCATCTGGCACATCCTCAGTTTTCCAGAACTTCTTAAAGATGCTATAAGGGCTAGTTCCTAAGGTGCCCTGGGACGCATTTCATCTGGTCCTGAAAAGTTCCACTTCTTAAACAAAATTCCTGGGATAGAATTATTTCTTTCAGAAAAAAAGGTCTCTTAAATATTTCCAAAGTTACTTATTGCACAAAGAGAGGAAAGTTGTAACAATCACAAATAATGGCAACTATAAAATGAACATACCCCCATAACCTCCCTTACCATGGCAGCTATTTTGAGGGTAGGCAGGTCACCCATAGTTAGGAGTACCAGAATTGGATTTAGAGTTTCTCTAGCTCTTTGCTGCCATCTAGTGGTCATTGGATTTTTACAGCAATAGTAACCATTGTGCCAGAGCATTCACAACACTTTCTTAAAATTTCATATCTGTCTGCTGGTCAACTGAATAAATAAAATAAATACATTTAGGGGACTGCTGCTATAATTACAACATCATATTCTGTAGTTTTCACAGCTGTACTTGCTTTTATTTGGAGAGTTGCCACAGGAATTTCTGGAGGGAATCTCACAAAGGCTTCCAAGAATGAAGAAAAAAATCAATTAGTGGTCTTCATCAAGTCACTCTTCTGCTGCAGTTCTTTAGCCTTACTTCTAATATGTTTTGAGACAGAGTGGGATGGGATGGGATGTGGGATGGTTGAGTTCTTTTAATGTGCTTTAAATACTTGGTTTGTTTCATTCTTCTTTCCGCCCACGCAGGCATCTTTTCAATCTATCCTGATATATTAATTCTTGGTTGAAAATTATTGTACCTGACCAGTGGGAACTGCAATGATGGATGTGAAAGAGTCCCATGCGCAGAATTCTTGGTACTTTTAGGCACAGACGAAAGTCAGGATTATGGTTTGGGTCTCCCCTGTTCTTGATGTCCCTACTTTGTACATCTGTTGAAGTAGGCCAAGCAGCCAAATCAAAACCCATTCTTCCCACTGAAGGAAAAACAGTCTCTTGTGCCTGGGTGGTGGAAGCCTATTTTTATATCTTCTGTTTGTTTTGCAGGTTGACGCTGTTCGCCACAATCCCACCAAGCGTCTATTGTTTTGAGAAGAATGCTCTTATATTGATTGTTTGTGCGTCAGCCCAGCTTTCTCTGGAGCTGCACTTGGGATGAAATGAGATAATTTCCATTAACAGGACATGCATTATTAGTCCCCTGTGCCAAATAGAGAGGCTAAGCCAAGGTTGCTATTTCTGGTCATGTTCACCTCAGGAAGGAACTTTCTCAGCTTTAATGGGATTTTGCTATTGTTGGTCGCCTTCTGTTTGACAGAGCGCCAGCAGGGTTGAAAATTGTTTAGAAAGCAAGTTGAAATATAATAAATCCCTAACCATTTGCTGCAGCACATTCCAATGTGGTGTTTATTTTGAAAGGGGGGGGGGAGTGTAATTATTGTCTTTGGCAGGGGGGAAATAATAAAAACTGGTGCGTAACTCATATCTGAGGACATATTTCTCACAGCTTTTGAATTTAAAAGCTTATTGCAAATGTCACTGAGCTGAATTGTGTTTGGCTATGTTGCCCTGGCAGTTTCTTCCCTCACAGAAAGCAACAGTTTTGGAGATTGTTCAATCTTGCTCGGGAGAGCCACCGTCTTGGGAATTATTTTAATGGCCACCAGAAGACCATCATAGCAATGGCATTCTTATTCTGGAAAGTTCTCATTCTTCTCTTCGAAATCAAACTAAAGCTGGCTCTTACTAGGTTTTAAAGAAAAAATGGCAGTTAGACAAATGGCAGTCCAGTCTCTTCTTAAAAACTTCCACTGTTGGAGCATTCACAACTTTTGGAGGCAGGTTGTTCCACTGGTTAATTGTTCTAACTGTCAGGAAATTTCTCCTTAGTTCTAGGTTGCTTCTCTCCTTGATTAGTTTCCATCCAATTGCTTCTTGTCCTGCTTTCAGGCACTTTGGAGAATAGCTTGACTCCTTCTTTGTGGCAGCCCCTGAGATATTGGAACACTGCTATCATGTCCCCCCTCGTCCTTCTCTTCATTAAACTAGACATACCCAATTCCAGCAACCATTCCTTATACGTTTTAGCCTCCAGTCCCCTAATCATCTTTGTTGCTCTTCTCTATACTCTTTCTGGAGTCTCAACATCATTTTTACATCGTGGTGACCAAAACTGGATGCAGTATTCCAGGTGTGGCCTTACCAAGGCATTGTAAAGTGGTATTAATGCTTCATGTGATCTTGATTCTATTCCTCTGTTAATGCAGCCTAGCACTGTGTTGGCTTTTTTGGCAGCTGCAGCACACTGCTGGCTCATATTTAAGTGATTGTCCACTAGGACTCCAAGATCTCTCTCACAGTTACTACTATTGAGCAAGGTACACCTATACTATACCTGTACATTTGGTTTTTCTTGCCTAAATGTAGAATCTTACTTTTTTCACCATTGAATTTCATTTTGTTAGATAGTGCCTAGTGTTCGAGTCTGTCCAGATCCTCCTGTATCTTAAGCCTATCTTCTGGAGTATTGGCTATTCCTGCCAGCTTGGTGTCATCTGCAAATTTGATGAGTTCCCTATCTATCCCCTCGTCCAAATCGTTGATGAAGATGTTGAAGAGCACTGGGCCCAGAACAGAGCCCTGGGGCACCCCACTACATACTTCCCTCCATGTTGATGAAGTTCCATTGAGGACCACACGCTAAGTATGGTCGGTCAGCCAGCTATGGTGATGCTAACTAACCCACATTTTTCTATCTTAGCAAGTAGTAGGTTGTGATGTACTTTATCAAATGCCTTACTGAAGTCCAAGTAAATTATATCCACAGCATTCCTCTGGTCTTCTAATTTTGATGCAGTATTATCTAAGCTATTCTTTTAATGCAAGGAGATTTATTTAATTGGTTTCTCTCCAAGATCTCCCTTGTCAGAGTTACCTGGTGGGCAACTGCTAGTAAAATTGCCAGACTGTGAGGACCCTTCCAGAAGTCAGTGAAAGAATCTGAAGTAAAGTACAGAACTAAGGATATAACAGATAGTTAAGAAAATTTGTTCAATCATTCAGAGATCTAATTGGGGGAAGGTTCACTGAATAAAAAAAGACATCTATGCTGCTTTTAACCTACAGAATTTACCATTGCTTTTTTCAGATTTACTAATATCCAGAGGAGGAATGCCACAGGCTCTACATTGGACTTTTAAATATTCCCTTTCAATGCAATGTAATTACATTTGTCTTCTCTTTCAAATGGTAGTTCTTGCAGAATATTTGGAGTGCAGCAATGGTGGGAATAAGTACTTTCTCAGCCTTGACAACTCCCCAAAGATCTATTTTGGATTCACATGATATGGCTTCATTCTATAAATGATATTTTATAACAAACATTAATAAAAGCAGTAAGGATCTGGAGAGAAAATGCCTAATCTCTTGGTTTTCCCCACATTTAAAGCACTAAAGCATATCTCAGGACCGTGGTTGCAAAAGGACAGAGATAATCCAAGGCACTATTTTTCTTGCATGCTGAACATGAAGAAAATAGTGTACCAAACTGCATAAAATGAAAATGTCTCCAAATATGGCAGGTGTCTGAGAGGAGGGAGTTATATCTTCCTTAATTTTGAGAATCATAGGAATTGTCTACTAGAACCCTAGCACAGCAGTATTTCACTTGTCAGACAGACTCGGATATTTCTCTGCTGTCAGAGACAAGAACTTCAGCTCATTGTTCTGTACCAGCCTGCTACCGGCCCTGCAGATAAGGCAGGGACAACCCCTTTTACAAGAAGGCAAGAGGCTGGAACTAAGCCTGCCAAATTTATTAACATAAAAACATAAACAGAGCAAAGAGAGCAAACACGAACCATGAAACAGGAACTATTCAAACGGTTGCCTTCAGCAAACCAGCCCTCCCACACATTCCCCTTTTATACAGTTCAGGACATGGCTTCTCTCTGCCTCCTTCCGAGGTGCCCCATTGCCTTCCTCTGTTTACTCCTGATTGACTGCCTCCTGCGTCGGGCGTCCTTGAACAGGGCCAGCTGTGGGTCATCTTCATCCACGCTGTCAGGCTCACACAGCTGGGTCTGCGTCGTGACCAGGTGGGAGGGGCCTGGCTGAGGGCTCTCATCAGCAAGCTCTCCAACCCCCTCAGCAACCTCTCCAACACCCCCCTCCTCCTCCTCTGAGTTGTCTGACCCAAATGACGAACCCATAGGCTGACCCTGAATCACAACACTCACCTGGCACAAAATGCTACAGTTCAATATTTCTTAAAGCCCAACCTATCTAAAAGGTGAGGGTCTACTGGGTAAAATGACACGATGCAGAGCAACTCTGTCTTCCAAGAACTGAAGACAGAACTCTTTTTTTTAATGAGACAAAGTAAATTGACTCTTTATCTCAACTACAGATAAACTCCATATATTCAGTATCTGAAATAAATTCTGGATAGGAAGATTTCATTCCTTAGCAATGAAACTAATTGGAATTTCTGAAGGTAATAATCCCAAATATTTGGAATTTCTCCACAGTTTCTCATGTACTGGGTTTTAATTAACATGGCATAAATAAAAAAGTGGGGGGGAGGTGAAATTAAATGCTATGGGAAAAAAGTAGATAGGTTCAAGCTTTCTGTTCCAAGATGTCTCAGATTTTAGGAAGACCCAGGTTAGCTTGCTCTTTCAACCTAAGCTGTCTCTTCCAGTTGTTGTAGGATAGAGTCATATAAACAATTTTGAGCTTCTTAGATAAAAGGGAGTCTGCATAAGTGGTGTATAATAATGTCTCATGGTGTGAAAAGCATTCATTTATTCATGAGCATCCTAATCAATCAAATATGTAAATCTCTAAATCAGTTTTCTGCTGCCTTCCATGTGTTTATAGGAAGCTAAGGTTCAGCACATAATGTAAATAATATTATGTCCTTCAGCCATTCCAAGTGGACAGAATTTTAATTCTAACTTGGAATGCTGACATGATTCCAAAAAATGTTAATTCCTTCAGAGAACAACAATTAATTTACTACTAAGTTTTTTTAAGCAGTCAAAATTTTCCAATGAAATTATGAACAAAGATTTAAAACAAATTTTAGAAATCAAAATAGGAGGCATGTGCATGATGAAGAACAGCTATAGTTCCTTTTCTTATAACAGTCATCGTCATTAAGAACGAACTTAGTAAAGAATAATTCCATTCAAACCTTCACTTAAATGCTGTGCTGCATAATAATGATTGCAATGTAAATTTTATTTTTTTAAAAAAAGAGCAAAGCTATAGAGGATCTACTTTTGATGGACACAAATTATCTTCAAGTGCCAAGGAGATTACTAAATTGGGTAAACATTTATGGGTTGTTGGCTAAATATGGAAATAACTGAGGTATATGGCATGCAGAATTAGATCTAGAAAATTTGCTGTTATTGCAGTGTTTAAAATTATGTTTCTGAAAAACTGCAGTATATACTGCAAGTCATGGTTCTTTATTGTTTTGGGTATCTTGGCTCACACTCGTAAGATTGATCTAGCAACCTTTCCCAGTCTGGCATTTGCCTTCTCCCCAGAGGTGGTGGAACTGGAGTTCCCAACAAAAGCAGTAACATGCTTTTGCTATGTCCAAAAATATTTTATTAAAGATATACAGTAAAAAAAAACTTGTAATTCCCAAATGCTTGTTTTGTAAGAGGTGACTGTCCTCATTTGAGCCCCTGTGTTGGGGCTCCAATTCTCAAACTTCCCAGCATGTTGATTGGGAATTCTAGTAGTTATCCTAACACACATGAAGGACAGCAGGTTAGGAGAGGCCAGCACTGAGGAACTTCCTCCCATTTATTTTTCACAAAGCCAGCAGGATTCTCCTTCTAAACACATAAAAGGCAAGCGATAGTATGGAGACTTTATTTTCTTTGCAAATAACATTTTGGCTGCCAGATGTCTAAGCACAGAGGAAAAATACAATGAGATAAACAAGATAGAGCTATTGTGTTGACCTTGTCCTCACAGAGATTAGCTAGACAGACTGACTTTGCTGAATAGCAATTCGTTTGACTTCTTCAATGTAAATAAGATTACAGGGAATCTTTCCAACTAGTTATTAAGTTTAAGTGGCTAATTAATAGGTGATTGTTTCTTAATTATTAGAATTTTGGAAGAACAGATTGTAAGATACAGTCTTACTGACTTTCTGTTATAAACTTAGTTTATTGCTTAAATATGTTTGGGTATTTTAAAATGATTGGGCATTAATGAAAGCAATCACTGATAAATTATAACATAAAACTATTAAGTTCATACATGTTAAGCATAGATAGCAATCAGTTTACAGACAATTCATACAAAAATCAAGAATCATGCCTATTTTGCCTTTTAGTCATTTTTGGCCATTAGATCAAACATCATTTCTGTCACTTTTAGCTACAGACCTTTAACAGGCTTGCTATAAGAATGGAACCACAGGAAAATATATGAGTGATCTGATTTTTGTGATGAAACTGATTTCATCAATGCCATTAAAGTAGCATTTTGGAGGCAAAGTAGAATAGCAGAATAATTACAGTGTTATTCACATCATCAGCATAGCTGGTTGAGAATTATTGGCACTGAAGTTCAGTAAACTGATGGACACCAAGTGGGAGAAAAGTGAAAGTGCCCTGTGGAGACCTCATCTGAAAAAGGTATGGGTAAGAACAAAAACAAAAAATTCATTTGTTGTACATTTACATTTAATTACAATTAAATAGGCTCCCTGGAATATTCCTTTATCTCATCTTCAGATTAGTATTATGTAAATTCGGGAGCTCTTGAAAGGCTGCAGCCAAAGCTTTTTTTTGACTGTGAAAGAATTGGGGCTACAGGTTGCACGGCTATGAGTTAAAAGATTTGCCAGGTAGTAGTGCAGCAACTACATACATTAAAAAAGGCAGATCTTGTTCATGGCCAGCATCTTGACTTTTTTGACCACATCTGTGGATACAAATCTACATAATTGCAAATGCACATATCAAAGGAAAATGGAGTTTCATGGAAATTGCAGACTGGGGAAAGATTAGACAACTTGTTTTTCTTCCACTGTGTCTCTACTTCAGAAAAAGGCCCTAGAGCATTTATTTCTCATATTAGAATAAAATGAATGGCTACTTAATTGCTGAATTAGAAGATGGTAAACTGCTTTTTAGGTATTCTGCAGATTTTACCCCGAAATTGACCATTAAATAAATATTTCTCAGATATGAGTCTCAGCAAGTTGGATTCATATATTCTTATTCTTTTAAATATAGCATGAAAGTTACCAGAAGCTAGGGCTATTAGAGTGCCTCAAACATTTAGATGACCTCTAGACTAGAGGTTCCCAACTTTTGGGGCACCAGGGACCGGTTCTGTGGAGAAAGCTTTTTCCACAGAGCAGAGAGTGTGTGGTTTTGTGTGCTGCCTGTATCCCATGGATGGGGCTTTGCTTGTTAGTGCGGACTGGTTGTTGGTGTGCCACAGCCCGGTACCTGTCCCCGGACCGGAGATTGGGGATCCCTGCTCTAGACAGCAGCAAAGAATGGGTGCCTTCTGTATTTTGCTATGGCCATCTATGATCATCCACATTTTTGCAGCTCAAAATTAGTAGATCTATAGAACATAGAATTTGTCAAGGTATAAATCACCTTAGTAGAGGGTGAAGGACCGTGCTTCAGAGGATGCATGATGTGTATGAAGGAAGGAAATAAAACACGACGCATAATCTTGCTAAATACCTTTTAATTACAAAAGCTATATATATATAGTATATATATATTGCTTCTCAGCTAACAAAGTGAGATAGAGCTTGTGGCCTAGAGGTAAAAACAACTGCCTAATGTGCAATCAGCCCAGGTTCGAATCTCAGAAGGGTATGGCTGACTGATGAAAACAAATAAGTTTGAAATGCATGTCAGTCTCCCTTTAATTCTTTGTTAGCAATCTAAAAAAAATTTACACAAATATGAGCTGTCACTGTTCTGACTACTGCCTGTCGATGGCCTTCGGTTAGGCTGAAACAGGAAATAAAGATTTGTCCCATGTTTGGGGCCTAGCCTATATATAAAAGAGAGCTAGCTGACTACATCCTAACGTAACAGACAGCAAAGTGAAAGAAAGTAAAGAATAACTGTGAGAAACTTTTTCTAGACATGCGCACAAAACAGTCTGAAACCATAACATAACTGGTCATATGGGATTCACTATGGTTACCAGATAAGCTATCACCACAGGTGCAGAGAGCAGGGAAATGTACAGTTAGAAATGAACTTTTCTGACAAAAAAAATGTGCAGTGACAGAATTCAATAACTTGTAAAGTAAAATTCCCCAGAATCGATATTGGTTTAGTGATTATGTGGACCAGTGCAGGTGGTTTTCCTGGCAGTGTTTGGGAAATAAGTTTGCAATTGCTTTCTTCCTATAAAGGTTTTTCTGACTTTCCACCTACCCTCTAAGTTTGTTAGTTCTTGATGGTCTTCCATCAAACTACAAGTCAGTGCTGACCCTCTTGACTTTCTGGAGATCAGCCATAGTCAACTAAGTGTGTGACATGCTGCGATTCTCCAGCCAATATCAAATTGCCAACTACTTATTTCTTTCCATAATTTATTATTATCATTGTTTTGAAATATGTCCTTTGTTACATCCTTTCAAATAAAGTCCAGAGTATTGCACTGGATTTTTGTTTTTTGTTATTTCACAGCCACTCTCTTTTGCACAATATCTTCTTCTTCAGAAGCTAGGCATCTTGTTGTGATCTTTTTCCCCCTCTTCCATTAATTTTGTAACCAAAGAATGGGATATAATCTTTGATTACTCTCATTAACTGCCTTTAAGAGCTGTCTGGTTGCATAATTAGTACTGCATCATCTGCATAGCATTTCATTTTATATCCCCTTCCTTGAAGTTTAATCCCAGTTATTTATCTGTCTGCCAAGACTTCTAAAGCAGTTAAAGCGAACAGCAGGCACCCTTTCCTGATACCCTTAGACCAGACATGTCAAACACAAGGCCCGGGGGCCGGATGCGGCCTGCAAAGTGGTTTCATGTGGCCCGCGAAGCCATCCTGGAAACAGTGAGGGAACGGCCCCCACTGCCTTGGCCCTGGCCCAGAGACCCTCCTTCTGCCAGAGACCCTCAGATCTGTCCCACTCCTGCCCAGGCCCCCATAGGCACCCTTGATGCGAACGATGTAGAGCTGGCCATGCCCACCCAGTAGGCCATACGCACTCTAGCCACGCCCACCCAGTAGGCCACCCACCCGGCCCCCTGAGGACAACCGCAATGCTGATGCGGCCCTCAATGAAATTGAGTTTGACACCCCTGCCTTAGGCTGTGGTGGCAAACCTATGGCACGGGTGCCACAGGTGACATGCAGAGCCCTCTCTGTGGGCACACACGCCGTCGCCCCAGTCCTAGGCCTTCAGCTAGGTTGTATTAAAAAAAATCGTTTTAGGCCTCTGCCGCCATGTGCAAAAAAAAAAAGGTTCAATCAATCAATTTCAACTTCTCGCGAGAAAAAAAAATCTCTCGCAAAGTTGGAATTGATTGAATTTTTTAGTCCCACCCAGACTGCCGTTACCACAACAGCCATGCCCACCCAATGGGCCATGCCCACCTAGCACCCGACGATACATAAGTGGGTTTTGGATTGCAGTTCGGGCACTCGGTCTCTAAAAGGTTCGCCATCACTGCCCTTAGGCATTAAATAAAACTTATGAATAGTATTCCATTTGCTGCATTCTTTGCTGTTTGCTATTGATGTATACTTTCCACCCAAATGTTAATTCTTTTCCTTTCCTTCTCTTGATTTGATATACCAGATGTTTCCCTGGTTTATTTGCGTTCTCAAAACGATTTTGTTCGACATAATTTTAAAGCTCTTCCATTTCTATTAGGACTAATAGTTGTTTCTTTAGTTCTTTGAATACCTGTCATTTGAATTAGCTTCGTTAATGTTTTTCTTCTTTTCTTACAACTGTGAGTTCAATCTACTTTTTTCCTGATTTTTGTAATTCTTACAATAATTCCTTTCATATAAGCTTTACCTGTCTCTAATCTAGTTGTCTCTGACATCCCTGCATTGTATTTACATTAAAAAAACATTTTAGTTCTTCTTTAGATTTTTGTAGAGTTCCGTAATATGCTTTCTTGGATGAATAGCTATTCATTCAGTTTACATTTGAAAAGCAATTTTTCTCCTTGAAACCATGAAATTAAAATTGGATAATGATCTTCATATGTCATTGGAGAATCTTCACTTCCCTGATAGATGCTATAAGAGCCTTAGAAACCCAACACATATCAATTCTTGAATACACATGATGTCTTGCTGAAAAGAACACATAATCCCTTGCTTTGGGGATTTTTAGCTTCCAAACATCTGCCAAAACTGTCCATGACTGCAAAATCTTTTGGGGGATCATATGGAAAAAATAAAACAGGATTGAAAGGTGGAAAAACAAAGCATAGTTGGCTAGGACTTACTGCAACGATGAATGCAGTGCCCAAGGTGAACTTCTTATTTCAAATGGCACCAATTCCAATCTTAGAGAAAAACCTACAACACTGCAAAGACCAATCGACAGATTCATATGGAGTGTGAAAGTTTTTTTGTTCTCTTCTGCTGTAGAATCTGGGCTTCAAAATGTCAGATGACACAAGACTGCAGCAAAGATGTATAAGGAACTCTACCTTTTTTATTTTTTTATTTTTTAAAAGTTTTATAAAAGGTTACAATATTATCCCCTTCCCAACCCCCCCTAACCCTCACCCTCCCCCACTTCCCAAAGATAAGGAACTCTACCTTGATGCCATCTTTTTATGATTGACTTGTGTTTTGCACCAGACCTATTTAAATCCTGATTTCAGTGAATGAACTAGAGCAGTGTTTCTCAACATCAGATACTGCTAAGTTTGTAAAGCCGCCCTGAGTCTTCGGAGAAGGGCGGGATATAAATGGAATTAAAATAAAATAAAATAAAATACTTCAAGATGAATACACTCCAACTACCAGAATTCATGTTGAATGGGGAATTCTGGCAGTTGGAGTCCCTACAAAATCTACTCAGTATGAAGTATGATTTTGCTTTCTCAGTTTTAGAACCTTAATATAATCTTGTCCTATTGAGCTACCTTTTAAAGAAGACCTGGAACCTGTCTGTGAATTTTTATAAAAAGCAGCTGCCTCTGAAGACATGATTTCTGCCCGATGTCAGGAGATTCTGTAGAGCTCGGCTGCCCTCTGCAACTAAACAACGGAAATACACTGTAATTCAAATAGGCTTTTTTTAAAAAAAAACTTAGCAAATAAAAATATTTTTGCCATTTTAAAAACTAAGAGGTTATAAATATATACAGAAACCCTGGATTCTGCCCAAACTTTCTTCCTTGTCAGCTGATTGCCAGTTCCAACTAGAAGCAATCCTAAAATATATTTTTGCCCAATAGTTGCTCAACCGTTGTACATATATGTACTGTATATCAGTTAAATAGGATATGGGCTAAAACAGGGCAGGACAAGACAAAAACTAATTGTTAATTAATGACTATTGGTTAAAATTATTTGCCTGTAAAATAAGACACTTCATTTGTAAAATGAATTGATCCTCTATTCGTATCTACAAATCTAAATCATCCTCTCACACACAAACTGCTTTCTTTAACAGATGTTTAGTATACAGTAAATATGTACTTACACAGAGAAAGAGAAATCATAGAAATCTATGGTTAGTCCGAATTGACTTCAGTGGTTCATACTCTCATGTTTGAGCTACACAGGCTATTGCCATGTTGGAGATGAATGTATTTGAGAGTAGAGTAGAGTAGAGTAAGTATAGAGTAGAGTAGAGTAGTTTAGAGTAGAGTAGAATAGAATAGAATAGAATAGAATAGAATAGAATAGAATAGAATAGAATAGAATAGAATAGAATAGAATAGAATAGAATAGAATAGAATAGAAGTTGGAAGGGACCATGGAGGTGTACTAGTCTAGTCCAGCCCCCTGCTCAAGCAGGAGAACTTATACCATTTCAGACAAGTGACTGTCTAGTCTCTTCTTACAAATCTCCAGTGATGGAGTGCCCATGATTTCTGGAGGCAAGCTGTTCCACTGGTTAATTGACCTCACTGTCAGGAAGTTTCTCCGTAATTCCAGGTTGCTTCTCTCTCTGATCAGTTTCCAACCATTGTTTCTTGTCCTGCCCTCTGGTGCTTTGGTGAATAACATGACCCTGTCTCCTTGGTGGCAGCCCCTCAAATACTGGAATACTGCTATCATGTCTCCCCAATTTCTTCTTTTCTTTAGACTAGCCAAACCCAAGTCCTGTAGCCGTTGTTTGTATGTTTTAGTCTCCAGGCCTTTAATCATCTTAGTTGCTCTTCTCTGAATTTTTTCCAAACTCTCAACATCTTTTTAGTGATATGGTGACCAAAACTGGCTGCAGTATTCCAGGTGTGGTCTTACTAGGGTTTGATAAAGCAGTACTAATACCTCATGTTATCTTGATTCTATGCCTCTATTTATACAACCCAGGATTGTATTAGCCCACGATTGCTGAAGGCAAACTGTTCCACTGGTTAATTGTCCTCACTGTTAGGAAGTTTCTCCTTAATTCTAGGTTGCTTCTCTCTTTGATCACTTTCCAACCATTGTTTCTTGTCCTGCTCTCTGCTGCTTTGGAGAATAGTTTGACCCCGTCTTCTTTGTGGCAACCCCTCCAATACTGGAATACTACTATCATGTCACCCCTGTCCTTAGTCTCCAGGCTTTTCATCATCTTAGTTGCTCTTTTCTGAATTTTTCCCAAAGTCTCAAATTTTCTTTTCTTTTTCTTTTTTTGTAGTATGGTGACCAAAATTGATTGCAGTATTTCTGGTGTGGTCTTACTAGGGTTTTATAAAGCGGTACTAATACTTCACGTGATCTTGATTCTGACTGGAGTGGAATTGAGCTTTCCTCCCATTTATTCTCCTCTACACATATAGATGAGTGAATTCAGTGGAGAATAGGTTAGCTAAATAGGTAAAAGTGTTAAAAACCACCATGGAAGCAACAAGCTCCTTCTCACATCATGCTGTCTTCCTTCAGGCTTTTAGTCTTCAGCCATTTGGTTAAATTAGCTGCTTTCATCTATTCAAATCTTCCCTCCCCAGAAGTTATCAGTACGTATTTGGGATATAAAAACAAAATCCTAAAATAAATGCAAGAAATAAAATAAAGAACAAGAAACAACGAATGGATACTTATCATGGAGAGAACAAATCTGGAACAAAGGAGAAATTCCCTGACAGTGAGAACAATTGATTAGTGGAACAACTTGCCTCCCGAAGTTGTGGGTGCTCCAACAGCGGAGGTTTTTAAGAAGAGATTGGACAGTTGGACAGTCTGAAATGTTATAGGATTTCCTGCTTGAGCAGGAGGTTGGACTAGAAGGCCTCCAAGGTCCCTTCCTACTCTGTTATTCTGTTAAATTTTGGTGTAGGGAGAACAGCCCATAATCAACATTTCTCTACAGATGCACACAAAGAGATGGGAATAGAAAACGTGCTAGTGAGGTCAAATGGTAAAAAGGAGAGCCTGGGGTGATTAAACAAAGTTTCTTGTCATTACAAGTGGGGTCTCATTACAAGAGGAAATATATAGATCTATATTTACAGTACAGAAAACAAACTACATCAAGCAGCAAGGCCAATGTTTGCATGCAGTTTCCATGATGGCATAAACTAGTTAGTGAAAATTAAATCGCAACTCTTTATACTGTGCCCAAAAACCCACCCCCACAAAAGTAACACTATCATATTTCTCTGTTGCATTCTTTCCTAAAGAATCTTCCTCAAATCCTCAGAGAATATAAAAGCAAAAGTTCCTCATAAAGATTCTATTTGACCAGCAGATGCCTTCAGAAGCGTCATACACAGTCTTCTTCATAGCAACTTGACAGGATCTACCATTGCCCGCTGATTGATTGTGACCATTATGTTGCTCAACATTCTTTTCAGACTCCAACTTGCATCCAGTTGCTGTCTCACAATCCTGGCTTATGCACATCTTCTGTTGGTAATAGATGGAGACTGCCTATTGTTCCTACCACACAAATCTGTGCCCAGCCACCACCTTGCAAATATCAAGTGACAATTTGGTGCAAATGTTAAATGGGCTTGGCCCTAGAAACCCAGCTACCCAAACATTATACCAACACCCAAGACCCTTCTTCCCTTGTAGGAAAAATATGCCATTGCAAATATTTACAACAGCTGATTTAGAGTTATACAGTTTCCCTTCAGCCATAAACCAGAACAAATACTTAAAGATTTATTACATCCTTCCCTCCAGGGACTTAAGTAACTGTAGTTAAATAATAGAGCAGTTAAATAACACAGAGTCTCATTATTTTACTTCCAGGATTCCTGAGAGGCATATTGTTTTCCAAAAGGATTAAGGTCTAAAAACTAAACCTCTAAATATGTCTTTTGTCATTCTCAGTGAATAAAAAGGCCATTTGTAAAGTTTTCTTGTATTTGCTACAGTATTACGCTCTGTTGACTCCTGGGCCAATCTCAAAATCTTCTAGGCTTACTAATGGGTGATTTGTACATTTTCTTCTACCTTGAAGAAACCTCTTGAAACAAAGTCCTTGTGATAGCTTCCTCTAGTAGTTGTAATAACCTGAAGATAATGGTCATCATTTTTACCACACCCAAATTTAGTGCCTGTATACATGTCTGATATATATTGTTACAATTGATATTAGCATTAAATGCTGCAAATGGCACAATATAACTAAAGCTGGTACACTAGTGTACAGTTTTTCTATCTTACTAAATGGCATTGTGTGAAAATTTGGTTTTGCTTGACCAAAGTCATCATGGGCAACAGCAAACAATATCATGAGCCTATTTAATGATGACCATGGCATATAAGATACTATAATTTTGGATTAAAAGGAATAAAAGGTAGAAGATGAGGATAAATTAGCTAATGAAAAAAGGAAGAAAAATAGACCTGTTGTATAGAAATATAAATGTAGATTTAATTTCTAATTTAAAAAGTACATGAGCTGGCATTATGCAAAACTTTGAGAAATACAACATAGCTTTATGTCAGGGAAGGACTGTGGATGAGATTTTAGCTCTTCAGCAGATCACTGAGAAATATATACTGTGTTTCTCTTGTTCAACATCTATATGAAGCCGCTAGGTGAGATCATTCGTGGTTTTGGGGTGGGGTATCATCAGTATGCTGATGATACCCAGCTTTTTCTCTCCACCCCGAACCAACCCAGTGATGCCCTTGATGTGATGTCCCGTTGCCTGGAGGTAGTCCAGGTCTGGATGGGGAGAAACAGGCTTCGACTTAATCCCGCCAAGACTGAGTGGCTGTGCATACCGGCATCTCAGATTAACCAGTCTATTCCATCGTTAACTATGGGGGGTGAGATGTTATCCCCGTAGATAGGGCCCGCAACTTGGGCGTCCTCCTGGACTCACGGCTCAGTTTGGAAGATCATATAGGAGCCGTGGCCAGGGGGGCTTTTGCCCAGGTTCGCCTGGTGCGCCAGTTGCGGCCCTACCTGGACAGAGACACCCTACATACAGTCACTTATGCGCTTGTGACCTCCCAGATAGACTACTGCAATGCTCTCTACATGGGGCTGCCCTTGAGGACCACTCAGAGGCTTCAGCTGGTGCAGAATTCGGCCGCGCGAGTCGTGATGGGGGTTTCCCGATACTCCCATGTAACACCTCTTCTCCGCGAGCTGCATTGGCTTCCAGTTGCCCTCCAGGTGAGATTCAAGGTGCTGGTGATGACCTATAAAGCCCTAAATGGCATGGGTCCGGATTATCTTTGGGAGCACCTGCTGCCAGCATCAACTTCCCATCGTCCTGTGCACTCCCACAGGGAGGGCCTCCTCAGGGGGCCGCCGGTCAGGGAGTGCCGGCTGGCGGCCCCCAGGAGGAGAGCGTTCTCTGTGGGTGCGCCTGCCCTTTGGAATCAGCTGCCTGTGGAACTCCAGATGGCCCCCGATCTTCGCTCGTTTCACCGGGACCTAAAAACATGGCTATTCGAGCTTGCCGGCCTGGACTGAGGGTTTTTGGGTTAAGGTTTTAATTTTTAATTATTTGGGGGCTATTTAATTTAATTTTATTTTAACCTGTATATATTGTATTGTTTTAATTTGCCCTGTAAACCGCCCTGAGTCCCTTGGGAAAAAGGCGGTATATAAATCGAAATAAATAAATAAATAAATAAATAATGTAAGCTATGTTTGAAAAGGAAAGTGGAGTGAATAATTGCAGTCTATATTTAACTGGCAAAAACCTAAAGCAAATATATTAATTTGTACTTTGGCAGGATGTTTACTGAAGATGAGAAGTAGAGAAATTTTAAGATGTGCAAATACTGAGAAAGACAGAGGTAGCACCTGCCTGTTGCAAGAATGAACACTTGTTAAAGGAAGTAAAAATGGTCTTGTGTAATTGTAATTGTACCCTCTTTATTATAAGGAATCAAGAGTTGGTTTGTTAAGAGAAACATAAAAGTTGAATGCAATGGGAATGGGGTACTTAAAGAATGTGTGTGGTAAAACAAGGAGAAAGTCAAGAATGAATGAAGGTATAATGAATGTAAATAGAAAGAAAAGTGAGTACAGCAACCAGCATAGAGAAGTATATTATGTTCTATTTAATAATATAGAAATAATTAATTATGTTTCAGCAAACTAAACATATAAAGGAAGAATGTGTGGATCAAGAAGAAAGAAGAGACTGAAAAAGTCAAACTTGAATTGACGTGAATCTCAAAGATAGATAAGAAATTTAAAGAACAAGTACATTTGGGCCCAGATATATTGGACTCATGGGAGTAAGGATGCTTTGCAGGAAAAGAAAGTTATGGTGAGATATAACAACTTGCGTTGTTGTAAATTAGTTTTAGCTGTGTTTACTTAAAGACCAATGGAAAACCATACTGTTGCCATGAAGTGAACAGGACCCAAACTTGATTCAAGAGAATTCTTACTTTTAGATCAGGGATACTAACAGAGGCACCAAAATCAAAATTGTGGGAACTAAATTCTACTTAGTTTGACTCCAACTAATTGCCAACAATTTATCCAGTGAGGAATTAATTTAAAAGGTCTATCTGTATTCCTGAATGCTCTGCACTTTGGGCTAGAACTAGAGATCTGGTGAAGGCCCTAACTGCATTACAACAGATTTGTATCCTTCTTTAACAGCTATAAAGGAGGTAATTACTGTTCCATGAAAAGAAAAAGAAAAACAAGCAGTACAGAGTGAAGAGGAGGGAGGCCATATTAACAGCCTTCTGACAACAATGTGCTTCAACTGACTCAGACATTCTCTCCCTCACACAAAAACATAAGCATACAGACCCAAATGTTGTGTGCTTCGCTTGGTTTGAAATATAGCCTAGCATTTATCTTGGCTACATTAACAAGATCTGTTTTACCAATACATTTGTATTTATGATGACTAAGGGCAGATTATAGCTGTTAAAGTTGGTCCTCCTGACATGAAAACACGACTTTGTCATTAATACATTCTGTAGTATAAACTGTGATGTCAGGTCAGTGGAAAGGGTGAAAACTTTCCTAAAGTATGCGCACACCACTTTTTTTCCCCCCAGCAATTGAGCACTAATGGAATAACAAAAGGTCATAATAACAAACCATTACAGCTTTGGTCTTGGCAACCGGGCCCACAGAAGAATCTGCAAGAAACAGCCATCATTTCTCCAGTGTTATGGCATAAGGCTGACAGAAATGGTACACAGATGTGAGTACAGCATGGCGGTAGCTATGTGAGAGCTGAACGATCAATTAGTCTGTTGTTTACCAAAAGCTTTCTTAAGTGATGCTAACCAGAGCTCAAAGCAAGAAAGAAGATCCCAGAGACTGTCATAGGAAGCTCTCAGAGCATGTGCTCAGAGGCTAATATGACAGTTTTATTCAATCTAACATTTCAAATGAGCCATCAGTGCAAGACGCAAGAAAGGATGGGATTGAACGATCCTCCAATTTTCTTATCCCATCTCACAATTGAGTGCATGCAACATCTCAAGTTAAGGGCGCAAAGGAAAAGCAACTTCATATATACTTATCAGACTCGACATTTTGCAGCTAGACCTTAAATGATGCTACACAATGTTTTTCCTATCTTACAGTTTTCAAACATTTAGTTGCCATTTGATAGGAGTTGGCTGACTTTGGAGGGCCATGAGGTACACTTCACAGTTTAGGAGGCTAAAAGCAGCAAAACAGTTGGAACCGTGGTGGGAAATGCATGGCTTTCTTTTTTTAAAATAAATAAATAAATGTATTTTTACATTTTTTAAATAATGAGGTACTTATTTGAGGATTTAAGCTACAGTTCTCATGTGTTTCCCAATTCAAAACGATAGGAGAATATGCAGTGGTGGGATTCAGCCAGTTCGCATCCCTTCGCCAGAACCAGTAGTTAACTTGTTGTTGCCCAGGCCCAGAATGGACTTCTGGAAGTGTCATCCACACAGAGAACTGGTTGTTCACATATTTGAATCCCACTACTGAAAATATGCTTAATATTTAACTATTATGACTGGAAGGGGAACTGTGAGTGTCATGTAATGCAACAGCAATAGCACTTAGACTTACATTCCGCTTCAGAGTGCTTTACAGTCCTCTCTAAGCGGTCTACAGAGTCAGCATATTGCCTCCAACAATCTGGGTCTTCATTTTACCAACCTCAGAAGGATGAAAGGATGAGTCAACCTTGAGCCCGGTGGGACTCAAACTGCCAAACTGCTGGCAGCCAGCAGAAGTAGCCTGCAGTACTGCATTCTAACCACTGTGCCATCAGGACTAACGCAGGTTGCCTATTACTTCACTAAGATACATATTGGGGGTGCAACTGTTTCATCTCTTTTGCTTGTAAATCTCTCTTGTCCTTCTCACCTCTGAAGACTTAGCAACATAGATTCCAGGAGCAATATGGACTTCAAAGAAATGCTGCACTTAGAGCACAATCTGATGTCATTCTGAGGTTTCTTTTATATTGTGTTTCAGAAATAATATGAAATTTACTTCTGGGAAGGCGGTTCTTACTTCTAGAAGAGGGGGTGTTCATACTGGACCTCATGTTCTAATGGATAAACCACATTCCCCTCAGTGATACTGATTTCAGAATATATTCTGTTTGAATATATTGATATATATATATAAACATAAGCTATCAAAATATACAGTGTATTTCTGAATGGATCAAGAAATGACTTCTAGCCTTTGGCACAGTAAATTAGCTAGTCCTACAGGAATTTTGTAGCCTTTTCCAATTACTTTCAGCTGTCTTGAAAATCGACTTTGCATTTTCATACTGTACTAAGAAATTCTAATACTACATAACTTGCAAAAATTAAAGCAAAGAAGACAAATCATGTTCTGAAATAATTTATACAGAATCTATATGTTAACATTTCTCCAATCAACCAAGCACTTACAGGGAGTGTGTTCCACAATACTGTAAATTCACATGATTCTTCCATGCACACTTTAAAAAAAATAATCATCCCCAGCTAGATGTTCTGCCTTCTCTATTGTAATATTCTAGTACTTTATGCACAAGGTTTTAGATTTTTAAACATTCTAATCTTATCAACTCTAAAAAGTTTCAAAAAAAATGGGAGACTATTTTGTAAATATACTTCAGAAACAGATCATACATGCCACAATTGCAATGAACAAAGGGAACCTATTATTGAAAATATTAGAAAAAAACCTAAGATATCTACATATATAAACATATGAAAACACTTATGCATTCATACACAGATGCATACTGCTATTCTTTCCAAAAGGATTATAAATCAGGAATGATAAAATTTATTTTTGAATACTTATTTCAAATTTTGGCAACTCCAGTTTAAAAGATTGGGTCTGGAAGGATATACAGTATGTGTGAGAAATAGTATCAGAGAACATAAACTTAAGGACTAGGTTCTTCCCAACACTCAGCGATAATATAGTTGTTGCAGTTTGGCCTAATGTGTTAAGTGATCCCAATCACTATGGCTTGACAAATGTGGCTTGTGGCCTAGTAAATGAACCCAACTGTAGTTCATTCAATAATCCATAGTTAAGCAAGCTATGGCTTAGCAAATATGAACCACATCATAATCTCAGCCAGCTCGATATTGCTTTAGATATTGAAGGAAAATAATTTGAGTTCCACAGATTTCAAGTTAGTTCTACATTGGTCCAAACAGATTAGACCTAGTAAATATAATTGAGACTAAGCAACGCACAGACATACAAGGAGAAAGCAGTGTGTTGATTCTAATATTTCATCTAATCTGTTTATCCATAGTTTAACTATAGTTTTTGAGTAAGTCATATCTGCCTGTATTTACAAATATACTAAGGCTAAGCCATATACTAAGGTTTATACTGTACATCACAATGGCTATATTCATACAACATGCTAAGCTAAAATCAAACTCATTGTCTCATTTGACTCTCCTGGGTGGCTAGAATTAGAGCAGAAAGCATTAAAAAGGCTCTTATCTTGGCTACATTTTAATTTATTTTCGTGGCAGCAGCACTGTTGTCGAACAAGTGATGAGGTTGTAGGGGTAGGAATGTTTTTTGCTATTTGGACATCTTGGAGATAGAGTGGTAGAAGAATTATTTTCTTTTGACCATTTACCCAGCTGAGATTTAGTATCCTGTCGTGCTAAACTCTTCCCACCCAGGCATGGAAAGCACTCTGCCAGAAGAGCTATTGGGATGATTATGGAAGACCTTTGTCCACTCTAATTTATGGTGCCCCCCCTGAAAAGTTTATACTTAGTTATATTTATAATGGCTTAAAGGCTCTGTAAAAACCTGGACATTGACTCTGTTCTGCTAAGATCCCCAGACTTTATTACACAAAATGAGGATGAATGCTCTGATGTTAGAGAACAGATGACAGGAAGGGAGCTTGCGAGATCCTCTGTGTTATCATCAGACTTGTCAAGCAATCAAAGAGTTATTAGTAGCTTAACAGGATTTTAAAACTGTTGATTAAGTAACTAATAAAACTAAATAGATCTGTATATTACCAAAACTCTGATACCACTACCTTCTTAAATTGGTGAAAAGAAGAGTAAATTAACTTGCAGTGGAATAAACAAAGCTACCACTTGCTGTTATAACTATTACATTCAATATATTTTTACACTGCTTATTAGAGAAATCCACCAGAAGAAACATAGATCTTAAAACATACGCAAATGTTTACTGAAGACATGCTGATTCTTAAGCCCTACTGTAGAGAAATATGGAAGTGTGGTGAATTAATGCATACTTATTAATACATAGTTATTTTTAATCAGAGATGGAACTTGTTTACTTTCCTGTTATTATGCTGAAAAGGGCTATTAATATTCCGCTCAGCTAAGAATGCTGTTCATCACTTGGCGATATTGTAAGAAATAAATGTAAATCCAGCAAAAGCCATTTCGAGCATAACAGCAGCCCTTGAACTTTACTGTGAGACAAGCCTACATGGTTATCCAAGCAAAAGCTTGGATATCCATAATCTGAGCAAGAATTTGCTTAGATTACAAGCAAACATTTTGCTGTTGTTGTTGTTGATATGGTCCTTCAAGTTAATCCTGATGCCTGGATTATTACAGGAACAAGTCCATGTTGTTTTCTTGGCAATCTTTGGCTGAAAATTGCCACTGCTTTCCTAGGGTGAAAGAGTGAGCAATTGACTCAAAGTCACCCAGTTCATGCTTAAAACAGGATTAAAACTCATGGACTCCTGACTTCTAATCCAGCACCTTTTAACCATCACAGGTAATCCTCCCTTAGCAACCACAGTTGGGACCAGCAACTTCATCATTTAGGTACAAAGCTTCCTAAACATAAAATCGTATGACCACAATGGACTTATGTCACTTCATTCAATCATTTAGCAAGTCACCGTGATTATTAAGCAAGACATCACATGACCACAACTTGCAATTTGACTTCAACATTCTGCATTAACTCTGTGTAAGCCAGTTGGGAAGCATGAAAATGATGATCACATGACCATGGGATACGGCAATCATCATAAATGAGAAGACTTTGTTGTAACTTTGAATGGTGGCTAAACAAGGCAGTTGGTAAGCCAGGACTATCTATACACCAAATTAGCTCTTCTAAAAAGGATGGACAGATGGCAAAACAATCCCAGTGATCACTAGATAGCAGCAAAATATTACAGCAGAGGTCCCCAACCTTTTGAGCACCAGGGCCTGGTTCCGTGGAGAGAGGTTTTTCTGTGGATCAGAGTTTTGTGATTACATGTACTGCCTGCATCCCGCAGATGGGGCTTTGCTTGTTTGCATGGACCGGTTCCTAGCATGCCACGACCTGGTGTCAGTCCACGGACCAGGGGTTGGGGACCCCTGTACTACAGTATAGCTTTCTATATCTCTTTGCTGCCATCTAGTGGTTGTCCAACATGCCTGTGCTTTCCAATACCTTTGATTCCATCGCATAACATGCCAATTGACCTCACTTCCCAGATAACACATCTCCAAACACTCAGATGTTTCATACCTTGAGGACATACTAGTGTGTTGCTGTCAGCTTATCATAAGAAAATCATACTTTAAAGCAAATATCCCTCCCTTCTGGTAGCTTCCCAGTTTTGACACAACAAATTCTCTCCCAACCTTCTTTATTTGGATTCAGTTTCTTGAGTTTTTTTCAGATCTGCCCACAACACCTATGCCCAATTTTCAAAATCAGCTTCTCTTACAAGTTCTAAAAAGATAGAGAAGATAGCAAGACCCCACTTTTTAGTTGGAGAACACTGGCCATGTAAGTACTATTTCTTTTAACAACATTCAAAAATAACTAGACTGCTGCTATTCTATTTCAGGAAATCAAGGGACATTTTTGCACTTTTCTGTTTTACAAGAACTCTGAAATGTATGTTTTTCTCTAGATGCAGCACTCCTGCTTGTACTCAATGCGAAGTTCAGAAAATAATAAGGTGTGTTTTTTTATTTGCCAATTTCTTTACATTTGTCAGTTTCTATCATGTTCCAGCTCTCTCTTTCAAACAAGGGCCTTGTTTTCTGAGCAGCTAGTCAACTTAAGCTTGACAGGATCCAGCTAAGTTGCATAATCGTGGCAAGTCTGCTTCCCTTCATTCTTAATTATTTCTGTCCTAGTTTCTTCCCATGTGATTTCTTTGCCACATTACTGACACTTGGCAGATGCCCAAATGAAACATGGGAGGAAGGGCAGGCAAACCAGCCTTTGCCATTCCTGCTGCAGAGCTTGGCTGACAGGTGTTTTCCCCCTTGCTGATGACATGCTGAAAAGGTATGACAACAAAGCCAGAAGAGAAAACAAATCACCTTATCTATAAGGAGTAGTACGCTTACAGATCAGGACAATGCAGTGACTTGCAGCAGATAGAATAGAGAAAGCAAAAAGACTGGCACTGGGTAGGCAGATAACCATTGAACTTGTACTGAGGAAAGGCTCTGAGTATCTATGTAAATGAAACTAATACACCAACATTACTGATTTGATAGAAAGTATGAGTAAGCCTTTCAAGGTCATACGAGAACCATACAGCTTTTGCCATCTATCTGGGTTTCTTTGAATATACATCCAGTCTTCCTAGTCCTCCAGAGATAAATATCTCTACAGTTGAAATAAATGGATTAAGTGAACTTCTGTAGTGCTGAATTTTAATGATTTCACCATCTACAATAGCTCCAGGTAGTTCTACATAGGAGTCAAACCACAAATGTTATTGTTGCTGTTAGCTGCGAAGTCGTGTCTGACCCATCGCGACCTTATGTACAACGTTCCTCCAGGCCTTCCTGTCCTCTACCATCTTCTGGAGTCCATTTAAGCTCACGCCTACTGCTTCAGTGACTCCATCCAGCCACCTCATTCTTTGTCGTCCCCTTCTTCTCTTGCCTTCAATCTTTCCCAGCATTAGGCTCTTCTCCAGTGAGTCCTTCCTTCTCATTAGGTGGCCAAAGTATTTGAGTTTTAGCTTCAAGATCTGGCTTTCTAAAGAGCAGTCAGGGTTGATCTCCTCTAGGACTGACCGGTTTGATCGCCTTGCAGTCCAAGGGACTCACAGGAATCTTCTCCAGCACCACAGTTCAAAGGCCTCAATTCTTAGGCGCTCAGCCTTTTTTATGGTCCAACTTTCACTGCCATACACTGCAACTGGGAAGACCATAGCCTTGACTATACACACTTTTGTTGACAGGGTGATATCTCTGCTTTTTAGTGTGCTGTCTAGATTTGCCATGGCTTTCCTCCCGAGGAGCAAGCGTCTTTTAATTTCTTGGCTACAGTCCCCATCTGCGGTGATCTTGGAGCCCAGGAAAATAAAATCTGTCACTACCTCCATTTCTTCCCCATCTATTTGCCAGGAATTGAGGGGGCCTGATGTCATGATCTTGGTTTTCTTAATGTTAAGTTTCAACCCAAGTTTTGCACTCTCCATCTTCACCCGCAACAAGAGGCTCTTTAGTTGTTCTTCACTTTCTGCCATTAGAGTGGTATCATCTGCATATCTTAGGTTGTTGATATTTCTTCCGGCAATCTTAATTCCAACTTTTGATTCATCTAGCCCTGCCTTTCTCATGATGTGCTCTGCATATAAGTTAAATAGGCAGGGTGACAGTATACAGCTTTGCCGGACTCCTTTCCCAAATTTGAACCAATCAGTGGTTCTGTGTCCAGTTCTCACTGTTGCTTCTTGGCCCACATATAGGTTTCTCAAGAGACAAATAAGATGGTCTGGTACGCCCATCTCTTTAAGAACTTGCCACAGTTTGTTATGATCCACACAATCAAAGGCTTTAGCATAGTCAGTGAAGCAGATGTTTTTCTGGAACTCTCTAGCTTTCTCCATGATCCAGCGTATGTTGGCAATTTGATCTCTAGTTCCTCTGCCTCTTTGAAATCCTGCCTGTATTTCTGGTAGTTCTCGATCCACATACTGCTGGAGTCTAGCTTGTAGGATTTTAAGCATAACTTTACTAGCATGAGAAATGAGTGCAATGGTGCGATAGTTTGAACATTCTTTGGCACTGCCTTTCTTTGGAATTGGAATGTAAACTGATATTTTCCAATCCTGTGGCCACTGTTGAGTTTTCCAAATTTGCTGGCAAATTAAATGTAGCACTTTTACTGCGTCTTTTAAGATTTTGAATAGCTCAGCTGGAATACTGTCACCTCCACTAGCTTTGTTGTTGCTCAGCTTTTCTAAGGCCCACTTCACTTCACATTCTAGGATGTCTGGCTCGAGGTCAGTGACCACCTCATTGTGATTATCAGGGACATTAAGCTCATTCTTGTATAGTTCTTCTGTGTAATTTTGCCACCTCTTCCTAATCTCTTCTGCCTCTGTTAGGTCCCTGCCATTTTGGTCCTTTATCATTTATTATTTTTGCATGAAACGTTCCCTTCATCTCTTCCAATTTTCTTGAAAAGATCTCTGGTCCTCCCTATTCTATTGTTTTCTTCTATTTCTTTGCACTGTTCATTTAAGAAGGCATTCTTATCTCTTCTAGCTATTCTCTGGAATTCTGCATTCAATTGGGCGTATCTTTCTTTTTCTCCCTTGCCTTTCGCTTCCCTCCTTTCCTCAGCTATTTGCAAAGCTTCCTCAGACAGCCATTTTGCTTTCTTGCATTTCTTTTTCTTTGGGATGGTTTTGGTTGCTACCTGTTCTACAATGTTGCGAACCTCTGTCCATAGTTCTTCAGGCACTCTGTCTATCAGATCTAATTCTTTAAATCTGTTTGTCACCTCTCCTTTAACTAATAGTACTATGAATAACAATGATGACAATGAATAGCTATATCAACCCTTGGTGGTCAGTACTGACCACTTTGGAAAATCCTGTCCTAGACCACAAGCAGGGACAATGCAACAAATCTGAAACAAATGCCATCCTAAACTAGTATTCTGCCACTTCCCAAAAATAAGACTCCTGATTTTATCTATATG
The DNA here is from genome assembly GCF_964194415.1 of Vipera berus. NCBI lineage: Eukaryota > Metazoa > Chordata > Lepidosauria > Squamata > Viperidae > Vipera > Vipera berus. The sequence goes on from NC_138202.1 coordinate 308,245,948, forward strand.
GTATAGATACTTTCTGGGAAAACATTAGCATTCTAGCTGCCCACTTACTGTGTCCAAACCCTCAACCAAATAAGGTCTAATCTACAAAGGGTACCACTTCACTTTGCAGGCAAATTTTGTCTTGCTGCAAACCGGATAAGACCAAGAAGTAACCAAGTTGCATAACAAAACCAGATCTAGCAATTATTAAAGAATGCCTAGCTATTGATTAGGTGCTGCAGAAACTCCAACCACAGTTGTGGAAACCCTGTACTTTTAAGTAAGCATGCAAAGAAATGCAGTCTTAGTTTCTGACACAGTGTCACATAGAGTCACACTATTTTTGGCACAGAACTGGTTAAAAATGTGCCATTTTACCTTTTTAGAATTTCCAATGGTTCTTTTCCATCTAGAGTCAATAGTATTTGGGTCAATGCTTGTCAACATGTACCTGAAGTTGTAGAGAAATATTCTGCAGGAAATATGATCAACCACGGGAGCATCTGGAAGAGGGGGTGTTTATAAAAAGTCAAGAGGACATCTTTAACACACAAAGCCCTGCATAGCACATGAAAAACAGGTGTGTGGCTTTAATTGCACTTCCACAGAGGCCCCTGAATAACTGAGGCCCAAATTTACCTGCCAGTTGCCACTTCTTATTTTAAAACCACAAATTACAATCTTGTGCCAGGTATCCTAAAAAAAGGAGGAGGAACAATTTAGGCAGATTTGTCTAACAATTGCTCATGATACAGACATATAGATCACCAGAAGTTTCTATACTTGTACAATAATGTAATATTTGTGAATGGTTTTCTCTCATTCTTAAAGCCTCTTAAAGACTTAATGCAATTAAACCTCCTGGCAGCAATTAAGATATCGAGGTGTACCATGTTCACATGGTTATGGACTACAACTCAAAAACAATTTAACAAAATGCAACAGCACCTCCCATCTTCCTTCCCAACCCATCCCCAACCCAGTGCTCCTGTTCTTGATTATATTTCTATTAATTCACTTCTATTCCATTTCTATTAATTGAGAAAATCTCACTGTACCAACCCGATGTTTATGAACACATTTCTCCACAAGGTGGCAATATTACCACTCTAGTATAAATGAAATCTACCTGCATTGTTAATACGTTTCTAAAAAATGAAAAATGGAATTTTCCACAAATTAATAAGTCATAAATTAAATATGTTTACATATCTGCATCAAAGAAAGTCAGAAGTCATTTTTTCTATTGTTCTTTTTCTGTGGAGGATAATGTTCATCTAAAGGTTTTTGTACTAGTTGCTGGAAATCTGCCCTTGTTCTGTGTGATTGCTGTATTCTCAGCAGAACTGTCCTTACAGATCCATTTAACAGGAAGCGAAGACGTCTTTCTCAATTCCAGCACCAAAGGCAGCTTCCCCAACTGATGCTGCAATGCTTGAGTTAGATGCATTTCATCCCTGTTGGATGTTCCCAGCACTGGTGGCTTTAGGGATGCACACAGGACCAATTCTGAGGACCTCACATTTTGGAAGGTAGCAAAATCTTGTACATTTCTTAATGGACAAAGGTTTAACAAACATGACCGTGAGTTACCCACAGTAAAATTGCTTAGAATGTATTTATTGCATCTATAAAGGTACTCTTCACTTCTGAAATACAAAATTTCTTTGTATTTATATAATTATACATAATTATATATAATTATACATGAAGCATTGTTTAAAAGTTTTATAAATCTAAAAAGCCCCATGGTTATGTGTATATATATATATATATATATATATATATATATATATATATATATATATATATATATATATATATATATATATATATATATATATATATATATATATATATATATATATATATATATATATATATATATATATATATATATATATATATATATACACACTGTATATCTGTATATATACTGTATATATATATATATATATATAAATATATATATATATATATATATATATACTGTATATATACTGTATATATATATATATACTGTATATATATAATTAGAATTTTTTCCTTTAACATGACATAAATCATTATAAAACAGCATGTTGTCTGAGTAACATTTATAGGACAATCCTTAACAATTAATTTCTATAATGTATATTCCTTCTGTAAATTTCATTTGATTTCCCCTATCCCTTGCGTATCTTTCCTTGCAAAACATAAGATTAAAACAATTTTGTTTGTTTAACAACAGTTAAATATACAGTCTCAATAATCCTATATATCGTTTTAGTTGCCTTATCTTTAAATCCTGTCACTATATCTATTTCAGTTTACTTTCCCCCCCAATAAAAGAAAAAACATTTACAGATAGTCTTTTTCTAAATGTTCTTACAAAAAACAATCATTTCAACATTCAGCTATATTTACCTTTATGAATTTAATTCTGATATATATATGTGTGTGTGTGTGTGTGTGTGTGTGTGTGTGTGTGTGTGTGTGTAAACCCTCTATATTTTATATATTTCTTAATAATCAGACAAAAGAGAGGCAAATACAAAGTTAAAGAGAAGGAAAAAGTAAAAGAAAAAAAAGGAAAGAAAAGAAAAGAGAAAAAAGAGGAAGAGACATACATTTCTTCCAATTAAAAATATATCCATTTCCTCAATTTCCACTCCTTTCAACCTATACTAAAAATATATTCACTGGAGAAGAGCCTAATGCTGGGAAAGATTGAGGGCAAGAGAAGAAGGGGACGACAGAGAATGAGGTGGCTGGATGGAGTCACTGAAGCAGTAGGCATGAGCTTAAATGGACTCCAGAAGATGGTAGAAGACAGGAAGGCCTGGAGGAACATTGTCCATAGGGTCGCGATGGGTCGGACACGACTTCGCAGCTAACAACAACAAAAATATATTTAATCTATTTAAACTTTAAACATTCCCTTTAATATTTCCAGTCATCTAATCCTCTAAAACTCATTTAAAACATATCTTTTATATTTTATTCCTGTTCAAATCGTTCCAACATGAAAGAATAAAACAAAAAAGCAAAAGGGAAAGAAAGAAAAGAAAAAGTCCCTCTAAAAGTAACATATTTCAAGATTTTCCCATTATTCAGCCAAATTCAAACATGTGTGTCTTCTTTCCCCTATATTCCAGATTGTTTAAGCATATTAAAATATTTCCCTTTTGAATTAAATCATGGTTTTTTATTTTATATAGTTCCATCCTCCAGTTTCTTTCCTCAGGGTTGCATTTAATCATCTCTGCTGTCTTCTGAAGAAATTCTTGAGATGAAGTTAAGTTGAAAGTAACTTGGTTCATACTCTCAAGGTTCTTCTGCGTTGTCTTGTAGTTTAAGGTCATTGTTCTTTGGAAGCTTTGCTGCATGTTATATATCTTTTGCAAAGTAAGCATTTTGATCCTTCTATGTTTTCAGAAATTTCTTGAAGTGAAATTAAGTTGAGAATAAGTTGATTCATCTTCTCAAAATTATTCTGCATCTCTGTATAGTTTAAAGTCATTGTCCTTTGATGTTGTTGTTGCTCATCACATATTTCTTTTTGTAACGTACTCATTGCTTCAGCCATGTTATTGTTTACACAGGTGCAGTTTAAAAGCTTGAAAATTCAGAGAAAAGAAAAGGGGGAAAAAGAGATCCTCATCCACCAGCAGGTGTCAGCATTTACTTATTTATCATGTATTTCTGTTTGTTCCTTTGTTTGTTCCTTCTCCAGAAGAATAAGGAAGGGGCCGCCCGAACAAAATCTCTTCGGAGATTTTAACTTTGGGGATTTCTTCTTCAGGAAACATAAGTAGAATAAAGACAATCGATATTCTTACCCAGATTCAAGCATGCTGTTTGTTATTCGCTTATTCAATCGCTTTGACCTCTGTTGGTATTTCAGCTATGACTGGACACGACGTTAGCCAGCCTTTTCTTCTGTTGGTTTTTGGGAGGGTTCTCCTGGGTTGTTCGGAGAGATTGCCGTCTCTCCTAGATCCCTGGAATTTCCTTCCTTCAGTCCACCCCTCCAGGGTGGATTCTGGTCCCTTAGGGTCCCCAACAAAAAGAAATTTCAGCCGGAGGATCAAAGCCTCCAGCCAGCTCGCTGAGCACCGGAACAGGAAGTCCCCATGGCCATATTTTTATCAATTAGTATGGTAGTTAATTTACAGGGATTAATTAGTTAATTTTTTATTTTTCTGTGTCTAGCTTTCTGGGGAAAAATGTAATGTACCTTTAAAAAATGAAATCCAATAAAGTTTGATCTATATAGCACTGTTTGTAATATTCCCATAAGATAGCCTTTACAGCTACAAATTTAATCATATGGCACATAGAAGTACAGTGGATATATAAAGTCTACACACACCTGTTAAAATACCCGGGTTTTCAGATTTAAAATAAAAATCAGATGTAAATCATTTCAGATTTATGGAAATTCCTCCAGTAAAGAATTTACTTTTCAAATTTATAGGTGTTGATAATTCTAGGTAGCTCAACAACTATACAATTGTTTTTACAAATGGTCAGTCATTTGTAAATTTAGCAATAAGTGAGCCAAGCATGCTGAAGAGGATTTTCACTTTTCTTGGTTATACAGTACAGTAAAATGCCACATACTTTCATTATGTCTTTATATTTAGCCTTTTCAGGAAATAAGTAAACCCAAGCATATCCCAGAAATAGATATATATCTGTTTCATCCATGTTTCTAAAAACAGCACCGTATTCTAATATGGAAAGTTTTACTTTCATTATCACAACCTCAATATTCTGCAGTCAGCAAGACATGGCCTCACCCTTATTGCATTAAGAATACTGATTGGAAAAGATTCTAACTATTACTTGTTATTCATCCAGTTTTCCCTTCATTCAAACTTTTCTTGAAGCAATAAAGGGACATAACTGTATGTTTCAGCTGTGAAGATGATGTGATGATGTATATTCTCAGTCATGACAGTGATAATTTACCATTAAGCTGGAGATGACCCTTAGTGACAACATGCAACTGCCTGCAATAAATAAGTATCCAATTTACAAGGAAGAAAAAAAGATCTTAAAAAATGAATAGAGAATCCATATGCAGAGAAATTACACTCCACAGGTGCCTCCCATCATGAGATTATCTTGTACACAGGATCCCCAACTTCAAGTATTCCCATTTCCTCAATTCCATATAGCCATCCAAAAGGAGGATTAGACTTAAAGTCATGTTCTTCAGAAGGATCACACTTGCGATAACTGAAAATAAATTAAATGGAAAAACAGCATTAGAAATTATTTTGGAATAAAATAGATGCTATACATTCCAGGATATAAACGTCAATTCTGCAGCACTGGAGATAATGGATATTTATCAACAGTGATTATGATAGAACAATCATCTATTAGAATGGAATGTTTTCATGTAACCTAGAATTATCATGGTTTACAGAGACATTAATGTCACAGCCATATAATATGGAATTAAGTTAGGGACATGCACAGAGCCAGACAGAGAGCAATCTGAAGCAGTTAGTTAATTTCTGTAGGGTAAAACTGGATTTACAATTTTGTATAAATTATTAGAAATATTGAAGGTTTAACTGCCTGCTCAGCTATTTCAGAATTGTAAGTCTAATAGATGCAGAAGCCCTGCTTCAAATTCAGAAAGAGAAGAAGACATGGAACTAGTAATGGAAATGAAGAAAAAAATATTAAGTGGTTTCAGTTAATAGAAGAAACTAGAAAGTATTTCAAATTATAGTAAATGGGGAACTGCTTTGAAAAAACTAATTTAATCAATTTATGAAAAGCTGGATCTTGACAAATTAACCGATTTAAATGTGTACCATGTGAATCTGTCTGCCTAACATTGTATGTATGAGCTATAAAATATTTATTGGAAAGAGCTTAAAGTGCTAAGGTATTTGAAGATGTTAAAACAATAAGAATGTTCCTTATCATATATGTGGTGCTGATTTCTGTTTGTAAATTGCTACTTTATGAACTGGTACAGAGACATCCAGACATCTAAAGAAGGAGCATTCATATACATTATATGCTACCTTTTCAGGGCTTTTAGGATTTCCTTTTCACCCATGATCCCAGTATCCGGATCCACTGCTGTGAAAATGCACCTATGGACATAGATGTTGTTACATTTTAATTTCATAATAGGAATGTCTTTAAAAATGGAATTACTCATTTTGTGCAAGATCATGAGATCAAAATACCAACTCTAAACTCTCTTACCTTGGACAAGACATTTTTCCTTTCAACTTAACAGTTCCAATTAATATATCAACCCAAGAATCCTATATCAAAGAAATTGAGTCCCATTAGATACTTTGCAATTGCATTGTTTAACTATTTTCCAATAATAGATGTCAGTTATAAAGCAACATTTCTGCAGTTTTCTTTTTAAACCAATATATTCATAAGACCATATTTAAAAAGCTATTGATTAAGTTTAACATCTCAATACAACTCTTTTGAGGCATATCTACAATAACATAAATTAGAGATGGAGAAAAGTAGCAATTCAAACAAGATAGACCTGTAAGAGCCAGTCTGATCTAGTAGTTAAGACACCAGGCTTGAAAGCAGGAGACTGTGAGTTCAAATCCTGCCTTAGCCATGAAAGCAGGTGGGGGATTTGGGGCCAGTCATTTTCTGTCAACAAAACCCACTTTGCAGATTTGTTGTCAATAAAATCGGAGGAGGAAGTGTATTGCATATGTTCACTGCTTTGTTTATAAAAATAATAAAGATGGGATACAAATAAATAGAATAAAACAATAATACTTACTTCTTCATAAGGGCTACAATCTTTAACAACAATATTTGGTCGGAAGATAGTCATTGAAGCCTTCTTTTCTAATCTTGTATTTAGATCATTCAAGGAAGCTTCAGAAAGCAGCATTATTGGACTGCCTTCAGCATAGGCAATCTTTAAAAATAAATACAAAAAAGTCTATCATTGAAAATCATAAAGATTGGGATTTGTCTCAAAGTGCCACCATTGGGTGACAGAACAAAATCCAATCTTCACTTGTAACTATTTCATTCCAGAGGACCCAGATTGTTGGGGGCAATAAGCTGACTTTGTAATAATGCCGCTTGGGGGGGGCAAAAGCCCTAATAAGCAGGCATATACATAGAATGAAGGCTATTGCTAAGCACATTGATTTGTGCTTTAAATTGTAAGCCGCCCTGAGTCTTCGGAGAAGGGCGGGATATAAATAGGATTAAAAAGCAAAAAAACAAACTGCAATTTGATAAAACTACACTTTAATTTCAGAAAATGCTTTTAATTAAAATATGAAATCTCTACTTCATAATTGTTATTGTGAACATTAATAGTTTAAGCCATGATTTATTTAATTATGATTGGTTGAATACTGTGATCCTAATTGGTAGATTTCACACAAAATGTTATATCATAAAATTATAGCTTGCAACACATATGAAGTCAAATCTCATAAAGTGACATTTATTTATTTGTAACATACTATTTTTATTATTAGAAGTTAAAAAAAGGTGCAAAGAGAAAAAACTAAATATATTTTTAATCATGGTTATCAATTATAGGTGTACGTAAATTAAAGTAGAAGTGAAAATTATGAACTTAAAATCAATAGGATGTGAAATAGCTTTTTTTTCTTTTGCTTTCAGTGTTGCAATTCATACCAGTTCTTTAATCATTCTTCACCATGAAAATAATCCCTCTGCTATCCAGTCTTCCTGGCTGAATTAGTCAAACATGTTTATCATCATAAATTAAAGGATTATTATTATTATTATTATTATTATTATTATTATTATTATTATTATTATTATTATTAATAATAATAATAATAATAATAATAATAATAATAATAATAAGTTGGAAGGGACCTTGGAGGTCATCTAGTCCAACCCCCTGCTCAGGCAGGAAACCCTATACCACTTCAGACAAATGGCTGTCCAGTCTCTTCTTAAAAACTTCCTGTGTTGGAGCATTCACCACTTCTGGAGGCAGGTTGTTCCACTGGTTAATTGTTCTAACTGTCAGGAAGTTCTCCTTAGTTCCAGGTTGCTTCTCTCCTTGACTAGTTTCCATCTGTTGCTTCTTGTCCTGCTTTCAGGTGCTTTGGAGAATAGCTTGACTCCCTCTTCTTTGTGGCAGCCCCTGAGATATTGGAACACTGCTATCATGTCACCCCTCACCCTTCTCTTCATTAAACTGTTGTTGTTGTTGTTGTTAGTTGCGAAGTCGTGTCCGACCCATCGCGACCCTATGGACAATGTTCCTCCAGGCCTTCCTGTCCTCTACCATCTTCTGGAGTCCATCTAAGCTCACGCCTACTGCTTCAATGACTCCATCCAGCCACCTCATTCTCTGTCGTCCCCTTCTTCTATTGCCCTCAATCTTTCCCAGCATTAGGCTCTTCTCCAGTGAATCCTTCCTTCTCATTAGGTGGCCAAAGTATTTGAGTTTTAGCTTCAGGATCTGGCCTTCTAAAGAGCAGTCAGGGTTGATCTCCTCTAGGACTGACCGGTTTGATCGCCTTGCAGTCCAAGGAACTCGCAGGAGTTTTCTTCAGCACCAGAGTTCAAAGGCTTCAATTCTTTGGCGCTCAGCCTTTCTTATGGTCCAGCTTTCACTGCCATACATTGCAACTGGGAAGACCATAGCCTTGACTATACGCACTTTTGTTGACAGGGTGATGTCTCTGCTTTTTAGTGTGCTGTCTAGATTTGTCATGGCTTTCCTCCCGAGGAGCAAGCGTCTTTTAATTTCTTGGCTACAGTCCCCATCTGCAGTGATCTTGGAGCCCAGGAAAATAAAATCTGTCACTACCTCCATTTCTTCCCCATCTATTTGCCAGGAATTGAGAGGGCCGGATGCCATGATCTTGGTTTTCTTAATGTTTAGTTTCAACCCAAGTTTTGCACTCTCCTTCTTCACCCGCAACAAGAGGCTCTTTAGTTCTTCTTCACTTTCTGCCATTAGAGTGGTATCATCTGCATATCTTAGGTTGTTGATGTTTCTTCCGGCAATCTTAATTCCAACTTTTGATTCATCTAGCCCTGCCTTTCTCATGATGTGCTCTGCATATAAGTTAAATAGGCAAGGCGACAGTATACAGCCTTGCCGGACTCCTTTCCCAATTTTGAACCAATCAGTGGTTCCGTGTCCAGTTCTCACTGTTGCTTCTTGGCCCGCATATAGATTTCTCAAGAGACAAATAAGATGGTCTGGTATGCCCATCTCTTTAAGGACTTGCCAGAGTTTGTTATGATCCACACAATCAAAGGCTTTAGCATAATCAATGAAGCAGAAGTAGAAGTTTTTCTGGAACTCTCTAGCTTTCTCCATGATCCAGCATATGTTAGCAATTTGATCTCTAGTTCCTCTGCCTCTTCGAAATCCTGCCTGTACTTCTGGTAGTTCTCGATCCACATACTGCTGGAGTCTAGCTTGTAGAATTTTAAGCATAACTTTACTAGCATGAGAAATGAGTGCAATGGTGCGATAGTTTGAACATCCTTTGGCACTGCCTTTCTTTGGAATTGGAATGTAAACTGATATTTTCCAATCCTGTGGCCACTGTTGAGTTTTCCAAATTTGCTGGCAAATTGAGTGTAGCACTTTTACTGCATCATCTTTTAAGATTTTGAATAGCTCATCTGGAATACTGTCACCTCCACTAGCTTTGTTGTTGCTCAGCTTTTCTAAGGCCCACTTCACTTCACATTCTAGGATGTCTGGCTCGAGGTCAGTGACCACCTCATTGTGATTATCAGGGACATTAAGCTCATTCTTGTATAGTTCTGTGTAATTTTGCCACCTCTTCTTAATCTCTTCTGCCCAATTCCAGCAACCGTTCCCTATATGTTTTAGCCTCCAGTCCCCCAATCATCTTTGTTGCTCTTCTCTGTACTCTTTCTAGAGTCTCGACATCTTTTTTACATTGTGGTGACCAAAGCTGGATGCAGTATTTCAATACCAAGGCATTGTAAAGTGGTATTAGTACTTCACGTGATCTTGATTCTATCCCTCTGTTAATACAGCCTAGCACTGTGTTGGCTTTTTTAGCAGCTGCAGCACACTGCTGGCTCATATTTAAGTGATTGTCCACTAGGACATATCTTTAAAAAACCCTATATTTTGGCTGTTGCTCAGTATGGAATAATGTGAGGATAAGATAAGTTCCTTAAGACCTTGCAACTTTATAATGAAATCTCAGTGGATTTTAATTTTATATTAAAACAAGACATTTTCTTCCAATTACTAAATATAATATGAATCATTTCTGTGGCTTATCTTTATACATTCAATGCTTAACTAATCACTTAAACCTTATTAAAACTTAAATACATAAGAATCTATTCTGTTAGTAACATGCATGATAATTCAGTGAATTAATTCCTGAGTTATTCTATATGTGCAGAAGAAAATAGTTAAAAGATATATAGCATTTATTAAGAAGCCTCAACAAACAGGGACAATGAAGAGGAGCAATCTTGGCTCCATTTCTGTTCCTTGATTACATTTTTGGCACAAAGATGGTACAAATTCTGCAAACATAACTTTTTCTCTGATTGAATTATACATATTTTTGTATTACCATAAATAAAGAGGTCTATATAAAATGATTATTTGATTTATTCTGATCCCAGAGCAAACATTCTGGAAGTCACAGCACACAGTCATACTTTTCCGGGAAGTTGGCAAAATACACTGAAACCTCCATGCTATTTAATAATTTTAATACATTTAGCTAAATATAAAATACTAATTTCAATGGAACATAATTCTAAGCATACTATATAACAGGGGTCTTTCAAACTTGGCCCTTTTATGACTTGTGGACTTCAACTCCCAGAATTCCTCAGCCAGCAGTCTCAGAAAATTATTGGATGACTGAGCCATCCAATCTCAATCCAATCTGTCTCACAGAAGCTTGTATGTAAGTACAGTTAGCAACCTTGAATTTCAGGAGGAAGAAGAGCTGAGGCATTTCAGCCATTACTATAGAAGTATTCTTTGAAACAGAAACTTACGGAGTTTAAAACTAATGCAATTATTAAAAATATATTTTTGAGGGAAACTGTATTCTGACCTCATCTTTTGGTAGAAAAGCAGGCAATAAATCACTTGGCTTCCTTGAGACCATATTTGTTTCATAATGGACCAACCGATAAGGCTGTATGTTCAGGAAAGTAGTGATCCATTCGGCTGCTTCATCTCCGCAGTCCCTGCCTTGAGTTTGGAGTCCAAATCGTCTAATAGACCATAAGAAACATTTCTGCAATTGTTTGGAAGCTTGACATTCAATACAGTTACTAATATTTCAGTATTTCACGGTCTTCCATGCTTTGCCTTTCTGTGTTCTGTTTGCATATAAAGCAGCTTAACTACCATACCACCCATGAACATCTAAAATTGCTCCACAAATGTAACACCACTGGAATTTTAATTTAATTTAATAGCTACCTAAATTGACATGAAAAAGGATAGAAAGAAAGCCACATTCAGATTAGGATCCAGTAAAAGTATAAAGACATTTACTGAGAAAAATAGCATTCATGAGTATTAATAAAAGTCCGAGATAGAAATAATTATTTTAACTCTGAATATCTTCCTATCATACCAAAATAAATAACACTGAGAAACAGAAGACAGTGTTAATGGGGTGTTTATAAGGTAACACAAACTCTTCAAAATATTGGGATATGGAGAATGTGGAAACTAACATGCATGAATAAAAATTAAAAAAAAATTGGAAAAGTAGCAAAGACAAAGGGATATTTCAAAAGCATTTACCACAGGTATTTAGCAGTGAATCCGTTAATGGCAGAAATCTCTTATCAAATACATTGATGTAATAAAGAATAAAATTCAATGAAGTTTATAAATTATTAATGATTAGTATAAATTATTAATCATGATAATTGCAGAATTTTATAGATTGCTGAACTACATTTAATATAAAATGTAATGTATTTTGTATAATATTGAAATATAGTTTATTCCTTTTGTACTCTTCTTGGCATTTTTTTTCATTATGAATCTACAATCAGTAGTAGCTGGAAGATGCGTGTTTAAAGATTAATGAGGGCTGCAGTGAGCAAGTAATAACAAAATGATGTCAGCAAGCATGTGGGATTGGGTGCCCTTTCTGAGTTTGAGTGGTGTGGGGTTTTGAGGAAAGAGGTTTTTAAGTGTTAACTTTAAGAGTTACATCTATCTCCTGATCTGCCTTCCAGTTCCACTACACAATACTGGACTACTGTACCTCTATTATTCAGTAGATTACAACAAAACTATAGGCTCTGGAGGGATAAAACAAAGCTACCAAAGCCTACATCCCAAATATTCTAATAACACAAAATAAAAATGATGCTTGCCCCACAATCATACTATCGGCCCCAAAATCTTTCAGACCTTCTAAATGAAAGGGCAGTGAGGGACAACTGAATTTGAATGGGTGATGGTGGTAACAAGACCCCAGAGTGTGGAGACTACATTTCACCCACCCACCCCATTTTTGCTTATTGTGCTCCATACAAAGTCTGAGTGACTGTGGAAATAAATGGAAACAAATAAATGGAAAGAATATCAGAATAAAATTGAAAAATTTGTTAATCAGGAAGCAAGAAAAATTAAAACTTTTAATACGTGCAATTCCAGATTGAATTTGTCTGTGGAAGCTCAACAGGAATTCGCAGTGTCTTCATTCCTGGGGCATTCAGGATTAAATAGTCATCTTCATAAGATGCACTAATTAGAACCATACGAGGAATGTTCTTAGCAGATATCATTTCTCCATTTTCTTTTATCACGGTCCAAAATCTACATAAGAAAGAGCATGTATTATTTTAAAACACCTATATATGAAACTAATAAGCAACAAAAATACGCTGCAGCTTGTAAAATCAAAAAGACTCAATAGCATACTGGACTCGACTGGGGAATTCAGAAAGTCCACACATATTAAAGTGGCCGAGATTGAGCAACACTGCTCTAGACAAAGAATTAAAACAAGAAATCTATTGCAAACCTTGCTAATGATACACTACTACATACAGTGGGGGGGGGGGGGAGACAAGAGACCATGGCCTCAGGGAATTTTATCATTTTTTTCCCCCAGGAAGGTTGGGTTGGCTTGGATTTGGTAACGTGTTTTTCTCAATATAATGAACTCTTTCTAATCCAGTAGAATATTAGAGTGGAATTTTGTAAATTCTATGACTCTTCTTCTATCTATCAACTATCCATAAACTGAACCAAATAACAGCAAATGTGGTACGGTGGGAAAAGTTGGCTAAAAAAACCTGTTTAAAAACAAATACAGTAGAAGTCATGTGTAGGGGGGGAAAATTCCAGGGGAACTTCCAAGAGAGGCAATTGGTCAATGGGTAAAAACGCTGTTTCATTCAAAGCTAGCCACATCACTCTAACCAGGGCATATGCAGCCCATCCTGTGCTTTCCAGTGCATGAAAACAGAAATGCACCATGAAGACACTAAAACAGAGGGAGAATAGATTACTTAACTATAAGAAAGAAAATGCAAATATTTCCAGTGGTCACTGCTTGTAAAAGGGTTGGGGAAAATTCCTGAAGCAATGCTTTTGCTATTTACATAATCTAATTCTACACACAAAAGGTAACAGATATATTCTCTTTCTTGGGTTTTACAGCTAGCATTTCCATGACAACCAAGGCAGCATAATATTATTAAGAGAAATGATAGGCAAGCAAGAACTCTTCCTATTGAAAGGAAGGAGAGATTTCCTACTAGCCAATGCAGTTAGGGATTCCTTCTGAAGAGGAGTAAGGCATCCCTCTAGAAAACAGGGGCAAGAAAGTAAGAGAGTGCTTTCAATTGTATTGTAAAGATCCTTACAGCAGCAATCAGAGTAACATAATGACAGAGTTGGAAGAGACCTTTGAGGTCTTCTAGTCCAACCCTCTGCTCAAGCAGGAAAGTGTATACTGTTTCAGACAGATGGCTGTCCAGACTCTTCCTAAAAGCCTCCAGTGATGAAGCACCCACAACTTCTGGTGGCAAACTGTTCCACTGGTTGATTGCTCTTGCTGTCAGGAAATTTCTCCTTAGTTCTAGGTTGCTTGTCTCCTTGATTACGGTAGTTTCCATCCGTTGCTTCTTGTCCTGCTCTTTTGGAGCTTTGGAGAATAATTTGACCCCCACACACACTTCTTTGTGGCAGCCCCTCAAATATTGGAAGACTGCTATCGTGTCACCCCTGCAATTCCTGCAACCGCTCTTCATATGCTTTATCCTCCAGCCCCCTAATCATCTTTGTTGCTCTTCCCTGCCCTCTCTTCCAAATATCCGCTTCTGCAATTTTCTTTTCTTTGTTTACTATTTATTTTTATTTTGCCCAAATTTAAGCTGGGTGGACTTCAACCCCCAAAATTCTGACTCTGGGAGTTGAAGTCCACCCATAAAATTACCAGGTTTGAAAAACACTGTTAGGCTATCCTTCCATATTCCCGGGCTAGCAAGAAACTTTCCTAATAGTTCGCTTAGTTCGCTTTAAAAAACAACAACACTAGATCCTCTCCTTCCCTTCCTTGGAGCAGTGGCAATCACTTACGAAGGATTGAACTTGATAACTGGGAAATGGGACGGTGGGTGTTACTGAGTACTTAGATTACACAACGCCGTTCTCATCAAGGTGGTTAAAAACAAGCAAGCCGTTCAGAACAATCCCTCCGACGTTACCTAGAGATTCCTACGAGGACAACTTAGCGGGATCGGGAGTTGATGAACTACAGTCCCAAACAACAACCCTGAAAGAAGCAGTCCCCTTGGAAAGGTACCAAAGAGCAAGGCAGTCGGAGCCGCGGGAGCGAATCCGCTCCTCGAAGGTGCCCGCTCTTCCGCGGCCTGCTTACCGGTCCCGCAGCTTCTCGCTCCCAAGGCCCAGCCTGGTCATCTCGGCTCGCTTCACAGCCACCCCTCGGCAGGATTTGACCGGGTAGATGAAGAGACCAGCCACCGTCCCCACCTGTTTCAGCCGCGGGCGGTGGCTTCCACGACCCCGCTGCCAACGCCAGGCCGCCGCGACCCCGCAGAAGAGAGCGGCGACGGTGTAAGTCCAAGCGAGCAGACTCTGAGGCAGTGGCAGCCCTGAGAAGGGGAAAAGGCCCGCGGAGCCAGGCATGATGGAGTCTGCGTGGGAGAAACGAGCCTCAGTCCTCGGTCGGTGACTCTTGTAAAGGTGGCGGTTGACCTTCCTCCTTGTCGTAATAGCAGTGGAAGGCGGAAAAGGAGAGTCTCGCTTCTGCTCATTGCCCAAGCCTTTCAGCCCTCCGGCTAGAAAAGTTTCTGTAGAACAGAATTAGAATTAGAGCTGGAAGGGATTTTGGAGTCCAGCCCCCTGCTCAGGCAGGAGAACGTATAGTCCTATACCATCTCAGAGAAGTGACAGTGTCAAACTCGCAACTTGCAACTTCAAGTGACGTGTGCCACGTATCACAACTTTTTTTCCATTGCCGGCAATGGTTTTGCCTTGACACATCCGGCCCTTGGGCCGGCCGTTTGACACCCCAATAACCTCTTCTTAAAAATCTCCAGTGATGGAGCGCCCATGATTTCTGGGGGCAAGCTATTCCACTGGTTAATTGTCCTCACTGTCAGGAAGTTTCTCCTTAATTCCAGTATGCTTCTCTGATCAGTTTCCAACCACTGTTTCTTGTCCTGCCCTCTGGTGCTTTGGTAAATAACGTGACTGCCCCCTCCCCTCTTCTTTGTGGCAGCCCCTCAAATACTGGAATACAGTCTGGTTTGGAAGCCTCACTGCTGCAGACGGGAAGGCAGTGCAGAGTGGTGAGGATGGCTGAAAAGATCATTGGCAGTTCCCTCCCTTCCATCCAGGACATAGCACAGAAGTGTTGTTCCATAAGATTATCTGGTCCACTACTCATCCTCTTCACAATCTGTTTTCCTTATTACCTTCTGGGAGGAGGCTCCGTGGTATCTGAAGCAGAACATCCAGATTCAGTCACAGCTTTGTTCCATACAGTATTGACCTTGTGGACTCTAAAGCTTTTTCCTTCTGTTATGTATTCAAGATGACAGTGAATATTTATATATTACTTATACGTAAGGATGTAGGTCTACTCTATACATATGTTGTATATAGTATGTTCAAAATGTGTTATGTATGTGTACACTTTGAAAGGAAGCAACTAATTTTCATTTTTAATGTGCCATTGTGCCCACAGGAAAAAAATGACAATAAAGGTTATCTATCTATGTCTGTCTGTCTGTCTGTCTGTCTGTCTGTCTGTCTGTCTATCTATCTTTCTATCTATCTATCTATCTATCTATCTATCTATCTATCTATCTATCTATCTATCTATCTATCTATCTATCTATCATCTACCTATCTAACTAGTCAAACCCAAGTCCTGCAGCCATTCTTCTTATGTTTTAATCTCCAGGCCTTTGATCATCTTAGTTGCTCTTCTCTGGATTTTTTCCAAACTCTCAACATCTTTTTTGTAATATGGTGATCAAAACTGGCTGCAGTATTCCAGGTGTGGTCTTACTAGGGTTTTATAAAGCGGTACTAATAGTTTGTGTGATCTTGATTTTATGCCTGTTTATACAACCCAGGATTGTATTAGTTTTTTGGCTGCTGCTGCTGCACACTGCTGGCTCATAGTCAAGTGATCGTCTGCTAGGACTCCAAGGTCCCTCTCACAGTTATTGTTTTTAAGCCAGGTCTCGCCCAATCTGTACTTATACCTTTCACTTTTCCTGCCTAAATGTTTGATCATGTCTTACGTGGCTCTTCTCCTCCATTGGAAACTCAGGTCAGAAGCAGCCTTGCAACCTCCACCCTTTCTAGGCAGATGTTAAATTAGTAGCACGGTTGTTAAATGGATCTGGCTTCCCCATTGACTTTGCTTGTCAGAAGGTTGCAGGAGATGATCACATGATCCCAGGACACCACAACCCTCATAAATATGAACCAGCTGTCAAGCATCTGAATGCAAATCACATGACCATGGGGATCCTGAAATGGTCACAAGTGTGAAAAATGATCATAAGTCACTTTTTTCAGGACTGTTGTAACTTTGAACAGTCACTAAATGAACTGTTGTACATCGAGGATTACCTGTAGTTTTTTTTGATGTCTTGGGCTTATTCATGTGTGATTACTTTTTCCAGCATCAGAAAGGCTGATTTTTCAATTGTAGTATTTTCCCAACAAATCTTTATTTTTAAGAATTTATAACTAAACATAATATAAATCTATGACAGTGCACTTTTCAGTTTTCACCAGACACCTATGAGTCATGCGATCCACAGCCTACAGTGATCACAGATTTGAAGAGGCTGGATTGAACTAGATTGCTGGAATCAGGAAATAACGTAGACTGTCAGGTCTGTCCATGGAAGGGGAAAAAAGCAGACATTTCCCAACACACAAATTTTTGAATAATTACTATTGTGAAAACAGTCCAAAATTTAAAAAAATTCAAAAAGCCAGACAATATTAGATTTTAAAGCTAAGGCTACCAGGTGGTGGGCTTGAAGACACAAACCATGAGCCATCCTCTTTTTGTCAGATATCTGATAACCTTATTTCAAGGTCAGGTTACTGGAACACAGTTTTCAAAACAGTGTTAGGAAAAGTTAATCATTCAAAATTATATCTTAAAAATTGACAAAGGTTGGAAAACATGTTGAAAACTTAGTGTACTAGTTGAGATATGAGCCAACAATAAGTTGCCCTGTAAGGTAGTCTTAGGATTCCAATTTCAATAGAATAATGTGAACATATTTGAAATAAACCTAGGGTTTTATTGCATTTACAGTGTACGCTTGGCTTTTATGTCTCAGAGCTGACCGATACTCTCCTTCCCTTTATCAGGGAGCGCTGCATCCAGCTTGGGGACAACTAAGATTGATATCCCATCTCACTAAAAAGGTTGTGTGAAAGTTTCAAAGCCAAGATGGGTGGTAGAGCTCAGTAGCTATATAGCCCATTTGGTAATGACCATGGCATATAGAAGATTGTAAGGTAAGAAGACTGCATGAATTAATGAACAAAATAGAAAGAGGAGAAAGAAAAGGAATGTGTACTTTAGTATTCGCATGATGCCATGTTGTTGACGGAGAATCCAAATTATTGCTATGTAATGCTACATAA
Source organism: Vipera berus (assembly GCF_964194415.1). Taxonomy (NCBI): domain Eukaryota; kingdom Metazoa; phylum Chordata; class Lepidosauria; order Squamata; family Viperidae; genus Vipera; species Vipera berus. The sequence continues at coordinate 308,264,075 of NC_138202.1, forward strand.
ATGATATAATGAAAAATATCAAACACCAAGAGGCCGCAGGAAGTTCTGCAGGAAGAATATGGAAAGACAGAATGATGAAAATGATATGGTGACACGATGTAAATCTCACTGCTTTTGTATGTGGATCACGACACTGCATGCAAATACTAAAGAGGCAAAGTTTGTTATATTGGGCGATACCATGACATCTCTTTCCTCATTCTGATAAAAGCAGCAAGTCCTGCAGATGCTGCTCCCCCTTTGGTAGCTATGTTTGGCAGGGAAACAGTGAACAATTGCAAATTATGCATAAAAAAAACCCTAGAGCATGTTGATGAATTTCCGTTGATTGCTTATAGCGGGAAATGGACAGGTAAATTTTAAGATGAACAAATGCTGAAAGATAGTGAATAATATTTCGTCTGTTTGAAGGAACGCTTATTGAAAAAAGTGGAAATATATGTATAGTGCATGAGCATTTCTGCCCACTTGTATTATAAATGAAAGTATGACAGGAGAAATTAAAAAATGTATAAAAGGAAAAGGGAAGAGCAATAAAGATGTAGCTGGATGGAGTTGACGTGAACAGTTTGAACTCCTTGGACCTGAGAAGTGGACAGGGTTCTTGGGCCTGGGAGCTCAACCATCTGCTCTTTAGATTCATGCCTCTCCTGGCTTGTTAAAGAGGCTCAGAGATTTTATTTATTTTTTATTTATTTATTTTTAATTCCATTTATATCCCGCCCTTTTCCGAAGACTCAGGGTGGCAGAGATGTTGTGGGAATGGGTTCCAATTGGTTTCATACAGTATATGAAAAAGTATCACACTATTTATCATTTTAGGGGAGCATTTGACCTTTAAATTCCATGGTACCTTTTGCTGACAGCAATGCCAAGAACATATACTGCAGAATAAAGAAAAAGCACGCACCAAAAAAGGAACTACATTCTTATGTCAAATCCATAATTCTATGATATGTGTAATTTAATCACCCTAAATCATATTATTATACAAAATAAGGTTCTTAATAATTTTGCAAATATATTCTTTCAGTAATTTCAGATAAATAATTACATGGAAAAACACTTGTACATTTTATATTTTTAATTTTAAAAATCAAATAATTCCTGTATCACTTGCAAGGTTTACATTCAGTAACCTGATAATATTCTTATAAGCAAGAGCATATATTACCAATGTTAATAATTTCATCACTTAAAAATAAATTGGATACAAATCATGATATAAAGAAAACTTATCGATACATATTTTAAACTATCTTTGTGAATAAAATAAAAGGAATAAGGAGATGTGAAATTTGACATTATCATATTATAACAAAATCATATTGAAATCAATGCAACTTAGTTCCAAGTAATAGAATAAGATATATAAAAATATGGATTGACGGTGAAGAATTAGGAACTTAAATTTACAGAGCTAAAAGAAATCATTTAGGCCTGTGGTGGCGAACCTATGGCACGCGTGCCACAGGTGGCATGCAGAGCCCCCTCTGTGGGCACGCGCGCCATCGCCCCAGTCCTAGGCATTCAGCTGGGTTTTATAAAACCTTTTTGCTTTAGGCCTCCACCACCATGTGCAAAAAAAAAAGGTTCAATCAATCAATTTCAACTTCTTGCAGGAAAAAAAAAGATCTCGCCAAGTTGGGATTGATTGAACTTTTTAGTCCCGCCCAGTCTACCATTACCACTGCAGCCACGCCCACCCAATGGGCCATGCATACCCAATGGGCCACACCTACCCGACACCCGATGATACATAAGTAGGTTTTGGGTTGCAGTTTGGGCACCTGGTCTCTAAAAGGTTCGCCATCACTGATTTAGGCTATTAAGTCCAAACCCCTGTCTGGTGCTGGAATCCAAATTAAACCATCTCAGACAGTTGGCCCTCTGCGTGAACATATCAGGCAGATGAGAGAGCCCCACCATTCTCTCATTTCACTGGTTCCACTGTCAAACTAGTATTCATTGATTGACTGATTGATTGATTCATTTATTCATCAAATTCATATAGCTACCCATCTCACAAAAAACAATTAGCAATAAAACTATAAAACAGTACCATATAAAAATAATTACCAAGAAAAATTTAAAAACCATGATTAAATTTAAGAAAAAGCAGCAGATGTCAATAACAGTAGAGCCACCTAGGAATGTGTTTGACACTTAATGGGAACCTACCCCCCCTATAACTTGAATCAGTTACTATTTAATCAGGGTGGATTTGATTTAAATCAAGTCCATTGAAATCACAATTTAAATCATGATTTAAATCACTAGTAAAAAGGCTTGATTTAAATCAACTTGATTTAAATCACAATTTTTAAACAGCAACTGTCATCTCTGTCCCGCAGTGGCTCCTCCTTTGACTCGCTGTTGACTCACCAACAGTCCCATTCACTTTAATGGGACGGCTGGTGATGTGGCAGTGACACAAGAAGGTGAGGGATGTGGCGGGCAGCAGGTGAGTGGATGCCCGCTAACAGGCGCTGCCATGATGGATCTGAAATGGCAGGTGCTCTTTAAATGTAAGGACTCATTCTTGCTGGTAGTTAGAATCTTTAATATTATTTGTAAACAAAATGAAGGTTTCCTACTTAGAATAAGATGCCAGGTTAGTAAAACAGCAATATCACAACCAATTTTAGGTTAATAGGTTAATCAGACATATTTGGAAAACTACTCAAATTCTTGTATTTAACTAAAATACTTAGAGCCTGGTATAGATGCATTTCTCTTCAAACAATCATAGTTTGAAATGTACATAGATTTGCAAAACAATGGGATAAAGGAATATTCCTGAACTTTGTTTTATGATTTATCTCATGGTTACTGTGAAATTGTGTGAATGCATCAAGGCAGTGCATGTTATCTCAGCATGCAGAGCTTGGATTCATTGAATGAGTTTACAAAAAATGTAAATATTACAGAACATACAGCCTCATGCTACATAACAAAGCTCCATTTCATGCTGAATAAACTAAATTATTAATGTATCTTAAATAGAAAACTATATTTAGATATATTTTTACTCCAAAAGCATTTTATTAAAATAAATTTGATAAAAATAAAAAACAAAATCTGATTTTTTAATTTTTTTTTAAAAAAAATCATCATTATCCACCCTATATTTAATTAAATACACTAATAACCATCTTAACCTTCTTCCATGTGACATCCTTTCAGTTATATGAACAATTATTATAGCCCCCTAAACTATCTTTTTTCAAGGTAATCACACACCCCTGCTTCAGTCTCTCTTCAAAATCTTAGCTTCTTATCCCATAATTATTTTTGCCAACCTCTGAACCTGTTTAAACTTCTTTGAAAACTTTAAAGTGTGATGCTCAATTACAGCACTGAACCACAAAAGAAATAGAGTGGATTGATTATATATCTCATGATTTGGAAATTATACTTCAGCTTGATGTAGTCTAAAATTGCATTTGCCTTCTTTGCAACACATTACATGGATGGCTCGTATTTCATTTTATCTTTCACAAGCTTTCCGTAATCATTCTGTATTAATTACCATATAAACTTGAATTTTGACAGTGTTTTAGATTCAATTCTAGAAAGCAGAAAATATTTATAACCAATACAATTGCATTTAACATGTTACAGAAAGTATTCGTAGATGAAAGATAGAAAATTTTCGTTAGACATTCACCTTCAAAAAAGATACCAAAAATGCATTTCCATTTGAGATTTTTCTTTTACCACATTATCTTGTAAACATGATCTCCAACCTTAAGTGTTCCTGTTTTATCTACTCCAAAGTACCACCCAAACAAAGGGCTTGATTTGTATATATGCTTTTCAGAAGGCTCACACAAACGGTAACTATTAGAAAAAAATAAGATCATAATGAATTACTCATAAAACAGTTAACTGTTTTCAAATAAGCAGATATTTTATTATAAGAAGCTAATAAACATTAGTTTCCTATATGCCTAAAAATCCAGATTGCTACTAAATCTCACAATCACATAGTAACAACTATTTTGAAAGTCTAAAATTGAAGCTGAAACCTAAACATAATTGTTTGGACTATCGTTAAACTGAACTCAGTGGGACTGTCGTGTAACATATATTCTTAAAAGTTGCATTGTACTTGAAATTATATGTTCATTTTTTAAATTTAAATTATATTTATTTCAACTATTACATAAAATTATTAAGAACATTAAAGAGGAAAACTAGGTAAGACAACTGCAACACTGAAGATGAACTACCTATCTATCCTGGGAATGTAACTTCCAGCTGAAGTCTAATCTCATCTGGAGGGTACCAGGTTGTGGAAGGCTGTTCTCAATAAAATTCTAGCCCTCCAAAATGTGCAAAGATAATTGCCACATTTGGAAAAAACCACAATCATGCAGTGTGTGTGTGTGTGTGTGTGTGCGCGCGCGCACGCACACACACACACACATACCAGCAACTGCCTGGAGAAACCCACACACAATGGGGTTTATTTTTTTCAACATCTTTGGAATTGGTTTGCCATTGCTTCCATTCTAGGGCTGAGAGTGTATGACTGGACCAAGATCACCCAACTGCTTTGTGCCTAAGATGGGACTAGAATTCATAGTCTCCCAGTTTCTAGCCTAATACCTTAACCACACCAAACTGGCTCTCGTCAATTGTATTGAAGATGTCAAAATATTTTATTACCTTTTCAAAGTATTAAGAGGTTCTTTTCTGTCTATGATGCCAGTATCTGGATCAACTGTTGTAAGAATACACCTACAATGAGAAAGTTGAATGAGGTAGCAACAGCCTTAAATTAATTTTGGCCATAAAATACGTAACAAAAAATGCATACCTGGGACAGGCCACTGCCCCTCTCATTTGTACGTTTCCAATTATAATATCATTCCAGGTATCCTATAAAATATAATGGTTTGGTATTTTATTTCTTATGATCCAAGGCAATTCAATGTGCTCAAATGAATTCTGATTATGAGCATTCTGACCTGAGTGTAAATGTTTTAAAAGAAACCAATAAAAAAAGAATAACAAGTGCTCCAGGATTTATGAAAGATGTGGTGCAATGGTTCTGAGATAACGTCTGCCAGCTCTTTCAGAACTCTGGGATGTAATCTGTTGGGTCCCGGTTATTTATATTTGTCAAGGTCGGATAAGTGTTCTCTTACCATTTTCTTGCTTATTTTAATGTTTGTAATTTGTCGTTTGCAGTGGTTTTGGGGTATGTTGGGCTATAGTTTCTTTTTGTGTGAAGACTGACAGAAAGTATGAGTTAAGCAGCTCTGCTTTCTCCCTGTTGCCTGTTATTTCCTTGCCATCTTCTCTCTTTAGTGGTCCTACAGTTTCCTTGACTTTTTTCTTGTTAATATATTGGAAGAAACTTTTATTACCGTATTTTCCGGCGTATAAGACGACTGGGCGTATAAGACGACCCCCCAACTTTTGAGATGATTTTCAAGATTTTCCGTCTTATACACCGGAAAATCAGCGAGCCCGGGAAGGCACGCCCTCCCCTCTCACTGTGGAGGAAGCAGGGCAGGCTGGCGTCTGGCGGGAGCCGGCAGGGCAGTCCTGCGCACACACGCACTCCCCGGCTGCTAAGGAGCAGGGAATGCGCGCGTGTGCAGGACTGCCCTGCCGGCTCCCGCCCGACGCTCTTCCCTCTTGAGGCAGCATCCCCGAGGACTCCTTAGGAGCCGGGGAGCGATGCTGCCTCAAGAGGGAAGAGCGTCGGGCGGGAGCCGGCAGGGCAGTCCTGCACACGCGCGCACTCCCCGGCTGCTAAGGAGTGCTCCTTAACAGCCGGGGAGCACGTGTGTGCGCAGGACTGCCCTGCCGGCTCCCGCCAGACGCCAGCCTGCCCTGATTCCTCCACAGTGAGAGGGGAGGGCGTGCCTTCCCGGGCTCGCTGATTTTCCGGCGTATAAGACGACTGGGCATATAAGATGACCCCCCAACTTTTGAGATGATTTTCATGGGTTAAAAAGTCATCTTATACGCCGGAAAATACGGTATCCATGATTTCTGTTGCAAGTCTTCGTTCGTTCTGAGCCTTTGCTTTCCTGACTTCATCCTTGCGTGTTCTGGCTATCTGCTGACAATCAGCCTTAGTTATGTGCCCCTCTTTCCATTTTTTGTATTTGTCCTTTTTGTCTTGCAGTTTGTCAGATCTTTGTGCAGCCATGTTGGTTTCCTCTTAAATTTCTTGTTTTTCTTTTATGGGGACAATTCCTACCTTTTTCAATTGCCTGCTCCAGGCTCCCCAATTTTCAGAAAGTGTCCTAACCCAGGGGTCCCCAACTCCTGGGCCGCAGTCCACTACTGCCACTCACACAGAACCATCACCTCCCCCCCCCGCTGGGCTACCAAGCTGGAAAGTTTGGTGACTGCTGTCCTAACCTTCCAGAGGTGATTTTGATGAAAGGCATTGGGAAAAGAAAGGAACCAGAAGAACATCATGCTGGATCAGAAGACTTCTGCAAGTTTGCCAGCAAAGAAACAAACTTTGAAACTATCTTGTCTATATGTGTGTGAGGGAAAGAAATAAAATTCAGTATGATAAATACTGCCTAGCTGATATAAGAATCTCACCAACAATACTGGAGTAATTTCTCCAAATGCTCATTTCTGCTACACATTAGAATGACAACATTATTTTTGGAATGAATATTATTTACGAAAACTAACCTTTAACCTAATCTAAAGCTTTAGAGTCCAGGAACTCTAGCTTGCCTCACAAGTTCTTTGGTTTTCCTCAAAAAAGGATACTTTTTTAAGTCCTATTATTCAGTGTAAATAAATTAGACACTGCATAGCTTCATCATGCATTTTATGCTTTACCACTGAGTTTTAGGTTTGATTTCACCTTTAGTCTAGAAACCCATTGTGACCAAATAAAGAGCAGATTGATATTTCCACTTGCCAGGATGGGAGAAATAACTTACATCAGAACTTTTTGTTGAATAAAATAATTCAAAAAATATTCTGGTCAGCACTAGTTAACATTATTACTTTTATCCACACTAGATAGCCTCCCCACTTCTATAAATTTAGGGCTATACTAAAGAAAAAAAAGCTTTCCTTCCCTGCCAAGATAATTGGCAATAACATGAACTTTTTACCAATGTATTAACTGCCTTATGTTCATTTTCTAGATTTCCAGCCAGCTTCCTGGCTGGCTCATATGAGAGGTACCAGTTTTAAAAGTTTCATTAAACAGTTACATGCATATGTAAGTCCAAAATTATTCTAAATGTGAACTAAAAAATTACACCCAACCTTACCTCCTCATGAGGACCACAGCCAGTCACCAAAATGCTTGGCCTGAAGTTATGTATTTGAACTTTCTTCTCCATTCTGGAATTAAGCTCTTCCAAAGAAGCTTCAGAGATGAGCATGACAGGGCTACAGTCAGAATAGGCAATCTAGAGAAGTATATTCCATAAATGAACAGTGTCAAAACATCTACATAAAATACAGAGAGAGGGTCAATCTGTAGCACAAAAGGAAGCAATCCCCAAATAATTGTCTCTACAGGTGGGTCTTTGTTTAACAACCACTTGTTCAACAATCATTCAAGCCCATGACAGCTTTGAACAAATGGTAGTTAAGGTCAGTCCTTGGAGTTCCTGCTGCTGCAGCATCCACATGGTCCAGGCATTTAGCAAGTGGCTTAAGATTATGTCACAATGAGCCATGGTCACGATTGCAATTTCCAATGTTCCCTGTCAGTTTCCCATAAGCAAAATCAAAGGGGAAGCTGTCAGGAAGTCAAATGTTGCTGTCATGTAAGGTCCTTGCTTAATGACAATCATCCGCATGGTCCAGGCATTTAGCAAGTGGTTTAAGATTATGTCACAATGAGCCATGGTCATGATTGCAATTTCCAATGTTCCCTGTCAGCTTCCCATAAGCAAAAACAATGGGGAAGCCAGCAGGAAGTCAGATGTTGCTGTCATGTAAGGTCCTTGCTTAATGACAATAAGAACTCCCATCACTAAGCAGCATAGTCATATGACATTGTGGTTTATAACTGCATTATTTAGCAATGCCAATTCCAATCCCAATTGCCACTGATAACCAAGGACTACTTGTGATAGCTGGTAGACTTATTAAGGTAAAGGTAAAGGTTCCCCCGCACATGTGTGCTAGTCGTTTCCAACTCTAGGGGCCGGTGCTCATCTCCGTTTCAAAGCCGAAGAGCCAGCGCTTGTCCGAGGACGTCTCCGTGGTCATGTGGCCGGCATGACTAGACGCCAAAGGCGCACGGAACGCTGTTACCTTCCCACCGGAGTGGTCCCTATTTTTCTACTTGCATTTTTACGTGCTTTCGAACTGCTAGGTGGGCAGAAGCTGGGACGAGTAACAGGCGCTCACTCTGTTACGCGGCACTCGGGATTCGACCCACCAAACTGCCGACCTTCCGATCGACAAGCTCAGCGTCCTAACTCACTGAGCCACCGCGTCCCTTCAGACTTATTAAACTATGTGTTTAATTGATTTGTGCTTAGATTGTAAGCCGCCCTGAGTCTTCGGAGAAGGGCGGGATATAAATGGAATTAAAATAAAAAAATAAATAAATAAAAATATCTGACTACAGCAATTTACTGAAGAATAAGTATATTTGTCACATTACAATCAAATCTATTTAGGTTTTAGAAAAAAAAGGACCCAGCCAGTCACCACTTGGAAACTGATTATCAAGGTAGCTCTCCTTGCAAAGGGATCTCCCACACAGTGACACTTTTCCATTATAGTTGTCTTTTAGTACCAATTGCCATTCCTATACAGAGATGTATGAATGTACATTATTGAATTGGTCTCTCCACCCGTCATCCTTAGTGAAGCCTGCAAACCAGCGTCTGCATTTCCTGCAAATGAGAAGAACAAATCTTTCTCCTTCTGTCCTGGCCACTTTTTACAGAGGCACGATTGAAAACATTTTAACAAACTGCACCACTGTCTGGCTTGGTGGCAGCAGTGCCTCAGATAGAAGGTCCATACAGAGAGTGGTAAGGACAGCTGAGAAGATCATAGGAAGCTTGCTTCCTGGTATTCAGGTTGCTACTTTAAGCGCTATGTGCTTAGAGATGAAAGCATTGTTAGAGACCCCACAGACCCACTTTACAGTCTGTTTCTGTTGCTCCCCTCTGGGAGGAGGTTTAGAAGTATTTCTAGCAGGACTACCCGATTCTGTAATAGCTTTGCTCCCTATGCCATCCATCCGGTAAACTCACAAAATTCGTTTTTATTGCCATGCACATGTATACATAACCCAAACTAGAATGTTGCTTCTCTGTGTCATATAATATATGTGGGTATATGCATAATTCTGTATTTATTTAGCCATATTTATGTAACATATATCGGAGGTGGTAACCCTTTGAGAGCTGTATGCAATGAAATTTCATTTTAATGTATGCCATTTGTGTACATTCAAAGTAACAACAAAGTTATTATTCTATTCTATTCTACTCTGCTTTACTCTATTCCTATTCTATTAAGAAAAAGTAATCACATCTTTAAGTGAAACATGCACCATAGATCATTGCAAGCACAAAGCTCACCTTATCAGTTGGAAGAAAAGGTTCCATTAAATCTTTTGAATTTCTTGGAACCATATTTGGTTCAAAACAAACCAAGCGGTATGGTTCTGACTTTAGGTAGGATGTAATCCATTGAGCAACATCTTCTCCGCAATCTCTGCCTTCAACATCAAAGCCAAATAGCCTAAAACAATTGTGAAAGGCATTAAATAAGATCTCTGCTGGACACTACGATTATATTTAATAGAATCATAGAGTTGAAAGTGATCACAGATGTAAATTAGTCCAACTGCCTGCTCAGTGCAGGTTTTACTAGAGATTCTCTGAAAGATGACTATCCAATTTCTATCAGAAGACCTCTAACAGAGTAGTAGCCACATTTCCATTGGCTGGCTGTTCATACAGTCAGAAAGTTCCTCCTAGTGTCTAATCTAAACCCCCTTCTTTAAGTTTTAACCCACTGGTTCTTGTCCTGGTTGTTTTAACATTGATTTTGGAACAGCAGATATAAGTCCACTCTCTCTTCTAACTTTCAAATATTTGACAAACTTTCAAATATTTGAAAACTAATCCTCAAAGAGCTTAATTAGACTCTTCCCCATTTTGTTAGCCTTTCTCTGAACTTGCTCCAATTTATTTCTTGTGTGTTTTGAACTGTGCTGATGGAATTGAACAGTCTTCATTTAACAATCATTCATAGGCATGATGGCCTCAGAACAGTGTTGCCACTCTCATATGACAGTATTTTGAGTGGTTGGCAATCTGTTCACATTTATTGCTGTTGCCAAGTGCTCTGTGATCAAGTGATCGCCACTTATATTCTCTCTGCTGGTTTCCCCAGAAAGTCAGTACAGTAATTCTTCCTTGCACTCAAAGAGCAGACCTCAAACCTGATGAAGACCAGTGTTTTCTCCTCTCCTCCACACAGCCCAGAAAGTCCTTGGAGGGACGGGAAAATATTGATCCAGACACTGGCATCCACCAGCATTTTTCCCTCTCCTCCAGAAGACTCAGAAAGGCTCCAGAGGGGTGGGAAAATGCTAGCAAAGTTTATGTATTTTCCTTCTTTCCCCCCAAAAGTTCCATAAATAAAATTCTAACTCATGTTTTCTTCAAATAACTTTCCCTCTTCTCTCAAGGTTCTTTGATCTTTCAAGTCCACTTGTAATTTCATGAAGTGACTCCTGTAAATCTGTTATATTTCACTTTAAAAGGGTAAGTCTACAATATCTTTTTCAATTTTTAGATGATTAGAATTCTTTATTGGCCAAGTGTGGTTGGTCATACAAGGAGTTTGTTTCCGATGCATAAGCTCTCAGTGTACATACAAGTAATAGTGATAATCATTGTCATATACAATATGAAAATACATTCAGCATAAATCATGAAATACAATACTTCCTCATAAATCCTAAGATGCAGCACTTAGTGATATTCATCAAGTACTAGCTAAGCAAACGACGTAATTCATACTAGGGTACAAAAAAACCAATATAAATTGTGAGATACAAGCAGCAAAGTTATAGCCCTAAGAAGATAAGGATAGGTAATAGGAACGATGAGGAGTATCATAGTAATACAGCTTTACTAAGTATTTTGACAGTGTTGTAGGAACTAGTTGTTAACCGCAGTGATGGCATGGGGAAAAAACTATCCTTATGTCATTCTGGTGTGTTAATGCCCTGTAGTGTCGTCTTGAGGGAAGAAGTTGAAATAGTTTATGTCCAGGATGTGAGGGGTCTGTAGATATTTTCACAGCTCTCTTTCTTGTTCATGCAGTATAGAGTATATAGTATTTCTATTTCTTTAAACTGTAATTGTTAAACCCACCTTAGAAACCGCTTCAGTTATCATAAGAAGAATTTTGTTCATCTTGCTTTAGCTTTTGGTTCCAGTGAGGAGTGAAAAAGTTCACAGGCCATAAACCAAAGATTTTCTTTAAATTAGCCATCTTGTGTTCTACTATCATTGTTGTGCAAGTGATATATAAACAAGACAGATTCTCCCACACAGAAGGCTCTTAATAATTAACTTCAAACTCTAACTTGATATCACAAAGTCTAGCATTTATAAAAGCTTTACAAAAACAATTCTGAAATCACCTTACAAAAAATAAAGATTTTTACAAAGCTGGAACAAAGTGATGCTGTTTCTTTTTAAATGGATTGAATAGAATTCCACACAGCAACTAGTAGACTTCCAAGATTTTTCAATCTTAAAGGAGCAATGAAGGTAAAATTTCAAAATAATGAAAAGGATGAGGTTTGTAGAATCTTGAGTCCTGAAAGACTGCATTTATGGCTCGAAGTATGAGGAAATTCATAACTTCCAGCGATTGCAGTCAGTTGTAAAAATGATGGTTTCTACTGTCTACTCACAAAAATCAACTGTCTAAAGTACATATTGGCAATCTCCAGATCTCAATTTCTTCCCGAGAAAATTTTGGCAGTTGGGAACTCATTTGCAGCTGCCTATTTGAGCTATAATTCCCCCACAGGCATTGGTTTTGCCTCATCAGAATTGTTCTCCAAACAATCTTTAAGTAAATTAACATTATGTTTTTACTAGTATGAATGATGCATGTACATATGAATAAGGGCTGGAGAAGGGGGTGGAAACTACATCCTTATAACATTCAAACATAAGTTAAATGATAAACTGTTGGTGGAGTGGGAAAGAAAGACACCATGCCAGAAAATCTACAGCAGTTCAACTCATAATAACGGGAAGCTCATCTATCTTGCTTCTGAAACGTAAAGAACTAAAGGCACGAGTGATAATGTGACCTACCCTTCTGATGATAAATTACATTCACTAGGGCACCATAGGAATAGGAATGTTATGTGGAGAAAGTTTATGAATGGACAAAAATAGTTAAGTTTGATTAAAAGATTTGATTCTCTTTGTTATTCTATGTTGATTTTCTATGCATTCTTAATAGCTGCAATTAAAATGTGGATTTTTATCTTAAATGTTTACTTTAAAATTGCATTAACCAGTTGTGAATATCTCTAAGCAATCTGTGTTAAATTGAGAAGTACATTAAAGGAATAGATTAATTATATTGGACTTTTGAATCAATCTGTTGTTGGTATCCCCATGAGGGACAAAGATCCTAAACTGGTTTATTAAAGTCAGTTGGCCCAAGACTAATACAAGGGTCAAACTAAATGAGGTACAAAATATGTGTCTAGCATTTTCTAGAAGGGTCTAGTTTAGACTGGTTTTAAAATGCAGAACTGGGAAGAGTTTTAATTTTGTACTTTTTCTAAATATGTCACTTTTTGCCCTGTTGCTCAAGAAGTTGAAAAAACATAAAAGAAAAAGCACCTGCAATTCCGTACTGGATTTTTGGTTGACAATCTGACTGGAATTTGACAGTCCTTCATTTCTGGAGCACTCAGAGTCAAGTAGCCATTTTGATTGGTGATAGAGACCAACACTAGTCGAGGCTCTTGTCGAGCAGTCACCATGTGTCCATCTTCTTTTATCACAAGCCAACATCTAAGTTAAAAAACATATAAAAATATTCTAAATACTGAAAATCAAGCCTATCTTTCAAAAGGTAACTTATGCTAAAACATGAACAGTAGACTACCAATTTAGCATCGCCTTTTATTAATTTCCATTCTGTTTCCAATGAATGAATGAAAAAACCCTCTAAAAATGTCAACTGTAAATTGCACATATTTGCTTTTAAGAAGTAAAGGCTCAGAGTATATAAGGGGGAGAAAAATCCTGGACAAACATGAGAAGCTGGCATTGCAATTAAGATTCAGAAAATATATCCCTATCCTTGTTTTGATTGTAAACAATAAACTGGGTCAAATTTTTACAAGGCATCCCACATTCTTCTATTATCTTTACTTTGTTAATTCAAGAGGCTTAACATCAAGAGGGGAACGGAATGAGAGGGAAATGAATGCCACTTTCCAGAAGTAATTTTGATTTCTGTATGTGCATTTAACATACTATTTTTTTAAAAAAATCTGTATCTGTACATGCATAGGCATCTGCAACGTTTGAAGCTCTTGAACTATCATAATTTAATCTTGATCAAAGCAGCAAGGTATACTATGGAGTATATCAGAAAAACACAAAATCGAATCATAAAAAGGGGGCATTTAAGCTATTAATTCCAACCAGTTGCTTTCTGCAAAAATTGTACAATTCATTAGTCTACAGCAGGGGTGTCAAACTCAATTTCATTGAGGGCCGCATCAGCATTGTGGTTGCCCTCAAGGGGCCAGGTGGGTGTGGCCTGGGTGGGCGTGGCCTACTGGGTGGGTGTGGCTAGAGTGCGTATGGCCTACTGGGTGGGCATGGCCAGCTCTACATCGTTCGCATCAAGGGTGCCTATGGGGGCCTGGGCAGGAGTGGGACAGATCTGAGGGTCTCTGGCAGAAGGAGGGTCTCTGGGCTAGGGCCAAGGCAGTGGGGGCCGTTCCCTCACTGTTCCCAGGATGGCTTCGCGGGCCACATGAAACCACTTCGCGGGCCGCATCCGGCCCCCGGGCCTTGTGTTTGACATGTCTGGTCTACAGCAAGTTATTTATATATTCCCATCACATAAGGGTAATTCCTTTATAGGTAAAGGTAAAGGTTCCCCCGCACATGCGTGCTAGTCGTTTCCAACTCTAGGGGCTGGTGCTCATCTCCGTTTCAAAGCTGAAGAGCCAGCGCTTGTCCGAGGATGTCTCCGTGGTCATGTGGCCGGCATGACTAGACGCACTCTTAATTTGAAGTATAGAAACATTCACTGAAATAGTAAAAACCATTCTTCTGGTACTGTTTTAATTCTGATTCAACGTTCTTTCATCCAAAGCTTTTATGAGATGATCTCTATGTCTCAGCCACAGGTAATTTATAGATATCTAAACATAACCAGTTTCCACTTACACACTTCTCAAGTATTTCTATTACTTCTATTATTACATATTTTTTAAGTTCTTCCAAACCCCTTTTAAAACAATTGAAAGGCATTTCAAAATGTGAGTCAAAATGGCCTGGGGAAGAGGTGTGACCTGTTTGTTTTCAAGTAGTGGGGTTTGTGCACACAAACTGGAGGTACTGTTAAAACATGCTCTCATTTCACCTATGCAAGCCACCTTCAGCCTTGTCAAAATAAAGTAGAAGCCCGGTTTAGTGTCACAAACATTAAGGACCCCCGTAGTAAATGTTAAAATAAAACCATCTCATTTTTTTTCTTGCTTAGCTATAGTTGAAACCAGTAGTTTTATTATTATTTGGGGGGGGGGTGTTCCACAAATTCATATATTATTTTAGGGAATCACAAAGTTTGAGAATTCATTTTAATTGTTTTTTGTTTACCCGGTAAGGAAAGAAACACAAGAAGGAGCAAGAAAATTCAGAGAGGTCACCAAGGAAAAAAACTTATCTAAAATTGCCAAATTTGTTCCAACGAAAGCCCTGCCTGGAAGAACCACTAACGAATGCACAAACACACACCAGAAAAAAGAGAAAAAATATGTGGGTAACTTTAAACCTAATGGCTTTTGGATTAACGCCTGACAAAAAACTCAGCCGCTGTGGTTTCTAAACCAGGGGTTGCGACTTCATGTGTAGCCTGATGATGCAGCCGGTTCGAGAACGTGATCCGAAATGCAGAGCAGCTACACCAAGTATTGGCAACGCCAGGAGCTTGCTTGAAACAACGCTGCGTTAGGCAGTTAAGAGCTGCTCCTTTCCCAGCAAAAACGACAGAATTGGACAGTTCTTGGCATATTTATCTCCTGGCCCCATCCCCACCCGACCCCTACCTGTCCCGCAGATCTCCGTTCCGGAGTCCCAACTTCGTTACTTCGGCCTGCTCCACGGCTACACCCTTGCAGGACTTGATCGGGTAGATGAAAAGCCCGGACACCCTGCCCACCTGCTTCAACCGCAGCGGCCTTCGCCGGTCCCTCCATAACCAGTACCAAGCCGCGGTCATTCCCAGCGTAACCAGCGCAGCCAGAGCGGCGGAGGCGGAGAGCGGGCTAAACCCGAGCTTCATCAGCGAAAACGAACCGGAGCCCGTCATGGCGACGACGCCAGCAGAACCGCGCAGAAACAGCGCTGTAACGGGGGCGGAGGATTTTGAGAGCCGCTCTTTGGGACAGGCGGAGCCTACCCGTCGCTTCAACACGCCGGAGGCCGGAGACGGCGCTCGGCCGAGAAGGCCTATTGGGGTGGGTGGGGAGGGGCATAGAGGCCGTGTTTAGTCTTGGTGACTGGGTCTCTTCAACGGGAGTGTCTTGGTTGCGCCTTGGCTGGCCGGCCCCTGAGCACTTCTGGGATTTTAAGGCAGCGTTTCCCAACCTTTAGGAACTTGAAGATGCGTGGACTTCAACTCCCAGAATTCCCCAGCCAGCTATGCTGGCTGGGGAATTCTGGGAGTTGAAGTCCACGCATCTTCAAGTTCCTAAAGGTTGGGAAACGCTGTTTTAAGGCATGTGGTACCTAAAACCAATCTCGGAACGTCTGTCGTTTATTAGAAGACAGGCTAGGGCCGCTTGAAGTGTTAATGCGCCAGGATATAAAATGAAAACAATTGAATGCAAGTGGACCGCTGGATTTCTAATGAGTTCAGTGAAGGAAAATGACCTTCAAGGACCCTTCCAACTCTTTGTTATTCTGCACGAAAACGTGACGGGTTGGTTTTAATGTTTCAGCTGCCGTCATGTCGGTCATCGGATACGTCGGAGCAATGTGCACCCCTGGGAATCTCAAAAGTAGCATAAAAGCGGCCTAGATCAGAGCCCGGGGCCTATCAGCATTTTCTCGTGTGAACACGAAAGCTATATGACACGTAATCTAGGTATTTTCTCCACAACTGGTTTAAAGCAGGTTCTTTTCAACCTTTTCACCCACTGTACCACTTTTAGGATATGGCAACATCCCGAGTACCACCAGTCGCCTAGCAAGGTGTCAAAAACTTGATGACCGGAAAAAAAAGGAAAAAAAGGGATGAAGTACAGGTAGTCCTCGACTTACAACAGTTTGCTTGGTGACTGTTCGAAGTTACAACGGCACTGAAAAAAGTGCCCCCCAAGCCACAGCCGAGCAAGACACCTGCCTGCCCGCCTGGCGGCGCTCTTCCTCCTGTCCGAGGTTTTCATTGCTGCGAGCATTTCTGTTGAGGATTGGTAGCGGGGGTGGGGTGGGGGTGTTTGGTTTTTATTCCCCCCCCCCGCTGGGTGGTTGCAGCAGGTTTTGGTCACTTCACATGTCCCTGGGACACTGACCGTCATAAATATGAATCAGTTGCCAAGCATCTGAATGTAAATCACAAGACCCTGGAGATGCTGCAACATTCCACCTGATTGGCGCTTCTTCTGGGCTCAGCAGAAGCGCCAGGATCAGCACTGAGCTCCAGCTGGATCCTGGCGCTGATCCTGGCGTTTCCGCTGAGCCCTGACAGCCCTGCAGCTCCAGCCGTCTCTCACTCAGGCTTGTGTGGTGCTGCCACCGGTTCAGCTCATTCCCCTCCCCCGCTACCACTTTTCTAGGATGGCCACGTACCACCTGCCAGGTGCCAATGTACCACAGGTGGTACCTGTACAACTGGTTGAAAAGCCCTGGTTTAAAGCATCCACGTGGACAGGTGCAAAACAAGCTGGCTTTCTGGATTGTTAATCTTTTTGGCTCAGTAACCAAAATATTGCTATCCATATTGATGGTATGCCAACATACCACTCCTTTTCCATCCAGAATTCATTTTCTCAGCAACAAACTGATTGCAAGAAACATGCACAAATGATGGTACTGTAATAAAAAAACAGCAATGCTGCTTGGCTTAATATTTCTGTAGCAGTTCAGGTTAGCACAAAACAATATTTCTTCTCTTTTTATATTTAAAATTCATCAGTTTACAAGATTAACATTTAACTGGAAGGCAAAATGAACCAGATTAGGTAAAAGCAAGGTCTCTCAAACTGCTCCTGTGAGTCACAAGCAAGTTTGAGAGACACAATGTTTATTGGGTATGTGCAAACAAAGCAGGATTGCAGCCATAATTTAGTTCTAATATCTGGACAATCTGTTGACTTGCACAAACCAGCCCCAGGACACGATCTTACAGACCTTGGAACTCAGCAGCATTCATGGGGGAGGAGCTATTCACTCTTTTGCCACAAACATAGTTTAGGAACATTTTCTTCAATGAATAAATGATCAAGTATATTTTTGATTCTTCATTTGCTCAATTGGATTATTTTTATCTAATTTTAGGACTTGCTTTATCACAGTTGAGGTAATATTTATGCAAGAATATTGAAAATTCCAAAAGATTCACAAAATTTTAAGTAATATTGTATATACGGTATGTATGTGTGGTGTTTGTGTATCAATGTATGAATGTGTGTGTATTTCCTTCCTTCCTAGATATCATTTTATTTTATGATGACATTGTTGGCCACCAGAAGCCTTTGCGATCAAGCACATACAAATGATGTTTGTTTTAATTTTTATTAATAGAGTTTATCCCTGGATTAGTGTTTATTTTAAAACTCAGTTGATTTCAATAGAATTTATTTCAAAATATATATTTGTAAGAATAATTTCATGTTGCATAACTTTACTTTGCACAATTGCAGCATGATTTTAAATAATCTTAAGAAAATTAATTCCCTCATTTAGCTGCAATCTTTAACAAATATAACCTGACTTCCATTATTGATATTTGTCTTACAATTAAGTTTTTATCAGCTTCCATTAAAGTGTTTTAAAATCTACCTAATTAAAAATCAATAAATTTAAAATGTTATATATATACTGAGCCTTGGTGGAGCAGTGGGCTAATGCCTCCTTAAGTAACACCAGCTGCCTGCAATTAGTGCAGGTTCGCATCCCACCAGGCTCAAGGTTGACTCAGCCTTCCATCCTTCCGAGGTAGGTAAAATGAGGACCCAGATTGTTGGGGGCAATAAGCTGACTTTGTAATAATGCCGCTTGGGGTGTGTGTGAAAGCCCTAATAAGCAGGCATATACATAGAATGAAGACTATTGCTAAGCTTGTAAGCCGCCCTGAGTCTTCGGGGAAGGGCGGGATATAAATGGAATTAAAATTAAAAAAAATGGAATTAAATATATATATATATATATATATATATATATATATATATATATATATATATATATATATATATATATATATATATATATATATGTGTGTGTGTGTGTGTGTGTGTGTGTGTGTGTGTGTGTGTGTATGTTTGTGTGTGTGTGTGTGTGTGTGTGTAATTTTTTTTTTGGCTTGCTAACAAAGAATAAGCCAAAAAAAAATATTACACAAATATGAGCTGCCACTGCTGTGGCTACTGCCTGTAGATGGCCTTGGGCTAGGCTGAAACAGGAAATAAGATTTGTCCCATGTCTGGGACCAAGCAAGTGTATTCTGAATGCTTAACAAACATTTAACATATATATATATAACAACTGCTTAAGATGCAGTCGGCCCAGGTTTGAATCTCAGAAGGGTATGGCTGACTGTTGAGAACAAATGAGTTTGAAATGGCCATATCAGCCGCCCTTTAATTCTTTGTTAGCAATCCAAAAAATTTACATGTGTGTGTGTGTGTGTGTGTGTGTGTGTATATATATATATATATATATATATATATATATATATATATATATATATATATATATATATATATATGTGTGTGTGTGTGTGTGTGTGTGTGTGTGTGTGTGTTTGTGTGTGTGTGTGTGTGTTCCTTTCAAGACAGTTGGAAAGAGGAAGAAGAATTCTGCTTTCCTTGGTGATATGAGGTCATAAAGGGTTGCATGCAATGGGGAAGACACTTCTGACATCACAAAGAGGGCCATAGCAACAATTGAAGCATAAATACAATAATAATTGTCTTGTGAGCTCAGAGTGCCTTTGGCTGGCTAAGTGGGTGTGATCTCTGCTTGTCTTTTTGACACCTGAGATTTCAACTGCCCAGAAGATTGATCTCTAGCTCTCCATGAGCCCAGACTCCTAGCTGGAATTTGAGGTTTCTGCTTTCCAAGAAGCATATTTTTCAAGTCCTTCCATCCCAACTAGTGGAACTCATCAAGCTAATGTTACTTCTGGAAGTATTGCAAGTAAGTTTTTCCTTTGTTTGAGGAGACAGTAACCAGCTAGTTCTCTATGAGGCATTCCCAGATGAAAAGATTCATAGTTGTGAACCAAAGTTCACTTTCAAAGTTATTTTTTATTCTTTATAGTTATTTTTAGGGGTCCAACTGGTGGTGGTTGGAACATATCAAATACTTTTAATAGTTATGCTGTTTCACCCAATATTTCTATATAGAAATAATTTTATTTTGGTAACTTCCCATCTGATCTACAGTACGTGTTTTCCTTTTGGGGGGGGCTTGCTCTTGAATTTTGATTTTTTTTTTAAAAAAGGGGGAAATCAACCAGTTTGAGTTTCTCGAGAAATTAAAATTTGTTTATGAGAAAAAAAATATGGCATTTTTTTGCCCCAAGATGATATTTTGGAAAGTTTAATAACATCACCTGAAATTACAGGAGCATGGCTGGGATACCCTGGGAAAAGCAGGTGGATTTTTTAAAATACATCTAGATTTTGTTTTTAGGCTTAACAGGAAAAAAATATCCCACATCCTGAGATCCAAAGGAGAAGTGCTTATAAAAGAGGCCACAAGAGCTGACAGCATGGGAGACTGGAAGGCTTACATCAATACAGTCCTAAAAGACAAGAATATTGAAGATGTAGCAATTGTTGGACATTCTGACAATAAGTCTGTATGGGCATCTAAACCAGGAGGTCTATTGGCAGCTATATCTCCTCAGGAAGTTGGGCTGATCACTGGGCAGGATAGAAAATCTTTCCTACAAACTGGGATCACCATTGCTGGAAAAAAGTGCAGTGTGATCCGTGACAACTTGCTGGTAGAGAAAGATGCTGTCATGGACACCAGAACCAAAGGTGGCGACAGTAGGTCCATCTGCATTGGGAAATCTTCCAAATCTCTTATCTTTCTCATGGGCAAAAAGGGGGTCCATGGAGGAGCCCTGAACAAGAAGGTACATGATATGATAGCAAGCATGAAGGCAAAAGGCAGCTAGATATAGTGATTGCCTGAATCACTTTTCTCCTGAAAGGAGGACATGGGGAAAGTATTGGTCCTTGAAATAAAAGCATTTGGTGAACACCTTGCCTATTTTTTAAACTATGAAGTGGGATAGGGATTGCTCTGGATCACCCACCCCTGTCTGGAGGGGGAGGCAAAGAGATGATGCAAGTGAGAGGAATGTTTCCCAAATATAAAATATATGAACCACTAAGCAGCAAACTAATCAAGACAATGGTTAAAAATGCTTTAGCCTGAACAAGTCCCCATTGGAATGAATACATCCACCATATCTTAGGGTGATACCAAACAGTTTCCATCAAGGAGTCTGGAATTTGTCTTGAAGAACCAGAAACCTGGATTCAAGATTAGTTTGAGCCAATGGCTAACATGTGCTAATTGGCCACAAATTTTAATTAGAATCATTCCAGCCTCATCCAAAGGTCTGAGTTAGGCACATAACCAGGAACCAGAAATAAGTCCCTTAAGAAGGTTGATTGAACAGCTTCTGATGGTTGACTCTCCCAGGGGTTCACTTTGTATGATACTGTAACCCAACTATTGAGTCACATCACTATTCGACATTTTTTTTATTTTGCTTTTTGAAGAAAAAGAAAAAAGTAAAAATTGGAAAGGATGTAACAATTCTTTTGGTTATCTCTTCTGCCCACAAAGACCAGAGTGTGTGATATCTTGATAAATCCCAAGTATTGAGGGAAAACCTGCAAGATTTAGTGATCATTGAAATACAATGATCTAAATATACATCAACAATCCTGTTAATTTCAACCTCGCAACTTGGGTGTCCTCCTTGACTCACAGCTCAGTTTGGAAGACCATGTAGGAGCTGTGACCATGGGGGCTTTTGCCCAGGTTCGCCTGGTGCGCCAGTTGCGGCCCTATCTGGACCAGGATGCCCTGCGTACAGTCACTCATGCGCTCGTGACCTCTCGGATAGACTACTGCAATGCTCTCTACATGGGGCTGCCCTTGAGGACCACTCGGAGGCTTCAACTGGTGCAGAATGCGGCTGCGCGAGTTGTGATGGGGGTTTCCCGATACTCCCATGTAACACCTCTCCTCCACGAGCTGCATTGGCTTCCAGTTTCCCTCCGGGTGAGATTCAAGGTGCTGGTGATGACCTATAAGGCCCTAAATGGCATGGGTCTGGACTACCTACGGGAGCACCTGCTGCCGGTGTCAACTTCCCTTCATCCTGTGCGCTCCCACAGAGAGGGCCTCGGTGCCATCGGTCAGGGATTGCCAGCTGGCGGCCCCCAGGGGGAGAGCATTCTCTGTGGGCGTGCCAGCCATTTGGAATCAACTGCCTGTTGAGCTCCAGACGGCTCCCGACCTTCGCTCTTTCTGCCGTGACCTGAAGACTTGGTTGTTTGAACAGGCCGGCCTGGACTAAGGGTTTGAGTTTATTTTAACTATTTATTATTGTTAGGGCCAATTAATTTAATTTTCTTTTTAACTTTTGTATGTTGCATTTTATTGCCCTGTACACCGCCCTGAGTCTTTTGGGAGAAGGGCGGTATAGAAATTTGATAAAATAAATAAATAAATAAGAGGACAACTCCAAAATACAGACATTAATATTTTTCAATGTTCTCCAACAAAAAGATGGTTGTGGCCATCCCTAAATGACAGTTTGCATTTAAGGAAATCTGAGTAGCCTTTTCAAAAGCTAGCTTTCATGTTTTGCCATCAAATATATTATGCCTTAGATTTCAAAAGATTCTAATTTTTTGCAAAGAAAAAACAATACAAATTAATAGAAAAAAGAAAGTTAGGAAAAGTAAACAGTGATAAGCAAATAGGAAAGAAACTAAAGAAAAAGTGAGAAATAAAAAATGAATAAGCTAACAAAGCTTTCAGATTTTAATGTAGAAAATCATAAAGAAAAGAGCCAAGTGAAGTCTGAATATTTTTTTAAACTTTTCTTTAATAGAATACTTCACTATTAGCAGTTCAGATAGTACCACTTCTTTGCAATGCCATATTTCAGTTATTTAAAGATTATTTAAACCCCATGTATTTTATGAGCTGGGCCAATGAAGTCAAGCGGCCTTATAATACGAAGGTGTGCATTACAGGCATATCCTCTAAAGTTTAATCTTTTATTAGTGTACTGTAGTTGTTTATTTGGGATGACTATGTTTAAAATTGGTGTTTAATGTCTGTGGAGATTCTCAGTCATCCAGGTCATCGCTGTCTCAAAGGTACTTTTTCAAGATCTTATTTCTGCATTTGAAAGACAAAGCTCACTCTTTTGAAGACAGCAAAGTCCACCTTCTGGATAAAAAGGACTACTGGTTTCAGAAAGGGGCAAAAGAGTCCATTTGTGTTAATATTGAGCAGTCCTCTCTCAACAGAGGGGAAGGGATAAGACACCACCTATCTCCTCTCTGCAATGCAGTCCTTTCAGCAGTTCTAAGAACGCTCCAGCCATGTTTGCACTTTGATACAGCTGACTCTGAGGGCACAGATAAACCCCCAAGTCACTTCAAGAGCTCTCCGGGAGAGTGCTAATGACCAGATGACTGCAAAAAATTACGATGCTTCCACCCCACCCCACCCACCCTGTCAAAACTAATCCTTCCATTTCCCCTGCCCCCCGCTCGGCAATCCTGCCGGAACCAACGAAGCTTCTTGGATGAGAAGCAAAAACGTTTCTTAAGAAAACAGTCCAGTTGCCTTTTTGAAAAAGCACCTTTGAGATAGTGTAGGTTCTGTGTGTGCATGTTTTTAAATGAAAAGCAGGCGATAGAGAATATACAATATTTACCATCTGAAGACAATATTCCATTAGAGCTAGACCATTATTCCACGCTGCCATGTTTCTTTTGTGCAGGCATCACAAACTGGTCTTTCAATACCTATTCTTTCTGCATTTTAAGTATAGTATGGTTCATCTGCTGTTGTCCTTCACTTACTTTTTGCTAAATTTCTAAAAAAATTCAGTTCTAAGAACTATTTGCTACAAATTATGCCCTCACCCTCCCTCCCAAGTAGTATAGTTCTCAGAGAGGTTTGTTGTTGTTTTTCAAGGAATTTGGGGAGTGGGGGGAGAAGTCCTGTGCAAGTAAATTAGGGAAAATGACAATGAACAAAAATGTATTCCCCCCCTCAATATACAAGTAGTGGAACAGCACAATAGAAAACTTATTTTATGGAACTAAAGGAGATGATAAAAATATCTATTCTTTTTTTCTCTCTCCAGGGGAAAAGCTCAGTGAGTCATACACTTTAGCTGAACTCAGTGCAGTTATTCTGCAAGTAATTGGCCAATCATAGAATTAAGAAAGGGGGGCATTAATAATAAATACTTGGAGAAGAAAACAATTCTGCAAAGATAATTGGTCTCACTTGCAGTTCTTAAGAAATCATTTTAGCAAGTATTACCCATTTTCAGCAGGCCATAATTGGTTGTGCAAAATTGCAGAGGAAAAGATCTGCAGCTAAAGGTGGCCTTCAACTGGTTGTGCCTGTACCATGTATTATCCTACTTTTGTTATGCTCTATGTAGCCTTTCTTGGCATGGCACAGCATGGCTGGCAAAGGTCTTGGAGTAGGGGCTTGGAGAATAATTTAGTTAGAGCATGGGAAGGAAGCTGTGACATCCAGATATTCCAACTGACAAAGACAGTTCTTGCCACAAAGGGAGAAGGTAAGGACACCTGAGATGGCAGGCAAATGGCTATGAAGGGACTGGTATGTAGAGGAAGACTTGACAGTGATCCTAGGCTCTGATCCAGTATGGGGATAATGTCATTTTACCAGTTCAGTAAGTGAGGGGGTATAGTCTCAAGATTTTTTTAAAAAACAAAAAAACCCCAATAGGTTGGTAAATATGGCTCTACTAATTGGCTCCTACTGTCGATCAAACTTAAATTTTCTGTGGATTCTGAACTATGGGCTACCTAGGTAGAACAGCAGAGATTGGACTTCCTAGTCTAGTGTATTAAAAGCAACACCAAGGTTAGTATTTGCTTCATGTACTTCAGAAAGAAAAGGGACAAGGTTCTGAAAAAGCACCAGAAAAGGAGGAGTGAGAGGGAGTATCTCAAATGCCAGTAAGAAATAATTCATTGCATAAACCTAACCATATGCCTCATCTCGTCTAGATATATTTCTAGGCAGATCTGTTGTTCTGTTATTATTATTAGACTGCAATCCTTGTCATGACACCCATTAAAAAGGGCAGGGCTTTCACTGCATAGTTTTGGCCACCATTTTGACTTTTTTGACTCCCTCATAGATATCGCTCCCTGTGTTCTACAGGGGGTTGTATCTTTCATGTGCTTTTCTCCCTGCAAAAAAATGCCATTCACCAATGACATCCAATACCCTCTCTCAGGTTGCAACTGAAAATCTGGCTCTAAGGAGCAAGCTGGTTTTATTCTTTCAAATTGTTCTAATGAAAAATTAGTCTTGACTTGTTTAGGATAAGAATTATCATGCTTAAAGAATAAAAATACATGTTATCTCTACAAAATGGTTTTAAAAAGTTGCTTCTTAAATAGTCTTTAAGGTCCAGAAAATTAGTCTGATTCTTGTCATGATATGTATTAAATTGTAAACTGGTGTCTTATTCAGTTCTAATTATAGAATTCTTTTAAAGTTTCGTGATCATCTTTCCCCAAAACAAATGAATTGACAATGTAGCTTCATCATTCCAGGTCCATAAATAAATTGCCTAATTCAGGGACCACAATGCAGCCTGTAATCACACCTTTAATTTGCCAAAAATACATTTATTTTCAAAATTAAAATAATCCCTGAATAACTCTGTTTCCACTAAAGATGATAAAATGAGCTGGAGGATGCTTGTTCCCTTCTTTACTCAGCTACTTACTGTTTGACCATGAAACTTTAACGCTGAGCTTGTCGATCAGAAGGTCGGCAGTTTGGCGGGTTGAATCCCGAGTGCCGCGTAACAGAGTGAGCGCCTGTTACTCGTCCCAGCTTCTGCCAACCTAGCAGTTCGAAAGCATGTAAAAATGCAAGTAGAAAAATAGGGACCACTACGGTGGGAAGGTAACTGCGTTCCGTGCGCCTTTGGCGTCTAGTCATGCCGGCCACATGACCACGGAGACGTCCTCGGACAAGTGCTGGCTCTTCGGCTTTGAAACGGAGATGAGCACTGGCCCCTAGAGTCGGAAACGACTAGCACGCATGTGCGGAGGAACCTTTACCTTTACCTTTACCTTAAGTATAAGCATGCTAGCTTCTGCCTATGAACAGTAGAACATCAAGGCTTGTAAAATATTATCTTCGGTACAAGAAACAGTAAGTGCCAGTTTTATGCTGGTCATTCCACTTTGTGCTGGACCATTCCATAGTGTTTATACCTGCAACCCTTTTGTTTCAAATGATACCTTGCTGCTTGTCCAGAGCCATGAGTCTATAGAGCAGAGGACCCCAACCTTTTTGGGCACCAGGGACCAGTTCTGTGGAGAGTTTTTTTGTGTGTGTGGACCGGAGGGAGCATGGTTTTGTGTGTTGCTTGCATCCCACGGATGAAGCTTTGCTTCTTTGTGCAGACCGGTTGCTGGCATGCCCCAGCTCGGTACTGGTCCACAGACCAGGGGTTGGGGACCCCTGCTATAGAGGGAAGGCTACCCTGCCCCTTTCCTTGTCTTGGATCACATGCTATACTAGGTTTTCCTATGGTTTTGTTTGTTTGTTGTGAGCCTAGCCACTGAAATTTGTAGACCATGGTTTATAGCTTAGCATGTTTTATGAACCAAAATCCAAAAAGTTTCAGAGCAATAGCAAGAATGATGGCTTCACTACAGTATGCTCTTTCAGAGACCAACTTATCACAACAGCACTTTCTGTGCCAGACAAGCATTTCTGCTTTTAATTGTTTCTGTAGAAACCCAGAGGGTTTTGATGAGTTAACTTAGGCTTCCCTTATCTTTTAGATAATGAAAGGGGCAGTGCTATGGATATTAACAATCCTGTTTTCTCCCTATGGTAGGAGCTCTATTTTTGAAAATGTTGCTGACTACCATCAAAGCAAGCCTCTTCAACAAGAAGCTTAAAATAGAACTTTTCAAATTGCTCTTTTTAAAAAAATTATATTTTAATTTATTTTGTTTGGGGTTATAAAATCCTGAACTTGGCTATACATCTATGTTACATTTACGTCCATCTACAGTCTAGCTTAAGATTTAACCATTGATCTCTACTTTGAAAATATGTCTTATTTTTAATATGTCTTATTTCTCAGACATATAACCTGGAACATTTATAAAGCAAGCATAGGCATCCATAAGGGGGAATGGCGAAAAATCACAAATTGTGCTTTGCGATACAAACTATGTGGCTTATGCGCTTGGGGCTGGCATCAGGACTCAAATAGGAAGGACCAGGGTTTGCAGTGTGATGTCACAAGGACCTTGTGCATTGATCTAGAACACAACTGATCATGAATTAAACAGGTTCCTATTATGCTAGGTAAATTAATTAGATCATCTGGACAAGAATACCTAGCAACAGTGTGGATAGTTATCATTATTCATGATAATTCTGTCATGCAGATGGCCTTGAGAAGAAATATTCAGAAACTGTTACAAAAAACAAAAAGGGCAGAAGCATTCCTTAAATCCTGGAAATAAGAGAAAAATATTAGGAAGAGACTTGAACTGGCTCCTCCCTGATTCACTGCGGTATAGTAAGGAAAGGAGGAAAATCTCAATCAGATTTGCAAGATTCTGTCTCAATAAAGTTTAGTTCTAGTGTGCTTGAGGAATCTGTTTCCTCATCTGGATTACCTCAAAAGGCTGACAGTCTCCCACCAATCTTGCTATTTTCCATTCCTTTCCCTCTCCCCCTCAACTCTGTTTATATGTAATATGCCTTTCTCAAAACTATACGTCCACCTGATGAATGAATGGACTACATCTATGAAAGCTTCTATGAGAAACTAAATATTACAGCAGAAGAAGTCTCTGAAGGTTTTGCCATACAAGATTAATGTAGTCGGTCTGCTAAAACTGTGGATTCCTGTTCAGTCTTTCAACTGACATCTGCTTACTCTAGACAGGTTAAACCGTTAATGACTTTAATGATGTCTGTTCAAAGATACCTAGCATCAATCTTTGGAACGCTAAAAAAAACCCAATCTCCTTTTCATTCAAGATTAATTCCTTCTGACTCTATCTACACACATGACGTCCACACCTTTTATCTGTTATCTCCTGTTTCTTCTGCCTTTGGTTGGGTCATCCTACAGGCCGCCCTCTTTTGCTGTTCTCCTTAGCCTTCTTACCCTTTCAGGGCTAATCCCACCACCTGTCCCCCCCCAAGTGAGACTTTGGTTTTCCACTTTCTATTTCTATCTGTTTGGGATATTCCCAAGTCAACTCTAGCTGCTCCTTTCCTCACCCATCAGGAAATGGAGAACACTTCTGAGATATGTGGATTCCATAGCTGTAAATGAAAGAATATTCCTAGATAATTGTTCCAATTATCCATGCAACATTGCAACTGATCATTCTAAGAAACAGGATGTATTGATGATAGCAAAAGCACTTAGACTTATATATCACTTCAGTGCTTTACAGCCCTCTCTAAGCAGTTTACAGAGCCAGCGTATTGCCCCCAACAGTCTGGGTCCTCATTTTACCGACCTTGCAAGGATGGAAGGTGGAGCCAACCTCGAGCAGATGAGAATCGAACTCTGGCAGTCATCAGAATTAGCCTGCAATACTGCATTATAACCACTGCTCCACCATGGTTCAGCATGATGGCAGAAATGGACATGTTCTTTTCTTGTCCTGCTTTCTTTTGGATGGGACTTTTGAGATTGTAAGCTTGAGGAAGAGAGACTGCCTCGTTTCGTATGGATCTTATATCAATAACTGTGGGAATCTTTTTGACTAAAGATGAGGAAGAAAGAAGGAAAGTAGACTAATCATTCAACAAGGCCATGTAATCAAATTAATTGGTTAAATGTCTTTAATTTTTCTTTGTAAATCATTTTGTTAATGGATATGTTTATTAACAACTTAAAATACAATACAGCCTTAAAACAGTTATACAAAAGAAGATTCTGAAACATATACTGAAAGCAGAGGTAAGCAAAAAAAAAGCATAACATGAATGTTATTTAAGTAGAAACATATCATTTGGGAATAGAAATACTGGAATCTTTCCTCTACATAAATGAGAGAACTAATCCATCCAGGCTGTTAGCCCAGCTTCATAGTTTTCCAGTGAGATGTACATCTGATTACTTATTTTTGGTTTCTGGACCATCTCAGAAAGATAGATTTTATTACGTATTGTAATACAAATGTCTGTCCAACATAGGCAGGCAACATAAAATCCTATACAGGAGATTTGGGCTGCTGCTGCAACAACTCCGGAGCTTGAACAATGAGGCAGAGCTATCCATGATACGCATATTATACATTTGACATTTCCCTGGAAATTTGGGGTGAATTGAAGTCCCTGCAGGGAGGAGCTTTCTCCCTCTGCTTAGAAACTAAGCCTTAGATCCTTTGCAAGTAGATTCTCAAACAGCATAATTACTTTGCAATGGTGATTTGGTATTGGCCTGTGGGGCCTCTTGTGCCACAGAAGTGCAATCTATTCCAATAGCTCAGTGTCTCTCAATTTTGTCAACTTTAAGATGGGGGGATTTCAACTCCCAGAATTCTCAAGTAGAGCATCTTACAGAAATCCAAATGGGAAAGGATAAAGGCATGAGTCACTAGAAGGGTAAGCATACCTTTCACCACTACATTAAAGTAATAAGGATAGCAGCTGCTTTAGCAAAAATGCTCCTGTCTACGTCCCCTATGAAGAAGCAGCTTGCCCAGAATGGTGAAAACTGAACTCACAGTCCGTGATATCTCTGCTCAATTCATGTGGACTCTGAAACTGCTAGAGACCCCACATTGTGATCTTTTGGTACCATTATCCTGATTTGCTCTCTCAGTTTCTGCTACAGTCTTTCCTCAGTCTTCCTCATCACTATCCTATTGATTTTTTTAAAAAAAATACATGGGTGACAGTGCACTCCAGGCAGTGAAACTGCAAGTTTCTGCACTTAATAAGGAGGGTCTAAGTCTATATTGGTCCTATATGAAAGATTCATGCAACCAGATCTGTCTTAATGTTTTTTGGGGGGAGCAATTAATTTCTCCTTTGGAGTCTCCAATCTTCTCCAGCTCTTCTCAGTTGGTCTGCTTCTTTCAATGCTCCTCTGGTTGAACATACAGATCCTAGCATGGCATTTTGGAGAAGCCTGTAGTGCTTGTATGTCAGATTATTAGCCAGCATTTTGATGGCAATGTGGTCGTGCCAAAAAAGCAATTACTTCTCTTCTGTTTCTTTAATTTCTCTCCTTTTTCACTTTTGCCTTCTCTCTCTCTCTCTCTCACCATCCTTTATCTTTTCCTGTTTTTCACCATTTTTTTGATTGGACTGATTAATTTTCCCAAGACTGATATACTTTTAAATCTGACCCAGTTTAATTAGTTTTGTATCTTTGGCATTATTCATTCTTTTTAATTGATAGGTATTAAAGCACTTGAAGAATCATGAAAACTTGAAAACAGCAAAACGTTTTACAAAAAATGCACAATCAGATCTATTTTCCTTATTCCTCCTTTGACAAATTGGGGCATTTACAGAAGATGAAGTGTATTGGAGCAAAGGAGAAGTGGCTACTCTCCTCAATTATGTTGTTGTTGTCTTTGTTGTCTTTTTTCCCCTCAGAAAGTAGTAAGGTCTATCGCACTGATGTACCCGTCCAAACAGCCAAGCCAAGGGGTGAAGAGTAGGCTCTGGCCAAACCCTGGAGGCCAAGGACCAAATAGCTGCATCCTTTCTGCAACACTTTGCCCACATTCTGAAAGTAGTGAAAGAACATTATTAGCATGAGGAAACAATTACCCCCACAAGACTACAGTTTAACAAATATCCCTACAGCCCAAAGATTCCAGTTCAGCTCAGTTGGCACAATTCTCTCAGATTCCTAGAATATCCATTGCTTGGGAAGAGCAGAGTTAGGTCAACACTTAGCCAAGAAGTTCATTGAGTCAACTTGATTCTATCAGTGTCTCTTAGGCCAACATATCTAACATCAGGAGTTATAACTTGAGCTGCTTTCATGCTGGTTTGTTCAAAATTTGACTTTAAATGCCTGAGCCGTTGTTTATTATTGTGATGAAGCTTCATTGTTATGTAATTATTTTCTTTTAAAAATCTTAAATATTTTTATTTTCTATTTCTTTGCCTCCTTTTCAATTCAAATTCAATAAGGTAAACTGAACAGTAAATCAACAAAATCATAAAAAAGCATAAAGACAGACAGATTAAAAAAAACCATAGAGGAATAAATGTCAATTTCCATCAGATTCCTTAGGAAATTTCAGTGCAAAAAAAAGGCATGATGTTCTAGGACTAAATTTCATCAGTGAATATTGTGGTGTTTTGCATTGTGAGATGGTTTGGAAGGCAATGAATGGAATTTATCATAGCCAATAGCAGCCACAGGATCCTGGTGCTTTTGATGAAATAGTATTACATTGTAAACTCTGGTCATGCATGCAATATTGGGACTCATGTGGAAAAGTGGTGAGGCTTGCTGTGAGGCTTTCATTAGTTTGACCTTTTCTTTTGCTTCCCTTAACCCCATTGATCAGAAGAGGAGCTGGAAGTGGGGAAAGCAACAACATAAAAGTTGTTTAATATACAAATCCAGATTCCACACACACACACACACACACACACACAAAGTATTGATTTCCCATTGTAACATATTGCATTGCTATATTAATACAGCTGGAGGGAGGGGGACTTTCCTCTCCCCATTCCAGTCAAGACAATCAGTACTAATTTACAGGATGGCTAGATTAGAACCTAAAACAGATCAAAATGATCTTTCCCTTTCCTTCTAAAGCTTTTCAAAGAGGAGCTGTTAAACATTCGGTCACTCCTCTACTTTTAATCTATGCAAATGTAAGCTATTATTTTATTGCACCTGTAAGGAAATGATTTCCTTAAAAGAGACAGGTAAAAAGGAGAATCAAAGCTGATACAAGGGGCAAAATTAACCCCCAGCCAAGGAAGGAGCCTCCCCTGATTTTGTTTCTGCTTAGTATTGCTGATGTTGGGCTCTTATGGCAAGGAAGGACCCATGGCAAGTGCCAAGAAAGGAAAATCCACATCCTCTACCTCCTTTGATTCTAGTCTCTAAGTAAAAGAGTGGATAGGGCTCAGGATCAGAGGGCAAGCACTGGTGATAGGATAACATGGAGTTAATGTTAGGATACATCTTATTCTGAAAGGTAGCTGTCTTTGCAAAAGCATATTTATCATATTTAACTTGCTTGACAGAGTTTTCTCAGTTTTGACTAAACGCTGAACTATAAATCAATAACAACAGGCTGGGTTTTTCCTATAACACTAGGCTACATAAAAATTGGTTGCTCCATTTGTGGTGTGAATACTGCCATAGTGAGATTCTTTTTTTTTCTGCATGTATCTAGTGGATACACGTAACAGTGCTTCATTCATATACTATCTGGCTTTCTTTAGGAAGGCGGTGTTAAGAAAATCAGAGTACACACCAACAGAGCAAAAGACAGTGGCACTTTCTCTTTTTTTTAATTTCTGCAGTTGGGAGAATCATAACACAAGAATGTCTGTTTTGCCTTGTTATAGCGCTAGTCCAACAATACAAAAGAGAGGGTGTCATAAAACAATAGTACAGGAAATGCCCTGATAAGGTTCAGTGATCAGAAAATTGAGATATTAGCAACAATCAAGTCATCCCCTGTGTTAAGGGGTTACTGGCACTTAACAATCCCTGCAACGCTTAAATAGCAAGGATTCCAAGAAAGCATGTTTGTGGTCATGTAAAGGCGTGTCTGAGTTCTATCTTGCTCTGTTAGATAAAAGTGGAATGACTCAGGAATGTTAAGAATGTATGAGAAAAACAATACAAAAGCAGGGAGGAAAATTAACGCTAAAGGAACAAGAAGGAAGAAAAATATTGAGGTGGGTTTATCCTTTTTAAAAAATCTAAGATAGTCGTGGGTCAACATAACACTATCAATATTGCAGCAATGATAGAAAAAAAGGGAAATAAGAAGATGGTTTTCTTTTTAACGCCTTAGTAACATAATAAGTAGCAAGATGACAGGATGTACATCATATAAAAGGTGTGATATATAAGATATAAAAGATACAAAAGTATAAAATTTCTACAACAACACAAAACCACCAACTATTTGGACAAAACTGCCATTGTTAATTTTTTAAAAGAAATAACCTTAACATGTAAATTTTGATTCCTATCAGCTAAGCCGATAGCAAGGGATTATGGAACCCATAATTCAGAAGGCCCAAAAGAAGTTGCCTTGACCTTTCTTTTAAAATAAGGTGGATAGGAAAATACACAAGATCTGAAACATTCACAAAACATTTTATTTTATTTTTTTTAATTTCATTTATATCCCGCCCTTCTCCGAAGACTCAGGGTGGCTTACAAGCTTAGCAGTAGCCTTCATTCTATGTATATGCCTGCTTATTAGGGCTTTCACACACACCCCAAGCGGCATTATTACAAAGTCAGCTTATTGCCCCCAACAATCTGGGTCCTCATTTTACCTACCTCGGAAGGATGGAAGGCTGAGTCAACCTTGAGCCTGGTGGGATGCGAACCTGCACTAATTGCAGGCAGCTGGTGTTACTTAAGGAGGCATTAGCCCACTGCTCCACCAAGGCTCCCACTTCCTCCAATATAATCATCTTATGATATATCAGATGGCTTCAGCTGATGGAACAACGAGTACAATGGAGAAATCCAGGAGATACTTGAAAGAAAAATCCCTGGAATCCAAACCATTGCCTTCAGTTTAGCCTAAAAGGTACAAGATCAAACAGCCTGGTGGGCAGGTTTAAGAAAGAGGCCAAAAGCAATTGCAAGCTCCTCAGGAAACCTCTCCTTTACTGTGACTTAGATACAAGAATTGCACCTCTGTTACAAGAATGTATACAGGAAACCTGATTACAGGTAATATAAATGGTTTCTGTGAATGAATTAGCTGGATAGGATCCAGTTATAGAACAAACCTAGAACTAAGGAGAAATTTCCTGACATTGAGAACAATTAAACAGTGGAATGGGCTGCCTTCAGAAGTTGTGGGTGCTCCATCACTGGAGACAGAATAGAATAAAGCTGGAAGGGACCCTGGGGGTCTTCTAGTCCAGCCCCCTGTTCAAGTAGGAGAATGTACATCATCTCGGATAGGTAATTGTCTAGTCTTTTCTTTAAAATCTCCAGTGATGGAGCCCCCAAAATTTCTGGGAGTAAGCTGTCCCACTAGTTGATTGTCCTCACTGTCAGGAAGTTTCTCCGTAATTCCAGGTTGCTTCTCTCCTTGATCAGTTTCCAACCATTGTTTCTTGTCCTGCCCTCTGGTGCTTTGGTGAACAACCTGGCCCCCTGTGCCTTGTGGCAGCCCTTCAGATACTGGAATACTGCTACCATGTCTCCCCTATTTCTTCTTTTCTTTAGACTAGCCAAACCCAAGTCCTGCATCCGTTCTTCATATCTTTTAGTCTCCAGGCCTTTGATCATCTTCGTTGCTCTTCTCTGATTTTTTTCCAAACTCTCAACATCTTTTTTATGATATGATGACCAAAATTGGCTGCAGTATTCCAGGTGTGGTCTTACTAGGGTTTTATAAAGCAGTACTAATACCTCATGTGATCTTGATTTTATGCCTCTGTTTATACAACCCAGGATGTATTGGCTTTTTTGGTGGCTGCTGCACATTGCTGGCTCATGGTTAAATGATCGTCCACTAGGACTCCTGGTCCCTCTCACAGTTACTGTTTTTAAGCCAGGTTTTGCCCAATCTGTACTTGTACCTTTATTAAATGTAATCAAATGTAAATGTAAAACTAAATGTAAAACTTTGCTTTTCTCCGCATTGAAACTCATTTTGTTGGATTGGGCCCATTGTTCAAGTTTATCAAGATCTTTTTGGATCCTGAGTTTGTCTTCTGGTGGGTTGGCTACTCCTGCTAGTTTGGTGTCATCTCACGAGTTCCCCTTCAATTCTCTCATCTAAGTCATTGATGAAGATATTGAAAAGTATTGGGTTTAAGATGGAACCTTGTGATACCCCACTGCTTACTTCTCTCCATGTGGATGTAGTGCTGTTGAGGACTACTCTTTGAGTACGGTTTGCCAGCCAGCTACAGATCCATCTGGTGGTGATGTTGTCTATTCCAGCTTTTTCTAGCTTACCAAGGAGTAGGTTTTGGTCTACTTTATCAAATGCCTTATTGAAGTTTAAGTATACTATGTCCACAGTATTTCGCTGGTCTATTAGTTTAGTCACTTTGTCAAAGAATTAAATAAGATTGGTTTGGCTACTAGTTATAACTTTGTTTGCTTCTAGTTGTTTGCAGATCTGATTTTTGATTATCTTTTCTAGGATCTTCCTAGGTATTGATGTTAAACTGTTTCTCCTTAATTCTAGGTTGCTTCTCTCTTTTATCAGTATCCAATCATTGTTTCTCATCCTTCCCTCTGGTGCTTTGGTGAACAACCTGGCCCCCTCTGCCTTGTGGCAGCCCCTCAAATACTGGAATGCTGCTATTTCTGTATTTGTGCCTTTGGTTTTTCCTGCCTAAGTGTAAGACTTTGCTTTTCTCCACGTTGAAACTCATTTTGTTGGAGATTGGACAGCCATTTCTCTAGAATGGTACAGGGTCTCCTGCTTGTGCAAGGGGTAAGACTAGAACACAGGTTCCTTCCAACTCTGCTATTCTATTCAATACTCCCACTATTGTTCAAAATGAATGAACCTTTATTGTCAAAGTACAACCATGTATACATTGAGATTGGCTGAGCCTCCCTTCGTGCCCCCACCCCCAACTTACAGTGACACAAACCCTCCATCTTATTACACCATGTGAGCTAATTGCATAACGCACCAGCCTCACAAGTCAATTATGCATAAAGTTTATAAAATTATTTCCCGTTCAAGAGCCTAACAGCCCATGGATAAAAGCTGTTCTTCAGCCTGTTGGTACGGCTGGCTATACTCCTGTATCTCCTACCCGATGGTAGGAGAGTAAAGAGATACCATCCAGGGTGTGAGTCATCCCTAAGAATTTTCCTCACTCTTCCAAGGCAGTGAGCCCTGGTGATGTCATCCAGTGGTGTCAGGGGACAGCCCACAATGTCTTGGGCTGTGCTCACCACCCTCTGTAATACTTTCCTATCCGCGGCTGTCAGACCAGCATACCAAACCACAATACCGTACGAGAGGACACTCTCTATAGTAGACCGGTAAAAGAGGGTCATAAGCCGTTGTTCTACCCTGTTCTTCCGCAAGACCCTGAGAAAGTGAAGTCTCTGTTGGGCCTTTCTGGCCACCTGGGTGTTGTGACTCAGGGCCAGCCTGTGGGTCCGGCAGCCGGCTCAGATGTCTCGGATGACTCAGATGAGGGGGAGGAGGAGGGGGTGGAAGACGAACTGGTTGATGATGGCTTGGAGGCTTCGCAGAGCCCCCAGCCGGGGCCCTCTTCTCAGCTGCGTGAGCCCGATAGTGCGGAGGATGATGACCCACAGCTGGCCCTGTTCAAGGACGCCCGACGCAGGAGGCAGTCGAGCAGGACCAAACAGAGAAAGGCTGTGGGACTCCTCGGAAGGAGGCACAGGGAGGCCACGCCCTGAACTCTAAATAAAAGGAGTGTTTGGGGAAGGGCTGGTTGCTGAAAGCAACCCTTCCGTTTGAGGATTCAAGTTCCAGTGTTTTTGTTTCTTGTTCTGTTGTTTGTGTAATAAATCTTGGCAGACGCTTTGCAGCCTCAGACGCTCTCCAGTCTCTACTGTTTGAACAGGGGTTTGCCTTATTGCAAGGCCGGTAGCAGGCTGGTTCAGAACAGTTTGCTTTCAGCCTCCCACCCCTTACTACTATGATGGAGCAGCTACGTGCCGAGAATGCTCAGCTCACCCAGCAACTCACTTTGCTGGCAGCTCAGGTGGCTCAACTGCAAGCTCAGGTACATGCTGCACCCCCACCCAGGAGGAAATGTCAGATAGCAATGCCGGATAAATTTGCTGGCAATCCAGAACTGTTTCCTGCCTTCCTGGGACAATGCCAGCTTTTTATCAGCGTGAGAGCAGCTGATTTCCCCACTGACCGGGATAAGGTGGGATTCGTGTTAAGCCTTCTGTCGGGGGATGCAGCTCGTTGGGGCACGCCTCTGCTGGCACAACCTAGCCCTTTGTTGGATAACTTTGGGGGGTTTTGTGACCATATGCGCCTAATGTACGAGGACCCAATTAAGGCGCAGACTGCCACCCGACGCCTGAAAGCTCTGAGGCAGGGTCAGCGCCCCCTACAGGCCTATATCAGCGATTTCCGGCTGCTTAGCCAGGATTCCGCCTGGAATGAGGCTGCGCTCGTGGATGCCTTCCAGGATGGATTGTCGGAGGAGATGTTGGATGAGCTGGCCCGTGTGGACATTCCCTCAGACCTGAATGGGCTGATCCATCTTTGTCTGCGGATCGATGCCCGGCTGCAGCAGCGAAAGAGTCGCCGTGCCACCCCACAGACCCCTGCCGCCCCTGTTGAGCGTGAGCCCCCAGTCCAGAGGGAGGAGCCAATGGAGCTGGGTGCCGCCAGGTCCCATCTATCGGTGACGGAAATGGACAGACGACGATCGAGGGGGTTGTGTTTTTACTGTGGGGACCCTGGACATTTGGCTGCTTCTTGCCCAAAGAAGCGTCAGCGGGCATCAGTGACCAAGCCTGCCCCGAGAAAGTCCCCTACTTTGCTGTCGGGAAACGGCCCGAACCCGATCTAGACGGTGTGATAGATCGGGCGACCCACAACGACCATACCGAGCGACGCCGTTCCGACGGTGCCTGTGAACCTCCACGGCATTTGATTTTGGAGGCACGTCTGATCCTTCCTGGCAAGCCAGAGGGGATTCCGGTCCATGCCTTAATTGACTCTGGGGCTACCACAAACTTTATGGACTCGGCCTTTGTGGCCAAATGGGCTGTTCCCCAGTGTCCAGTGGATCCGCCCATGCTAGTGGAGACTATCGATGGTCGAGTGCTCCTGTCCGGGCCTATTACTGCCGCCACGCAACCAGTGTGTATGGCCATCAGTTCCCATGTGGAGGCCATCCAGTTCTACATCACTTCGGATCTGCACTTCCCCGTGGTCTTGGGACTGGCGTGGCTCCGGGCACATGATCCACAGATCTATTGGTCTCAGAACTTGGTCACCTTCCCAAGTTTGCAGTGCGTGGACCACACCCGCCATATCTGTGCCGGCCAGGTGGAGGGTTCCCCAGGGGTTTCCTTGCCTCCTGAACTGTCCGACTTTGCTGATGTGTTCAGCGAGTCAGAGGCGGATCAATTACCCCCGCACAGGCCCTATGACTGCTCCATTGATCTAGTCCCTGATGCGCCTCTCCCAGTGGGGCGTTTGTACTCCATGTCGGAGCCCGAGTTGGCTGCATTGCGGGACTTCCTGACAAAGAATTAGGCTCGCGGTTTCATCCGGCCCTCGTCCTCGCCAGTGTCTGCACCCGTGCTCTTCGTCAAAAAGAAGTCGGGCGAGTTACGGCTTTGCTGTGACTACCGGAAACTCAACGCCATCACGGTGCGCAACCGTTACCCGCTGCCCCTCATCCCCGAGCTCTTGGACCGACTCCGGGAGGCTAAGATCTTCACGAAACTGGACCTGCGTGGAGCTTACAACCTCGTCAGGGTTCGGCCGGGTGATGAGTGGAAGACGGCGTTTGGTACTCGCTATGGACATTTCGAGTACACGGTGATGCCGTTTGGCCTGACCAACGCCCCCGCTGTGTTTCAGCATTTTATGAACGACATCTTTCGGGATCTGTTGGACTAGTTTGTCGTAATCTATCTGGACGACATCCTGATTTACTCCCCGTCGCGTGAAGTGCATCATCAGCATCTCCGTCAGGTCCTGCAGCGCCTCCGGGAACATCGGCTGTTTGCCAAGTTGGAGAAGTGCCAGTTCTACCAGGTGACCATCGATTTCCTGGGTCACCGCATTTCTCCTGAGGGCATCGCCATGGAGCCGAGTAAAGTTGAGTCGTTGCAGAGTTGGCAACCCCCGCGTCGCGTGAAGGATGTTCAGCGACTTCTTGGATTTGCCAACTACTATCGAACATTCATCCCTGGCTTTGCTGCCTTGACAGCCCCCCTCACCCGGCTCCTGCAGAAGAAGACTCGGTTCCAGTGGAACGCACCCGAACAACAGGCGTTCCAGGCTTTAAAGGACGCCTTCATGAAGGAGCCCATCTTGAAGCATCCTGACCCGCAACGGCCGTTTGTCGTGGAGGCGGACGCCTCCGACATTGCCATTGGGGCCGTGTTACTCCAGGCAACGACGCCCAGCGGTACCCTTTTCCCTTGCGCGTATCACTCTCGGAAATTGAACCCCTCGGAGCGCAACTATACCATCTGGGAGAAGGAGCTGCTGGCCATCAAGGCGGCGTTCGAGGCTTGGAGGCATCATCTGGAGGGGGCGCGGCATCAAATCGAGGTCCGGACGGACCACAAGAATCTGGAAAGCCTGCAGACCGCTCGGAATTTGAACCAACGCCAGATCCGGTGGTCCCTTTTCTTTGCGAGGTTTGACTTCCGGGTGCGGTACATACCAAGCGGGCACAATCAGAGAGCGGATGCTCTGTCCAGGAAGCCCGAATATACCCGAGTGGAAGACAAGCTTCTGCCCAGGACAGTGATCCCTGTCGAGTCTTTTGCTGCGGTGCGGGAGCCGGTTGATATACGGGCTCGGATCCGGGAGGCGCAGCAGCAGGAGGCGTGGGTGGCTCAGCGGAAGGAAGAGGTGGGGCCAGATTCGCCTTGGTCGGTCACGGATGGACTTTTGTATTATCGTGACCGGCTCTATGTTCCGGGAGGGCCACTCAGGGGACTCGTCCTCAGCCAGTGTCATGATAACCCGTCTGCGGGGCATTTTGGCCTGTTCAAGACTCTGAATCTGGTCTCCCGTACCTTCTGGTGGCCCCGAGTCCGACACGACGTCCAGTCTTATGTCACCTCCTGCATCCCATGCAGGCAGGCCAAGTCAGCGACAGGGGCCCCGCCTGGTTTACTGCAGCCTTTGCCAACACCCAAGAGACCCTGGGGGGCTGTGTCCATGGACTTTCTGACGGATCTACCCCCATCCTCCGGCTTCACGACAGTGTTTGTGGTGGTGGACATGTTGACCAAGATGGCGCACTTCATCCCCTGTCGCGGCTTACCGTCAGCTCGCGCCACTAGTCGCATGTTCATCCAACAGGTGTTTCGGCTGCACGGCCTCCCCGATAGAGTCGTCTCCGATAGGGGGGCCCAGTTTACAGCCCGCTTCTGGCAGGAGTTGATGCGTGCGTTGGACATTAAGGTTTGCCTCTCGTCCGAGCATCATCCTCAAACTGACGGGGGTACCGAGAAGGTCATCGGTATCCTAGAGCAGTATCTGCGCTGCTACGTCAACCTGCAGCAGGACAATTGGGTGGACTATTTGGCCATAGCCGAGTTTGCCTTTAACAACTCGCAGCACACCTCCACGCAGATGACACCGTTCTTGGCCAATGTGGGTTATCACCCCCGGTTTTTCCCCCTTTCTCCCGTGGACTCACCGGAGCCGGCAGCGAACGACTTCATGGCGGAGTTACAGGCGATCCATCGGTTGGTGCGACGGCAGCTGGAGAAGGCCAAGGCCGACTACAAGAGGTTCGCCGATCGGTCGAGAAGGGATACGCCTCCACTATCGGTGGGGGATCGGGTCTGGCTGTCCACCAGGAACCTACCATCCACACGGCCGGCGAGGAAGCTGGACCACCGTTACCTTGGACCGTTCCCAGTCGAGGCTGTCATCAATCCGGTCGCCTATCGTTTAACTCTGCCACGTTCCCTGCGCGTGCATCCCGTCTTCCATCGGTCCTTGTTGGTCCCCGAACAACCGGCTTGTCCACTTCGCCAAGCGGAACCTCCCCCATCAGGACCTCGTGATGGAGGCAGCACCCCCGAGTACGAGGTCGCCAGCATCAGGGATTCCCGTTGGTTGAAAGGTCGCTTCCAGTACCTGATCGAGTGGAAAGGGTACAGGCCGGAGGACTTCACATGGGAAGACGCGACCGCCGTTCATGCCCCTGCGTTGGTGACTGCTTTTCACGAACAATTCCCATCCCGACCGCATCCGGATCGGCAGCCCCGGGGGAAGGGCCCTGCGGTGCGGGATAGTGTTGTGACTCAGGGCCAGCCTGTGGGTCCGGCAGCCGGCTCAGATGTCTCGGATGACTCAGATAAGGGGGAGGAGGAGGGGGTGGAAGACGAACTGGTTGATGATGGCTTGGAGGCTTCGCAGAGCCCCCAGCCGGGGCCCTCTTCTCAGCTGCGTGAGCCCGATAGTGCGGAGGATGATGACCCACAGCTGGCCCTGTTCAAGGACGCCCGACGCAGGAGGCAGTCGAGCAGGACCAAACAGAGAAAGGCTGTGGGACTCCTCGGAAGGAGGCACAGGGAGGCCACGCCCTGAACTCTAAATAAAAGGAGTGTTTGGGGAAGGGCTGGTTGCTGAAAGCAACCCTTCCGTTTGAGGATTCAAGTTCCAGTGTTTTTGTTTCTTGTTCTGTTGTTTGTGTAATAAATCTTGGCAGACGCTTTGCAGCCTCAGACGCTCTCCAGTCTCTACTGTTTGAACAGGGGTTTGCCTTATTGCAAGGCCGGTAGCAGGCTGGTTCAGAACACTGGGTTGTATTAACTTTCCAGGTCAGATCTTCGCAGAGGTAGACTCCCAGAAATTTAAAGGAGGAAACTCTCTCCACCCAGTCCTCCCTGATGTAAAGTGGGGCAGGTTCCTCTTTTTTCCTCCGGAAGTCTAGAACCATCTCTTTCCTCTTGCCGATGTTCAGGTGCAAGTTGTTGTTACAACACCATATGGATAATTTTTGTACCTCCGCCCTGTATGCTGTCTCATCCCCACCTGTAATAAGACCCACCACGGTAGTACATTGGAGATATTATTTAATAAAATACGGAATTTGGAAAAAATCAAAGGAATTCAAATAAGAGATCAGGATTATAGATTGAGGGCGTTTGCAGACGATCTGGTTGTTACGGTGACCCAGCCAGAAAATTCTGTTGTAGAATTGATGGAGATAATAATGCAATATGGGAAAGTTTCAGGATTCAAGGTTAATATACAAAAAACTAAAATGCTGTCTAAGAATATGACAGTACCGCAAAAGGCTGTTTTAGAAGGGTTAACTGGATTTGAAATTGTTAAAAGGGTTAAATATTTGGGGGTATATTTGTCACCCTCAAATGCAAAGTTATATAAAAATAATTATGAAAAGCTATGGGGAAAAGTTCAAAAAGAATTGGATAGCTGAAAAAAATTACAATTGTCTTTATTGGGAAGAATTGCAGCAGTGAAAATGAATGTCTTGCCAAAATTTCTATTTTTATTTCAAATGATACCTATTCTTAAAAAGGATTCAAACTTGGAGGAATGGCAAAAGGGTATTAATAAATTTGTCTGGGCAGGGAAAAGGCCACGAGTTAAATTTAAGATTATGCAGGACACGCGTGAAAGAGGTGGTCTCAAAATGCCCAACTTTAAATTATACTATGAAGCTGCTGCTTTGTCAGCGATAAGTGATTGGATTAAGGACCCAGATTGTTGGGGGCAATAAGCTGACTTTGTAATAATGCCGCTTGGGGGGGGTGAAAGCCCTAACAAGCAGGCATATACATAGAATGAAGGCTACTG
Source organism: Vipera berus (assembly GCF_964194415.1). Lineage (NCBI taxonomy): Eukaryota > Metazoa > Chordata > Lepidosauria > Squamata > Viperidae > Vipera > Vipera berus. The sequence continues at coordinate 308,306,511 of NC_138202.1, forward strand.
CTAAGCTTGTAAGCCGCCCTGAGTCTTCGGAGAAGGGCGGGATATAAATGTAATAAAAATAAAAATAAATAAATAAATAATTTAACACAAGGAAGATTATTAAATCTTGAAGGTCATGATTTGTTATTTGGTTGGCATGCATATTTATTGTATGACAAGAAGGTAGATAATGTGTTTAAGGTGCATATTTTAAGACATGCTCTGTTGCGAGTTTGGAAAAAGTATAGATATAAATTAAACTATAAGATACCTTTATGGGCAATACTGAAACACGCAATAGAAAACATAAATGTTGGGTTTAAACACGATGTGACTACATATAAGGAAATTTTAAGTTTGGAGAGGAATGTATGGCGTTTGAAGCCGTATAACTTTTTACGAGGAGAAAAAATTGTTCAAACCTGGTTTCAGTATGGGCAACTACAGGCCAGGTGGAAAGAAGATCAGAAAATTGGTTTTTCAATGACTGATGAAAATTTGGTAAAGCAAATTAGAAATCAGGGTCAAGCACATATCAAACGGATATATCTTGCATTGATAGAAATTGATTCAGAAACAGAACTTGTTAAAGATTGCATGATAAAGTGGGCTCAGAATATTCAAGAAGTTATTACAATGGATACTTGGGAAAAGATCTGGGTGAGAAATGTAAAATTTACGCAAGCCCAAAATCTAAGAGAGAATTTTTATAAAATGTTTTATAGGTGGCATTTAGATCCCAAAAAGCTAGCAAGTATGTATCCGAACTACCAGCCTAAATGTTGGAGGTGTGGTGGCGAAGACGCAACGTATTTTCACATATGGTGGACCTGTAAAAAGGTTAAAGCGTTTTGGATTAAAATCTGGTGGAATATGCAGAAGATATTTAAGAAAAGGATAAAGTTTTGTCCGCAATTGTTTTTACTGGGTATTATTACTGATACTACTGTTGTGGACACTAAGTTGATGTTGAACTTAATTACGGCAGCAAGACTTTTAGTAGGGCAATATTGGAAGAAGGAAGAACTGCCGACTATAGAGGAATGGACTTTAAAAGTTTCTAACCTGGCGGAAATGGCAAAGATCTCGGCGTATTTGAAAGACCATTCACAACAACGATATATCCTGGAGTGGAAAAAATGGATTGATTACATCCAGAATAAATATGGGACTAAAAAGTTTCATTTAGCATTTGAATAAGTATCGATGTGACATTTATATTGCTTGTAGTCATTTTACAAGAGCTAAAGTGCGATAGACCTAATAGTTTATTGTTGTTAGCATATGGTTGTTTATGATTGTTTTTTACTTTTATACCTTGTATTTAGCTCTGGGAAGTCAGGGAGGGGGGAAGGGGAGGGGGGAGGGTTGGGTTGGGAAGGGGGGGTGGGGATGGGGAGGGGTTGTTTTGTTAAAGATAAAATGTATTGAAAAACTTTTCAATAAAAAAAGACCCACCACGGTAGTATCATCTGCGAACTTAGATGGGTAGATGGGTCGGATGATACACAGTCATATGTGTACAAAGAGTACAGGTAGGAAGCTTCAGGGGGGGTGGACAAAGCAGACCCGACCCTCACTGTTTGTAACCGATCCCTAAGAAAGTCTTGAATCCAATCGCAGATGGAGGGGGGAAATTTCAAGTCAGTCAGCTTTTCAATGAGAGTGCTTGGCAAAATGGTGTTGAAAGCCGAGCTATAATAAAAAAAAGCATCCTGACATAGCTTCCAGGTTTCTCAAGATGACTTGCTACAGAGTGTAAAACAGTAGCTATGGCATCGTCTGTTGACCTGTTCCCCCTGTAGGCAAATTGATGTTTATCGAAATCCAGTGAGAGGCATGTCCTGAGATGTAGGAGAACCAGTTTTTCGAAGCATTTCATGACTACAGACGTTAATGCAACAGGTCTGTAGTCATTCAGGCACTCAACTGCAGTTTTCTTGGGGACTGGGACAATGGTACCTGCTTTCAAGCATGATGGTACACATGCCGTTTGCAAGGAGATGTTAAAAATCCTTGTCAGGACCCCTGCTAATTGGTCGGCACAATTCTTAACCACTATCCCCAGCACCCCATCTGGGCCTGCGGCTTCACAGCCTTCAATACAGTTCTCACTTGGTCTTCAGATAGGGTAAGTTGCTGAAAATCAGGCGGCCAGCCAGCAGAGGCTACGGGATCTGGTCTTTTTACCTCATAGCGAGCAAAAGATATTCAGCTCCTCAGCCAATGAGGCATCGGTGTTAACCATGATCCTCGTACTCCCCTTGTAGTTGGTTTTGCAGTCCCTGCCACATTTGCCTCAGATTGTTGTCTGCTAAGTGGTTCTCCACCTTGTGTTTATATTGCTGTTTTGCCATCCTAATGCCTCTTCTAAGATTTGCCCTGGCCTCTCTGTATGTGTCCCTGTCCCCTGCCTTAAAGGCTCTCAGGAGTGTTCGTATCTCTGCAGTCATCCAGGGTTTACAGTTCCCATAAACTCTAATGCACTTTTCTGTTGTTACACTATCAGTGCATGTTCTAATATAAGAGAGTACAGCATCTGTGTATGCATTCAGGTCTTGATCTTCGAATACACTCCAGTCAGTGGTTTCAAAGCAGTCCTGCAACTGGCTGAGAGCACCCACTGGCCAGGTTTTGACCCTTTTCGTGACTGCCTGAGTTCTTTTCCTGAGAGGGACATACTTTGGGCACAACAGGAGTGAAAGATGGTCGGATGTACCCAGGTGGGGGAGAGGGAAAGCTCTGTATGCTTGTTTCAGATTAGAATACATGTGGTCTAAAGTGTTCTTCCCTCTGGTGGGAACTTGAACATACTGTACAAACTTGGGGAGAACTGTCTTCAGACAAGCTTGATTGAAGTCCCCAGCCATGACAAGAGCGCCCTCTGGGTGAGTTTGCTGCTGCCTGGTGATGACATCATACAGCTTGGAAAGTGCAGTGCTGACATTGGCATCAGGTGGAACATAAACAGCTGTAATAATTACCACAGTAATTTCTCTAGGCAAGTAAAAAGGCCTACATATGACAGTCATCAGTTCCACATCTGGGGAGCAATATGTGTAAACTAATCTGCTGTTGGCACACCAGTCACAGTGTATATACACACAGAGTCCTCCTCCTTTGCTCTTACCGGAGCCTTTATCCCTGTCAGAGCAGTGAATGACTCGGCTTATCAGCTCCACTGCTGCATTCAATACATCTAGATGTGGCCAGGTCTCCATGACAACCATCACACAACATTCACGGACAAGCCTGCTTGCTGCCAACTGCAGCTGTAATTCATCAATTTTATGGACGAGGGGTCTGGCATTGCTCAGAAGAAGACTCGGCAATGCTGGTCTATGAGGCTGCTTTCTGAGTCGAATCAGTATCCCAGCCCTGCAGCCACGTTTTTGCTTTCGCTCCTTTCTCTTTCGCTTACATCGTCTCCTCCCTGGCCCGAAGACAATCCATGGAGATCCTGGAGGCCTCGCTATGCAGTTTGGTATGTGATGGGACTGCTGAAAATCGCTGGTAATTCCAGATTGCCTTGCAAGTCCGATGTTTAGCAGCTCTATACATGTGTAGGCTAGTTTAGCCCCTTGCACTACACTGTGCACACTCATCCATACACACATTAATCCACACACCAGTACCGGGAGCTCAGGGCCGCTGCGTGTGAACGCGCCGCCATCTTGTAGCTTAAACTGAGCTAGTTAACCAAAATTCAGTAATATTCTGAGTATTTTGCAATACACAGATATTATTGAAAATCTCATGGCTAGGTGCCAATTGTAGGCCCCAACAGAAAAGACACAACTTATCTCTGATATTGCTGTAATTAATAAAGCTAGGAGTAAGAAATAAGTATTCAAGGGGAAGGCTAGGGAGTAACATTCAATTCCCATAAGACCCTGTGCTGAGAATGAATTCTGAACTAAATATATTTCTAGCTCTATATTCTGATTGGTGGATTGTAATACAAAGTACAGCCTAAATCCAGAAATTTGCCTGCCTTTGGATTAGAGTACTGTATGCAAATATCTCCATATCTCTTTAAAATTGGAGTCCCATTTGCACACTATAGGAGTCAGGGGAATCTCAACATGCTGTGCAGAACTCTAAAGAGTACAAATAACTTAATTAATCCAAGAGGAGTTAAAATTTAATCACACACAACAATCTTTTAGGGTCTAACTCCATCTCCAGATTAATTAATCTTCTTGAATTGCATGAAATACTTTTTGAGAATTAGTTAACATTCCTCAATTCTAACACAATATACTAGTGTTTCTTAAACTTTTTTCTCTCAGGAACCTTTTTCACTTTTAAAAATGATGGAGGGGCAAAAGAGTTTTTGTTTGTATGAGTTATATTTATGGTTATTTACTGTATCTAAAGTGATGCATTCACTGCTGCTGCCTCTTTTCATGATTATTTGATGGAATTTTATTATTATATTATTGTTCAACATAAGCTGGCAAATAATTTTTATTTGGAAGACCCCTAATAGGAACTTGTAGAACTCCCAGGGGTCTTAGGATCATACTTTATGAAACACAGTCCTAGATAAATTCTAGAAAACCTTCTTCTTTGATACTGTTCATACCACACAACAGGTAAAAAGGGGAAGCAATGGGTGAGGGTATTTGTCCTCTCCAAACAGAAAGATTAAAAGAGCAGGAACTAGGGTAGCAAATGTGTCAGGTGTCCAGTAACCTGGAGGATTTAAAATAATGGTTGTGATATGGCAGATAAAGCTGTCTATGATCCATGCTACTGGTAAACAAAGGTGAATCTGTTGAATGGAGGAGATGGTTGGGTTTTCTCCATTACACAAACTCAACTATGGTAAACTGTCTTTCAAGGAATACTGAATTGTAGCCAGACATATCCTCCAAATGGCTCAACTTGTCTCTTTCTTTTCTTCTGTTCAAAATAGAGGAATCTGAAGCCTGAAGAGTACATTGATCTATATAAAAGCTGATGACATGTAAGGCACAATTGCTACTTTCTCCAGTCTAGCTCAAGAAAATGACTGAAGCTTCAGTTTTAGAAGCAATTGTGTGCCACAGGAAATGCTTGATTACAGCCCAAACAATGAAGCCCTGATCTCAGCAAGGAGCAAAGTCATGTTCTAAGAAATGGCATGCCTTTCTTTTGTGGTTACTTCCATATGGAGTACAGCAAAAGTTTTGAAGCAGGACATGAATACTTTATCAAGAGCATGAGCATACAAAACCACAGAACCCAAATCATTTTTCTTTTGGTGGCTACAATTGCTAAATCAGACGATCTGCATACAACAAGCCAACTATCTTCACTATGTGAATCAAAATGCTGAATTCAGCTGATCACTACAATAGAGTGGGCATTCCCAGAGCTGCATGCATCTCCAGCCCCACTTATTTTGCAGCCCTCATGGCCTTCTGAAATCACAAACTGTGGCATGATTTTCAAACAGAAAACTCTGGAAATCTGTGGTAGTTTAATATAGCTGAACAGCAAAGAAACACCCAAGAACATCTGCTTCCCTAAACCAAAATAAGAAAAATGTTGGTAAACTCTGGGTCACCCACTTACCATCATCGCCTTGTTAACTGTACTCTTCAGAAAATGCTAATGCAGCCCCCCGTTATCAAAAAGTAACTTCTGTCCTTCACAAATTGCAATGGTCAATGACAACCCTGTATTTGTTCTGAAAGCTTTCTCGGCCTGGTGCTCTATAAACCCTCAAAATCTTGGCCATTGTAGCTGAAACAGGCTGAGCTGAATTGCTATTTGAAAGAGATCAAGTTGCGCAAAGATGCCTTAAAGTTATTCTCTCATTGCTTCCTTTTATTTCATTGAATGATGATCAATGTGGGGTTCCAGGTAGCACTGGAGCACAATTCATATCATTTCTTACCATTGGTTATGCTGACTAGACCTGAAGGACATTAGACTTCAACAACATTTACTATATTACACATGGATCATCACTAGATCCAGATTCAAATTTCTAACTCCAGCCAAGAAGTTAAGTGAGTGATCTCAAGTCTTCATTATCTCTCAGCGTGCTTTGGAGACCCTAAGGCTTCAAAGGCTTGTAAGGAAAAACAAGACAGGAATAAACTGCCCCAAGTCCCTTGGATATGAAGAGCCATATGAATGGAAAAATTAAATAAACAGCAGGAATAAAATCTGAAATGGCTTCTCGAGCAGTAATAAGTTAATGCTGATGCATTCTCTTAAGTTGCCATCTTGAAGCTGTTCTGAAAAGGAAGTGCCTGTTTTGCTGCTATTGTGGGAGGAAGATGCACACTTTCTGCTAACTGAAGCACTGACAACATTAAGATGCCAAGAAAAAAGCAAGAGAAAAAGACATAAAAGACATCTGCTGTCATATGGATTTGGTTAGAATCTTTTCCACACAGGAATGACACATCCCTCTATAGATCACTAGGTAAACATCAACGTCACTTTCTAGTTTCTTTTGAAGAGAAAAAAATACCAGCCAACTCCCACGCTGTATATAACAAGCTCTTTGTTTTTCAGAGATCATCCTCATTCTGTTGCAGGGCTCCACAGAGTGCCTAAAACATCTCATATGCAGATTCAGATAAATAAAATTGCATAACATATTTATTTAGACCTTGCTGTCTCTATACTGCAATACACTTCGTGTAGTTCACTGTAAAAAGAAGTTAGGTTCCCATGTCTTAGGAGCATACAATCTAAATAGACATCTCTTCCATGGGTCTACTATCTTTGCATTCTCTTGGAAGAATAATTTATTTTGTAATTCTTTATTCTATTTTCACTTATTTTACTTTTTTCTTCTGCGTTGCATGATTTTTCCTCCCCTCATCTCTGATTCTTCCATAGTCAGCAGTCACTGAAGCATAATATGCATCAGCATCTGATGCATTTTTTACTTTCATATACGTCTACACCTTCTGATAATACTTTCATTCTTAATTAAATCTACATCTGTACATCTGTAACTCACATGCCAAGTCTTCAAAAGCACCTGAATTACAAAGGTTTTAGTGCAGGAGTAAACAATTCCTTGATATGTTTGGTTTTCATTTATTACGGCATAAATTTTCATAGGCTACAGTCCAATTTATTATATCGGTGGACACTTCTGAAGACTTTGTTTCTGTCTATCTCTGTATTGTGACTATAGTTGTCTGTTTGTCTGTGTGTGTTGTGAATACAGACTGCATGCCATACATCAGGCTCATACTCACATCCCCATGAGCGAAAAATAACTTTCTGTCAGGTACACTCAGGGCAGATCTGCACTTTATGCTTGGCCCGTTAAGAGTACTGTACAAACCACTCACCCCTTCCTGCCTACAGGATTGGATGAAGCTGTTCTCCTGTTCCCAGCCTTTTGAACATGCATTCTGTTCAAAACTATTTTCCAATCTGACCTTTCTTAAGCCCTTCAGAGCAGATGGCAGCCAACACTTAGTCCTGTTCTTGTAGGAGCCCCAGACCGTGATTGGCAGCAGTGCTTGGCATACTCCAGTGGTCGCTGGTCACTGCCCTGGGCAGTCATTTCATCCTGGGCTGCCAGGCTGCTATGTCCTCTCCCAGTCAGCAGTCTCTGCCTTGTTTTTTTTTATAATCTTCTAATTCATCAAGTAATGGCTTTAAGTCAATGAACAATCCTCAGTCCTAGAAGCTCTTGCTCCTTTCAACCCTTACATCTCCCGGTGGCATCCTTTCCATTTCTGCTCAGCCTGAGTGGAACCAGCTTCTTTTGCTTTCCTCCCTCTGCCCACAGGACTGCCAAACTTTCCTTCTCTTTATGTTTCAAATAATGTTGCCACTTTTAATTTCTCTAAAACTGGGTTACAAATTTGTGGGAGCAACCCCCCCAACATTTTCCTCATTACTGTATCATTTAAAGCTGTAGTATAAATATAACATATGGGGGGTGGGAAAGGAGGCCACATAAGTGTCAAAAGAAATAATTTGGGAAGCGGGGATTGATGGCATCTATGTGGGTAAACAACTGGGAAAAGCAAATGCAAGGCATAGGAAATAATGGAAAGAAAGGCAGCCACTGACAGATACAGTGAAATCTGCCTTTCCTTCCTGGCTGGAAGTGTAAGAAGCAGGAAATGATCAGCCAGGTCTTGCAGTGGCTGTCTGATACCCTATATTCCTTTGGCCTGAAGTCTTTTTGATTGTCCTACTGAGTGACTGTTCAAAGTTACAATGGTGCTGAAAAAGTAACTTTAGACCACTCCTTGCGTTTATGACCATCAAAACATCTTCATAGTTATGTGATTGCCATTTGTGCACTTCACAGCTGGTTTCTAACAAGCAGAATCAATAGAAAAGCTGGCAGTAAAATTGCAAGTCCTGGTCATGTGATACCTTGCTTAATGATCTCTGGTGGCTCGATTAATGACCAAGTGGAAAGTGATGTCATCAGTTGCAATCACTTGAGGTTTCACTTGTCAACTGCATAACTGCATCAGTTATGGTCATTAAGCGAGGACTACTTATACACACCATTAAGGTGAGTGAAGCAATGTCCATCAACAGGAGACACTTAAGGGGCAGCAACAAGGTGTTGAAGAAGAAAGCTAGGTTCTGTTTAGTGGCCTTCACAGGACTTGGTTCACTGACTCAAGGAAGGTGTAGTTATGATGAGAGGACCATAACAATGTCAAGAATTTCTAACTTCCAGAGTCCCACTGCAGTAAATAGGATTGAGGATTTAACCAACCTCCTCTCCTTGTTTCTGAAATAGAAATTATATCCTAGAGTGGCCTTAAAAACAGTTTCTAAAAACTCAGTCATCATTTCCCTTGTTACCATCCTGCAAATACACAAGGCAGGGGAGGAGAAAGTGAGCTAAAAATGTTAGAGGCAGTGGCGTAGCGTGGGGGGTGCAGGGGGGGCCGGCCGCACCGGGCGCAACATCTGGGGGGGGCGCGCTCGACGGCGCCGGGATCCGGCAGGGCGGAGGCACTGGAGCCCCAGCCAGGAAGGGCCTGACGCCCCACGGCGCGCCACACACACACACACACACAAACACACAACCACACAGCGTGACTCCTCCTTCGGGCCGCTCCGCCTTCGCTCCGGCGCTGGACGGAAGCCTTCTCTCCCTCCTCCCCCCCCGCAAAGGAGAAGGCGGCTCCTGAGCGTGCACAGAGCGCGGCCCTCCTGCAAGCCCGGGGCTCCGCTGCGGAGGCTCTCCCAAGGCGCTCCCGGGGTTGCCAAAGGCGGGGGGGCGCGGCGGGGCTTGAAAGAGGGTGGATTTCCCGCGGGGGGAGGATCGCTGCAGCGTCTCTCCGGGGATCCCTGCTCTGGAACGAAAGCTGCGTCGGCAGGTTGCCGATCCAACCGTGCATGCAGACTTTGGGGGCGAGAGGACGTGGTCGGGTGCGTGTGCGTGTGTGTGTGTGTTTGTGGGCGCGCCCGTGCTGTCTCTGTTCTGCAAAAGGCGCTTTTTTAAAAATAAAAAATAAAAAAATAAATAAATCCTGTCCTGCTGGAATGCAGAAAAGCAGCCCTCGCCCCCCCCCCATTAAAAGCTTGAACTCTTCTTCTGCCTTCAATCTCAGTTTCTGGAGCGCGAACAGGATTAAAAGACAAGGATGCGTTCGATTGGCTCAAGAATGTGTGAATTTGACCGGACCCGGTGCGGGGAAAACGAGCGCTCAGATGCCGCCTTCCCCAAATTGGCCATAAACTGGGATTCGTTTCATGTCATTCAACCGGGGCTTCGTGAACGTCACAGAAACACACATTAACTGTGTCAAAACATTTCTCTCTCCAAACTCCCAAGCTACAGACTTTCCCTTTTATTTAAAGGGGGTTTGTTTGTTTTTTTTTAAAAAAACTGTTTTATTTAATAAACAGTGGTTTATTTAAAGACCACATTCACACAGCACCCTAATGGCAAACCAAACGTATCATTGGGGTGACATGACAGCAAAGAATGGTGTGTGTGTGTGTGTGTGTGTGTGAACTTATACATCCAAAGCACCAAAAGGCAGGACAAGAAACAATAGATGGAAACTAATCAAGGAGAGAAACATCCTGGAATTAAGGAGAAACTTCCTGACAGTGAGGACAATTAATTAACCAGTGGAACAGCTTGCCACCAGAAATCGTGGCTGCTCCATCACTGGAAGTTTTTAAGAGGAGACTACTCAAATTGTATAGGGTCTCCTGCTTGAGCAGGGGGTTGGACTAGAAGACCTCCAAGGTCCCTTCCAACTCTCTTATTGTTATGGATGTGGATAAAGGTACAAAGAGAAGGAATGATAGTACCTCACTCGGAAACTCAGTTAAAGTTCCCAACTTTAAGTATGAATTCCTGGGGTTCAGCCTAAGCAGGCAAAGCTGCAGGGTGGGTTGGTTGGCTTTTCCGGCTTTGGAATAACCTTGGGAAGCTGAGGCATTGTAAGTTGGAAGTCATTGTTTGTCGCCTAACATGTTGGGTCAACCCCACGCCACATGCTAAGCCATAAACCGTGGTTGGTATCCAGGGTTTAGGACAAGATGGAGAAAACTAGCCAATTGTGGGATCATAAATCTTGATGAAGCCCATCATCGCTCCATGTGATGTATGCACTCAATCTACAAACGTAGTCCAAGCCTATTCACATCTGTTGTAAGGTCATTCTCTCGTGGGGTTTATCCTGACGTCCACTAAGAGTGGAACAAACATGCCCCATTAACCATTTTCAACGCCATGTCCTCTCTTTGTCTCATCCTAAATCACAGCTGAGGCACCTTAAAGTTGCCTTGTTTCAGTTTTAAACTAGCATTTTCCCTCTTCTCCAGAGACCCTTTTTTGCCTTGAACCTAACTCAGGGGTAGGCAACCTTGGCTCTTTTATGACTCATGGACTTCAACTCCCAGAATTCCTGAGCTAGTGGAAGAGACTCGAGTGCTAAAATCCACAGGTTAGGGGGCGCAAATTACTTGCCTTGCCCCGGGTGCTGACAACCCACGCTACGCCACTGGTTAGAGGTGAGTAAGCCTTCCTCCATGTTGGTACTGATCCATATCTAACCATCACTATTTTGTTTTTGCATGTGCCAAAAATAGGAAGGAACTGACTCAAGACATGATAACTGCAATCCAAGCCATCCAGTGACCACTCTTTCCTGCAGAGATTTTTAAAATGTTAATTATCCATTATTATATACATTGCAGATCTGCCAGGTGTATGTAAGTAAGTTTGCCCTTGGGAAGAGGCTGGCTCAGTGGCATTACAAGATGACCAGCTTAATGTGTGGAAGATGCTGCCAGTTAACAATCCTGAAAGGAAAATAAATAAATAAATTTCAGCATCCACTGAGTTTTCAAAAGCTGTTAAACTTCACAGTCTTTTCCTTCACAAAGTCACAAACAAAAGGAAGGAAATCTGTCTTTCACTTGAACTCCCCCCCCCCTGGAACATCCGCTTGGAAAGTGAACAGAAATTTCGACCTGTCACACCTTTCCTTCCTCAGAATAAACACACACACACACACACAAGCACACACACACAGTGTCCGCTTCCTCAGAAGGCTTCTTTCAAAGGGCAGCCAGTCCAAGACCACTAGTCAGTCGCTGCTCCCTGGGAGGCTCTGCTCATTCACCTCGGCTCTGCGAAAACGAGGAGGGGGCTTGTTGGTCAGGACTGCAGTCCTGGCCATTTGGTGATCACTCTTTGGATACCTAAGGGGCACGATCCCAAATCTTCTTTGCCTCCAGCGGTTCTCGGAATAGGAAGTTGTCCTCAAAATCCTTGCACTCCCGTGAAAGAGGAAAGTAACTAGTCCCTGAATTCAATTTCACCTTTAAACTCTTGATAACAGAAAGGTGAGGATCTGTCCCTAAACCAACACCTGTAAGCACTACAAATCCTGCAAAGTTTTGTGAGTTATTTGTCCCTTTTTCTCTTAATCCCCCTTTTCTCTTCAAGGTGCTTGACCACAGCCTGGATTGGGGCAGTACGTGGAAGATTCTCAGTCATCCAAGTAGAGTTGTCTGGAAGTTGAATCGTGGCAACTGGGCTTCTTTTGGTGTTGGTTCAAAATGTTTTGCTGCTCATTCAGCAATTTATATAAGCAGATAAAGCAGCGAAACTTTGGAACACACACACACACACACACACAAAAGAAGCCCAGTTGCCATGACTCAACTTCCAGATTGTATCAGATGACACCACAGCAATGTTCCAATATCTCAGGTGCTGCCACAAAGAAGACGGAGTCAAGCTATTCTCCAAAGTGCTGGAAGGCAGGACAAGAAGCAACGGATGGAAACTAGTCAAGGAGAGAAGCAACCTAGAACTAAGGAGAAACTTCCTGACAGTTAGAACAACTAACCAGTGGAACAACCTGCCTCCAGAGGTGGTGAATGCTCCAACACTGGAGGTTTTTAAGAAGAGACTGGACAGCCATTTGTCTGAAATGGTACAGGGTTTCCTGCCTGAGCACGTTGGACTAGATCAGGGGTCTTCAAACTTGGCCCTTTTATGACTTGTGGACTTCAACTCCCAGAATTCCTCAGCCAGCAAAGCTGGCTGAGGAATTCTGGAAGTTGAAGTCCACAAGTCATAAAAGGGCCAAGTTTGAAGACCCCTGGACTAGATGATCTCCAAGGTCTCTTCCAACTCTGTTGTTTTGTTCAGCCGCTTCAGCGGGGAGGACAAACGAGGAGGCTCCCCGAGCACCCGAAGTCCCGCGTGTTCAGTCTTACCTTGCCGTATTTCTTAAGTCTCCTCTTGCGCGCCTTACTAGCGCGCTCCGTTTTCCGTGGCGGCGGCTGCTCGCCGTCCCCAGCGAGAGGCTGGTACTTGTCCGGGAGGGCGGCAAACGCCACCGTTTTGGAGGCGCAGCCAACCTCTTCTTCAGGGTGGTCCTCGGGAGCCCTCGGGGCCTCTGCTTCCCGCTGTTCCTCCCGCTCGAGGATGGAGACCTTGTCCTCCGCGGGGCTGCGCCGCCGGCGGAATTTGGCCCTTAGAGCGCCCGCCATGGGCATCGCGCCGCCGGCGAAAGGCAGGGACGCTTTCGAAGTCTTTCCTCCCCGCCCCCCCCCCGCGTCTCTCCGAAACAGGCCGCTGAAGTTCCCTTCGCAGCTGAGCCCGACAACAGGTGGAGCTCCAGGAGACAGGCGAGAGCGAACCTCTGTCGGCTCCCACAGCCAGGAGACGGGGAGAGGCGGATGAGGGAAGGCCCTTCCTTACTCTGGGCAGGGATTTTGCCAGCGCCCCGCCAGAGTTCAACGTTCAGCCTCGCGTTGCATTGTTGACACTGCCAGCCAGCGCGGCCTTGGAGGCTCCTCCGGGAATCCAGCGCAGGAATCCGGCGCTGGAACTTTTATGATCAGGCCAGGAAGGAAAGGCCGGACTTTTTTTTTTTTTTAAATGTCCGCTAGCTGAAACCTTTTTTTTCACCGCATACTAAAGGGATTTGCTTTGGAGTAGGAAGAGTTGTGGTTCCAGTCGCCCTACTACTCTTCCCCACCCCCGTTGTTTTTAAACCTTTGACTACGTAATCCGATGGTTTCAACTTCGTAATAGTAAAACTTCAATCAACAAGATTAGGTAATTAAAAGTTAAGAAACCACTTTAGACTGTCTGCAGTTATAAAGGCCTACTTGAAAATAAAGAGCCAGTTTCTCGGTGCAGTTCAGAAACAAGAGAAGTTCTTATGTCTGGGGACAGCAGGTATACATACCTTCCCAATTCACAAAGTATTAGTAAAGGTAAAGGTTCCCCCGCACATGCGTGCTAGTCGTTTCCGACTCTAGGGGCCGGTGCTCATCTCCGTTTCCAAGCCGAAGAGCCAGCGCTTGTCCGAGGACGTCTCCGTGGTCATGTGGCCGGCATGACTAGACGCCAAATGCGCACGGAACTCTGTTACCTTCCCACCATGGTGGTCCCTATTTTTCTACTTGCATTTTTATGTGCTTTCGAACTGCTAGGTTGGCAGAAGCTGGGACGAGTAACAGGCGCTCACTCTGTTATGGGATTCGACCCGCCAAACATAAAATGAGAATTTAGAAATATTTAATGGCTTATTCTTCAGAAGCTGCTTTGAGGTCCATTTTCAGTCAAGGTGGCTATGGAGCCAAACCACAAAATACAGTGCCACAATTACTGCTATTTTCTTGCCATTTCTCCTCAGCTAGTTTTATTTCTTCTAAGTATCTGCGGTGTATGTAAATTGTATATACTTTGCTATCGGTATGTGGTCTTGCCTCTAATAAGTAACCTTGTTGATCTCATCAAAACAAAATAAAACCCAGTTATTATTTAAAATATGAAGAACCTCATGAGTGACTATTAATATGTCCTCTTGCAATACGGAAGTACTGAATGTTTTTTTTTAATTAAGTTTGATTTCTTAAGTACCAGATAAGCTCCTGATACTTGCTTTATTGGAAAATTTATTGAATGAAAGCAATAAAATACCGTAGTTCGTTTTTCTTCAACACTTTCACCTGTCCAGTTTAACCTACATTTCTACTGTTTTTGGAGGTTTGTTATCCAAGTACTAAACAAGGTCATTTAGCTTCTACACTGAGGAAAGTGCTACCACCTGCTGAGGTTTTCATGTTTTTGGACTGCGCTTCCAAGTGTCTCTAGTCATTTGTCCATGTTACATGGATTTGATGCTAGTTCAAATCAAGATTTTAAAATATTCTCAAGCAGGGTGTAGATTCTTGTTTACTCCTGTAATTGCTTCGCTTCCTGAAAATATCAAGAAATCCAATTATCTTTTACAAGTCAATAAACCTTTGTAAACAGTCTTTGATTTGATTTTGACAAATTTTGTCCTGACAAAATTTAACTTAATTAAAGAAAAAAAGAAATTATATTTATGAAACAGGAGGCTCTGTTAACAGGTTAGTGGTTGCACAATGGCTAAACTAGACCTGTCATTAATCCACATTCTATTTATTATGCAACAGGCAGGCTAGGGAAGCCTGAGCAGCCATTCCCACCACTTTCTATTTACATAACAAACAAACCAAGAGGCTGGTTAATTGAATTCATATAATCAACACTCAAGCTTAATTTAGCCCTCATGAAAGAACTCAGGGGAATAAAGAAAAAAGGAGAAAGACTTGGAATAAATACCAACAGTCTAGTGTGCTTTCCATGCAGACTGCAGAGATTTATAGTCATGTTGCCTGTCTGAATTCCCACAAGTCATCTAGCAATAACAAAATTCAGTTTGACATATATCAATGCAGTATCTGTAAGAAATTCGTAGTACTGTACTACAAACAAACTTCCATGGCTTTATGTTCTATCTTATATTGTATGCTGATTGTTTCTTTAGTTATATATCCTGCCTGCAGTTTATTTGCAACCTTCTGATTTCTTCAGACATAGTGTAGGAATTCAATAGAGTAGACCAAATATGTCCAATGTCCAACTACATTAGAATTCCTAAGTACTAAAATATCAAGAATTACACATCCCCCCCCCCGCCCAAAGGAACCATCAGATAAAGTGCTACAAGGAGCAGTTCAGTTTCTGATGCTCATTGCAAGAAAATGTCTACTTACTGTACAGTCTGAGGTTGAATGAAAAGACACAGACCTGATCTTTTGACTTAAAATGCTCAAAATAGCTTTAAAAAACAGTAGGCATCTGGTAACTGCAGGTGAACTGCAAGTTCCTTCTGTAAGTGTGGAGCCACGGCACACTTTGATGTGTGGACCTAGGATACCTGTACAGGTAGTCCTTGACTTACCATCATTTGCTTAGTGACCAAAGTTATGACAGCACTGAGAAAAGTGTTTTACAAATGGTCTTCACTCTTATGTCTATTGTAGCTTCCCCGCAGTCAAAATCGGGGCACATGGCACCCAGTATGTATTTACAATAGTTGCAGTGTCCTGGGGTCACATAAGCGCCATTTACAAAATGCCCAGGGGTTTCCAACAAACAAAGTTAATGGGGGAAGTCATATTCACTTAATGACTACATGATTCACTTAACTACAGTGATTTGCTTAACAGCTGCAGCAAAAAAAGACTACAGTGCGGCAAAACTGTCTTAACAATTGTCTGGGTGAGAGCAGAAAATCTAAGTGGTCACTGAATTAATGGAGCTTTGTATATTTTATAAACTTTTTAAATCTGTTCAACCTCCACATTCACTTCCAATATCTGTAACTTGCACAGGTTCATCTAAAAGTAAAATAAGTATTCTTATTATATGAAAGGAGATCCGTCTCTCAAAATGTTACTGTTGCTCAGGAAGGTGTAAAAAATGAGAGTGGCTCCCTATGCTGCTGATGCAGAAGTGGTCTTATCTAATACGTGAAGCAACTAGAAGAGAAAATCCTCAAATATTTGTGAAGCCCTTCTAAGCAATTAAAACTGTATTTATCCAAAGCTCAGTGGTTTTTTCCAAAAAAAAAAGGCAAATTCTTTAAGCCAAATGTCTTGATTCAGCTTTATGGCTATAATTATTCAAACAGTTGCTTTGTATCATTTTGTAGCAATCAAGGCAGGCTACACTGAGATGATGTGGAACTTATATAGTTACAAAAACTAAACTAGTGAGGTAAATCTAGTTAAATGTCATTTAAAAATGAAGCCTTTTATAATCACTATATTAATGGCTATTTCAAACTCACATTATTTCTCTGTACAAATCTTTTGTCTAGCTAGGCAGATCTCTGTTGTTTATACTGAATGTTCACCAATGCCTGGAAAGAATGCATGGAACAGTTACTAACAAGTGCACACTTGCTCTCATAATATAAAGAATTTAGACTATGATGTTTGCACCTACACTTAAAGCCAGTGGCAACTTTTTATAAGACTTCTGCATGATGTAAGATGAAACATCTGCTTAATTAAATTACAATCTCTCATATAGATTTCAGATGTTTTAAGGCAGAACTGTAATACAACTTGGTTTCGGCTCACCAAACTGAAAAAAACAACATTCACTCTGGTGTGCATACTATAGCTATTCTACTGGCATGAGTTTCCACATTGTATGAAGTTAAAACCAGCCAATTAACATTACAATTTAACATTATGTACAAGCCAAAAAGTTTTTGGGGCTGTGGATTGTAACGAATGTGGCTTTGGTGATCAAAAAAGCCCATAACCAAATCCATACTAAGGCATAAATGTGATGTAGATTGTCCCAAGTTCATTTGTACCGTTGTGTTTTATTTCTATTGTTAAACTTCAGAGTACACTTTGATAATGTGGTGTACGAATGTGATAACTAAATCTTTTAAAAATGAAATTAATTAATGTAAGAACCTGGACTTACAAAACTGATTTACTTCTAGAAATAAAAGGTAGTGCATTCAGGCTAATTTTATACAGACATTTTGAAATGAAATTTTTGATAACTCTGCAAGTCTCATAAGTCATATAACTGAAGCACCATGGGAGCATTAGCAGTCAGTGAATGGGTGAACAGATGGATGGATATAGAATATTCACAAATCTTTAAACTTCTCCCGATACAAAATACGAAACCACTAAATCTTCCCTCCCCTTTCTCACAATCCCTTTGTGAACTGCACCCCAGAACATCCAGTACAAATTGCTACGTAAACAGTAAGGCAACATGTTTGATAGTATGGAGATCTGTTCAAGTAAGTTTTTAATAGAGTGCACCAGTGAATGTGAATTAGCATGACTTTCATTAAAAAAAAAAGTTTAAAGGAATACCAGATAAAAAGGAACACAGTTCTTTCTGGCCAAAACACCATCTGTTTCCTAAGGCAGTACATGTTCACTGCTGAGCAGAACTGTTACAGAAGAGCTACATCACAGTACAGTACAGCATCTCAAGTCCATCTGTCAGAAGCCATTCTCAAATGGCACATTTAGCTACACTTACAGCCTTCTAAATTCAGGTTACAGAGTTTACCACATTTTTTTTGCTTTTTGCTTTTAAATAAAGTGATAATTTGGGGTGATTTTTCTAATCTTTATAGGAGTGTGCAGATGGGGCCATATGTTGAAGTTACAGAAATTACAACATTAAATAACATTGCACAACCAACTGCTATGATTAATTCAGTACAAGATAATATTAAAAATGTACCATGTCCTAATGGTTTTGCAGTTTGAATCACTAATTATGGAGTTTTCTTACCTAGGCAACTGCCTGCACACAGCTGCACTTCACAGGTATAATGATTTATAATAAATACAAGAAAGTGGGCAAAATATTCAAAACTCAAAGATACATGGGAACAGAATTTATACTCACATCAAACAACGTAATAAACAATCTAGGCTTAAAAGTATATGAAGATCCATGTATTCTATGGGGGGAATTATTCTAAAACCAGTTAATTCCTGAGGTGGCATTTAACATTAATCATAGTTTCACAATTCTTGTGCTATGAAAATTTCAGTATGAAAGTAGCATTTTCACAAATTGGGAATTGTAGTCTTCTGAAGGTAGCAAACTATATTTCATACTACAATATGGATATATGATGCATATTTTTACTCTAGTGAATCATTTGATCCAAGAATCTAAGGACATTTAAGATTGCAAATAAAAGTAATCCAACATTTTACTTTATTCCCCAGTATGTTTCAGAAGCCATTTTCTTCACTAAGTGCCAACACTGTAAACTTGTTTGCATTTTTTTCTGAACTAAACACTGTTTCATAAGGGATGGTAAGGGTGAAAAGGAGAAACAGGAGGAATCCTGTGTAGACTACACGCCAACTTTGTTTTACTGAATTTATATGTGGCTTGTTAGAAAATAAAATTGATTAAGCTACACTTCTGAAAACCATTTTTGTGCATTTTTTAAAAACTATGGACAGTTTTTTTTAAAAAAAAGCATTGTAGAGGTAAGATTTATAAAAACCACCAAAATGGGGGAAAAAGTCTAGAAAGAAATTTTCAATTCAAAGTAAACATACTTCTGTGCTGATGTCTAAACAACTATACAAGGTCTGAATTTAAGCCTTCTTCCTATACAACTTTATGAACATAAAATGAACAGAATGTTCTATGTACTTACCTGTCTTTTTAATGTAGGTCATACAGAATTAAATTTTACAATTCAGAATAACTATGTATAACCTTATTGCAATAAGGACAATCTCTACATGGGGAATTTCACAGGCCAATCATATTAGGCATAACCAGTACATTCAAAACATAAGCTTGAATCTTCCCTGATCCCAGAAATGTTATTTCTCCCTACAGCTTAAGCTCATTTGCTATTTTGGATGCAATGTTTTTAAAGGCAATAGAAGTTCCCGATATTCGCTTGAAGCGGACTCCGTTGAGTGAAAGGCGTGGCAATTTACATACTTCCATCTCCCACTGAACAAGGCTATCCTGTCGTGCATCCCCATGAACACAGAAAAGCAGGAATCTTTCTTTTTGCTCGTAGTCACAGTTGTTAGCATCTAATACTTTTCTAATTTCTCTCATCATATCATTTGGGTCCATGGAACTTGTTGTTTTCATACTCCAGGTGAACCTCAAAGACCGTGGCTTGGAATCTTTGCCATCTTCTTTTTCTCTTTCTTTTGGTTCCCCAGAAGTACTCCTGAAAAGGTGAATAACATTTACACCCAAACAAAGCATTGGATCAAAATATCTTTTCAATTACAATCTTGCTACTAAAAATAACAGTTTAACTCCAAAGGAGACTTCTCAGCTGTCACCAATTTAGCGTTCTTTAGAACTGACCATCTGAACTCTGTACAGAGCTTCAAAAATACACAAAACAGAAGAGAAAGAAAGCATGCTTAAAAAGCAGCAGGAAAAGGCAGCTACCCTGTTATTCTCTAAAAATTTATGTGCATACCTCTTTATTATGGGGGTGTATTTTGCCAATTTAAAGATGTAGATAAAAAAAACAAAGATAATAATTTAGAATGCTTTTCATTTTTCTTTTTGACAATAAAGTCTTAAACAAATACTTTGCTCCAACTACACAGGAGAGTAATTCTTGTTACATTACTTTTGGGGGGGAAAATCTGCATCCAACAACTGCAAGGAATTGTTTTGTGCTATAAATAAAACACCAGAAATAACAGTAGCCCAAGTGCATTGTCCCAAGTAGCACGGTGTTCTTTGCATCTTCTGAGCAAATCAGAAGTATTTGTAAATTGAGCATTCAGTAGGAGAGTGGTGGTGAACCTATGGCACGTGTGCCAAAGGTGGCACTCAGAGACCTCTCTGTGGGCATGCGCACCATTGCCCCAGCCCCGCCTCCCCCTGTGGCCCCCTCACCAGCAGCCCCCCCAGAGGAGCCACCCCTGGGCGTGGCCCATGCAGACCAGCGCAGCCAAGGACATGTCATCCAAGCAGCAGGGTCAAGACTCCACCTTGCGCCCCGTCACAGGCAGATGATGCTGCAGGGTGTGGGTGGAGGGTATGGCCGCCATGATGCTGCAGGGCCACCTGGGCGATCTGCTGTGGTGGGCCATGGAGGTGGTAGGTGGCCCTGCGGGCAGGCGGGGTGGGGGTAGAGTGGGTGGGGCGGGGCAGGGGGCGGAGTGGGGCAGTTTTTGGGCACTTGGTGTCTAAAAGGTTCGCCATCACTGCAGTAGGATAAATGACAGAAAAAAATGATCTCCCTGATATTCAGTGTACTTTAGGCATCAATTAACACACCACATTTATTGATTTATTTGAAACATTTATACAGCCACTCATCTTATATTAAACTCTGGGCAGCTCCCATTCCTCCCAAAAAACATGACATTTTATGAATTTTAGGTTCTGGAGCTTTGTCAATTTGGATATGAAAGAAACACAACTGTTAATCGACATCAGAATTATTACTCAATATATCATGCCTGTGTAGACTCCTGGATAATGGGTTAACATGCCTTGGATAAACAAAGGAGCTTCCTGCCCTTTTGAAAGCAGCTCACCTCAACCACAAGCACATGACAAGCCACCCCCATAGCAAATAGCAAAAGAATTTCAGGAAAAGTGCATTTGGCAAGGATCTGCGCTGAAGAAAGAAAGAAGATTCCAAGGTGGATGCAGAAGCACTTGTTGGTTTCTTCAGATCTTTTAGTGTTCTGCCGAGTATTGCTTAAGCACAAACAAGTCATCATATGACTTGACAGCATTTTTCTATTAAGTTATGGGGTTCTATCATGTGAAGAGCTCTTTTGTCTCTGGTGGTGCTGATATGTCTACAGACAGAACCCACAAGACTGAACAGTGTTAGCATAATCTATAGCACATGCAAGGATTAAAGCTGGAATTATTCCAGTTGTCTCATACTATTTCTACAGATACAAAAGGAACTCTATCCTTATTCATGTGGCTAAGAGTTATTGCCACTTATATGCACTTTTGTGCATTAGATTAATGACCACAGCAGCAGGAATTTTGAACTCAATAAATTAAGCCAGAGATTAACAACATGAAAGTTTATATATTAAATGTGTCAAGCGCCACCTTCCATGAAGTATTTAGGAACTATACAACATTCATATAGCTTGCATATCCCAGCATGAAAAAGCAACTCTTAATAAAACTTCCAACCAAACACACTGTCACTAAGAAAGGAGTGCTTGCTCAGATTTTAAGAGCAATTTCATGCACAGACTGTTTAACATGCAGTGCGACTGTGTGGCCCTTGGCATAAACCAGAGGTGCACAATTTTCTGGGACCAAGAGTTGCATTTGCTTTTGGGGACTGCATTCCAAAATATGGTTGGAGCTACCGAAAGGAGCAGACAGAGTATCTTTAGTTTAATTCAAAATCAATTACCATTACAGTGACTGTGTTAATCAATAGTTAATATGATCAATTTTCATGTATTTAATATTACTTTATGATTCATTAACAATTCTACAATATGATGACATTTGAACACCATGGTCTTTGGGGGTAACATGCAACCTTGGGGATCTTCAATTGTGCATCCCTGATCAAATCCAGAAGCACAAGTAGGATCTATGGAAACTAGCTCAAAGGCATTTACTGACATTAATTATTAAAAATGGTATCGGTCTAGATTATTTCTCTATATATGCCTGCATTAAACCAAAAGTGACTTGCCTGAATGTTAATAATTTTAATTAGTATTTGCAGAGAAGCAGCAAGTACGGCCAGAGTGCTTATTTATTTAGATGATTTAGGCCCTCAGCTTATGGTTGGAAAGACAATGTAGAGCAACACTCTGACCTTGGAAAGCCTTGGAAAGAATTCAGCAGTCCATGCTAGGAACTGCTGTATAAGAACCTGCAGACAATTGCTGCTTTTATAATAATTATTTAAAACAATAGGATTTAAAGAAGAAGTAAGAAACTCAACTCAAGTTTAATATTTTAAAGATACAAGTTATCGAGAGATTTTGCCATTAGTTTAAAAAGCTTTCAGAATCATGAAATTTTGAGCACAAAGGGACCCAGCAGCGAAGTATTAATAGTGGCTCCTCACCTTGAGGTGTCAGTTCTGCCACTGGCTTCGCCTTCATTTGGATCCCTCAAAACAAAGTTAAGGTTAAGATTTTAATAAATGAAGGTTAAAAATAAATGAGTCAAGAACACCTGCATCTAGAACAACATTTAAATTACTGATGAACAAATATTAAGCATAAAATTGTCATTTACTAAAATTTTAATTAACTTTTCCACAGTTGCAGCTCTTCATATGCAATTTATTTTTACTATAGTGGCCAACTTTAGTTTCTTCATTCCCACTCCTATCCCTTACATCAGTGCTTCCCAAACCTGGGTAAATTACCCAAAATTGGGTAAGTATTTCTTCTCTGAGTAATGATATACAAACTCATTACCAATCATAACATGGACAATTAAAGAAGGACTTTCTGATAAGTGGTTTTGGATAATAAAAAAGTTTGGGAAGCACTGCATCAGCGTTTCTCAATTTAACAACTTTAATATGTCTGGACTTCCAATTCCTAGAATTCCACGGCCAGCATGGGAATTCTAGAAATTTATTTATTTATTTATTTATTTATTTATTTATTTATTTTTTTATTTATTTATTTATTTATTTATTTATTTATTTATTTATTTATTTATTTATTTATTTATTTATTTATTTATTTATTTATTATGAGACTTGTATTGACATCCAAACATTCTGAAGTTGTTAAGGCTGAGAAATACTGCCTTACATTATGACTGAAAATAACCATCTGCTAACATACTCATAAACCAAAGTTTTGACTACACTATTGTTTTATTCTACCCATTTGTCATAAAGGATAGGATTGCTTAGAGAACTACAGCATTCAAGATCCAGGAATAATATTTTTAATTATGCCTCTAATATTTGCTATGTCATGACTTCACACCACAACACTGCAGTTCATGTGATAATTGTATTAGGAATATATTTATCTGCAAATTTAGGGTACTAATAATACCCGAAAAAATCCATATTAAATTTATATCTTCCAGCTTCAACAGTTCCTGTTTAGGAACTTAGTATCATTTATTTAGTACTCTTTTTTTAATGCAGTGGTCTGACAGAAGTTGTCTTGGGGCTTGGAAAAACAATTCTAATAATGCTTCATAAATTTGATTCTACTCAAAACTAATTACTCAATATTTACCCGTATATACCATAAAGAGTCTATATTGTTATATATTGTGAATTTTAATTTTATATTCAATACAATTACTTTTATCTCAATATATGTATGAATCCATTATGCTGAACAGAGCATCCATTTATGTAAATGTATTAATGTATAATTTATTATTATTTCATTCAACATTATCATTAAGTATTTAAAACACTGTCTGTGTAACTGTTGCATGGCATGCGACCAATCAAATGAAATGTAGTGTGTGCTTGGTATTTTCCAGCAAACAATACATAGCTTTGGGATGATTGGTTCCGATGTCATCCAAATCAACAAACAGTTGATTTATTTGCAAGTTAACCAGAAGTTTTAATTTAAGCTAGTCTATCTTAGTTCCCTTCTATTGGTAGTTGATCATTGCATTTTGACAGCACCATTTTTAACATGATTCAGTGGGCTTCTGTAGATACCCACTGAATTGCTTTCAGCTTAATGGGTCACAAACTCTGCATACTTGATATATGCAGAAAGTTCCATATATAAGTTAGGGCGTATTTTAGATATATTATTCTCTGTTATATCAAATCATAAATATGCCATGTGATCTAATATTATGTCTAATAGATACTCCAGATGCCACTAACCATTTGAACACTAAAGAACACTTGTTTGTGAAATATGTTTCTCAATCTATTACACATGAGAAATCAAAAGGCTGGGTTAAAAAATATTACAATCATAACAATTCCAAACAAAAACCTTGAAGCTGTATTACAAATATCTAGATACCTGAGGAAGCTTAAATGTGAAGTATGAAATATAAATGTGAGGTGCTATGGGCCAAGTTCTGTATTGAAGTGATTAAAGAATGTATTTCAGAAGTGAAAAGTGCTTCATAAAAACAGAATATATATGGTACAAAAAATAGTCAGTGTAGAACTCCCTCTGCAACTTAAGGCATTTAAACAAGATTCGTAATGTATGTGTTTAGAAAGTACTGTCTCAAGATGACACCTTGTTTTGAAAATACAAATGAATACAAAGTGAAATCACTTTTAACATTCTACCCATAAAGTGTCTTATGTGGTCTAATGGTTTTAGAGTGTCTGCATTCACTAATTTAAATTTATATTGTCTGCTTTTCAGGAGAAAAGGCTCATTTTAGCCAGTGCTTTAAAGTACTGCAGCAGACAGTAAAGCATTTTGTCCTGTGTATGAGAGATAAGAGTTACAAAGATGATGCCTACGTTTTCAATGTTTAGAATTTTACTTAAAATACAAAGAATCTGGAAAATTAGCTTAAAGTTTTAAAATAATCATGAATACCAGATTCATGCAGTGTAGACATGCCGAAATAGAGAGATGCTCGCCACAATTCCTTTTGTTGAAATGACATCCATGTAGGAATCTTGTGGTAGAATTGGCTTTTTAATGTCTAAAATGCTAGCATGCCTATTAGCATTTTCACATACATTGGCCAATACCATACTAAATGTTACATGTCATGCAAGAATCCAAGTAGTAATGGCATCAACAAATAAAGTCATAATTATTGTATCCCAAATCGTGAGAATTTTTGGGTTTCAATGGGGCTTCTAATGAGTTGTCAAAACAAAGCACTGACCTGAATGAAACCTGCTTAGTTTTAACAGTAATAGCCTCTTATTTCACAGTTTGCAATAACCTTGAAATGAAAACAATGGTTCTTACTAACCTGCGGGCAAATTTGGAAGTTATCTTGCTTATAATGCCAGTTGATGTTCCCCTTCTAGTTTGAGCAAATGTTCCCGTTTCGTGCGATGGTGAAGCAGGTGGCCCATTGTAAGTGGCATTGCGCCTCTCCCGTAGCTGCTCGCCATGGAAAGTGCTTCGGCTTGAACTCCCCCGAGGAAATCGGGTTCGGTCTGGGGTGGTAGTGCTAATACTGTGAGCAGATGGGGAAGCAGCAGGTGCTCTTTGAGTTGCGCTACTGAGAAGGCAGAAGAAAGTTTAAAAAGCAAGAGCAAAAGAAAGAAATGAGTCCAGGCTTCTATTATGATTGGCACCTCTCTTAAACTTATCCTGGACTAAAACTGAAGTTGAAAATGGCATGTGTTCTCAATTTATTACAAACCTTATGCTTTTGAGTTAATGTGGATTGCTTATGTTTAAAAAAAGCTTATTGAGAGAGTAAGTTTATTTATTATTTATTTATTATTGGGACTTATATGCCGCCCTATCTCCCGAAGGACTCAGGGCGGCTAACAACAATAACATATAATAAATACAGAAGTTAAGATAAAAATTAAAATTAAAGGCCTCTGTACAATAAATTAAAATTAAAATAAAAGTTTAGAAATACTTTTGAAAAAGTACAGTCATGTGTATGCAAGTTATTGTTTCACAAGCATGGAGTGTATTTTAAAATAGAAAATTATTCAAATTCTTATATATTCTTTAAAATAATAGTATTTCTTGGTTTGTTTTGTCTCGTAGAACTGCTTATAATTAAAGTAGTGTTAAAACCAGTAGAAGTAATGTCAAAAACATGTGCAGAAAAAAAACTACTTCTCTTATGCTCCCTTTAGATTTTCATTTTCCAGCTTACTGACTCCTCTGCATATTTCTTTCCATAACTTTACATCTGGTTTCATATTTATTTCATGAACTGCTTTCCATTCTGATCTCACAAAACTCTTCCGTTCTGTAGGACCAACCTTCTACCTTAAAACAATCGAAACATTTTGTCCACTGAGTGATCAAGAAGATTCCAGCCTCGTCACATGAGATCACCAACCCCAAATATGTCTGCAATAGAAATTTCAGAGCAACACTGTGTTGCCTATGGCATCATTTCTAATAATATACTAATGCTTATTTTTTTTACAGTCTCCTGACCAGGAAAATAAATACTATATTTTGAAAAATACCTTGGTCGATAAGTTTCAGTGCCATCTTTGATAGTTGGAAGTGCAACTTTTATAGGATGACCAGAGGCTGACATTGATTTCTGATGTCGAGGTCGTGCAGAAATGGCAGAAGGGACCGTAGAGCCAGCAGAGGGAGTACTACTTGCGGACATTTCTGTTAGGCTTTTATTATAGGGAGGAAGAGGTTTAGAGGAGTATCTTGAAATAAGATGTACTCTAGCAAAGTAGTTGCATGTAAAATTTCCAAAGAAAGGTTACACCTTTTTTCTTTTCTTTTTTAAAAAACAAGGTTAAAGCCTAGCCATAAATATCAGCTTCTAACAAGAAATGCTGCAAATGTTTGTACTGGCTCAAGTTACAGGCATAATATGGCAAATATTGCTATGTACCTTCATCTTGTTCCTCCCCAAAAAACAAAAAAAGAAGAAGCTTGTGAAAGGAATCTTTTCACTAATGACATCATTTATGTATCAATCAAGGAAAAAAATAGTATTTTTAGATTTGGTGATGGAAGAGGCAGAAGCATATTAATTAAGATCCACTTAGCAGATTTAGAAAAGTACACCAATAAAGGAGAATCATCTCTTACCCAAACTAATGTATGTACCTGTCTAATTAGGAAAAACAATTATGGTTGACTTCCTTGATCAACCAAAATAAATGCTTTGCACTCCTTGGCACAGGTCTATCATGTCATTCATAGATCCTGACCACTACTAAGCTACTAGCAGTGTTTTAAATTAATCTGTCATTCTGAAAGAAGGCACATCTAGACTTCATTGCAAATATAATCAACTGATTTGAGAGCACCCAAAAACAACTATTTATTCAGGGAGAATATTTCTGCTACCTATGGTATGTTTTTATAATTTCAGTATTTAAGAAAATTATGTTTTTCTTCTAGATCTATCCAGTTGAGTTTGTGTAACATCCAGAATTCCCAGCTAATACAGAGTGTTAACAGTGCTGGTTAGTAATTCTGGAAGTTGCAAACCCAAAATACCTGAAAGATATTTATAAAATCTTTGCTTTGTTTTGCTTCTGAAATTAACTGTTCTCAAAATCCAATATATAGTCATTCCTATTACTGAAGGAAGGGGCACATGGCTAATTGTCATAGTGTAATGATGAAAGGTTAATATTTTATTAAGTTTTATTTAATCAGTGAAGGTTGCACCAGATTCAAGAAGTTATAATACTTCTGCCTGCATTCATGCAAGCATCTACAAGGTTGCTTCATTATCTTACTGTCTCATCTGGCTCAGTCAGAAGGCGTAGGACCCACCCATCTTCCTTGCTATATTTTCTCTCACTATTTTATTTTTTTTCCTTGTCTGCTTATTTGAAGGTTCTTTCTGATCGTTGCAATTTCTGCAAACCACTAAATAAAAAAAATGTGTTAATCTCATGGAGCTATTATGGTAGCTTTAAATAGGAAAAGCAAGAAGAGGGTTTTGCACTTTGGTCTGTTTAGAAAATTCAGGGGTGGAGGGGAGAGATAGAAGCAATTAGTAGAAACATAATTAAGGAAGGCAGGTGTAGAAGAAATGAACAAGGGAGGATACAATGCCTCTGTGGAGGAATGACAGGAAGTGTCATATCATCTTTGCAGGTTTAGCATTCCAGCTAACTTGGTAAATAGATCAAGGGGAGAGTGTTTTGAAAGAGCAGCAATTTAATTTTTGCTGGCATTTTCCAAGCTGACCTGTGCATTCAGTTGACAGCTTTCAATAAGGACAACAAAGGGACCAACAGCAATTATAGCCCACAGTTACAGCATTAATCACTGGTGTATGGCTTATGTATTTATAATGCTCGTGCAGCAGCAGTTGTACATAGAAGTTTACAGACCAAATGGGTTCCAAAAATTAGTTCTGCTCAGGAATAACGGAAGTAACATCGGAAGAATGCTGTTGGTGGCTAATTGGGCTTCCCTTAGTTTCCATTTCCTTACAGAACCTGCTTAAATAATTTGTTTCCAAACAGCCTGCATTATGTTGAATGTGAATAATTAGGAGGTCTTTGATTCTGGGGAGATGGGGTTTGGTACCTGTTGTCTTTCCCATTCTGAATGGCAGAATATTGATCTGTAGAACGTTCACAGACATAGGTGTTCCTCCGTGTCATGCTAGTTCCAGAAAACATATTGTTCTAGAGGAGAGGTGGACATAGATTTACACATAAATACAAGTCAAATAATGGCAGGATGAAAAAGCCTAAGTTTACGGTATATATTATCATGCTCATAGACAAGAGAAATGTCCCCTTATTTCTCTTTAAGAAGTCAAAGGCTTTGACATTATATGAAGAGAACAAGCTCTCATTATTAAGATTTCAAAATGCAAAATGGTAGTAATGATGAACAGAGTCCTGAAGGGAAATACAAATTCCTTATAGTCTCTGGCAATAGCTTCTGCAATTATCTCCTAATAATAGGCCTCAACTATTCACACTTTTAATTAGCCTCTAAAGGTAAAGTTAAAGGTTCCCCCTCACATGCGTGCTAGTCGTTTCCAACTCTAGGGGCCGGTGCTCATAAGCTATACTTTGCATTCACAGTAGAATGCAACATCAGCACAAATGATGGCGTAAACTACAGCAAACAATTGATCTGGTGGCCAGGGTAGTTATGCTGGGGAGGAGAGGGAAATTCTCAGATTCAAAAAGAGTTATCTGGAAGCTAAATAGGAAGTATAGGAAGGTGAGAACTTGGACAAACGGACAATGAGAGATCAGGTTCCAACTGGTAACCATAGAACTTTTCCCTCTATGGGTAGGGTCTTCTTTTCAAGGATTAGTTGAGAGATGCCAAAATATAAGCTCACCTGCAAATCCTTTAATAATCCAAATGTCACAATTATTTTTGCTACTTAAGATATTGTTACTACTTAGGTTTTCAAAATCTTGCTTAATTTTATACGCTATCACCAAACCATTTACATAAAACATTAAACCAAACAATAATGATAAAGACTTGTTAGGTTCTACAGAGAACTGACAGAACAAGTAAATAAAATATTTCACTTACGCTTGGAACAATTGTTGATTTTTTCCTTTCGGGGCCTACCAATGGACTTGCTGTCACCTCACTTTTGGACCCAACTGTTGTGCTGCTCAATTTCCGTGGCGTTTCTTTATCCCATTCTTCCTTATATTCACTCTCCACACTGTTTGCCTGAGCTCTTTTCGAATACGAGACAGCAGGAGGGATGGATGGGCCAACTATGAAACCGAGAAAACATCAATGAGATAATGTATCACCTTCAGTCAGTTTGATAATTATTTACATTTGCTGAAATACAAGCAAGGCAAACTAATATAAATAAGGCAAGAGCTATTCTATTTCACCCAGATTTTACCTGAAAGCAAGTTTTAATTATTTTTTACTGACTTGAATAATTTTGTAGAAGCACCTCCCCCCACAAAGGGAACCTCTAGCCTTTATACATAAACTTCCCAAAATATTAATGGCTATCACTCCATTTATAGACATAGTAAAGGATTTTTTAAATTACATCTAACCATTTTTATGGAAATGACAAGTAACAGCAGTTATTTGGTCATCACTTTTGATACGCTTGTGTATAAAGTAAATTTTTGAAAGTTCTGCTAGTATTCCAAACATAGAGAAACTCACTCCAAAGATGTTTTCAAATCTAAGATACTGTACTTTTAAGAATTTACCTTTCCGCATCATTTTCTCTAAGTTAATATACAAATATAATACTTTGTTATATTTAGAATTCAATTTTAATTTCAAAATTCAATGAAACAATACAGATCCAAAAGTATATTGCATAATTACAAAAATGAAAATGAGGTAGACTAAGGGCAGCTGATTCAAACATATTACGGCCCAGTGTTTTAAAAGATTTAAGCTCACTAATTGCTTGGTTCATGTATATTTTCTGTAATATGAACATAGCTGATAGGGGAAATAATTTCCAACCTAGCACCCTCTAGTACCATTTCAAACATATCTGGATATTACACATTCTACCAGATATAGCAGTAAGATCAAATACATAGCTTTGAATAATTTTCCTCAATAAATAAATAAACATGTTTAATAGATTTCACTCATTTGTTTAATTGAGTTCTCTTTATCTAGTTTTAGAATTTTGTGGAAAAACAGATCATGTTTTAGGAGATATTTATGCAAAAATATTGAAAATTCAAACAGGTTCACAAATTTGTAAGTGCCACTATACTCATACCCCTTAACCCATCTACATTCTGTTTTCTTTCTTTTCTGCAGTTCCCACTGAAAGCTTGTTTCAGAAAGAAAATATTTGCACACCCAAAGTTTGGTACCATGTTAAATTGTATGTTTTAACAATCTCCTGAAATACAGAAGTTAAACATGAAATCTTTCTGCAAATCTGAACAAGTACTTAATTTTTCTGCAAGAAAGATTACAGATTCAAAATAAAACTACAGTGAATATGGCAAATAAACATTTGGATACCTTTTCTTTGGCAGAAATAATTGTTTTCAAATGTTTCCTATAACCAAAAAATGGCTACTTTGGAATGTTTTTCTTTATTATAGAAATCTTCTAGCTCAATGATAGTCTAGGTCAGGGGTAGGCAACGTCGGCTCTTTTATGACTCATGGACTTCAACTCCCAGAATTCCTGAGCCAGCTTGGGAGTTGAAGTCCATGAATCAGAAAAGAGCCGACGTTGCCTACCCCTGGTCTAGGTCTCTGCATGTACTGGATATTGAGTTCTGAAATTTTTTCAGTAATATTCAGGTCTAAAGACTGGGAAAGTCAGAATTTAGTTCATATCAATAAAGAAATCAAGGTTGAAAAAAGGTGGGTATTTCAGCAACTAAAATGCAAAATTTAATTCCAATCACAAAGCACTTACAGAAAGAAAGGTAAAAGTTTAGTAATGCCCCTGTTTTGAGTATTATTGAAAATCTGTGGAAAAAGCTCAAACAAGAAGTATATGCCAGGAGAAATAGTGATAAATACGGATCAATTTGCTTTCTTCAAAGTTCAAATAGCTACAGACATAAAAAGAAATGCAAATGAAAACTACATCTCTCCAGTAACCCAAATTATATTTATACAGACAGCTCACATGATAAAAGCACCATGATGTGTTAAGCAATGTTCAGGAAGGTGTTGTTACCAAGCCCCCAGGAAAGAGAACACAACTTAAAATTATATTCTGCTACTTTACTTGATTGAATGCTATCCCCACCATGTTCACTGAACCGACGTTGTTTCTGATTGGCTGATATACTCCGTTGGACCTTCAGGTGAGCAGGAGATTGCATAGAGCTGTTATTGAGGTCACTTCCGGGTCGAGATCTTTGACTCAGGGTACTACTGGATAGAGTCTCGCTCCCCTCACACTGTAAGGATAAAAAACATATTTGGAAACCAAGCTCATCTCTCTCTCTTCTCAAAACATACACTATTTCTTTATTAAGTTTATTTAAATCAAGGAGTACTTCTAAAGTCACATTAAAACAACATTTATTACCAAATGACCTTAATTGTGGCTGGAGATTGCAGATTTTTTTTCATAACAAGATTTCTTTATTGCTGATTATAGTGAATTATAATCTGAAAAAGAATTTTTATATGATGATGCATTGTTGGCACTTAGCACCTGATAAATTGTATATGGGAGCGTATGTTGGAAATGTAAACAATCTGAAGGTACTTTTTATCATCTTTTGTGGAAATGTAGAAAGCTAAGAGTTATTGGAATCAGATATGTCTTTTAATTCAGAAAATTATTACACTGATTGAAGCCAGCAGCTTTTCTTTTAGGTTTGATGGCTAAACAGACTGAAAAGAAAACATGCAGTTTTGTTTTTCTATGTGAAAACAGCAGCAATTCTTTATGCACAGCTATGGAAAGGTACCCAAAATGGAAGAATGGATGGTGAAACTAATAAGAGTTGGTAGAGATGACAAAATTGACTGTGTCCATTAGAGAAAAAACTTTATCTTCATTGCTACCTGGAAACAATTATTGGACTTTATATATGAAATGAAAAGAAATGCAATTTTAGCCTTGGGATTTGATGACTAGATGTGTTTATTGATTCTAGAAGTATTGTACATTCTGATTTAATTTAGTTCAAAAGCTCACTGTGTTTTCTGTTTGTATCTGTACTGAAGAAAGTTGTAAGTTACTCTTTTTTGTAGCTCTTTATCTTATCAACTGCACCCCTAATTTTGCATTTTCCCTTCCCCCTTTTATTTTTTTTTTGTCTTTATACCTTTTCTGAAATGCAATAAAAAAGAAATGTATAAATTGTTTTTCAAAAAACAATTAAAACTTTTTAGTGCTATAATGCTTCTGATTATTTGTGGGTGGTCACCTTAATATATGCAATATATGGGTTGTTTAATGTTACTGTTTTTTATTATTTTCTTGTTTTTTTTACCTTGCTGTAAAATATTCAGAGTCTCACAACTGAGGTAGTTTACAAAGACTGTAATTATATAAATAAACATCAGTTACAGAAAGGATAAGAAAATTCTTCAAAGCTTTTCCATTCCTAATTACAGTCCAACAAGGATGGCTTTCCAAAAAAATATAGAGAAAAAGAAACAAAGATTAATCACAGAAAGAAAGATGGTTGTTTGTAGTGAACGATCATTCTTTAATAAACAGGTCCCTGACTTATGAAGCACAAGCTTGCATCCATTGATCCAGTTTATAGACTGCCAGCCTCTGGCAGCTTGTTTCCTATGATAGCTGGCTTGTGACAAAGAAAAGCATTTCTTGCTTTTATTTCTCAATTCACACAAGGGGTGGTGGTACTAGAAAACACCTTAAGAAATCAAATAGCACCAACATCTTTATTTTTAATCATTTTGCACTATAGGAGAAAGCTTTCAAACAGAGTAGAAATTTATTATTTGGGTATAAATGAAATCCTTGCAACACTCTTAGTGTTTATTTTAGGCAGATACAACCCATGAAATGTTAATATATTAAGCAGGTCAAGCACAATATGGTAGCCTCCAAAAGAAGTGGAAGACTACTCCCATAATTGTGTGAACTGCAGTTCAACATACCAGAAAGATTTTAGATCAATGATGGAAACCATTTTGGGGTTGACACATCAAAAATTCAGACATTGCCTAATTTGACTCTGCTGGCATATCACTACCACCACCTCTGCCCAAACAAAAGAAAAATAATTCTGTACATTTTCATTTCTTTTTAAATGCAGCCCAATCGTGTGCGTGATCCCCAGGATCTGGCATGCACTGCTTATTTTCAGACAATGTTCTGTTTCTGTTGACAGGCCCCTGCTGCTTACCTGAGGCTGTGTTCTCGCATGCTCTCCCTGGAGCCTCTGCAAATTGCACAAGGATGGAGTGTCCTTTCACACAGTTTTCAGAAGCTGCAGCAGAGCTTTCTCTGAAACTGCTTGAAGACTGAAAGCCTTCTGGTGGTTCTGAAGGCCACATGAAAGCACACCCCATTATTGTACGATCTCTGTAGCCTCCAAAAACTGCACAAAAGCACGCTTCTTTCTTGCACTACTTTTTAGAGACTACCGAGCCCATGTGATAGCATGGTTCTCTTGCAAGACTTCCAGACGCTGTACCAGGATACACCCCATGTAACCAAAAGTCATGCAAGAACAGGGCTGCTTTTAAGAATAAAGGGTTGTCCGGTATTGGTGAATGCTAGGGTGTCACTCGAAACATC
Source organism: Vipera berus (assembly GCF_964194415.1). NCBI lineage: Eukaryota > Metazoa > Chordata > Lepidosauria > Squamata > Viperidae > Vipera > Vipera berus. The sequence goes on from NC_138202.1 coordinate 308,340,576, forward strand.
ATGGCTTGCCACCTTTGGCACATATGCCATAGATTTGCCATCGCTGCTCTAGGTTATGAAAAATTGCTATGCCACTGGCTAGTATTTTCAATGTTATATACACAATAATGATGACCTCGAAATTATTTCAGCCTTGACTTAATTTACTCAAGGATGCCAATGGAGAGTTAATAACTGATTCAAACTCAAAGAAAGATGAAAGGTGTGTTTGAAACATTGTACAGTAAAGATGTCAACATCCAACATACCTTAAAAGATATTTCCTACTTACAAGAACTCCTAGTACTAGAAAATGAAATTAGATCAGCACTTTGGTCATTAGTGAGTTGGAAGCTTACAGGAACTGATTGAATATCACCAAAATAAGGGCAAGCAACAGAACAGACAGTAATGGTTGTAAACAAGCTATGCCAAGAAATGTGGAGAATAGTGTCCAACTGCTTGGAAGAGGTCAATCAGACATGGATTTTGGAGAGAAATTTATCCAAGGGGTCAAGGTGATATATTTATCACAGCATGCAAATATTATCATTAATGGAGATTTAACTAAACAATCTGACATTCAAAAGGGTATGAGACAAGGATGTCCCTTATCTCCCTTGTTGTTTATATTAGTGCTGGAAGATTTGAATATAGGTATCAAAGAGGATGAGAAGTTAATGGGCATAGAAACCAAAGAAATTTATATCCTAAGGTTTTGAGATAAATATAAATCAAGATTTTCTATGAAGGCATCTCTTGAGTGACATCTCAGGAAGCTTTTTTCAGAAAAGAAATAATGGTGAGCCCAGACTGGTGGACTTATGGTCAAATAAGAGCCTTGGTGGAGCAGTGGGCTAATGCCTCCTTAAGTAACACCAGCTGCCTGCAATTAGTGCAGGTTCGCATCCCACCAGGCTCAAGGTTGACTCAGCCTTCCATCCTTCCGAGGTAGGTAAAATGAGGACCCAGATTGTTGGGGGCAATAAGCTGACTTTGTAATAATGCCGCTGGGGGGGGGGGCGAAAGCCCTAATAAGCAGGCATATACATAGAATGAAGGCTATTGCTAAGCACATTGATTTGTGCTTCTTAGATTGTAAGCCACCCTGAGTCTTCGGAGAAGGGCGGGATATAAATGGGATTAAAAATAAATAATAACTTTCATTCAAGGTGAATCTAATCTTAAATTTAAAAAAGAGTTGGAGTCATAAAGACATGTCTGTTATCGGTTTACATATACAGATAGTTCTCTACTTACAACTACAACTGAACTCGAAATTTCCATTGCTAAGTAAGACAGTTAAGTGAGTTTTGTCCCATATTACGACCTTTCTTGCCACAGTTGTCAAGTGAATCAGTGCAGTTGTTAAATTAGTAACACAACTGTTAAGTGAATTTGGCTTCCCCATTGACTTTGCTTCTCAGAAAGTTACAAAGAGTGATCACATGACCCTGGGACACTGCAACCGTCATAAATACAATTGCCATGACTCAACTTCCAGACAACTCTACCTAGATGACTGAGAATCTTCATCGATATATTGTACAATAACTTTATTTGCTAGGAAAAGCTAGCAAAATTATGCTTAAGATCATCCAATGCAAATCAGAGCTCTACATGGAAAAAAGAAATCACAGATGTTCAAGCTACAATCCCAGAAATTCTCATCGTTCTCATGAGAAGCCACAGTATGTACAGAGTTAAGTGAAACAGACTGGCTCCAGGTTGGCAAAGGAGTATGACAAGGCTGCATATATTAAGGAAAGCTGGATTGGATGAAGATGGAAAACTAGAGGGAGAAACATAGATAACCTGCTCTATGCTGATGACACTACACTGAGGGTTGAAAATGCAAAGGCTCTGCAAACTGCAAATCTGCAAAGTTAAAGATGAAAGTAATAACAGCTGGAACAACCAGCTTCAGAATTGGCAATGAAGATATTGAAGTGCTGGATATCTTCTTTGGATGGAAACTAAAGAAGGAGAGAAGCAACCTAGAACTAAGGAGAAATTTCCTGACAGAACAATTAATCAGTGGAACGACTTGCCTCCAGAAGTTGTGAATGCTCCAACATTGGAGGTTTTTAAGAAGAGACTGGACAACCATTTGTCTGAAATGATATAGGGTTTCCTGTTTGAGCAAGGGATTGGACAAGGAGACCTCCAAGGTCCCTTCCAACTCTGTTATTCTGTTATTCTCCTTCTTAGGATTAGCCACCAACAGTACAGGAACAAGGAGTCAATAAATACACCACAGACTAGCACTTAGTAAATACCCACGAAAGCTTTGGAAAAGATATTCAAATGTTGTAAATATACTCACAGAGATCAGAATTATACTAATCATGGTATTCCCTGTGACACTCTATAGAAGTGAAAGTTGGATTTGAAGAAGCAAATCCCCATCTCATTCTACTGCATGCATAGATTAAGCAAAAGTTTTTAAAAATGGCTAATGTATAAATTCTCACCCTGTGAGTTTCAAAGAGTTGTTTTGCCTATTAGTAAATGCTATGGGGAGATTAGGGTAATACAAAGCACATTTGAAAGGCTTGTGCAGCTACTTCCAAGGTTATCCCTGGCTGTCTGCACATTTCAATGCACAAATCCTTTATTTTCCTGAAAATGAAGCAGAATATTTGTCAATGTATGTATGTACCCACACATTCACAGGGCCAAAAACAGCCTTTGAAGCTGTTCTAAGTGAGGTAGTTCCCTTAATATTTCAAGAGGAGATAACTTTATTCGTATTAAAACATTTTACAAAGTATCCTTTTCAAAAGTTTACACAAACCTAGATATTATATTCTATCTCCTCAAATTAGAAATGCAAAACAATTTAAAATAAAGGTAAAAATAAAAATAAATAACAGTAAATTACCTCAGGTGGTTTTCTCCCTAGAAGCAAATATGTAGCCATTACTTCATCATATTTTTGGTTTACTAAGGAGTCATGAATTTCATCTCTTGCAAAACCCATCGTGACCATTATATCTAGGGGGAAAAAACAGAATTTATTTTTGATAAGACTATCTGAAATATTTAGGCTAACATAAGGGCGTTTCCTAATGTACTGTTTTCATCCATACCAGTAATAATTCTGGGGACAGAACTAATTATATATAATTTTCTATTTTCTATGTTATTTATTTAAAATATTTGTACTTTTGAGTTGTCCAGCAACATATTTCAGAACTCCACAGATCACAACTCTCTTTAAAAATATCTAACCAGTCAACTAATTCATAATTTCTCCACATTCCATGAAATGTATTGCCAAACCTAAGTCTTCATAGAGTTAAGAACTATAAAAGATAGAAAAGAAAATGAAAGAAGAGATATTGATGTTTAGTGTCCTCTGTATCATGGATCCTAGCCAAAATTTATACTTCTTTTTTAGCACAAAGTATAGCTGAACACAGAAGTATTTCTCCCCAAATTGCCATTCAAGATCAGATTTCAAATATGTCTTTACCACTGCAGTAAGAAAGGAAAATGCAAATCATGTTTTCTATGAAAAGTGAGTGGAGGATGAATAATTTGGAGTAAAAAAGGTGTTCTGGAGACTCAAGCAAGACATATGAATTAACTCCAATCATATCAGATTTGTAATCAGATAGCACAGAAATACTGTAAGTAATTCTTGGAAAACCTAAAAAGCAATGAACAGATAGATTAAAAATGTTACCTATTCGTTTAGTGTCATTAAAATCTGGTTCAGGTTCAGTGTATGGCTTTAATTCTTCTTCTTCATGACCGACATTCATCCACCGGTCCTTCATAATTTGCTTGAAAATAAACAAAATTGAAAAATGGAATTATACTGAATTATACAAAGGGGGAGGTATTGGAACTTCATTAAATGAAACAAGATTCATGTTATTTACCGGGTATATAGTTTAAAAGTAGCCATAAAATAATTAATTCTATGCCCATTTAAAATCATAAAGGCACTATCTTTTACAATGGTTGAAAAGACAAAACCACTCCTTAGGTCCAAAGTTATGTCAGCCATATAATATGTACAGACAAATTTCTGAACAAAAGATGAACCTCAGTGATGGAGGCATACATTCCATCCAAAAAAGGATCCTATCCCAAAACCTACAAAGCCACTGTAAGATACTAAACTACTGTACAACACAATACTAAAAAGGTCCATTGTATACAGAGATTCTCAGTCATTCAGGATATGATTGGCCCAAAAGTGCTTTTTCCAAAAACAACTGTACTTTCTTTGTTTTTTCTTGAAGAGGTTTTGTTCCTCATCCAAGAAGCTCCTTCAGTTCTGATTGAATGGTGGGGAATCGAAGGATGTATATTCCTTGCAATGAGGTTCTCTGGTTGTTAGCACTTTTTCTGAGAATTGTTGAGGTCCTCAATGACTGTCAGAAAGAGTGCTAATGACCAGAGCACCTCACTGCAAGGAATATAAATCCTTCCATTCCCTACCATTCAATCAGAATTGAAGAAGCCTCTTGGATGAGAAGCAAAACATCTTCAAGGATAAACAAAGAAAGTACAGTTCCCTCCTGAAAAAGCACCTTTGGGAAAAACAGGCCCATTGTTTTATTTAAAATTAGTCAGCTTTTAAAGTTCCTAATTAACTAGCCAAAAATATAACTGCAACCCACTACTTCTTTAGACTATTCTGAATTGAAAAGTTTTAATTGTAACAGAAATATTAATAGTGGTAGACCAAGAATAAAGTCTTTTAACATTCCAAAATTATACTGAAAAATTAGAAAACTTCAAGATATTAAACAATGGCTTAATTTGTTTTGAAAATATGTAATTTATCCTGGAAAAGGCAATATTTCAACTGATAAAAGGATGAAGCAATATATAGTACTTTGATAGAGATTTGTGATATTTTACAATAATAATTTGTATTTGATAATTAGAAATAAATAATCCTCTTATGCCTGTACTCTAGTAACTAATGTGAGCCATGCTGTATCTAATACAAGAGTAACCAATGACTACTAGACATTATTTTCCTTAATAAAAGTAACATTTTTGTAAAAAAAAATTGAGTTTAGTATAAATTTTAAAAAATTCTTTTTGTCTAACAAATTCACTAACATACTGCAATCATACTCATAGTTACAAGACCATTAGAACTCAGTGGACCTATCTTGATAAATCTATTTCACAACTTAAACAATTCTATCATACACAACTGTTCTCCATTATGAATATATTTATCCCAAACCTTTTAAGTCTGATGACATACAGTACTGTGTTTTAAAGCAGGCCTTTCTAAATTGCAGCCATATACGTTCAGAAGTCAGAACTTCTCCAAAAGTTGCCATTCACTGCAATTTTTATTGTGAGTCAAAGAAGAAATTATTAACTATATGAAGAATAGTTATATTAGAAATATTTAATTAATGCAATCTGTAATTATGTTTAAGCTAATTAAATCCAATTTAATTACTATGCTCATTCCATCCATGTTTTGGAGTACAACCTCCCTAATATTACTTAAAGACCAAGCATGGCTTTGGCACAAAAGGCTAATACATTTATATTAGGGTCTCAGGGAAAATTATAGCAATAGTTTTTCCCCCCTGGGGTCTAACCTATTCCACTGAATTCGGTTAATAAACAAGAAAATATTCAGAGAACTTACTTCTAAGCTCCCTCTCTTAATTGGATTCAACACAAGTAGTTTTTTCAGTAGATTTTCGCAGTCTGTGGACATATAGAATGGTATGCGGTACTTTCCACGCAATACACGTTCTCGCAATTCCTTTTGAAAGCCAAGCAAAGAAAATAAATCAAATACTAAGGCAAAAAAATTCAAAAACTAAATTTTAGTCTTTTCAGATATTATTGCTACCTTTAGATTCTGACCATCAAAAGGCAATGATCCACTGACAAGAGTGTAAAGAATGACTCCAAGACTCCAAACATCTACTTCTGGGCCATCATATTTCTTTCCCTGAAAGAGTTCTGGGGCAGCATATGGGGGGCTTCCACAAAAAGTGTCCAGTTTGTTGCCTACAATAAATTCATTGCTAAAACCAAAATCTGCAATTTTAATGTTCATGTCTCCATCAAGAAGAAGGTTTTCTGCCTGTAAAGGAGGGAAAAAAATCAAATACTTAGCCGCGTTTAAAATGTTTTTTATACCATCAATAGTAGAAGAACTATTTAATCTAAAGAACTGTGTGTTCTATGAGAATATAAAACATTTAGAATGTCAAATGTCTATCCTTCAAATAATACATTCAATTACGTGCTGTTTTTTCCTCTTTTCTGGTATCTCTAAGCTGCCAACTTGATTGCAACCTTATATCAAACTGACATCAGTGAGATTTGTGAAAAGTATAACACTTAATAGCCTTTCCTTTTTTCAAAATTACTATTGTGCACTCTAGACAAATAGCAAAAGCACTTAGACTTATATACAGCTTCATAGTGCTTTTCAGTACTCTCTAAGCAGTTTAGAGAGTCAGCATATAGTTGAATGAAAACATAAACCAAAATAAAATAGTGCAGTATTTAGAAACAAGAATAAAGATCAGTATTTTTGTTCTCCCCATTTCTACTGACTGAAGGACACATGTACACACATAAGAAAAACACACGTCTGAATTTTCTTTTGAAGATTTATACCATGTAAGACCTATTAGCTTCAAATGTTTGCTTCTTTTACTATTAAAAGTATGCACTGTTCTAATGTGATGTTTTCTAAATTAAATATTTCAATTATTCAATTAGTGCACGATATTTATTAGATTGCTTTTTTGCTTCAGTGACTGTTCAAAGTTACAATGGCACAGGAGAAAGTGACTTATGACTGTTTTTCACAATCATCACAGCATTGCAGCATTCCCATGGTCACGTGATCAAACTTCAAATCTTGGCAACTGATTCATATTTATGACAGTTGCAGTGTTCTGGGTTCATAAGATCATCCAAAGATGACCTTCTTACAAACAAAGTCAACGGGAAAACCAGATTCACTTAACAAATGTTACTAACTTAACAACTGTGGCAAGAAAGGTCATAATATGAGGCAAAACTCACTTAATAAATTTCTGCTTAGCAACAGAAATTTTGGGCTCAATTGTGGTGGTAAGTCAAGGACTATCTGTAGATCGGGGTAAAAGGAAGCTCGTAGCTGATACGTGCAAAGACTTAAGATTCTTTTCAGTTTAAGGGAGAGATGAACTTCAGAACAACTTTTTGGGAATTACTTGAAGAAGACACACACACAAAAGGAGACAGAAGACTGAGCTACCAGATATTATAAAATGTTACACTGAGAAATGAATAAACTCCAAAGGGAAAATGTTATGTCAGACAAAGAGGAACCCTGGACATATAACCTTGCATCTACATTCTTGCAATGTGTAGTACACAGATTTGCCTTTCAAAATAGTGTAGAATGGTACTCTGAGTGTCAGATTAATTTTATTCCCCATCAACTTTACCAACTGCCTCTTTACCTGTACATTTCAGTGGACTTAAGGCTCTAAATAGGTCAGAGCCTGAGTTTTTGTTGCACCTAAACTGTAATATGCTAGGACAGAGCTCTGCTTGCGATACTGCTGATAGGAAACATCCACAAGTCATTGATCAAGTGAAGACATGTAAAAAGGGATATACGAGAAATAGAAACTAAACTAATATACAGTAGTGGCTTAGTCAGATCATGGAGGACTGCCTAAACAGTTGGTTTTCTGCTGTATACGATTGCATTTCCACATACATAATATTAAACAATGACCTAAATAAATAAAAGACATGGATAAGACCTTTAACTAATAGAAGCTATTTCAGTGACAGTGAAAGATGGACTTGGGAGGCGTAAAAATTAATATAACAAAAGTGCACATGCAGAAACTAAACACAGGTTTGTGCCCAGAATTAAAAACCGCATGAAACGCACCCCTACTATAAGCAAGAAAGGGACATTATATTACCCTTACAGATTAAATACAGGAAAACAAACTTTTCTTTAAAATCAGCATTAAATCTGTTACATATAACATACATACATTCAAATAATAAATATTACCGTATATACTTGAGTATAAGCCGAATTTTTCAGCCCACATTTTGGGCTGAAAAATTCCACTTCGGCTTATACTCCAGTCAACAAAAAAACTTACCGAGGACTTGTGCGCGGCCGAGGCTTTGGTGCTTCCGGGATCGCGCGCACCTCTCCCAAGCCACCGCCGTCCGGAGACCTGCCGAAGTTTGGGGAGGTTTGGGGAGGTGCGCGCGCACCTCCCCAAACCTCCCCAAACGTCGGCAGGTCTCCGGACCTCCGCACCCTGCCTGCCTGCTTCTTTCCGCTGCGGAAAGAAGCAGGCAGGCAGGGCGCGGAGTTCCGGAGACCTGCCGACGTTTGGGGAGGTTTGGGCACCTCCCCAAACCTCCCCAGGTCTCCGGACCTCCGTGCCCTGCCTGCCTGCTTCTTTCCGCTGCGGAAAGAAGCAGGCAGGCAGGGCGCGGAGGTCTGCTTCTTTCCGCTGCGGAAAGAAGCAGGCAGGCAGGGCGCGGAGGTCTGCTTCTTTCCGCAGCGGAAAGAAGCAGGCAGGCAGGGCGCGGAGGTCTGCTTCTTTCCGCTGCGGAAAGAAGCAGGCAGGCAGGGCGCGGAGGTCTGCTTCTTTCCGCTGCGGAAAGAAGCAGGCAGGCAGGGCGCGGAGGTCTGCTTCTTTCCGCAGCGGAAAGAAGCAGGCAGGCAGGGCGCGGAGGTCTGCTTCTTTCCGCTGCGGAAAGAAGCAGGCAGGCAGGGCGCGGAGGTCTGCTTCTTTCCGCAGCGGAAAGAAGCAGGCAGGCAGGGCGCGGAGGTCTGCTTCTTTCCGCTGCGGAAAGAAGCAGGCAGGCAGGGCGCGGAGGTCTGCTTCTTTCCGCTGCGGAAAGAAGCAGGCAGGCAGGGCGCGGAGGTCTGCTTCTTTCCGCAGCGGAAAGAAGCAGGCAGGCAGGGCGCGGAGTTCCGGAGACCTGCCGACGTTTGGGGAGGTTTGGGGAGGTGCGCGCGCATCTCCCCAAACCTCCCCAAACTTCGGCAGGTCTCCGGACGGCGGCGGCTTGGGAGAGGTGCGCGCGATCCTGGAAGCACCGAAGCCTCGGCCGCGCGCATGTTCTCGGTAAGCTCCGGGCGGTCACTTGCTTCGCGTCTCCTGAGGGAAGGGGGGGCGACTGGAGCGGGCGTGTTTCCTCGCCTGCTGGGCGCCGCGATTTGCCCGGGGAACGCGCGGGCCCCGAATGGCAGCGTGGAGCGAGGAAGCGGACAGCCAGGGCTTCCCCGAGAGCCGCGGCCACACAGGGTGTGTATTCAGGCTTGCAAAATGGCGGATCGAGCCTCTGCTGGTGGCAGAGGCTTGCAGAGCGCGGATCCAGCCTCCGCCGGCGGCGGAGGCTTCCAGAGCGCGGATCCAGCCTCTGCCGGCGGCGGAGGCTTGCAGAACGGCGGATCGGCTTATACTCGAGTCAACAACTTTTTCCAGTTTTTGGGGGTGAAATTGGGGGTCTCGGCTTATACTCGAGTCGGCTTATACTCAAGTATATACGGTACTTTGTCAAAGATGTAAGATGAAGATGAAGACCATTTGGAAAATCCAAATCTAACTCTAAAATCTAAATTTAGTTCATAAATCTAGCTCTAAAATCTTGTTCACAAATTTATTTGTTTTGTTCTATCAAAGTTTCAGTGCTTAAAGAGAAACATTAACATACCTTGAGATCACGATGAACAATGCACTTTTGATGACAGTACTGCACAGCAGACACAATCTGAAATATTGTTGTCTTTATTAGTAAAATAATACATAAAGACAATCCTAACAATAATTGTATCTGCATGGTTGCAAGGCATTCAAATTAATCTGCAATATTAACTTTATATAATGTTTACAATATGTCTATACATATTGTATATATAATGTCAACTGTGATAGGAGGCTGGTAGGAAAAATAAAAATGGCTTATTAATCATTTAATGGCTTCATTCAGTTATCAACTTTTGCAATTGTGGCTTTCTAATATTGGATTGCTTTATCAAATCACAATTAACATTAACCTTAGAGCTGGCTTGGGCAACACAGAAGCTGCAGGTCAGTACAATGATTCCTCATCCAGATACCCATCATGGTTAACGAATTCTAGGCAGAGAAGAGGTTTTAGTCAGTGGCTTTTTATATCATAATGATTCAGATTCAATTATTTTAGTTCTTGCTAGTTCCCATGTTTTGGAATGCAATACTTCAACTAGAATTATTATGCCTTATTAGTTTTTGAAATTCAAATCCTGTCAATTAATGTATTTTCTAGATTAAAACTAAAATTTTAATATTTCAATCATTATGCTCATACTTTAATGCAGTTAAACAACAGAGGGGCTGAAACCTCTTCTTTGCTCTAGACTCAAGCATAGGAATGCAATGAATTGCCACTGAAGGAAGAGAATGATCTTTTTGTACAACTGTAGGTTTCCTACAGGAGGTTACAAGATACACTGAAAACTAGACACGCATAATTTGTATAATACTTTAAAGCAAGTATTTCAATCAGCCTCAGGTCAGTCCAAAGAGATGTAAGGACGCAAGAGATTTTCCCCAAAATCTCAAGGTCAAAAATACACTCCTCCCATTCAAGTGTTAATATTTTTTATTGTTATCCACATAAATGCATCTACTTCCACATCCACATCCATTCTTGTCTGGCACTTAATGTCATCCACATTATGTGCTAGCCATACATACAATTACCAAGTCACTATGAACTATGTTAAAATGTTGATTAGCAAAGGCATACTTGAGAGCCAACTGCAGGAAGCTGCCAAAGATTCACTGATCCCTAGAAGCCATTCCTGATTTGATTTTTCCTGTGCTAAACTGGCTGTTTGAGAAAGTCCTCATTCTGCTACCATGTGTACTGCATTGATACTCAGGGCCTCCCTTTTATAAAACATTTGATTTTATTGCATTTTTGAGGATGAATCATTTATCCATATGGAAAAGTCACACACTCTCTGAAGACTGAGGTTGGATGGAGCAGGAGTTTAGCAGTGGGTAAATTAAATTAAATTACAAAACTGAGAAAGACTCAATGGCAACATTAACAGTGGATCTGCCACTCAAGAACTTTAGGAACAGGGTTCACAGGTTGGATGAGGAGAGGAGGGTAGAAAAAAGAGTTGATACCATAGCATGTAAGCATGCTAACAAACATACCTTGATCCCTTTTTGTTTCTACTTCTTTTATAAATATAATTTATTAAATTATAATATCTATTCATTTTCAAAGGTTTTCAAAATTCACAGCGTAATAAAAAATGGCAAAAATTTTAAAGAGATAAATTCATTTCTTGTTTATTAGATATTTTTCAAACTTGCAACACATTAATATTACTTTAAAGATAAGTCAATCCAAAAGTTCTTTTTTGTAAAATTTTTAAAATTAATTTTACTATCTGAAATTCCATTTGGAAACTAAAAACCAAACATATTTTTATTTGAAAGTATGTATTTTTTTTTTATTTCATACCTGTCTAAATTTTGCACGGGCCTCTTTCTCTTTCATTCTTCCATGTGCAACCAAGTAGTCAAATACTTCTCCTAAAATAAAATTTAACATTGTCACACCGTATAATACTAATGACCGAAAAATGTCTTCTGTACTTTTAAGTTTCAGACATAGTTAAATTGTCCTTAAAACATAATACTTTTTCATTTTATATTGATTCATAAAGAAAACCATGTGTCTGCTTCCTATAATAAAATGAAATTTGTATTCAGATTATATTTTGTTGGAATCTATATTTCTTATGAACAAATGGTAATGGTCAACAAATTGATCTTTAGTACTACTAATTGTATCATTTTTTAAGAAGAATGCTTCAATGAAAAAAAGTCTCAACCTTCAAATATGTGCATGAAATTCCTTTGTTGGTAATTTAATTAGCTGCCTACCTGTCTACATATAAAATGGTCAATTTGCATGGCTTAATACTTTCTAAGTAGTGAAGCAAAAAGAAAAAAAGAAATGCTTGGTAGATTTGAATGCTCACTAGGACAGAAAGGCAGACTATGTAAATCAAATAAATATAGGTAGTTCTCGACTTACAACTGGTCATTTAACTATCATTGTGGAGTTACAATAGTCTCAGAAAGGATAATTTACAACTCCTAAAGCACTTCCTGCTCTTGTAAAATGTCACATTCACACATACACTCATGGTCACATGCTTATATTTTGGGTGCTTGGCAACCGGCTCACATTTATGACTGGTTGCAGGTCCCACTATAAAAATGGTTGTAAATTGGGTCCAGTTACATGAGTCCCTCACTTGACCATCATCCTGACTTACAATCAAAATTCCAGTCTCAATTGTGGTTATAAGTCAAGGACTTGTTGTTGTTGTTAGTTGCGAAGTCGTGTCCGACCCATCGCGACCCTATGGACAATGTTCCTCCAGGCCTTCCTGTCCTCTACCATCTTCTGGAGTCCATTTAAGCTCACGCCTACTGCTTCAGTGACTCCATCCAGCCACCTCATTCTCTGTCGTCCCCAATAAGCAACAAGCATGACATATCCAATTCAATTTTGCTGACATCCAACAGATGTCAGCAAAAAAAAATGTAGATAGAAGTTCACATGGCAATACTTTCTCCAACAAAGAAATATTCTGATATGTTAAAAATCATATTTGATATCATACTGAAGGGAGAAGGTAAGGAGAGTATACTTCCCCCTCATAAACTAAATATATGTAGGAATAACGTTTTTTGTGAAGATTCTTTATCAGAGGGGGCCTCAGTTAAAGCCTGAAATGGGATTCATTACATTATCTATAGAAAACTAGGTTGTAGCTCAGCTTGTTTCTAAGAGACACAAAGCATAAAACAACCTCCATCAACAATAGCCAAAAAAATAGTAACTTCCAGTAAGCTCAAAAAAAGTTCACAATTCTCCATCCCCACTAACATCTGCATTACAAATTCCACACATTAGAAGTAGAACATTAACTTACCTCCACTAGCATATTCCATTATTAAATATAAAGTTTTCTCTGTTTCAATAACTTCAAATAGTTTAACTGCAAGATAAAAATGGCAATACATTGCCTAACCATAAGCAACCAAGAATATTTGAAAACAAAATTAAATACTTCATTTCTAAATTGACGTGTCTTATCCACATCACATATATGAAGAAATGCATGCTGAAATCATAGTTTAGTTCTACAGATATGGCTCTTGCAATCAAAACCATTTACTATTCTGCTAGAACTAGTTTGGATTAGAATGGTTCCTGTTTGGATTACCTGAAGAAGACAAGTTTCCCAAATGAGGTAGCAGAACTGTTAAGAACCAAAATGACAATGCCCTGGAATATATCACCAAAATGACTATGATGATGGAAGAGTTTAAGCTGACAAGACTTTAGCATCCTGGAAACCTGCTTATTCTGATGAAAGCAGGAGCTGAAGGTCCATATCCTTTATGCAACAATGTGGGTACCGTCTATGAAACAAGCCCTCTGGTCAATTCAGAAACAATAACTTGTCTCTCAAACAATATTGTTCTATCTCTTACTAGCCAGAAGAATTGTCATCACTTTAAAGTTGAGAAAAACTAAACCAGAAAGGGAAAGTTACACACTTTCATTATGAAGGGTTATTTGAGGGAACACCTGCTGCCGGCATCAAACGCCCTTCGCCCAGTGCGCTCCCACAGGGAGGGTCTGCTCAGGGTCCCGCCGGTAAGAGATTGCCGGCGGGTGACACCCAGGGATAGGGCCTTCTCAGTGGGGGCGCCTGCCCTCTGGAACCAGCTGCCGGTGGAGCTGAGGACTGCTCCCGACCTCCGATCATTCCGCCGGGGCCTGAAGACCTGGCTCTTTGAGCTCTCGGGCCCAGGCTGAGGAGACATTTATTTTAATTGGGGTTTTTAATAGTACAGGGTTGATTTAATATTTTTTTAAATTGGGTTTTAACTTTTGTATGGTTGATTTTTAACTCCCTGTAAACCGCCCTGAGTCCTCAGGGAAAGGGCGGTATATAAATGCAATAAAATAAATAAATAAATAAATAATTTTGACTAAAACAAATATTCAAAGTCCATTTTGATAATGCCACTATCACATTTTCATAAATTAATGATAAATAATAGTATTTATAAAAGGGACGCGGTGGCTCAGTGGGTTAGGATGCTGAGCTTGTCAATCAGAAGGTCGGCAGTTTGGCGGGTCGAATCCCGAGTGCCGCGTAGCAGAGTGAACGCCTGTTACTTGCCCCAGCTTCTGCCAACCTAGCAGTTCGAAAGCACGTAAAAATGCAAGTAGAAAAATAGGGACCACTACGGTGGGAAGGTAGCAGTGTTCCGTGCACCTTTGGCGTCTAGTCATGCCGGCCACATGACCACGGAGACGTCCTCGGACAAGCGCTAGCTCTTCGGCTTTGAAACGGAGATGAGCACCGCCCCCTAGAGTCAGAAACGACTAGCACGCATGTGCGGGGGAACCTTTACCTTTACCTTAATAGTATTTATAGAGTGCATATAAAGATTCAAAGCACATTGCATGCATTATTTCGCTGTAATCCTTGTAGCAATCCTAGAAAGTAAGCTATAGGAATGTATTATCTTTGCTGTGTATTTATGGCTGGGTGAGGAACACTGAATCTGAGAAAATGGCTTCCTAAAGTTGCTAAGTGAATTCACAGCAGCAAAATTTGAACCAGGAATTCCTGATACACAGCTTACTATATTATTTTAACTACGATGCTAATCAGCCCAGAATTACAATCCTGATTATAGATGTTTTCACAATGAGAATTTGAATTACAATTCTGTAATCAGTTTCTTTTCAGTGCTCAGCAGAGAGAAACTTTCAAGGCCAAAAGTGGCAGAACGTAGACTAGGGCCAAACTTTTACACTTATGTTTCTAAATTAGTATGCTGGATATTAAGACTTTGCCAATTACATTGGCAAGAAGACATTTTTTGAAGGCAAAAAGCTGGGACAGAGAAGCAAGCATTGGAATCACACATATATAACAAAAACTGCCTGTTTCTAAAAAATAGGGCTTCTTTCAAGGAAATAATCTAGCAGCCCTTAATATGTAATGACATAAAAGGTTGATTATTTAAGGGAATTCCAAAACTGGATTTTTAGACTGTTCTGCCATGGCAAAGCTGGAAAACCAATTAGAAAATTCACTGCCTGTGCAGAAATTAAACTATCTGCATCCTTACTATTTATATTCTTACAATTAAGTAGTTATTTTCCAGAAGAATTATTATGCTTGCTTTACTTAGGAAAGCATGAATTCTTTACAAGCCAAAAACAATATTTATTAAAAATCTAAAAATTGTGTACAATTTTTTTCCAAAGATTTTCCAAAGTTCAAATATAATTTATAAAAAATAAATTGAATGTAGAAGAAAAATATAAGATTCCTACCTATATTTGGATGATTCAGTATTTTCATTATTCGTACTTCTCGAAACAGCTGTTAAAAAAAATGTAGCTGAATAATGTTTATATAACTTTAATAAAATGTAATTAAAATTAAATCAAAAGAATTTAGGAGTTTGGTTTAAAACTTAGTATACTACTGCAATAGGAAGTTGTGCTTATAAATCAGCTGTGTTATTCTCAGTGCAATCAACTGGATTTACCTTTAATGATCTCTAACTTTTCACACTGATTTCAGTGGACTCAGCTTTACTGTCAATATCCTTTCAGTTCTGAGTTCTAATTAATACAAATGTATATGACTTTCTAACATTTCCTGCCACATTCAGCTACTATCTGAGGTTTAACAGGGAACTGATCTAATCATTTTTTCAGATTGGTTACACCATTCATATGAACAACACAATAATAAGAATATCAAGAGAAAGAAATGAAGAAATGTTTTTTTAGGCTACACAAAATTATCATTTCTTGCAGAAACATTTCAAATCAACAGTATAGCAGTACCTCAAATCAACAAAGCAAGATCAATATTGTGCAAATATAAATTAACATGGAAACAGTTTGGTGACAATAAACAGTTGAAACATTTAATTTTTAAGTTTTTTTTTTAAAAAAGCCCATTGATATTATCTCACCAGTTCAAGGAACAGGTAAAAAGCATTTATTTATGCTAGTTAAATAAAAGGTTAATTTAGATAAAACAAGGGGATTTTACTATATATCTGAGGGAACACCTGCTGCCGGCATCAAGCTCCCTTTGTCCTGTGCGCTCCCACATGGAGGGTCTTCTCAAGGTACCGCCGGTAAAAGATTGCCGGCGGACAATACCCAGGGGGAGGGCGTTCTCTGTGGGTGCGCCGGCCCTTTGGAACCAGCTTCCTGTAGAGCTTAGGACTGCCCCTGACCTTCGCTCATTCCGCCGGGACCTGAAGAACCTGGCTCTTTGAGCTTTCTGGCCTGGACTGAGAGTATTAACTGGGGTTTTAATTGTATTCTAATTGGGGGTTTTATGCCAAGGTTAATGTAATTATTTTAATTGCTTTTAATTTTTGTAATTTGCTGTATTGTTTTTAAAAACCTTGTGAACCGCCCTGAGTCCTACGGGAGAAGGGCGGTATATAAGTCTAATAAAATAAAATAAATAAATAAATATGATTGATCTTCATACGATCAGCAGACATAGCAGACATGCCCATAAAAATAATCAAACAAATGTATCCAAATGGTTGCAGTACACTATATAGCAGTTCACTACTCAGAAGCTATTTCAAACCACATTTTGAAAAATACTTGTCATGGTTATATTTAGATTTGATAGCTCACTTCCAACCTAATAGTGGCCTAGCTAAATATTAGAATGACAAGACAATATTTCTGACAATAGCTGTATTTTTAAAGTAACTATTTTCGTTATAAAAGAAGTTGTACACTAGATCAACATTTTGAGACCGACATTATTCACAGTCTACATCAGCAAAGCATCAACTTTCAATTAAATTTCTTGTCAAATGTACCTTAGCAAGCAGGCCATTAAAAACTCTTTTGGAATAATATCTTATTACACTTTTTAAAAATTAGAGAGCCAATTTTATCAAGAGATTAAGGTACCAGGCTAGAAAGCATGAGACTGTGATTTCCAGTACGGCCTTAGCCATGAAAGTAAACTGGGTGACTTTGGGCCAGTCACTCTGTCTCAGCCCAACCCACCTCACAAAGCTGATGTCATGCCTTGGCCTTCAGATCAGCCTGTTGTTAAGTTACTTAACAGAAGCAGAGAAAATTCTCCAAAACAGTTCAGTATTAGAAGGTAAGTATCAAGAACAGCAAATTAAGATCACACTTAAGTTCTAGGTTGGAGGATTTTTTGCTCAAGCCTATACACAAGAATCTAATCAAATAAAAGTCAGTAATAAACTGGGGCTAGATAAGTGTTCATGTAACTCCAGGGGAACTGGACTTGGAAGATATGTGGACATGTAATAATTCTAAGCTGAGTCCTCTTTTGACTCCCCCACCCTGGCACTGCCTCTTTTTCTTCTATTACCATCTTATTCCCATATTAAATCAGGATGAATTGTAGCTGTCATTCTCAACCTAATCTACAAGCAACTCAAGCATACTATTATTCTCAGTGTTTTTCAGTTATCTTGTATGAAGAAAGAAAGAAAGAAAGAAAGAAAGAAAGAAAGAAAGAAAGAAAGAAAGAAAGAAAGAAAGAAAGAAAGAAAGAAAGAAAGAAAGAAAGAAAGAAAGAAAGAAAAAGAGGTTGGACTCTTGAATCCAAAATGATAATGTATTATGACAGAAACATTACCTTTTGTAGACTGGTAGGATTTAACTGGGTTTTGTCTATAATTTTGACAGCAACCTAAGGATGGAAAGACAAAAAATAACTTTTTTTAACTAAACAAACTTTTTAGAATATGTAAGAATTGTTTATTTTAGGCAGAAACTAATGCCATTCAGATATAATTCTTAATTATCAAATTGTACATTCTTTCAATAATGAGCCACAATACTACTAGAGAGAGATAATAGAGAAAGCACACCTACAGAATACACATACAGGTAAATCTTGACATACGACCACAACTGAGCCCAAAATTAATGTCGCTAACCAAGGCATTTGTTAAATGAGTTTTGCCCCATTTTACAATCTTTGTTGCCATAGTTGTTAAGTGAATCAATGCAACTGTTAAGTTATAACACTAATTTAAGTGAATGTGACTTCCCCATTAACTTTGCTTGTCAGAAGGCTGCAAAATGTGATTGTATTATATGGACAAGTTTTTGTCTTGAATATTTTCCACTTCTTTTTCTCCTGGGGGAGATTATTTCTAATTAAGAACTTAGAAATCTCATCAGGAAAAGAGGGATATGTAAGCCAAGAGGGGAATTCTTTCTCTTTCACCCACACTATACTTTAAAATTTTTCATGCGCTGTTTTACAAAAATATACTGATAGACCAAAATCTTCCCACAGAGCTGCTGGCATTATATGTCTTATGGTACTAACAAAGCTGCCACACCTCAGGAACAAAGTTCAAGTATATGTACTGCAGACAGCTAAAAAGAAAAAAAAACACCCTTATATGCTGGATTTTATTTTCAACAATGAAAATATTGCACACATATTTTGCAAATAAAACAATAGTTATCAAGCCTAGCCTAAAGAAACTTACCTCTCTACCTGTAAGAACATGTCTAGCCAGCTTAACTTTAGCAAAATTTCCTTTTCCTATTGTTTTTAATAAGCGATAGTTCCCAATGTGAGGATGCTCTTCATTTACAGATGTGATTGAGTTTCTACAACGTGGTATATTCTGTCGACTACTTGATTTTGTGGGTTGGATATGAGATTCAGAATATCCATCAGCAGAAGTGTGCTACAAGATTAAAAACAAGAAGAATCACTACTTTAAACTGTATAGGGTTTATGAATTCCAAAATAGGTAAAGGGAAAAGAAAAATTGGAAAATTGTGAGAGCAAATCAGTATAAAGGAGTTCAATTTTTTAAAAAAAGTTTCTATATAATCATTTATTTTGTAAATATTTCATTACTACTATTACTTTCATTACTATGGTTAAGGAAATTAAATAATGTGCAAATGGCATGCTTTCCTTTCTTAGTGTTTTTCTTTATTAAACTGAAACTTGGACATTTCAGTTCAGAATTGAACTAATATCTAATTTTCAATTAAATAATCCTTGAATCCTTCCTATTACCAAAGAAGTTACAAGATATTAAAGGAGAGAAGTCAGAGAACAATGTGGAAAAGTATAAAAACATTTTTGTATACATATCTCTTTTAAATGTTTTAACACATTTAATAATTACTTACCGTATTTTAAGTTACAAAGAAAATTATAAGCCATATTACAATACCTGTTTAATTACACAATAGTTTAGCAAATATAACAGAATTAATAACTAAAAAGCACATACAGATATTAGACTAAGTTTACTGCTATTACAATAGTCTACTGATTATGTATTAAATATTAAAGTTTATGTTTTAATGGAAATGTCTACCATAACAGGAAAAAATGCATTTGTCTTCTCACCAAATGCTATATATCTAGTTTACATTGTGCATTTTTATAAGTTAAGTTTATAAAAAATACATAATTGTGATATAAATTCATTTTATCTTGAACCTACACTGAATATAGCACAATAGCCAACTCACTGTTCGATTTGGTTATTAGTTAAAAATATCTCAACTCTATATAGGACAATATAATATATTATAGGCATGCAAAATCTTTGTTTAGAAGGCAAGCTCAATTCAGATGAGGCTATTACTACCCTTTTGAATGTTGGGGTTGTATAGATATCCAAACATTTGGATTCTACCACATAATTCGTCAATCCACAGTTTTGATTGTAAAGAGAGAAATTTCTAGTACCATAATTTTGCAAACTTTTCTTTTTCAATAAGTTTATTTTATTCACAATACTGAAATACAAACAATACAAAAACAAAGCAAAACTAAATAAGATCTTAAAAATTGTGCATTACTTGTCCTCCCTAGTTGAATACTGTTAAATATATTTCAAGAATATATTTAACTTGCAAAACACGCCCACAGTTTAGGAACTTCTACAATTCTGTTTACCCAACCTGGCATCTATCTATTAAATATATTAAAAACAAACATAGTTAAAGGTAAAGCCAACAGCAAAGTTGAACTTCAAAGTCCTCTGTTAACAATCTATTATTATATTTAATTTGCAGAAAGTAAACAACAGTTTCTAACACACCATAAACCACCATAATCATTATCTCTGGTCTGTCCAGGATCAAATATTCTTGATTGATTCTTAATGATACAACTTTTCCTTATTTTGCAAACTTGAGTAAGAATGTAGTTATTAATTCTTTGGGGGAAAATTCTGACTGCAATAATGAATGGTGCACATTGATACGGTTGTATTAAATTAACTTTGCCTGAAGACTTTGAAAATAGAACGCATTTTGGATGGTGACAAATAGTAGTAAAAGTTTGGGTTATTTTTATACAATTAGATATTTGATAATGCTATTTATGAACACAGCTGATGTGACTCTTTCCCCTCAAAGTGGATATACAAAAGCTTATGTATCATTTTTCGGCAACAGCTAAAAATGTACAATGTAATAGCAAACATATTAATAATGTGTAGATATGGCAAAGTGAAAAAGTTTTAACTATTATTTTATTCCTGGATTTTAGTGTGGAAAGACAAAACATCAGGCTCATGTGCTACCTCTTCTCTCAAACTCCTCTTGCCTACTTCAGAAAAATAACTGCAAAAAATAGCTAGGGAATAACTAGTATTTTATTAGCTCAGCCTGTATTGGATATAAAGTACCTAGAGAGTAAAAATCTTTGCTTTATTTGTTCAATGCCGATTTATTAAAATGTTTTCTTATACATGGGCTGCTCTTGATATGACATAGAGGCAGCAGTTGATATAAAATATGTGACTCACAGATTGGCACACCAAAATGAAACATAGCAATAGTACTATCAAAAGCACTTAGACTTATATACTGCTTCATAGTGCTCTACAGCAGGGCGTTTCAACTTTTTCACCCATTGTACCACTTTTAGTATATGGCAACATCTGAGTACCACCAGTCGCCTAGCAAGCTGTCAAAAACTTGATGACCAAAAAAAAAAAAAAGAAAAAAGCGATGAAGTACAGGTAGTCCTTGACTTGCAACAGTTCGCTTAGTGACTGTTCGAAGTTACAATGGGACTGAAAAAAGTGCCCCTCAAGCCACAGCCGAGCAAGACACCTGCCTGCCCGCCCAGCGGTGCTCTTCCTCCTATCGAGGTTTTCATTGTTGTGAGCATTTCTGTTGAGGTTTGGCAGAGGTGGTGGTGGGGTGTTTGGTTTTTATTCCCCCCCCCCGCCCCGCTGGGTGGTTGCAGCAGGTTTTGGTCACTTCACATGACCCTGGGACACTGTGAGCACAATAAATATGAATCAGTTGCCAAGCATCTGAATGTAAATCACAAGACCCTGGAGATGCTGCAACATTCCAGCTGATTGGTGCTTCTTCTGGGCTCAGCAGAAGCGCCAGGATCAGCACTGAGCTCCAGCTGGAGCCTGGCACTGATCCTGGCGCTTCCACTGAGCCCTGACAGCCCTGCAGCTCCAGCCATCTCTCGCTCAGGCTTGTGCGGTGCTACCAACGGTTCAGCTCATTCCCCTCCCCCACTACCACTTTTCTAGGATGGTCGCGTGCCACATACTAGGTGCCAATGTACCACTGGTTGAAAAGCCCTGCTCTACAGTATTCTCTGGGCAGATTACAATGTCAGCATATTGCCCCCAACAAACTGGGTCCTCATTTTACCAATCTAGGAAGGATGGAAAGCTAAGTCAACCTTGAGCCCTTCAGGATCAAACTCAAGGCTGTGGACAGAGTTAGCTCTTTTTGATGTTTAATTGGTATCAATTACAGTACATTGGTGTAACACTGGTATTTAATTACAATAATGTCAAGTTCTCTAATGAATAGTAAAAAAGCTTGATTCTCATAAGGTTTTATTAATCAGATTTACTGCAAGGAAAAAGGGATGAAGTTACAAATCTTAGATACTGGATGCAGGCATTTATCAACTCAGGCTGGTGGCCCTTGTTGCTTTTGATCTTCTTTCTAACTTTCTGTTAAGTGAGAGTGAGCTATCCATTTAGGAGATATGGATAGAATGTCTATATATTCTTATTCTATAACGTTTTGCAAAAGTCCTTTCTTGCTTTTTCTCAGAAAACACAATTACAGTTAATTCCCAAATATGAAACAATATGTTTTATTTTTTTAATCCCTAAACCATGGGTAAGCAATTTATCTTCATACTCTCTACAATTTAATTCAGAATATAAATATGGTTAAGGATCCAGGAAGTATAATCCAAAATATCAGAAGAGCAATAGTCCGAAGTAGTCTAAACCTAGCATACTTTAAAAGCTTTCTTGGTCTATGCTTCAATTTTTTCCCCCAGAAGCTGCCTCATACCATGTAACCTCATTATATCACAGAGTAGTCTTTTAAATAGTGATAAACACACAATATGCAAATTTATCTACTTGCTCTGGTTTTCCCATCATTAACGTAGAACTTGTAAGTTTCCTCCATCGTGTCTGATAAAAACAACTGCATTAATTTTCAGATCCATGCTCCTCATTGCATTATATGGTTTATCTCATACTTGCTGCAAAACTGGGTTCTCATTTAACTCCATGGTGTCATATTCACAGAAAAGTACATTCACATCTCCAACCAAAACATCTCTAACAAAATTCATTATACACTTATCTGTAAAAACATTAAATATCCAAGGGGATATCATAGAAACTTGTCTTACTCCCTGTTCAATGTTGAATTATTCCCTAAATATCCATTTATTATCCCACATACTTTAATTTTAATCTATCTTCAACTCCAGAGTCACGCAAAGCATATAATTCAGGGCTACTTGCTTTATCAGTCATTTTTTGAAAATCAACAAGTGTTTCCATCCACTTCCTTATTTTCTTCATTGTTTTATTAAGCATTCTTTTTTCATGTTCCCCATTATGTTGCTATACAGCCATCTGTTGCACTCTGCAGCATAAGCCTTTTCAATCTGTTCCAAGCAGTTACAGTTGCAAGAAAAAGTATGTGAACCCTTTGGGATTACGTGGAGTTTTGCATGAATTGGCCATAAAATGCGCTCTAAACGTCATGTAAGTCACAACAATAGAAAAACACAGTCTGCTTAAAATAATACTACACAAACATTAGCTGTTGTCATGTTTTAATTGAACATAAGATGGAAACATTCACAGTGCAGGGTGGAAAAAGTATGTGAACCCTTAGCCTAATGACTTCTCCAAGAGCTAATTGGAGCCAGGAGTGAGCCAACCTTGACTCCAATCAGTGTGATGATATTGGATGTGTTGCTGACAGCTGTCCTGCCCTTTAAAAACACACACCTGTTTTGGGTTTACTGGTCTCAAGAAGCACTGTCTGATGTGAACCATGCCTCGCAGAAAAGAGCTCTCAGAAGACCTACGATCAAGAATTGTTGACTTGCATGAAGCTGGAAGGGATTACAAAAGTATCTCCAAAAGCCTTGATGTTCACGTGTCCACGGTAAGACAGACTGTCTACAAATGGAGAAAGTTTAGCACTGTTGCTACTCTCCCTAGGCGTGGTCGTCCTGTAAAAATGACTGCAAGAGCACAGCGCATAATGCTTAATGAGGTAAAGAAGAATCCTAGAGTGTCAGCTAAAGACCTACAGAAATCTCTGGCACATGCTAACATTTTTGTTGACACATCTACAATAAGGAAAACATTCAACAAGAATGGAGTACATGGGAGGACACCACGGAGGAAGCCATTGCTGTCCAAAAAAATATTGCAGCACATTTGAAGTTTGCAAAAGAGCACCTGGATGTTCCACAGCACTACTGGCAAAATATACTGTGGACAGATGAAACCAAAATTGAGTTGTTTGGGAAAAACACGCAACACTATGTGTGGAGAAAAAAAAGGCACAGCACACCAACATCAAAACCTCATCCCCACTGTAAAACATGGCGGAGGGAGCATCATGGTTTGGGGCTGCTTTGCTGCCTCAGGGCCTGGACGGATTGTTGTTATTGATGGGAAAATGAATTCCAGAGTTTATCAGGACATTTTGCAGGAAAACGTACGACCATCTGTCCGCCAACTGAAGCTCCGCAGAGGATGGGTGATGCAACAGGACAATGACCCAAAGCATACAAGTAATTCAACAAAACAATGGCTTCAACAGAACAGAATACGCCTTCTGGAGTGGCCCAGAGTCCTGACCTCAACCCGATTGAAATGCTGTGGCATGACCTTAAGAGAGCGATTCACACCAGACATCCCAAGAATATTGCTACACTGAAACAGTTTTGTGAAGAGGAGTGGTCCAAAATTACTCGATTGTTGTGCAGGTCTGATCTGCAACTACAGGAAACGTTTGGTTGAGGTGGTTGCTGCCAAAGGAGGGTCAACCAGTTATTAAGTCCAAAGGTTCACATACTTTTTCCACCCTGCACTGTGAATGTTTCCATCTTATCTTCAATTAAAACATGACAACAGCTAATGTTTGTGTAGTATTATTTTAAGCAGACTGTGTTTTTCTATTGTTGTGACTTACATGACGTTTAGAGCGCATTTTATGGCCAATTCATGCAAAACTCCACGTAATCCCAAAGGGTTCACATACTTTTTCTTGCAACTGTACTTCCACCTGCTCTTTCCCTACATATATTTTCCTTGCATTTTGTTGGGAGATTAACGTATCTTTTATCACTTTTTCATACTGGATTAACCTCTTCTTGTAGCTATTTTATTCTCATTCATTTCTTTTGATTAAGTTTCTTCTAAATCAATTTTTCCCAGATCCACTTCAAATACTAAGAATGGTCTGTCCAACATTCATAATCTTTCTTCATGATTTATATCCTTCACTAATTCTCTCGATGTTTCAACAAAATTATTAACTTAATAATCACTTTAGAACAATATGCATTTCTTTGCTATGTAAAAATATTGATAGACTTAAACTGTTTCTGAAATAGTTTTTTTCTAAGCAGAAACTTTCAAAGTAGTCAAAATTCTTGATGTCTAGTTTATTTATTCTTCATCTCATCTAATAGAACAACTTTATCACCTTGCCTTGGAATATAACATGCATTTATCGGCAACCAACAAATTCCTCTTTTCCTACACTTTTATAATGACATATATAACTCCAATTCTTATTATCTAACAAGCACTTTAGCCTTTTCATTCATAATTATACTTTATTTATTATAAATAAATTTATTATAAATACATAATTTATTCCACTTCCCTGTACTATGCATGGAAAAACTCTGCAGACCTACAGATATTATATTCTTCCCTTCTTTTCTTGATTTCAGAAACACACAATGTATCTATTTTATTTGTTTTCATTTCATTTGTTAATTCATGCTATGTACCTTTTATTCATTTTAAATTCTAAATCACAATCTTCCATATGCTAGGACTGTCACCAGATGGACCACAGATATTGACCTTACTCATTCATCACGGTTTTGATCATCTAGTTATCTTATTTAGTAAGATAACAAAGATATAAAGATTCAACCTTTTAGTACATTTTGTCCTGCATGCCTTAAGCACAAACAATGCAGAGTTTATCAAAAGCAAATTCACACAATTCTACACAAACAGGTAATTCTAACAGAGGAGTGCAAGTCAAGAAACTGTTGCCCAAACCCTCCAATGGCATTTTCCTCCAATGGCATTTTCCCATGTATTTTACCAGGAAACATAGATAGGGCAACCTAGAAAAGTAAGTGCCCTACTAACCATACCCAAGAACTCCAAGTTTGTTGGCAATGTCCATTTTGCTCTCCGAGTTCATGCTCACCTAACCCTAAGTGGAATTTTCCTCCAATGGGATTTTCCCATGTATTTTACCAGGAAACATAGAAAGGGCAACCTATAAAAGTAAGTGGCCTCCTAACCATACCCAAGCACTCCACATTTGTTGGCGATGTCCATTTTGCTCTATAAGTTGATGGCGACCTAACCCTAACCCTAAGTGGAATTTTCCTCCAATGGTATTTTCCCATGTATTTTACCAGGAAACATAGATATGGCAGGATAGAAAAGTAAGTGCCCTCCTAAGCATACCCAAGTATTCCGAGTTGGTTGGCGATGTCCATTTTGCTCTCTGAGTTCATGGTGACCTAACCCTAAACCTAAGTCCATGGTGGCGAACCTATGGGACGCGTGCCACAGATGGCATGCAGAGCCCTCTCTGTGGGCACGCGCTCCATCGCCCCAGTCCTAGGCCTACAGCTGGGTTTTATAAAACCTTTTCACTTTAGGCCTCCGCCGCCGTGTGCAAAAAAAAAAGGTTCAATCAATCAATTTCAACTTCTCGCAGGGAAAAATAAGATCTTGGAAAGTTGGAATAATTGATTGAATTTTTTACCACCGCAGCCACACCCAGCCAATGGTCCACGCCACTTGGCACCCGACGATACATAAGTGGGTTTTGGGTCGCAGTTTGGGCACTCGGTCTCTAAAAGATTCGCCATCATTGTCCTAGGGCTGGGGTAGGCAACCTCAGCTCTTTTATGACTCATGGACTTCAACTCCCAGAATTCCTGAGGCAGCATAGCTAGCATAGCCGGCTCAGGAATTCTGGGAGTTGAAGTCCATGAGTCATAAAAGAGCCAAGGTTGCCTACCTGTCCTAGGGAATCCAATAAATCAAGTAATCTAAAATCATTCACTTGCAAATGTTGACCACTGTAATAATTTGAGAACCAGTTGGTCTTTGTCCTTAACACACCTGACTAGAAACCAGGAGTCTCTGATTTCTATTCCTACCTTAGGCACTACCTCTACCTCTACCTCTACCCACTGGTGGAGCAGTGGGCTGATGCCTCCTTAAGTAACACCAGCTGCCTGCAATTAGTGCAGGTTCGCATCCCACCAGGCTCAAGGTTGACTCAGCCTTCCATCCTTCCGAGGTAGGTAAAATGAGGACCCAGATTGTTGGGGGCAATTAAGCTGACTTTGTAATAATGCCGCTTGGGGTGTGTGTGAAAGCCCTAACAAGCAGGCATATACATAGAATGAAGGTTACTGCTAAGCTTGTAAGCTGCCCTGAGTCTTCGGAGAAGGGCGGGACATAAATGTAATAAAAATAAAAAAAATAAAAAATAAAAGCCAGTTGGATGACTTTAGGCCAGTCACTGTCTCTCAGCCCATGATTTTAGGCTCAGGTAACAAATGGATCAATCAATTTCTGTTGCAACCAAAAGATCAACACTTGGTTGAATCAAAAATAGGAGATATTCATTACTTAATACATAATAAGATATTTGAAGATATTTGAATAATGATTTAAGATAAAAACAAGAGAACAACTAGTAAGTGAAAGATTTGTTTGTGATTGGTTTAATTATTATAGAATTTTTGAAAGATTTAAACTTGATAAAAAAAGTTTTGTTTTTTCAGGAGCTAAATCTGAATTGGATATCAATTTATGTTCTGGAGATATATCACCTGTTTACCTGTATATAAAATGTTACTTAAGATTAACCTGGAAGATAAATATGTCAAAGATATATACATTAGACCACTGGTGGCGAACCTATAGCACGCATGCCAGTGATGGCACTTAGAGCCCTTTCTGTGGGCACCTGCACCATGCCTCGGAGATGGCAACTGTCCCTCCTCAACCAGCCGCCTGCTAACTCGCCGAGGCCCCATGTGGCCGGATGCATCCCGGCATGGCTGATTTCCCCCCCTCCATCCCATCCCTCCTGGCCTTGCATGCTCTCCTTTTCCCAGGCAAGACCCACTCCATCTCCTCCTCAGCTGTCAGTGGCCTGCGGAACCCCAGAGTGCGCCGGTCGAGGGGCCAGCAGGCTGTGGCTGCTGACAGACACTGTAGGCCTCCATGCGCTCGCTGGCCTCTGAGTGCGGGGGATGATGGTGTCAGGCAGCAGCCGCCCTTGCCTTGCCCCATGGCAATGGCACCCCTGCCCTGCCTCACCTCAGTCCACAGGAGGAGCCTCCTACCTGCCGCCCCGCCTGCGAGACCCCCTGGATCTCCCCCAACCCTGCCCACCCCCCCACAGGCGTTCCTCCCCACAAGCAACATTGAGGTGACCAC
Source organism: Vipera berus (assembly GCF_964194415.1). Taxonomy (NCBI): domain Eukaryota; kingdom Metazoa; phylum Chordata; class Lepidosauria; order Squamata; family Viperidae; genus Vipera; species Vipera berus. The sequence goes on from NC_138202.1 coordinate 308,368,700, forward strand.
ACCCACCTTGGCCACACCCACCCAATCTGGCATGACCACCACAGCCACGCCCACCCAGCAATAAGTAAGTGGGTTTTGGGTTGCACTTTGGGCACTCGGTCTCTAAAAGGTTCGCCATCACTGTATTAGACCCTATACTTTGGGGAAAATGCTAGGATTTTATTTTAAAAAGGGTTATATAGGTAATAATTTCCTGGAAAAAATATAAAATTAAACCAAAGTAAATCAGGCTTTTGATTTATGTAATATGTTGTAATTAAAATACACTTTAAGGTTTTGTTTGAATAATGAAACAGGATAACTGTTGTGAAAGACAAATAAAATACAGTTATTCCACTTAGCAATGGTATTACATCATGCAACAGTAGCATTCGTGTATGTGTTTATGTGTATAATGCATAATATATAATACACACACACACACACACACACACACATATACTATACACACATACATATGAATACTACCTTTAACAACAAATGTTCAATAGAGGTTCTCTAGTTTAGTGCTATAATGGCACTGCAATAAGATATGCCATTGATCATCCCTTAAAGACCTGTTCCTATACCTATGTCCAAATTGCCAAACTCCCATCATATGCTATATTATTTAACTAACAATCTCTTAATACCCAAATTAGACAACATGTAAATTATAAATTAATTTCATTAGTATTCACATCAATTCTCAGGATTCAAAAAAATAGCTGGTGTTCCTGCCTCCTAAACTGGGATGCAAACACTTTGGAGCTAGAAATAAAGTCTACCTTAGGAATGGATGCTCAAATTATTGTTGTGGCAGTGATGACTATGGTGTACTTTAGCAAGAATGGCAGGATAAGCTCCATTTAGATTCAGAGTCACTGGTGTTAGGCGACATATAAATTTAATGAATTTAATTTAATCTAAACTATTGTAGCAGACTAAAAATGGATAATAATTTGAGCCTTTTACCAAAAAATATTGTCATAACTGAGCATTAACTTTTGATAGCATATATTTCAGTTTCATATACTGGACTTAATAAGTCAGTTCTTTCACATACGGTTTTTTTGGAGCCAATAGCATTCTAGAACTCTGTGAGATTTACTAATATTCGCTATTTATATTCTAGTGGAACAGTAGACTCTGCAAAGTTTCTAGACAGCCCCTCAGGACAAATAATTTTCTCTCATGTACAGAGACATTAAGTCAGCTGAACTGGAATGGTGCTTAATCTTCTATTCAGGCTAAATTCATAAATTACCAACAACACTATGGAATCTGCTATGGTGCAGCTGTTTGCATCTCCATTCAGCTGTTTAAAGAAAACCATCATAAAGAAAAAATGATTTGCCACGGTTATTTTCAATATCACCATCACTGGTACACAGTAAGTAAAGAAAGCAGTTCTTGTCCAAATGACCACTTTCTTGAAATATTACTATCTGGCTTTGAAGCAGATATTCTACCAGTTTCCACATTTTTATAGATATTCCTTGGATCAAACTTGTTTTTCACATGTAACAGCAGCTGCCATCCGTACAACTCCCCTTTTTTCCCCTTCCTTGAATTTGAAAAAAAAAGGAAGGAAGCAGGAGCATCTTCAGTACTATAAATAATGGAGCAGACAAATCACATCATTTTTGAAGCAATCAATCAAACTGATTTGGAAAAATTGTTTCCAAACTTTAAAGAAATTGCCTCCACTCGTATTTCCAGACTGAATCTTTCAGATTGAATCCTTGCACTAATTTTTGAAGCCTCCCTACTTTATTTTCTTATCTCATAAGAGAGGGCAAAAGTAAGCGTAAAGTATTTTATATGTCTGCACAACAGTGAACGAAATCTCAGTAACTCATCCTGTCTACTCCTAAGCCACTAGAAATTGATATACCAGACTAACAGAGTGATTACTACACACAACTGAATATAATAGCCTTTCCAGTCAGAACATAGGACAATCTTTTCTTTGGATTTTAAAAGATGGACTTACATAATTGATGAAGCACTTACACATTCAACAGACAACTACTTCAGAATATTTTAGCTCTGTAAGGAACATTGTGTTTTATGTTTTGTGTTAAAACTATAAACTTGAAAGGAGGTGGGGAGATATATATTAAATCTGGGCTTTAATGGAGCCTTTTTATACAATATCCGTATTATTTATTTACTCAATTCATATAGCTGCCTATTTCACTTTTATGTCATTTTGGGCAGTTTCCAATAAAAAAAAATAAAAACAGAAAATACATGACATAAAATAACATTAAAAAGATCTAGCAGCTAGGCATGTTATACATACAACCAAGAGTTGGGCTCTATCCCATGCTTGGGGCCCCAGGTTTGAGCATAAAGCCAGGCTTTCAAGGCCTTAGGAAAAGCCAACAGGGACAAGACATTCTAACCTCAGAAGGAATGATGTTCCAAACAGTGGGTGGCTTGGCAGAAAACTATGTCCAATTCTTATATCTGACTTGCTATGTCTAATTCAGTGGTTTTTCACTTGTGAGTCAAGAATTTAAAATGAGTTCCCAAGCCTTTTAGGGTGGAACATCACAATTCTGTTGATAAACTGGAAGTTCCTTCTGCAGAAGTACACTGAGAGAAAAAATTATTTGATCCCCTGCTGATTTTGTACGTTTGCTCACTGACAAAGAAATGATCAGTCTATAATTTTAATGGTAGGTTTAACAGTGAGACATAGAATAACAACAAAAAAAATCCAGAAAAACACATTTCAAAAATTAAATTGATTTGCATTTTAATGAGTAAAATAAGTATTTGGCCCCTTTGCAAAACATGACTTAGTACTTTGTTGCGTACTTTGTTGCCTTGGCCGTGTGTTTTGGGTCATTACCATGCTGGAATACCCATCCACGATCCATTTTCAATGCCCTGGTTGAGGAAGGAGATTCTCACCCAAGTTTTGACAGTACATAGCCCCATCCATCTTCCCTTTGATGTGGTGAAGTTGTCCTGTCCCCTTAGTAAAAAAACACCCCCAAAGCATAAAGTTTCCACCTCCATGTTTGATGGTGAGTATGGTGTTCTTGAGGTCATAGGCAGCATTCCTCCTCCTCCAAACATGGTGAGTTGATGCCGAAGAGCTCGATTTCAGTCTCATCTGACCACAACATGTTCACCCATTTCTCCGAATTATTCAGATGTTCATTGGCAAACTTAAGATGGACCTGTACATGTGCTTTCTTGAGCAGGGGGACCTTGCAGGCGCTGCAGGATTTCAGTCCTTCACGGCGTAGTGTGTTACCAATTGTTTTCTTGGTGACTATGGTCCCAGCTGCCTTGAAATCATTGACAAGATCCTCCCCTGTAGTTCTGGGCCGATTCCTCACCGTTCTCATGATCATTGAAACTCCACAAGGTGAGATCTTGCATGGATCCACAGACTGAGAGAGATTGGCAATTATTTTGTTTTTTCCATGTGCAAATAATCGCACCAACTGTTGTCATGTTCTCACCAAGCTGCATGGCGATAGTCTTGTAGCCCGTTCCAGCTTTGTGTAGCTCTACAATCTTGTCCCTGACATCCTTGGACAGCTCTTTGGTCTTGGCCAGGGTGAAGAGTTTGGAATCTGATTGACTGATTGCTTCTGTGGACAGATGTCTTTTATACAGGTAACAAGCTGAGATTAGGAGCATTCCCTTTAAGAGAGTGCTCCTAATATCAGCTTGTTACCTGTATAAAAGACACCTGGGAGCCAGAAATCTTGCTGATTGATAGGGGATCAAACATTTATTTCACTCATTAAAATGCAAAATCAATTTATAACTTTTTTGAAATGCGTTTTTCTGGATTTTTTTGTTGTTATTCTGTCTCTGTTAAAATAAACCTACCATTAAAATTATAGACTGATCATTTCTTTGTTAGTGGGCAAATGTACAAAATCATCAGGGGATCAAATAATTTTCCCCTCACTGTTAGGCACAGGGTTCTTGATGAGCTGAAATGAGCTAATTCAACAGCACTAAGTAGATTTTTCATTGCAAAGAGGCAAATTTGACCTGAATGTATACACAACCCTTTTCCTAACTTTGAGAGTCATTTCTTCTTCTGCAAACTTCAAATTCTCAGCATCTATAGCTCTTCACTTCTTACTGACTCACAATGGCCTTGTCTAAAAATTCTGTACTGCAATATAAATAGGCTTGTTTCCCTATACACTTAGTTATTATATCTTCCTGTACACTTAGTTATTATGTGATACTATGGGTGTGCTGTATGGATTCTCTGGTTGCTGTATGGAAAGAAAAGCAGAAAAGGTGAGTAGTTTAAGTTGTGAATATATAGCACTGACTTTTTAAAAACAAATTTGGACTTGTATAACCTCAAAATATGGTAAAATATCAGTACAAAGAGAATCATAGTTTCACATTTCTTATTGATCATGGAATTGTCAGGCCAGTGTGAAATCTGGGGTGAAGAACTAAGCAATGAATAACTAAACGAGAATTATTTAAAAAGGCATCTTGAAGCTGAACACAGAACTTTGATGGCAAAAACAGCGCTTTTAAAAATAACTTAAATGAGAGAGAGTTGACAATCTAGACAATAAAACTATATATTCTGCATAACAAGATGCTCTTGTTCTTACATTACTTGGCAAACTGCAAAGTAAAATTTAAAAATCACCCATAGTTTACAACCATGATGAATATAAATTTTGGGAATGAAATCAAAAAGGAAATTGAATAGTTACCATTGTCAAATTACACCTTGAGTATACATATTTACAGTATGTAGATAATGAAGTAAAATTACCTTTCAATCATACAGCTTATGAAACTCAGTAAGCTGAATATTTCAATACAAGCAATGGTTAGTCTAACAGAGAAAGTGACCACTTTGAAAGGAAAGCAGAAAATAAGAAAACAAAGGAAAACAAAACTGCTTTTTTCCCCAGTATAAAACATGCTTCTGAACATTATGAACTGTCTGACATAAAAAATGTTATCAGACACTTAGAAAAGCAAATCTGGATTCTCTGCTACATTTTCAGAGGATGGAAATGCAACTGAGTATGCAGCACATTTGTTATGACATTGAAGATATGGTTGATATTTTGAGCACTGCTAACCTACAAGAAGGGACGCGGTGGCTTTGTGGGTTAGGACGCTGAGCTTGTCGATCAGCTGGTCGGCAGTTTGGCGGGTTGAATCCTGAGTGCCGCGTAACAGAGTGAGCGCCTGTTACTCATCCCAGCTTCTGCCAACCTAGCAGTTCAAAAGCACGTAAAAATGCAAGTAGAAAAATAGGGACCACTATGGTGGGAAGGTAACAGCGTTCCGTGCGCCTTTGGCATCTAGTCATGCTGGCCACATGACCACAGAGACGTCCTAGACCTAGGACAAGCGCTGGCTCTTCGGCTTTGAAATGGAGATGAGCACCGGTCCCTAGAGTTGGAAACGACTAGCACGCATGTGCGGGGGAACCTTTACCTTTTTTAACCTACAAGAGCAGCTTATCGAGATTCAAAACAATGTCACATTGTGCTCCCCCCCCCAAAAAAAGAAAGAAAATACCAGAAACACTGAGTGCACTTTGGAACAAAGTGAAAAGGGGGGGAAAAAATACCAACTCTAGGAAATGAGATTCATTAAAGTTTTATTTCCCTTCCCTGCAATGCATTTCTGTGAAGCAGATTTTCTGCACTTTGAATCACAAGAACCAAGCTTAAAAATGAACCAGAGCATGATTTAAGATGCAGATGACAGTCAGAAGACACACCTAGACTGCTAAGAAAAGATGGAAAAATCTTAAAAGTCTTTCATAGGAGCCAAGAGACAAGAATAGCCAAAGGGCCACTGTGAGAAATAGTTTAGGAAACTTACAGATAAAGTCATTCTGATTTGGACTTTGGAGAAATCCTAGGGAACTGACTGGAGTTGGGTCTTACCTTATTATCCATGATGATTTTGAACCTGTGAATCTCAAGCAATTGAAAGGGTCCTCGATGATGTCAATGCAGCCATGAAACATAGGATTCAATGGCAAAGGACACAAAACTACAGAGCTGTTCAAAACACAAACAGCATCTGAAAACCCCAAAACAAAAATAAGCAAGATAGGAAAAGATTCTGAGCAGAACACAAGATGCTACTAATATAGAAACAACTCTGATGTAATAGGTGCTAATCTTAATAAAACAAATTAAAAGTAATTTTACACAATATTTCTACCTGAAAGTGTTTACTTATTATTTCAAAAATAGACATTTTCAGCTGTCTCAATTTTCCAGGATTGCTCTTCTGCTTCCTGAAGATTCTAGTATGATACTTCTATGGATGTTTGGAAGTTGGAAAATACTCCCATTTCTCATTTCAGTCTTGGTTCTGAACTACTATTTCTCTAAACAGACAACACACCATTCTTCTATCTACAATAAAGGTAGGATATTGGCAATTTATACAGTATGAGGGCTAGGACATTAAACTGTTCCTTTTGTAGGTAGATTATATTGAATAGATGCCATTCTATGTATATGTGAATGTATGTTGAACTCACATTTGACTATAACTGAATTTGGAATGGGAGCTTGCTTTCCCACTTACTATAATGACATTTCTCATTAAAGCAAAAAACAAAAAAGCAAAAACCCACCCTCACTTTCAGTTCAATTGTAGACAAAGCTTTATTCCACAAGCCTCATGGATCGTTCATATAGTCCTTCACAAACTAGAATGTGAACTGTTTCCTCCTTGATAACCTTGATGCAAAACACTTGTCAACCCTAATACAGACAATGCAAAACTAAGTAGCAGATCCTCTGCAACCTCTCAAACTCTTGTATGCTTTGCTGCTATAGTAATTTTTATTGGACAACTCTGGAAACAGAAATATGTTTTCTTCATGTGTACATTTTCTGCATAACTGTGGATTGATGGAAGCTAAAGTCTATGGTAACAGTTGTACAGCCCTTTTCAGCCTCATGAGCATCAACAACCCTCTTCTAGTGTCTCCAGCAATCTCTTTTGACTTGGATATGCCTGTATTCTAAAGACCATGTCTGCAGGCATAAGACATTCAGCAAAGACACTGAATTTGATCAAGGTGCATAGTGGTTTATTCAAATCCTGTGAAGATTAAGGATATGGTTTTGAATACACACACACACACACACACACACACACACAGAGAGAGAGAGAGAGAGAGAGAGAGAGAGAGAGAGAGAGAGAGAGAGATTCACTTATCTGAGAAGAAAGCAGTCATCTCCACAGCAGCAAGACTTTTAATAGGTCAATATTGGAAAAAGGAGGAATTGCCGACTATAGAAGAATGGACTCTAAAAGTTTCTGACCTGGCGGAAATGGCAAAGATTTCGGCTTACCTGAAAGATCATTCGCAAGAACGTTATATTATGGAGTGGAAAAAGTGGATTGATTATATTCAGAACAAATATGGGATTAAGAAATTTCATTTAGCATTTGAGTAAGTTTCCTTTTCTGTTTTCTTTTTTTTTCTATATGTAATATTAATATTGCTTGTAATCATTTTATATGAGCTAGAGGGTGATAGAATTAATAGTTTATTATTGTTAGCATATGGATGCTTATGTTTGTTCTTTGTTTTTATACCCTGTATTTAGCTCTGGGAAGTGGGGGGGGGGAATGGGGGGGAGGGATAGGGAGGGTTAGGTAGGGGTGGGGGGAGGGGGGGATTGTTAAAGTTAAAATGTACTCTAAAACTTTTCAATAAAAAAAAAGAAAGCAGTCATCTCATTGGTTCTTAAGGACACAAAAAAAGTTGACAAAACCTCTCTCCTAATAAACTGAAAAATAAACTGGGTTCTAAGGTGAGAGAATTCTAGACATTAGATTTTTGGAACCTTAGCCCTTGCTTTTTCAGTAAATCTTATTAAAATGATTCCGTGAGAATCCTGCTTTAAGTTGAGTTGGATCTCAATATCCTGATAATGTGTTCAACAAAGACATGACACAGTTGCATGTTTGTTTAACCAGAATCTCTTTATCTATTAATAGAACTTAGATAAAGCTCTGATCACATTGTAGGTCATGGTACTGCAGGATTATGGATAATTCTAAAGGCTTCACAAACTTTCTCTCATCACTGTAGCAGCCTCCTTTTTATATTTTATTATGGTAGCATAATAAGAAAGCTGATCATCCACTAACCCTGCAGAAGTCACAGTATGTTGAAGTTCCTGTTTCTGACCACCTGCTGTAGCTAAAAGCATTGACAGAAAATAGAAACATAGTAGCAAGACAATAATCAAGGTGTAATAAATAATATTATTTAGGCAATGTTTGCTGCAGAAGCATAACAAGAGCAAATTTTGTAGCATAGGTAGGTGTTAGTGTTTAAGAATAAAAGCAAAAGAGAGGAGCAGTAGTATGTTCGGAGAACATATAAATACCTAATATTCATGATTAAAGTATAAAAAATAACATTTTAATGCAATAATTCATTATAATGGCTTTAAGAATTCATTTAATGTCACAACATTATCTAATCAACAAAATTACTAGTAAATAATAAAATTAATCTATTGTCACAATTAACCCTTTATTTTTCATATATCAATATTGGCCTAGTTAATTTTTAGTCCCATCAGAAATAAAAATGAAATAAAAAACTTAAATGCAGTTGGGTGGCATAGTAATATGGTTAAGTGAACAACCAGTTTAATGATATATACTGAATTCATGCACTGCACCAAGGCATCATTGTTTAGTTGCTTGCTTCGCTCATAATGCAGAGCCAAAGCAAACAAATCATATTATGCTTTACTGAAATATGAGAACCTAGTTCTAAACTGAAAAGCCCATATTTTGATTTTGCATATTTTTATTGATAGATTATAATCTGTGCTCAATGTTCATCATTTGTAGACAACTTTGCAATTATTAAAAAGGTATCAGGTTGACAACTGCTATATTTATTTTATTTCTTCCACTAAATATTCTTCTTATGCCAAAGGATAAAGGATATAAAGTCATGCATATTAAAAATATGCATGCTATTATAATACTGCACTAAAGATAGGTGATTCTGTGTCACTGCTTTGTCTAAACCCAAGAACCCAGTTAAGGAAGATATGCCTTGCCCTAACAGAAAGTAATTTGCTACCTCCAGATGATACAGCAGAATTCAGCACAGGTCAATCCTAATTAACAAGAATATTCTTGTGATTTTCAGCCCAACTAGCCATCTATACAACAATACAAAAATACAACAATGTATTCCGAAGTCTATTAATTGAGAATGACCAATGCTGCCTCAAATCAGAAGTAAGTTAGTACAGTAATTCTTAAGGCAGAAAAAAATAGATAGGTAAGCAGTTCTTTTTGAGTGATCAGTAAAGTATCAAACCATCTGAATTGATGAAGTTTGCATAGACATCATGCAGTCATAAGGGCTATAAAACAATGTTGTTTATTAGATGTATTTTTATTTTATCACTGAATCAGATCAGCAGTTACAAACAATAGCAATATATTTCTACCATATTCTACCCCAATCCTTAAGAGCTTAACATTTACATTTAATGAAACAAACAACAAAATATGTCCAAAGTGTAAGTTTCTACTGACATTCCAACAGAATTTTCACAAAGAACATGAAAATACAGTATTATAGCTGCTTAACCCTGACTGCTCTTTAGAAGGCCAGATCCTGAAGCTAAAACTCAAATACTTTGGCCACCTAATGAGAAGGAAGGACTCACTGGAGAAGAGCCTAATGCTGGGAAAGATTGAGGGCAATAGAAGAAGGGGACGACAGAGAATGAGGTGGCTGGATGGAGTCACTGAAGCAGTAGGCGTGAGCTTAAATGGACTCCAGAAGATGGTAGAGGACAGGAAGGCCTGGAGGAACATTGTCCATAGGGTCGCGATGGGTCGGACACGACTTCGCAACTAACAACAACAACAAGCTGCTTAATATATTTAAAACAGCAGCAACATGTAATAACAATAAGTTACAATGCCAAATAATTTGATTTCTTTACATTGTTTCAGTCAGTTTGCTCATAAGCCACCTCTCCCAAATTTATGAAATAATTTTTATTTTATAATAAAACAAAAACAGAACTACTCATTATGGCAACCCTTCTACTTCATAATTAGAGCTAGCTTTCAATGTTGCCTACTTATTAGTAGCATGGGGGGAGTCAAAAAAGTTAAGATGGTGATGGTGGAGCTCTTTGAAAGGATTTGATTACTTGCCAAATCCAATCTAAATATCTGGCTGTGAAACCAGCCATAATTTATTAAACTCGTATGCCACCCAACTCCCAATGACTCTGAAGTTGTCCTATCACACTTTGTCTCCAACTGCACATCTAGGAGATGGGGAGATTGGTTCACACAATCCACAAATCTATTCTTGAAATTAATTCAGTGTCCAATATTAAATAAGAGACGTAAGAAAAACTAACATTATATAAAATGAATATTGATTTGCTGTAAATTAATGTGTAAAATCATAATTAGTGAGTTCATACCTAGCCAGAGGTATGCATGCTCAGCTACTTTTTGTTTCCTTCACATGTTTTTTAAAGTCATTTAAATTGAAAATACAGGCCTAGGTAGAAGTTTCACTAAACTTAGTGGAACTGACTTATGAATAGGTAATGTTCATTTAATTACAGTAATTGAGAACTGCGTAATTGCTTTTCCCAACTGGGTTTCTCAAGCAACCTTTCCATGCATACATTTTGTTTAATGTTCCATTTTCAATCAATCCTTTCCCTCAATGTACCTGTTGATAATTGAGAACATGAGATTACTATTTTGAAAGTAATTTCACCTGTACATTATTACTCTAGAAAGAACAGGAAATAGTATATTATCTGACACATGCATCAACAGTGAGACAAACATTTACCAGTTCTGGGTCCTATATCTTATATCTCTTAGCGTTTCTATTGATCATTTCCGCTGCCTTATGGCAGATGGTGCATTCCTTATTTCCAAACTATAATAGGGCAATTGTTGTGCACAGCAGCTGAGTTACCTCAATTTTCTTAAAGGAAAGCAAGACTCATCAAAATAAGGCTACAAATAGCTGAGAAAGATATTCACTATTGAAGACATTCCAAGCAGACAATGGCGAACGACTTTTGTACTATTCCCAAGCAAACTACAGGGGAAATCAGGTAGTCAAACAAGAGTTGAGTCTGACTTCAGGCAGTCTTTAACTAAAACAAACTTGGAAGTCAGCCTTGGACTTGCCAGTAATGGTGGGTTTGATCTCTATAGCCTTCGCAAATTTCTCTGGTGCTTCCAAGTCCATAAAGCAAAAGCTATTTCCAGAAAAGTAGATATAGCGGGACTCATTTTTACATTATCAAAACAGTCTGAATTCTATCTATATTCTCATCCATACACAGGAATTGAAATGGACTACAAGCTGAGAAATCCTTATTATTCTAAAACTGTAGGAATGTAATACAAGTAAAAATGGCTATATCAGTTATGATTTCCTGTGGCAACAATACAAGCCTATTAATATGAATCTACAGAAGTCAACAAAGAGTTGTAGAACATTTAAAAATGAAACTTAACAAGTTCATTTAATACAAATAAAAGTTCATTTAATACAAATGTCAAATGTTAGCATTCTCACATCCCATGCCAAGCACATAAAAAGCACAGCCTATCAGTGGTCCCCAGGCCCCAACTGGGTGATGCCAAAATTCTGAGACCTTTATTATATTTCAGAGGGATTGATTTGGACTTAAGGGGCAATAAGGCTTGCAAATACTTAAGGTATCTCCCACAGCCCTTAAAATTCCTTAAGCTGTCTCCCAAAATGGATCCTAACCCTATCCAGTTTGGGAATATGACAATGATAGTAGTGCAATGCTGTTTATGTCTACACATTACTCTCCTGTATCTTTTCTCAACCCCTACCTTTTTGTGATCCCAGGTGATAAAACAAAATTTGCCATCTTTTTATAGTTTAAATCTTACACAGAAGTCTTGGCTTTGGCTTTCTGCCCAGAATTTCTATACATTACTGTTATGAAAATAAAAGTTCAGATAACATTAAGTATTTCCGAGTTTGTTTTAGCTATTGTAAGAGGAACAACCAAACAGCAAAGGGCTGTCATCCATACATGGAATAAAAAGAAACAAAACAACCAACTCAAACTTTAAAATCCAGCATGCAAAATGTCAAATACAGGCAATCAAGGTAAAACATATTTTCTCCCCCATCTTTCAGCTCACATATTGGCTGAAAATCTAGAATGTCCCACACTTTTTTCTACAAATCACATTCCTTTTGAAGTTAAATGGATTTTGCCTCTGGAAGAGTTTTTGATAGCCCAAGAGTATTGTGTCTAGAGAAACCATTATCCTTCATTCTTCTTTGCAGAGGCTGCAGTGAGTGCAGACAAAGAGAAATCAATTCTTTGAAATCCTATTTGGTTCATTCTTAAAAATATCAATACCTTTCTGGATAATATTTAGTGTAATAATTCTAAAAACTTGAGTATAAGAATATTCAACTGGGGAAAGGACTACAAATCAAAATAAAAACTCTTTTAAAAGCAACTGTTTGTCTACAGTATTTCAATTATTTTATCAACTGCTGACTCACTCTGGGAAAATTATATATGGGGAGAAGAGACAATAGCAACCATACTTACTTCAGATTGTAATTCATTAGAACAATCTAACCACAAATAAGGAAATTAGATAACATATAAAGTTCCATTACACAGTGTGCAATAAATGCTAGGGTTGCTAAAAAGAGATACCCTTTGCTGAAACTTATTAGAGAAATTAAATAATCTTTTTCAACATATTCTAGAGTTGCTAATTCATGTCTGTTTCCCTAATCTTACACTGTGAACCACATTCATGGTTTGTTTGTCCTGTACTTATTCAAATGCAATTACCCACTAACTCTATTCAATCTGCAGTGAAGCAACTTCAGAGACCTTATTTATTTCTCAAGTCCATAACCTGTTTCTAATTGCAACCTGTGCCCTCAAGTTTCAATAGCCAATTTTTGCTATTTATGTACTTTTGGGGGCAAATATTATAAACAGAAACAAGTATTGATTTCTTTCAACAATAATTGTTTCAGTTATGCTAAGTGATGTTAAATTTATGCTTCTATGTACAAAAAAAATCTATGCATCTTTCCTGACATAACTTCTTTTCCCTATAATGGAAGTGGGACAGGATCTTTTCATTGCGTTAAAAACTGTATTTTTTTTAAACTTTACACGTGAAAGTATTAGCTAAGCCAAACTAGATCAGGATTATTGTTGTATCGGCAATAAAATATGGTGGGTATCCATACAACTTCTTCAGACGACGTTCTGATTAAAACAGTCTGGAACTCTTTAATTACACTGAGCCAGTGAAAGCAAAGCTATTTTTACAGTCAGCATTTCCTTTCCTTCTCACCACTGCTGCCACACTTTCCCATTAAATGCAACTATTCAAATCAGAACTGATAAATGGTGCCTAGCATACTGTCAGTGACTCCAGGAAAGAGTGAACAGAGTTTGTTTGCTTAGAGAAATAAGCACCATCAACAGTGATGGCATATTTCACATGAACACTGTAAAACTATGGGTAAGTTCAACTCTTACTGCATTACTACATCTCAAATGTTTTCTCTCTCCCATTTCTAATAAATTCTGACACGTTACCAGAAACAGTATGTGCAGATACAATAACATATTTTATGGAACCTGGATATTCAACTTCTCTTCCTTCATAAATCAAGCAACTATTAACAATGTGAAAGGGGCATTCCAATCATATTTCTACTATCCCGTCTAACATCTTGCATCTTTGAGTGTGCCTGTGTTTATATAACACCATTAAAAATACTTGCACGCATTACGACTTTTCATTCTTGTTTTCCCCTATTGTACTGTTCCTATAACAACCTTCCAGTGAAAACTAATCATTCCCTTTTTATTTCTGAGGCTGTTATGTGAAAGTGGTGGCCAACAGTAATTATTTAGATGAACCTCTATAGGAATGCTGCACAAAACAAAAACAAAACTAAGGATCAGGAAAATTGTGACAAAAAATCTTACTCCTTGCTAGGCATGATGGATGGATTGGATTGACAGAGCAGCCCACTTTTGGAGGTCATAATATAGGCATCTCTTCCTGGCCTAGAAAATCCGGGCTGGCAGACACAGAATGATTACTGGACAAGAGGATCCCAAGAGAAAAAAAAATCGATGTCCGTTCCAGTGGGTAGCAGAGGCAGCGAGAGATCCGAGCAGAAAGTTTACCTGCAAGGTTACCTTCTGCCCACAGATTACCCGCTCCTTCCCCTCCTCCTGCTTGGCCATGGAGGACCGACTACACTATCCCAACCATCTGGAAAGCTTCCACGTCAATCCAGACTGGCAGGCCAACAGCAGAACTCGACACACCAGAAATATTTCCCCGCGGCTGCAGGGCGCGGGGGGGGGGGGAGGAGGGGGAACCGGAGTCTCGCAGCACGAAAGAAGGACAGAAAGTCGCCCGGGGAGAAGAAGCCGGGCCCGGGTGTGGCGAGGCGAGGGGAGGGGAGGAAGCATCCCACCGAGGCGTGGCTGCAGGAGGAGGACAGGCGCGGAAGGGGGATCCGAAGAAGGCCTCCCCGGAGGGTGGGGGAGGAAAAGGGAGGGTGACCCTTCGCCTGAGATGAAAGACGCGCCGGGCGTCACCCGAAGGGCACCCTGGTCTTCCCTAGGTCCCTCGCGAAAGCAAAGCCGCCCCTTCGCCCTCCCAGCCCCTCGGCTGGCCGCGCGAAGGCACCCCCGGCTGGTGGCCAGCCGCAACTCAACCCGGCTGCACTCACGTTCTCCGTGTCCCGCTCGTTGACGGTGGGCAGCGGCGTGCGGGTGGACATCTTGCGCGTGCGGTTGCGCCGCCCTGCAAAGCCGGCCCGGGCCAAGACTGAGAAGGGCCGGCCCCACGACCGCCTACTGGCCTGGCCACGCTCTCCGCCTGCCTTTCCCGCTCCGGGCTCGCAGGCCTCTGCGGGGCGGCTTCTCCGCTGGAGCCCCGAGCCAGGCGAAGGCGGCCCCTCTTAGACTCCCGGAGTCCCTGCCATGGCTTCTGGGTCGGCTGCCCTCGCCGCCGCCCCCCTGGGCCGGGATCACGGCGGCGGCGGCGGCGACTCC
The DNA here is from genome assembly GCF_964194415.1 of Vipera berus. Taxonomy (NCBI): domain Eukaryota; kingdom Metazoa; phylum Chordata; class Lepidosauria; order Squamata; family Viperidae; genus Vipera; species Vipera berus. The sequence continues at coordinate 308,383,813 of NC_138202.1, forward strand.
TCCTCCCGCTGCCGCCACTGCGCGCTCAGGTGAGTGGCCGGCCGAGCTGCGCAGGAGAGCCGGAGCTCTTCCTTCCCTGCATCCGGCGGCGGCGGCGGCTGCTCCTCCCCGTTCCCCTCCTTCCTGAGCCGAGCCGAAGGGGACCGCGGCTGGCGCTGATCTGCCCGCGAAGGACGCGGAATCGCAAAAGCTGCCGGTCACGGGCGGTGCGGAGAAAAACACTAGGGGCGCTTCAGCCGCGCGACTCTGCGGAGAGGCTCGCGCCTTCATTCATTGCTGAGCCTTCCTCCCGCCTCCCGCCGCGCACGAACCCAAATCCACACCTCCCGCCCTTTCGGGCTCCTCCTCCTCCTCCCGCTGCCGAATTCCGACGGAGAAGATCTTCCGTGCGCAAACGACGCGAAACCCACGTGGAGTTCGACCTGTACCGTGTTGCATATTTTCCAAGTCGGTGGAAACGGGGAGATTCGTGTCTTTATCTAGCAAGGATCCCTGCATGAAATCAGGCCCTTTCTCACCCCACTTCGGTTTGTATGTTTTTGGCTGGCAGCCGCCTCGTTACATTGCAGGGAAAGATCTTTGGCTGCATTTTGCATCCATCCGCTGTGAAACTCACAGCCTACTCTTGCTTCGATGAAAAAGTTATTTAAAGCAAAGTTTTGCAATGGCGACCGGGAACAGGCAGAATTAGAGCAAATGGCATGGTCTAATTCTGCCTTTTCAGAAGCTCAGACTGAATCTCCGTTGTTGAATTGGTGGAAAAGTTGAGATGAGCTGGACGTAAAAGAATGCAGTGGAAACTGCTATAACAATCATCAAACGGAGGGGGGATGCCAAAAGTAAATAATAGTTGAGGCATATCTATAATATGAAGTACAGTTACTCCTTAAGTAACACCAGCTGCCTGCAATTAGTTCAGGTTCGCATCCCACCAGGCTCAAGGTTGACTCAGTCTTCCATCCTTCCGAGGTAGGTAAAATGAGGACCCAGATTGTTGGGGGCAATAAGCTGACTTTGTAATAATGCCGCTTGGGGGTGTGTGAAAGCCCTAATAAGCAGGCATATACATAGAATGAAGGCTACTGCTAAGCTTGTAAGCCGCCCTGAGTCTTCGGAGAAGGGCGGGATATAAATGGAATTAAAATAAATAAATAAATAAATAAATAAGCACTGAATCCCTATGTTAATTGCTGGTTAAGAATATAGTACATAGAAAAGGTTTTCAACATACATTTATGAAATGTAAACCTGGTACCAAAAGTAGTAGTGAAGTTTGAATTAAGCCCAATCTATTTGTTTAAAGAGCAGACAAATCTACAGGATATGAATAGGTTTCTTAATAAGTTAGAGATTCTGTGAAGGCCACCACAGAGAAGTCTGAGATTGATGGGAGAAAACACAATTGTCATTTTTGGGGAGAATTATGTGATTAATGTCTTGCCTACAATGTTAATACTAGTTTTGACATATGTGCCATTTAAACAATGGCAGAAAGACTTCTAAATTTGCATAGCAGGGGGGAAAACCTCTAGTTAAATATAAATGTAATACAAGATGCAAAAGAAAGAAGAATTGAGCTTACCTGATTTGAAATTATATTTTTCAGCCTGCTGTTTGGTCTGGATGAAAAGAATGAATGTTGCTAAGAAACAGGAGGCTTTTGGAGTTAGAAGGGTATGATTTGAGTTTTAGATAGCACGGATATCTACAGTATGATAAAGCAAAAGTTAATGTAGATTTTAAAAATAATTTTATTAGATGTGCCACACTGCGCATATGGAACATTTAGGCTGTGTCCGAAAATGCCTTTGTCACTCTCAGTACAGGAAGCATTTTATAAAAGGAAATGATTACCAAACATAAATGGTTGACTTGCTTTGATCTATTAGAATTTTATCAAGGAGATTGTTGAATAGGAACAAGAGAAATACTGGCAGAGTAAGGATACTCATCACCAGGGCTTTTTTTCTCATAGAACGCTCAGAACGGAGTTCCGGCACCTTTTTTGGATGGAACCTTGTAGGGTAGGCAAGGCGGGTTGTATGACATGTGTGAGTTCCGGCACCTTTTTCTTTTACAAAAAAAGCACTGTTCACATCTATGGTTTTTGTATGTATAATTATTAGAAAAAATGAAAGAAGAAAAAAATGAAAAGTATGACAAAATGGGCAAAAATCTTCTGTTATAATACACGCTCAGTGGCAGAATATGTGATTGAATAAATTTTCTGATTGGAAACCTCTTATTGACATTTTGTGGCAAACAGAAAAAAATCATGAGAATTGGAATAAAAATAATAGATTATAAAGAAACTGCATACAATGTTGTAACCATAATGTAAGAGGTTACTTTATAATTTCTTATAAAAGAAAATTACAGTCACTTTTTTCTTTTCTTTGATTTCTGCACCTTTCTGTTTGCTCTTTTCTTCCTTCTTTCATTCTTCTTTCATTCCTAATATTAGTTCTTGTTCATTTTTATTTTTTATAGAAATTATAACAAAATTTTATTTAAAAAAAAGCACTGGGAGTCTGGTAGAGCTAAGATGCTGCAAATAATAAATCCAACCCCAGTCTTCTGTGCCCCAAATGCTTTTTAAGAAAAGAGCACCGAGATGTCAGTACTGATACCCAGTTTTTGCAAAGCAAAGCCAAGCCTCTTTTCTGAGCACCTGCAGAAGATGTGAGAAGAAAAAGCAGGCTTCTGGAGTGGAAAGGACTACAAGCGGTGCAGAAAAACAACAAGATGTCAGTCATGTGAAAACTATGCAGACCTAAAATAGCAGTGAAAAAAACAACAATTTGTATTAATGATAATAACTGAGTTTGTTTTTCTTTTTTTTTTCTACAAGTTCCATATGGGATTCTTCAACTACCATCTGCACGATGCATATAATAACAAAATTTACAGCACTATTCTAAAAAATTATGTAAACAGCTTTACACGCTCTAGCATATAAACAAGAAGACATTTGCAGGTGCAAACGGTTAAATCTTTATTCTCAGTCCAGTTCCATTGATATTTTCTGTTTTTTAGAAACACCACATGGATTTCTCCATTTGTGACCATAGGAGCAAACAGCTTAAACTAAAAGCCATCCAAGTGTTTTCAGTGTCTCCTGTAAGCCTGGAAAAACTTGCTGATGGTTTATAACAGTATTTGATATTGAGGTGACCGTATGCTGTCTCGGATTATCATCCTACATAATGCTAGATTATATTTCTAGTAATCCAGGCAGTAATCCAGCTATTTTACCAATAGCTCATTTTTTATGTCAGTTAGAACGGTACCAATTATATCTTCAGATAGATTGGTCCTAAAAAGGGCAACAGGGAAGGCTGTACATGATAGCAAAAAAGATTTAATTGGAATGCAACAGTCCATAAGAAATGATAAAGGCAAAAGCTTCTCATTTGCTGGAGTCCATTATCCCTGCCTAACTAAATAAGCTTAGCTAATAGGCTTTGTGATTCCTTGATAGGTTCACAAGCTGTGGTTTGTTTTAGGCAATTTTCTGAAGTTACTACAAACTCAATATAACAAAATCTTCTTTGCATAGATTTGACAACATCTAGGATTTGAAGACTGTCAGTTCACACAATATTTAAATTAACCATTTTATTTGCTTATATCCTGCCAAGAACTCAAGATGGCATACATGGGGCCTCCTCTCTTTTCTTCTCTACAACGAAAGCCCTGCAAGAAAAATTGAGGAGAGAGGGAGAATGACTATCCCAGAGTCACCTACTGAGTTTCTTCAGCTAAGAGTAGAAGTGTAGCTGGGCCTACTCCTAGATGAGCATCTTAACTTTATATTATGCTGGATCTCTGTTATGGTTTAATATGCTGTATAAACCAGACCTAAACCTGAGATTGCTATTCATGGTAGGCATATAGATCAGTTTTGGGGTTTTTATGTAATTAGGATCAACTGCTCCTTTTTTTAAAAAAAAAATTCTATAACATTTCTTGCTTTTAGGACAGGAATATTTTGGAATCCCAAGTAGTACTGAAGTGATAATAATAGACAATTATTCTTTTTTGGGAACTCTGATTTATAGAGGGTAGAAACTCATCCTCGCTGTACTGAGTTATATAAAAAAAATCAGAAACAATGAGAAACAATGAATATTGGCTAAATCACACTTTGTGCCATGTATTGTTTTGTTCCTAGTTTGTTAAATAATACATAATATCTGGATTCATGAACCCTAAGGCATAAACCTTGGTTCACTACTAACAGTGCATAGTTTATACAATATAGTACCATACGTCAAAACCAAACAAACCTCACGATGCTGTAATGCAAGGATACTCTTTTTTATGATGTTCAAACCATATTCTGATTATGGTTATTAAAAATTGATTACAACATGGGAAATAAATGAAAATGGTTATATAAGCACATCACACTTAAAAAGCATAAAGAATCTCAAAGCTTCCCCCAACCTCAGTTCCACTATAGACCCATCTGCTTTGTAGCTCACAGCCTCAAAAAAGTTGTCCATCCCTGGTTTAGAACTATGTGTAAATTGAGTCACTGATAGGAAAGCACTTTATCTTTCACATAGTGCTCTTGTGTGACTGAAGAATATATCTACAACTTTATCTGCATCCATAGTTCCAGTAATATATATATATATATATCTATATAAATCTGAATATCTATCAGCACTGGTAATTTAATTTTAATTTAATTTAATAATATTTCTATACCGCCCTTCTCCCTGAGGACTCAGGGCGGTTCACAGGGCAAAAGTAAAATACAAAATACAAACATTAAAAAGAGATTAAATGATTGCCCAAGTTAAAACAATTAATATACAATTATAAAACCCCAAAGATCAAATTAAGAATACAAAAAATAAAAAACCCCACCAATCCCCATCAGGCTAGGCCGGCTTGTACAAACAAAAACGTCTTGAGATCGCGACGAAAGGAGCGAAGATCGGGCGCCCTCCGGAGCTCTACCGGTAACTGATTCCACAGCTCCGGAGCGCCCACAGAGAAGGATCTCCCCCTGGGGGCCACCAATCGACATTCTCTGATCGGTGGCACCCTGAGGAGGCCCTCTCTGTGGGAACGCACAGGGCGCAGGGAGCTTGATGCCGGCAGCAGATGTTCCCTAAGGTACTCCGGCCCCATGCCATGGAGGGCTTTGAACACCATTACCAGTACCTTGAATCTCACCCGGAAGGCAACTGGCAACCAATGCAGCTCACGGAGCAAAGGTGTAACGTGGGAGTATCGGGAGACTCCCAACACAACTCTCGCGGCTGCATTCTGTACCAGTTGGAGCTTCCGGGTGGTCCTCAAGGGCAGCCCCATGTAGAGAGCGTTGCAGTAGTCCAGACGAGAGGCCACGAGCGCATGAGTGACTGTGCATAAATCATCCCGGCTAAGATAGGGCCGCAACTGGCGCACCAGGCGAACCTGGGCGAAAGCCCCCCTAGTCACAGCTCCTATATGGTCTTCCAAGGTGAGCCGTGAATCTAGGAGGACTCCCAAGTTGCGAGCCCTATCTACGGGGGGTAATAGTTCACCCCCCATAGCCAGAGGTGGAATGTCCGAATAAACCCGGGATGAAGATATGCAAAGCCACTCAGTCTTGTCGGGGTTGAGTTGAAGTCTGTTCCTCCCCATCCAGACCCGAACCGCCTCCAGGCAACGGGACATCACGTTGAGGGCATCACTGGGGTGGTTTGGGGTCGAAAGGAAAAGTTGGGTATCATCAGCATACTGATGATACCCAACTCCAAAACCACGAATGATCTCACCCAGCGGTTTCATGTAGATGTTGAACAGGAGAGGCGAGAGGACCGACCCCTGAGGAACTCCACAAACGAGAGACCTCGCGGTCGACCTCTGCCCTCCTGCCAACACCGACTGCGAACGTCCCTGGAGATAGGAGGAGAACCACTGTAAAACTGTGCCTCCCAGTCCCCTGAGACGCCGCAGCAAGATACCATGGTCGATGGTATCGAAAGCCGCCGAGAGGTCTAATAGGACTAGAACAGAGGAATATCCCCTGTCCCGAGCCCTCCAGAGATCATTCACCAGCGCGACCAATGCCGTCTCCGTGCTGTGCCCGGGCCTGAAACCCGATTGGTACGGGTCTAGATAATCCGCTTCATCCAGGACCAGAGGGAGCTGATGCGCCGCCACACTCTCAACAACCTTCGCAAGAAAGCGAAGGTTGGAGACAGGACGAAAGTTGTTCAATACAGCTGGGTCCAAGGCAGGCTTCTTGAGGAGAGGCCTCACCACCGCCTCTTTCAAGACGGCGGGGAAGCTACCCTCACTCAGAGAAGCCGATATAACTGCCTGGAACCAGCTGCGTGTCCTCTCCCGGGCTGCATATACCAGCCAGGAAGGGCACGGGTCTAATAAACATGTGGTGGTGCTCAGCCTCCCCATAATCCTGTCCACTTCCTCCGGAGTCACAGAGTATCTGTATCTACCTCCTCATGCATACCTATATTCATATCTCTTGTACTTTAGTCTACATCAGGGGTCAGCAACCTGAAACAGTGAAAGAGCCACTCGGAACCGGTTCCCTCACAAAAGGAAAAACTGGGAGCCGCAAAAAATGTGTGCACATGTGCATGCATGCGCAAAACAGGGTTTGACTGAAGAGTGGAGCCAAGGCAAGATATGCACATACCCTGCATATATGAATTGATTGTTTGAACTTTTTTAGTCCCACTTTTTTTTTTGGACTCACATGGCAGAGGACTGGGAGCCACAGGAGACAGCGGAAAGAGCTGCATGCGGCTCCGGAGCCGCGGGTTGCAGACCTGTGGTCTACATCATTATCTGCCACACTTGGAATACTGCATCCAGTTTTGGTCGCGAACGATATAAAAAAAGATGTTGAGACTCTAGAAAGAGTGCAGAGAAGAGCAACAAAGATGATTAGGGGACTGGAGGCTAAAACACATAAAGCACGGTTGCTGGAATTATGTCTACTTTAATGAAGAGAAGGACAAAGGGTGACATGATAGCAGTGTTCCAATATCTCAGGGGCTGCCACAAAGAAGAGGGAGTCAAGCTAGTCTCCAAAGCACCTGAAGGCAGGACAAGAAGCAACAGATGGAAACTAATCAAAGAGAGAAGCAACTGACAGAACAATTAATCAGTGGAACAACCTGCCCCCAGAAGTTGTGAATGCTCCAACACTGGAAGTTTTTAAGAAGAGGCTGAACAATCATTTGTCTGAAATGGTACAGGGTTTCCTGCCTGAGCAGGGGGTTGGACTAGAAGACCTCTAAGGCCCCTTCCAACTCTATCATCATCATCATCATCTATATACTGTATGTAGAGAAAGATTTGGGATGCAGTATGTTCCTTAACCTGCAAAATGTTGCTGTTTTGCATTTGGTAAGCCTTATATTTTATATTTCTATATTTCAAAAAGAAATTAAAAAACCTAAACCACTTTGAAAATCCAATGACAGGTAAGGGGCAAGTATGTAGTATTGTGAAATGCTGTTTTATTTAATTTACACAGAGTGAATCATCTATACTAATATATCATAAACATAATGGCCTTGTTCACAAATCATCCTAAGCCATATTATGATATGTTTGATTACAGTATTGCCTTTTCTGTGAATCTATCTATTGTGATTTTTTAACCCATGGTTTACATCCTAGTGTGTTGGAGGTGAACTCTCCAAAATTTCTCATTCAATAGACTACGGTAAGATGATTTGTGAACTATGTACGTAGACCATAGTTCAGAACCGTACCATATAGAAGAGTATGGTGATCCCAAAGATGCTTTTCAAAAGGCAACTTGACTTTCTCATCCAAGAGAAAACTTGGCTTCTCATTCAAGAAGCTTCTTCAGTTCTGACTGATGGTGGTGAATAGAAGGATTTGCAGCCATCTGGTCATTAGCACTCTGAAGGTCGATGGTTAGCTCTCTTGGCCGACCTTCAAAGTACTAACCACCTGATGACCACAAGACTATAAATCCTTCTATTCCCCACCATTCAGTCAGAACTGAAGAAGCTTCTTGGATGAAAGCGAAATGTTTTCAAAGGAAAAAACAAACAAGAAAGTCCAGTTGCCTTTTGAAAAGCACCTTTGGGACCTGGATGATTGAAAATCTCCTTAGACAACAGTATGGTGAGATTTCCTGTATGACAAAGAAGAACTGGAACTGTACATACTGTACTTCAGAATTCCCCATGATACTTGCAATTCCAATGTTAAATTTCTAAGCATAGACATTTTTGGAGGGAGTTATTACCAGTCTGCTGATTCAATTATATACATACATATATGTATATGTATGTATGTATGTACATAATGAGAAGCAAGAACCATGTGCCCCATCCTTAATTAATTGTATAATTATTTTAAATATTATTTAAATATTAAACTATTTGGTTATAAACTTATTTTCCTCCCAGGTTTTTACAAAAGAAAATGACACATATTCGATAACTGTCAGAATAGTTGAAGAAATTATCAACGTTTACTATATTTACATGCCAAATTAAAATATTTATTTTGAATGATACATTGCATATAACCACATTTATAAAAGAGGAGTATGTATAATTCATTAATGTCCCATTTATAGGGTGATAACACCATGCATATACAGTATAGTACTGTAATGCATTTGTCATTGAGCAGCACTGATTTCAGGACCCATCCCTCTTTCCCTTTCCCCCAAGTGAAAAAAGCTGGGGTCTGTCATCATAGTGCAGCTATTTTTACCATGAAACAATCCTTCCTGACAAACCAAGTCCATTGTTTCCTAAGCCAAAAGAAACACGTCCCGTAACCATATTGCTTTGTAGAACGATAGTATTATTCATTTCCAAGCACATTTCAGCAGCTCATCTGACACATAGCTTGGCGACTAATACTTGATCACACTATACTGTTCATCTGGTGAAGTCCAGTCTATTCCATAAACTGTGTACAATTTGAGTGGTATCATGTGTTCTGCCAGGCCACTTTGCTCTGCTCTTTTACCACTGTCAATCAACAGCTGTGCTTTATGACAAGGAACATGCCACTCTTAAACAAGCTCAGTTGTCACTGTTGCCCAAGAATTATTCAAACATTCTCTGGAGTTATAAGTACAGTTATCTGGAATGTGAAAACTTTGCATATACATGATCAAGAATGGTTGACAGCCCCCTTAATAATATTTGACAGCTCCTTCCTATATACATAGTACACATTGTGTGTCTGTGTGCCCATGTGTATGTATTTGTATGTGGATGTAAGAGAAACAGACATCTTCTAGAATATAAATAATGTTGGTAGGTAAATACTCAAATAACTATTCAAGTCTTTCCTGACAAAACTTCAGCTCCTATTTACAATAATTGGCATATGGATCTAGAAAATACATTTACACAGAGTTTTATGGTAGAGAAACTGAGCAAACTAAGGGATAGAATTAGTTGCTAAAAATCTTATCCCAATAGTGCAGTCAAAGTTGGTTTGATTGAACAGCACTGAATTCAATCTTGCCATACTAAGTCATCCCTAGGAGTTGAGAAGTGTTAGTTTCCTTGCAATTGCCAACAATGACAAATAATAGCTGCTTTTAAAATGAAATCTAGTTGCCAATAGCTAGCCATGGACCATGCTTCTTTCAGAAACATTTGCAGCCCTTAACACATTAAATTATCTAAAAAGACTCTGACTCAAGTCAGCGTTGTGCTGTGTTCATCTGTGTTTAGATTTGTATAATATACTAGGTCATAATGTGGTCTGTTGAGATATTGTGGCTTGTAAATCATGATTTATACCTAAGGATATTTTGAAAACCCAGCCAATGGTAGCACAACAGTCTTATTACTGCTTGAGACAGTGATATTGTCTTACATATTCCTTTAAGATATAATATTCTTTATGTGATCTAGTGGGATATATGAACTCGCTTCTTCAGTCTCAGAGTTTATGCAATAAATTGTGTGTGTATATGCATATTTTGGCCTTCCCAATGTTATATCCTCCAGATATGTTCACTACAACTCCCAGAATACCTAGCTAACTTCCATGTTGATTAGGAATTTTGAGAGTTGTAGTCTCAACTTAAGTGGAGGTTCCATATATATAGCAACTCTTTCAGTTTGAGTGGAACTGAAGTGGCTGAAGGACCACGCTGGGACGACAGGCTGGCTAACAGAGTTTATTAGGGAACAAGGCAAAGAAGGGTACAACTCGTTCGGCTTTTATAGCCGGCTGCCGGCAGGCTGAACCAATCAGGAGTCAGTCTTTTCGCGCCGCGTTCCGTCGTCCAATCGTAGGTGCCGCTTTTGACAACTCTCTCTCTCCTCGTGGCTGGCGGCTTCCCCGTGTTTTGACAGCCGCGAGCTGTCAGTCGGCTGCGCCTGCGCTCTGGCCGGGAATTTTGACAGCTGTCAAAATTCCCGTGTGTTCTCCTGTCAGTTTAGTTTACCTCATGTGTTAACGTGTTTAACAATGGTAATAACGTTTATATACATATATATTCATATATTACACCCCTTACCCTTCCCCCGGATTGTTTCCTCCCCCCTGTTGTTGGTTGTTAGAGCCGGCCCATTCGTAATCTTGTAGATAAGCCGGTGCTCTTCGGTTTCGGCCGGATCGTCGCAGGGGAGGTTCATTCTCTTGTTCCCCTTCATCCTGAGGTGGTGCAGGCAGTATGTCCACGGGGGGTGGAGTTGGGTCGTTGGTAGGTGGGAGGTCCGGGAGGTGCGACGTACGTTCTGGTTGTCTTGGTCGGAGCTGGTCTATATGTCATCGAAGGTTGCCTTCTGTTGTAGTGTGTATTAAGTATGAGATGGGTCCTGTCTGCCTTAGTACGACCCCTTGGACCCATTTGTTGTTTGAAGTGTAAGAGCGTACCCAAACTAGTTGGCCCGGAGTGAATGTGCGATGTGGGGGGGGGTGTTCTGGGTCTGGTATGCTGTTGTCGGGGTGCAGTCTGTCCAGACGTGTTATTAGCCTCCTGCCCCACCTGAGTTCTGCTGGAGTTTTGCCGGTTGCTGTACAAGGTGTGGTGTGTTGTGCCATGAGGAATTGGCTGAGGCGACGGTTCCAGTCCCCCTTTACGAACTTTTTAAAGGCCTCTTTGGTTGAGCGAACCATGATTTCAGCCATCCCATTCGTCGATGGGTGGAACGGCGCTGATGTGACCAACCTAATAGAGTTCTTCATAGCGAACATCTGAAATTCACGAGAAGTGAATTGTGGTCCGTTATCTGAGACTATGACGTCTGGGAGGCCGTGGGTAGCAAAGACCTTCCTAAGGGCTTGTATGGTGGCTCCTGAAGTGGTTTTCTTGAGGGGAAGTACTTCTAGCCATTTGGAATAGCTGTCAACTATTACTAAAAAACTCTGTCCCCGGATTGGTCCCACGAAATCTAAATGGATGCGGGACCATGGGTTTTTTGTAGTTTCCCATTTGTGCACTGGGCTGTGGGGTGGATTACCTCTTGTTGATTGGCAAGGATAGCATCCTCCCACATGGTTCTCTATATCCTTATCTATTCCTGACCACCATACATAGCTCCTGGCTAGGGCTTTCATCTTAACTATACCTGGATGTCCTTCGTGGAGGGTGTCTAGGGTTTGTGCTCTGTTTTTGTTTGGTATTACCACCCTGTTCCCCCATAAGAGGCATCCCAGGTGGGATGACAATTTGTGTTGTCTATTGCAGAATGGTTGGAATTGTGGTTCTGGGCATTTTGCTGGCCATCCCGTGGTTGCCCATCTAAGAACCCTGCTTAGAATCTTGTCTTTGGCTGTATTTTTGGCTATGATCTTAGCGGAGAGGGGGCATTCTGGTAGTTCGGATATTGCTAGTATGTATCCTGCGGAAGCAGGGTCTGTGTCATTAGTTTGAATAGGCAGTCTGCTAAGGCAATCTGCGTGACCCAATTCTTTTCCCGGTTTGTTTATTAATTTGTATGAATACGCTGACAGGAAGGTAGACCAGCGTAAAATTCTTGGGGATAGAATTTGGGGGGTTGTTTTGTCCCACGTAAAAATTCCCCAAAGGGGCTTGTGATCTGTAAATATAGTGAAGGATCTTCCATATAGATAGTCATGGAACTTTTTTACCCCTGCTACAATTGCTAGAGCCTCCCTGTCAATCTGCGCGTAGTTCCTTTCTGCTTTGGACAGTGTGCGGGAGTAGAAGGCTATTGGTCTTTGGGTGCCGTCCCTGTAAAGGTGGCTTAGTACGGCCCCGATTCCATAGGGTGAGGCATCGCAAGCGATGCACACTGGAATGTCCTCCCTAAAGAGCGTGACAGTGGAACTGTTACAGATAATGTTTTTCAGTGACTGAAAACTGTTTTCATGAGTCCTGGTCCAAGACCAGGCGGTGCCCTTATCTAGTAACCTGTGGAGAGGTTCTGCTATTGTGGCTTTGTGTGGCAGGAAAGCGTGATAGAAATTTAGCAGTCCTAAAAATGCTTGGAGTTCTTGCTTATTTTTTGGGCTGGGGGCTGATTGTATAGCTTCTAATTTTTCGTTCGTTGGATGGATGCCCTTGGCGTCTATTTTATATCCTAAAAATTCTGTGGAAGTGACTCCGATGGAGCACTTTTCCCTTTTTAATTTGAGACCAGCTTTTCTGAGCCGGTCCAAAACAGCTGACAGTCTGTCAGCTAAGTTTGCTTCGTTTTCTCCGGCGATGAGCACATCGTCGAAGTACGGGCAGACCCCGGGTATTCCTTTTAAGGTTTTTTCCATGATACCTTGGAAGATCCCGGGGGCTGCCGAAATGCCAAACTGTAGCCTTTTTACTTTAAAAGCCCCGCGGTGTGTGACAATTGTTTGGGCTTCCGCGGTCTCATTGGTTACAGGCAATTGCAAGTACGCCTGCGTGAGGTCAAGTTTAGCGAAGATGGCGCCGGAGCGGATGGAAGCGAGGACATCTCTCACCGCTGGAACCGGGTAAGTGTGGGGACTTAGAGCTAGGTTTAGGGTTGCTTTGTAATCTGCACATAATCTTATTTCCCCGTTAGGTTTAACAGGGGTTACAATTGGGGTTTCCCAGCTTCCCCCGTCGGTAGGTTCGAGTACCCCTAGTTTTACGAGGCGTTCCAGTTCGTCCTCAATTTTTTTCTTGAGGGCGAATGGAACCCTCCTGGCCCTTATCCTAACGGGTTGGATGGTTGGGTTTAATTTTAGGGAGATGGGGGGCCTGTGTATTCTCCTAGCGAGCCGTCAAAGACGTCTGCATACTTGTTGCAGACGGCTTCGAGGCTTGCGGCCTGTACTAAGTTTACCCCGGTGATGGCAATGCCCAGGGGGCTGAACCAGTTCAGCCCTATTAAATCGGTGCGATTCCCTGGGGTTGCTAGGACTTCTAGGGGTCCTTTAAATTTTTTATATTCTATTGTGACCCTAGCCTTCCCTTCCAGTGGGATGGGGGTTTTCTGATAGTCCGCTAGCTGGACGTGGGGTTTTTCTAGAGGGATTTCCCTATTACTCTGTCGGCAGATTTCCTGGTACGTTTTGAACGAAATTAGGGAAACTGCTGACCCGGAGTCGACCTCCATGTTGCAGGTGACTCCGTGTATTTTTACCTTAATTTTTACTTTTGGGCTTAGACTGTGTACCTCGTCTACCGTCTTCACTAGACCCCCCGGTGTTCCTCCCCTGTTGTCGTGGGTGGTGTTCCTACCTGGGGGGGTTGGCCTCCAGTTTGTGCAAGTTGTCGCGGGGGCGGCCTCGGCATACAGGCTTGATGTGGCCGGTTTTGCCGCAATTGTGGCATTTTGCATTTCGGAACCGGCAGCTGCCCCTGGCGTGGTTGCCCCCGCAGCTGGCACAGGTGGAGCGTTGGTCTTTTCGTGGTGGCAGGAGGTTTCTGGCTTTTTGGCGGTCCGTGGTGTCGTTCCTTCGGGGTTGCCGCCTCTCCATCCTGCGTTGTAGGGCGTCCCCGTCGGTGAGGTCTACGGACTCGTTGTCATCACTGAAGGTTGCTTCTTCTTGGTATACGGTTGCGTGACTTTCTGGTGTGGTTGTGGTCGATTTTTTCCGGTGGTTGTCTTCGTAGGCCATTATTTCTCGGGTAAGTTCGGCTAGGCTCATATCGGGTTTTGATGTGAGTTTCTTCTGGAGGCGTTCGTCCCTCAAGCCTATCACCACTTGGTCCCGGATGCGGTCTTCCAAATCTGGGAAGCTGCAATTGCGGGCGGCGTGCCGGACCCCTGCGATGAAATCGTTCGCAGGCTCATCCGGCCGCTGCTTCTTTTGGGCGAATTGTACTCGCCAGTACAGCTCTGAGCGGGCCGGCATGTAGTGCTTGTTGAGCTGGTCGACCAGGTCCGCGTAGGAGACTTCGGTGATGGGTAACCGGGCTGAACAGCCCGACGGCGGCGTCATATACCGGGGGCCCGCTGATGTACAGGAGGGCTGCGGCCTTTGATCTGTCATCAGTAATTTTGCTGACGAGGAGGAAGCCCTCGACCTGCCCCAGGTGTGACTGCCATCGCTCCGGATGGCGGGTGTCAAATTCCCTCACGCGCCCGAAATTGGCCATGTCGTCCGGGTCCTGGGTCTCGCTCCGCTCGGGAAGTTAGAACTTCCAGTGACTGCTCTTTGGCCGGGAATTCCCTTCCTCGGCCGTGACTTCAGCTCGGGAGCGATCCCATCCTTGTCGCCAGTGAAGTGGCTGAAGGACCACGCTGGGACGACAGGCTGGCTAACAGAGTTTATTAGGGAACAAGGCAAAGAAGGGTACAACTCGTTTGGCTTTTATAGCCGGCTGCTGGCAGGCTGAACCAATCAGGAGTCAGTCTTTTCGCGCCGCGTTCCGTCGTCCAATCGTAGGTGCCGCTTTTGACAACTCTCTCTCTCCTCGTGGCTGGCGGCTTCCCCGTGTTTTGACAGCCGCGAGCTGTCAGTCGGCTGCGCCTGCGCTCTGGCCGGGAATTTTGACAGCTGTCAAAATTCCCGCGTGTTCTCCTGTCAGTTTAGTTTACCTCATGTGTTAACGTGTTTAACAATGGTAATAACGTTTATATACATATATATTCATATATTACAGGAACAATCACAGCTGAGTCCTTGTAATTGATAAATGAGCCTCAGTAAAATCCCTGATACATACAATAAGGCAGCGGTCCCCAGACCTTTTGGCACCAGGGACCAGTTTAATGGAAGAAAATTTTTCCATGGATGTGGGAGGAGATGGTTTTGGTTTTGCTTGCTCACTCCTTGCTCACCTCCATCTGTGCGGCCCGATATTTACAGGCCATGGATCACAAACCTGCAATAAGGTGACTATCTGCTTCACTGGATGCTGTGGGCTGATTGTAGTGGCAGATAGAATAGCTGCCCTGGGTTAACCATTGAGCAAAATAAACTCAGTAGCACTAAGAGAAGAGAGACACCATAAATCCCCCCCCAGCTATGATGCCCATAACTCAACTGTCACACTCAACTTTTCTGTAACTGTCCTTATCTCATTCCTTTCATGTTAATCTGCATTTTTTAAAACGTTTTTTTTTGCAAGGTGAACGACTAAAATTTACAAATTTTGTTTGATGCTATCAGGTATCATACTTGTTTCCTTCTCATGGTGCAAGTTTCACCTTTGTTGAGGGCGAGCATTACTGGACTATGCTTAGGGTATCAGTTAGCTTTAATCTGGCCCTGCAGAGTAAGAAGAAGAAGAAGAAGAAGTTGGAAGGGACCTTGGAGGTCATCCAGTCCAACCCTCTGCTCAGACAGGAAACCCTATACCACGGGTCGGCAACCCGTGGCTCTGGAGCCGCATGCGGCTCTTTGAGCCGTCTCCTGCGGCTCCCAGTCGCCCGGTGCGCGCGCACCTCTTCGAACGGGCAGTGGTGCGCGCGCACCTCTCCAAACCTTTGGAGAGGTGCACGCGCACCTCTGCCCAAACGGGCAGTGGCGCCGCTCGTTGGGAAAGCTGCCGCGGCCCATTTGCACAGCTGCCGCGTTCGTCCATGTTTGGCGAGCACGGCAGGTCTCCCAACGAGCGGCGGCGGTTTGGAGAGTGCGCGCGCACCTCTCCAAACCGCCGCCGTCCCGTTTGCGCAGCTGCCGCGTTCGTCCATGTTTGACGAGCGCGGCAGATCTCCGAACGGGACGGCAGCGGTTTGGAGAGGTGCACGTGCACCTCTCCAAACCGCCACCATCCCGTTCGGAGGTCTGCCGCGCTCGTCAAACATGGACGAACGCGGCAGGTCTCCAAATGGGATGGCGGCAGTTTGGAGAGGTGCGCACGCACTCTCCAAACTGCTACCGTCCTCTTTGCACAGCTGCTGCGTTCGTTCGTGTTTCTTTCAAACGCGGAGGAATGCAGCAGCTCTGCAAACGGGGCGGTGGCGGTTTAGAGAGCTGCGCAGCTCCCCAAACCTCTGCCTCCACATTTGAAGAGCTGCTGCATTCATCAAACGCAGATGTTTGGAGGTCCCGGGAGAGGGCGCTCAGGTGGCTCCGGCGGTGCCTGGGCTGAAGGCGCCGCCGCAACCCAGTGCCCGTCGCCTGCGAGTCCATCTCCCCCCCCCCACGTAAGCTGGCGGCACTGGGCAGCGACAGGTATGTGCAGCTCAGGATGCGGTGCGGGCGTAGGGGGTGGTGTATTTTTTGCTTGTTTTGCTCGTGCGTGCCCACATGTGCGCACACATTTTGCAGCTCCCACTTTTTTGTGTGTATGATGGAACCGGTTCCGAGTGGCTCTTTTGCTGTTGATGATTCACTCTGTGTAAATTAAATAAAAAAATAAATAAATAAATTAAATAAAACAGCATTTCACAATACTACATACTTGCCCCTTACCTGTCATTGGATTTTCAAAGTGGTTTAGGTTTTTTAATTTCTTTTTGAAATATAGAAATATAAAATATAAGGCTTACCAAATGCAAAACAGCAACATTTTGCAGGTTAAGGAACATACTGCATCCCAAATCTTTCTCTACATACAGTATATAGATGATGATGATGATGATAGAGTTGGAAGGGGCCTTAGAGGTCTTCTAGTCCAACCCCCTGCTCAGGCAGGAAACCCTGTACCATTTCAGACAAATGGCTGTCCAGTCTCTTCTTAAAAACTTCCAATGTTGGAGCATTCACAGCTTCTGGAGGCAGGTTGTTTCACTGATTAGTTGTTCTAACTGTCAGAAAATTTCTCCTTAGTTCTAGGTTGCTTTTCTCCTTGATTAGTTTCCATCTGTTGCTTTTTGTCCTGCCTTCGGGTGCTTTGGAGAATAGTTTGACTCCCTCTTCTTTGTGGCAACCCCTGAGATATTGGAACATTGCTATCATGTCACCCCTAGTCCTTCTCTTCATTAAACTAGACATCCCAGTATCATGACCAACATCAAGCAAATAATGTGAATTATGTAATTTTTGGCAGCTGCATCACAATGTAAATATCACACAGAAATCATTCAAATAATTTACATGATGACATCATAAGGTTCTTTTTTTGATGCAAAGTTTTATTATTTTTTCCCATACAATTCAATAGTACTTATTCAACAATGTGTTGTCTGAATTTATCATTCACTAATACAAATTTATAGGGACGCGGTGGCTCAGTGGGTTAGGACGCTGAACTTGTCGATCGGAAGGTCGGCAGTTTGGCGGGTCGAATCCCGAGTGCCGCGTAGCAGAGTGAGCGCCTGTTACTCGTCCCAGCTTCTGCCCACCTAGCAGTTCGAAAGCATGTAAAAATGCAAGTAGAAAAATAGGGACCACTACGGTGGGAAGGTAACAGCGCTCCGTGCGCCTTTGGCGTCTAGTCATGCCGGCCACATGACCACGGAGACGTCCTCGGACAAGCGCTGGCTCTTCGGCTTTGAAACGGAGATGAGCACCGGCCCTAGAGTCGGAAACGACTAGCACGCATGTGCGGGGGAACCTTTACCTTTAATACAAATTTAATTCCTAATCCTTTATTCTTTTCTCCAGCCATTGATAAAACAACTCCCAAGTCTGGTAGTATTGTTTCTTGTTTTTCTTTCAACTTCATAGTAAGTCTATCCATTTCTGCACATTCTAATATTTTTTATTATTATTTCTTCCTCTGATGGTATTTCTTCCTTTTTCCAATATTGTGCAAATATGATTCTTGCCACTGTTATTATATGTAAAATCAAATATATACTTTGTTTATCAATCTTTTCTGGCATAATACCTAATTTAAAAAGTTCAGGTTTAAAATCTATATGTTTTCCCAAATGTTTTCTAGCCAAATATGTATTTTTTTCCAGTATCTCTTTGCTTTAACACATGTCCACCATACATAATAGGTACCTGACTTATGTTTACATTTCCAACATCTATCTGACATATTTTAAAACATTTTTGCCCATCTTGCTGGTGGCAAGTGCCATCTATAAAACATTTTATATAAATTTTCTTTATAAGAAACTGCCATTGTCAGTTTATAATTTCTTTCCCACAAGCTTTGCCATTTTTCTAATTCTATGTTATATCCAAAGTTCTTTGCCCATGTTATCAGTTTCTTTAACTTGTTCATCTTCCATTTTCAAATTCAATAACATTGCCTACAGGGGAAATAGGTCGACAGACGATGCCATAGCTACTGCTTTACACTCTGTAGCAAGTCATCTCGAGAAGCCTGGAAGTTACGTCAGGATGTTTTTTGTTGACTACAGCTCAGCTTTCAACACCATTTTGCCGAGCATTCTCATCGAGAAGCTGACTGACTTGAAATTCTCCCCCGCCATCTGTGATTGGATTCAAGACTTTCTTAGGGATCGGTTACAAACAGTGAGGGTCGGGTCTGCTTTGTCCACCACCCTGAAGCTTTGCACCGGCACGCCACAGGGCTGTGTGCTTAGCCCCTACCTGTACTCTTTATACACTTATGATTGTGTATCATCTGACCCATCCACTGCGATAATCAAGTTTGCAGATGATACAACTGTGGTGGGTCTTATTACAGGTGGGGATGAGACAGCATATAGGGTGGAGGTACAAAAACTATCCATATGGTGTAGTAACAACAACTTGCACCTAAACATCGGCAAGACGAAAGAGATGGTGTTAGACTTCCGGAGAAAAAAGGAGGAACCTGCCCCACTTTACATCGGGGAGAACTGTGTAGAGAGAGTTTCCTCCTTTAAATTTCTGGGAGTCTACCTCTGTGAAGATCTGACCTGGAAAGTTAACACAGCGAGGAAAGTTAACACAGTGAGGCTTCACTTTCTTAGGGTCTTGCGGAAGAACAGGGTAGAACAACAGCTAATGACCCTCTTTTACCAGTCTACTATAGAGAGCGTCCTCTCGTATGGTATTGTGGTTTGGTATGCTGGTCTGACAGCCGCGGATAGGAAAGTATTACAGAGGGTAGTGAGCACAGCACAAGACATTGTGGGCTGTTCCCTGACACCACTGGATGACATCGCCAGGGCTCGTTGCCTTGGAAGAGTGAGGAAGATTCTCAGGGATGACTCACACCCTAGACGGTATCTCTTTACTCTCCTACCATCCGGTAGGATATATAGGAATATAGCCAGCCGTACCAACAGGCTGAAAAATAGCTTTTATCCGTGGGCTGTTAGACTTTTAAATGGGACATAATCTTATGCAGAATTGACTTGGGAGGCCGGTGTGTGGTGTAGTTGGTTCACATGGTGTGGTAGGATGGAGGGTTTGTTGTCACTGTGTGTTGGGGGGAGAGAGCACGGGGGGGGGAGGCTCAGCTAATCTCAATGTACACATGTTGTACTTTGACAATAAAGGTTTATTTAATTTTATTTAATTTATAGAGTTTCTTAATTAGTTTCTCATCAGAGGTTAATAATGTCTGATCAAACAAGGTCTGCTCTTTATAAAATCCATACAGTTGCATTAATAAGTATGTCCTCCATGATAGATCTACACCCATCTTTTGCTTAGATTTTAAATTCTCTTCAAACTTAGAATATCTCTGTATGTCCATATTTTCTCAAAGTTAACTAAACTTGGATGTACAAATGCTTCCATTGTTGAAAGACATCATAAGGTTCTTGGCATTACATCTCCACAGATGCCCATGAGATCATCAGGAACATCACTTATTACCATCATAATATTGGCAAATATATGACTTCTCAGTATGCAGCTGTAAAATACTCATATATGTGAAAGTTCAAATTACTTGGAAATTTTCCAAGCCTAACTCTTTTGGTTCATTCCATACTCTGCAATGACAGACAAAGCAGGGAATGCAGAATAATTTTGCAGTTTCTGTTTAATTTGTTGGATGGATTAAACTTAGAAGAAGATTTCATATCCCCCTCCAGTCTCAGTAGTTACTTAGCCATATTCTGTTGGAATAAGATACTAGAATATACTGTGTGTGTGTGTATCTATGGAAGTGTATTCACATGCGCACACATGCATACACACACACACACACACACACACACACACAGAACATATACTGTATAAATTATGTCACAGGTTAGGTATGCCACAGTGCCTAATGTCCCTAGTTTTTTTGAACCTGATATGGTGGATAGGCAGTAAAGCTTTTCCATGAAATCCAGCTTTCAAAAATGGAACTGATAAAATAGCAATTGCAATTATAATAAAAGTCGGGGAAGGAATGGGAAGTAAAATAAAAGATGCAAAAGTACAAATGTTCTCTTTAAAGATAGAGTAACCTGACCAGGAAATAACAATAACCACTGTGCTGTTATTAATCCCAGCGGTATGTTCTATAGAAAATAGAACCATACAAGGGCTGTGTGATCCATTCCAAAGAGAGCAGAGAGAGAAGGGGGAAAATCCAACAAATTACTTGAAGGTTTTATTGAACTCAATGGAATTTAAGGCCAAGATACACATCTCAATAGCACCTAGATCTTCAAATACAGAGCTGTTTTATTTCATGTAAAGGAAAGGGAGGAGTTGAGATTCCTCCCCATTCTTTTTCTTTCAGCTGGATTTGGTCCAGGAAGAAATTATCACAGAAAGAAGACCATGATTCATGCTATCAACTGTCAACAATGCTCCTCTGGAGAGGCTAAACTTTGTGTAAAAGAATGAATGGCACAAGTTTGACATCAAGGTTTACAACAAGGACAAAATAAAATTATTATTCAGCTTCCTGAAGCACTGCTGTATTACAAATGTTAAAGCAGCTAGTTTGGAAAACTTTAACAGCACAATCAAATGAGAAGGTACTAAGCTGAGATCAAAAATTTGCAGTCTATCTGTAATTGGGAATGTCTAGTTTAATGAAGAGAAGGACGAGGGGGGACATGATAGCAGTGTTCCAATATCTCAGGGGCTGCCACAAAGAAGAGGGAGGCAAGCTATTCTCCAAAGCAACTGAAGGCAGGACAAGAAGCAACGGATGGAAACTAATCAAGGAGAGAAGCAACCTAGAACTAAGGAGAAACTTCCTGACAGAACAATTAACCAGTGGAACAACCTGCCTCCAGAAGCTGTGAATGCTCCAACACTGGAAGTTTTTAAGAAGAGACTGGACAGCCATTTGTCTGAAATGATATAGGGTTTCCTGTTTGAGCAGACAGTTGGACTAGATGACCTCCAATATCCCTTCCAACTTTATTGTTGTTGTTATCTCAAAAAGCCTCAAAAACACAATAGATTTTTACCCATTAAAATGGTTAATCGATGAAACACTCATAGTTGGTCTCACCTGTAACTTGTATTCCTCTTCTTTCTCTTCCCTACCTCCTAGGTTAAATCCTACACAAGTCTAGCTACTCTACTGCAACTGATGAAGAGAGCTGTAGCTCACAAAGCTTATGCCTCTCAAAACAATATCACCAGACACCTCCTGATCCAGTACTTTCCAGTCCACATATTCTATTTATTTTAGATCCTCTTTCAACTTCTGCTAAACTAGCCTATGTTTATTTGATTGTTTGATTATTTATTTATTTAGCCTACAGAATTTTAAAGTCCCAAACAGGAACTGTGTTTTTTTAAAAAATAAGAAACCTATTGTATTTGGAATATCCCTCAGTCACAACTAACAACCAGCAGTCAATGATTCAAGGATGACACATTGGAAAAATAGATTACTGACTTCTTCATAGTAACAAAGATATGCCGATGTAACAGTGGGTTTCTGATCCTTACAGGACCTAATGCACTGATGTGGCAGAAATCTACCAGCATTGATAACAGTTGACCAGATTGCCTGTCATTCTGAATGAGATTAAAATCAAGTGCAGCAGAAATGAACTTAATTTCAAATACAAAAGATAATAGCAGCAAAGGACAAACTAAAATCCTGTTTAAACCTCTTAATGATTTATGAGTCCATTTTCATTCTGGGATACTATCCAAAACTAATACCAGTTATAAATGATGATGACATCAAAACAGATAACTTAAAAGCTCTCTCTTCTTTTTCCTCATTTTTTCTTTTTGCCCAGAAGGCTGTTGAGAACTGAGGAGATAAAATGCTGAGATAAAATGCTCCAAATCTCATGTGTTAGAGAACAACTGCTTTGTCGAAATTCCATTTATTTTAATTAAATGTAAGGTCTGGCACCTTGGGCACAGGTAATGGAGAAGCAGCATAGCTCAAACAGGTTGATTTGCCAGGTGTATAGAAGCAATGTCCCACAATACATTCCATTAATGCTATAGTGGCACATACAAGGAGGTCTCTCCTGGAAACAAACAAACACATGCACAAACATACACAGTACTATATTTCACCATTGTAAAACAGCCATAAAGGCTAACTACATGTTGGGACAATGATGTAAACATGTTCAGAAATGATGCTTCAAGATCATCTACCGGGTAACTTGGAATGGTATCAGAAAAGTCAAGATTGTGGTTATGACTGTATCATTGAAGCATTTAATAAACAACATGTAGAGTATGTGAAGTATCTAAAAAGGGGTAGGGTTCTGGACATGTGGTTGTGTCTGCCTTCTTGACTTTTTTGCCCTCTTCCCTTGCTTGGATGCCCTGGCACTATACAGGTGAAACTCGAAAAATTAGAATATCGTGCAAAAGTTCATTTATTTCAGTAATGCATCTTAAAAGGGGAAACTAATATATGAGATAGACTCATTACATGCAAAGCAAGATAGTTTAAGCCGTGATTTGTCATAATTGTGATGATTATGGCGTACAGCTCATGAAAACCCCAAATCCACAATCTCAGAAAATTAGAATATTACATGCAATCAATAAAACAAGGAGTGTACATAGAACAATATCAGACCTCTGAAAAGTATAAGCATGCATATGTACTCAGTACTTGGTTTGGGCCCCTTTTGCAGCAATTACTGCCTCAATGTGGCATGGCATGGAAGCTATCAGCCTGTGGCACTGCTGAGATGTTATGGAAGACCAGGATACTTCAATAGCGGCCTTCAGCTCTTCTGCATTGTTCGGTCTCATGTCTCTCATATTTCTCCTGGCAATGCCCCATAGATTCTCTATGGGTTTCAGGTCAGGCGAGTTTGCTGGCCAATCAAGCACAGTAATCCCACGGTCATTGAACCAGGTTTTGGTGCTTTTGGCAGTGTGGGCAGGTGCCAGGTCCTGCTGGAAAATGAAGTCAGCATCCCCATAAAGCTCGTCTGCAGAAGGAAGCATGAAGTGCTCCAAAATCTCCTGGTAGATGGCTACATTGACCCTGGACTTAATGAAGCACAGTGGACCAACACCAGCAGATGACATGGCTCCCCAAATCAACACAGACTGTGGAAACTTCACACTGGACTTCAAGCATCTTGCAGTGTGTGCCTCTCCATTCTTCCTCTAGACTCTGGGTCCTTGGTTTCCAAATGAGATGCAAAAGTTGCTCTCATCAGAAAAGAGGACTTTGGACCACTGAGCAACAGACCAGGTCAGTTTTTCTTTAGCCCAGATAAGACGCTTCTGACGTTTGTTGTTCAGGAGCGACTTGACAAGAGGAATACGACATTTGAAGCCCATGTCCAGGATCCGTCTGTGTGTGGTGGCTCTTGATGCACTAACTCCAGCCTCAGTCCACTCCTTGTGAAAGTCTCCAACACTTTTGAATGGCCTTTTCCTGACAATCCTCTCCAGGCTGCGGTCATCCCTGCTGCTTGTGCACCTTTTTCTTCCACGCTTTTCCCTTCCACATAACTTTCTATTAATGTGCTTTGATACAGCACTTTGGGAACATCCAACTTCTTTTGCAATTACCTTTTGAGGCTTTCCCTCCTTATGGAGGGTGTCAACGATGGTTTTCTGCACAACTGTCAGGTCAGCAGTCTTCCCCATGATTGTGATTCCTGCTGAACCAGACTGAGAGACCATTTAAAGGCTCAGGAACCCTTTGCAGGTGTTTTGGCTTAATTAGCTGATTAGAGTGGGACACTTTGAGCCTAGAATATTGCACCTTTTCACAATATTCTAATTTACTGAGATTGTGGATTTGGGGTTTTCATGAGCTGTAAGCCATAATCATCACAATTATGACAAATCAAGGTTTGAACTATCTTGCTTTGCATGTAATGAGTCTATCTCATATATTAGTTTCCTCTTTTAAGTTGCATTACTGAAATAAATGAACTTTTGCATGATATTTTTCGAGTTTCACCTGTATAAGGAGAAAACTATAGTTGTTTATTTCACAAAGATAAATGTAAATTCATCAGTTTTTGAAAACTGATAAAATTTTGGTCATCATCATTACCAACAAGCCTGAATCAATCCACTGCAGGATGAAGGCCTCTTCACTGAAGACTATGGACTGTAATCTACCACACTGGTCCAGTACAATTTGGAAGATATATATTTCACAAACTTCCCAGTCTGGCCCAAAGTTATATTTATTTATTTATTTATTTATTAGTTTTTATAAACCGCCCTTCTCCCGAGGGACTCGGGGCGGTGTACAGAGGAAGGAAGGTATACAGATCGAACAATAAAAATAATAAGAAACACTAATGAACACAAACTGGGACCCCAATTAACGCTATCATGCCAGGCCAGCCTGCTGAAACAGGAAAGTTTTTAAGTCGCGACGGAAGGTACGGAGGTCAGGGGCCATCCGGATTTCTGTTGGTAAGGTGTTCCAGAGGGCTGGCGCACCCACTGAGAATGCCCTCCCCCTGGGGGCCACCAGCCGACATTCCTTGAGCGGTGGCACCCTGAGGAGGCCCTCTCTGTGGGAGCGCACAGGACGGTGGGGTGCTGACATCGGCAGAAGGTGCTCCCGAAGGTAGTCCGGACCCATGCCATGTAGGGCTTTGTAAGTCATCGTTAGCACCTTGAACTTCACACGGAAGGCAGCCGGAAGCCAGTGCAGCGCACGGAGGAGAGGTGTGATATGGGAGTATCGGGAGGCTCCCAAGAGTGTCCGTGCCGCCGCACTTTGCACCAGTTGAAGCTTCCGAGTGGATCTCAAGGGCAGCCCCATGTAGAGAGCGTTACAATAGTCTAGGCGAGATGTCACAAGGGCATGGGTGACTGTACGTAAGGAATCCAGGTCCAGATAAGGCCGTAGTTGGCGAATTAGTCGAACCCGGGAGAAGGCCCCCTTGGTCACAGCTCCAATGTGGTCTTCCAGGGAGAGCTGCGAGTCTAGGAGGACACCCAGGTTGCGGGCCCTATCAACAGGGGGAAGTAACTTGTCCCCAATGTTAAGCAGTGGGACGTTCTGAATCTCCTGGTTTCCCGGTACGTACAGCCATTCAGTCTTGTCCGGGTTCAGTTGAAGCCTGTTTCTCCCCATCCATTCCCGGACCGCTTTCAGGCAGCGGGACATCACGTCTAGGGCATCACTGATATTGTTTGGAGTTGAGATAAAAAGCTGGGTGTCATCAGCATACTGATGGTACCCTACTCCAAAACTGCGAATGATCTCACCCAGCGGTTTCATGTAGATGTTGAACAGGAGAGGCGAGAGGACCGACCCCTGAGGGACTCCGCAAGCGAGAGGCCTCGGGGTCGACCTCTGTCCCCCTGTCAGCACCGACTGCGAGCGACCCTGGAGAAAGGAGGAGAACCAACGCAGAACCGTGCCTCCCACTCCCAGTCCCCTGAGGCGTCGCAGCAAGATACCATGGTCGATGGTATCGAAAGCCGCCGAGAGGTCTAATAAGACTAGGACAGAGGAATGGCCCCTGTCCCGGGCTCTCCAGAGATCATTCATCAGAGCGACCAATGCCGTCTCCGTGCTGTAGCCCGGCCTGAAACCCGATTGGTACGGGTCTAGATAAACCGCTTCATCCAGGATCTGAGGAAGTTGGTGCGCCACCACGCTCTCAACAACCTTCGCAAGGAAGCGAAGATTGGAGACTGGACGAAAGTTATTCAAAGAGGATGGGTCCAAGGTGGGCTTCTTGAGGAGAGGTCTCACCACCGCCTCCTTCAAGGCGGTGGGGAAGTGACCCTCACTCAGAGAAGCAGAGATGACCGCTAGGAACCAGCCTCGTGTCGCCTCTCGAGCTGCATAGGCCAGCCAGGAAGGGCACGGGTCCAGTAAGCATGTGGAGGAGCTTAACCTTCTCATAATCCTGTCCACTTCCTTAGGAGTTACAGGATCAAATTCTTCCCAGATGACGTCGACAAGACTGTCCATGTCTTGTTCTTCCATCTCAGCCCAGTTGGAGTCCAGACCAGTTCGAATCCGAGCGATTTTATCCAACAGATATTGACCAAATTCCTCGGCTCGACCCTGCAAGGGTTCCTCCCTCACCTCTTGGTTTAATAGGGAGCGAGTCACCCTGAACAAGGCAGCTGGGCGATTATCTGCGGACGCGATGAGGGTGGAAAAGTAGTTGGATTTTGCCACCCTTATCGCAGCGAGATAAGACCTGGTGAGGATTCTTAGTCGCAATCGGTCGGATTCGGATCGACTGGACCTCCAACGGCTCTCTAGGCCCCGTCTCCGACGCTTCATCTCCCGGAGCTCCTCGGTGAACCATGGGGCTCGCTGGGATCTGCGCCGGGTCAGAGGCCGCAAGGGTACAACTCGGTCCAGAGCCTCCGTGGCTGCCTTTTCCCAGGCTTCCACTAAGGCTTCCGCCGAGCTGTGAGCAGGGGGTGCATGCGAGTCCCTAAGCGCTGCCTGGAACTTATCAGGGTCCATTAGGCGCCTAGGGCGGTACCATCTGACTGGCACCGTGCACCCACGGTGGGGGGTGGCAAGGGGGAAGTCTAGCCGCAGGAGGTGGTGATCGGTCCATGACAGGGGCGTAACAGTTGTGGCACCCCCACCGACATCATCACGCCACCGTCCAGACAAGAACACCAAGTCTGGGTTGTGGCCTCTCTCATGAGTCGGCCCAGAAATTATTTGCAACAGGTCCATGGCCGTCATGGAAGCCATGAACTCCCGAGCCAGTTCGGACGATCCTCCCAGGGACGGTAGATTAAAGTCGCCCAAGACCATGAGTCTTGGGAATTCAACCACCAACTCTGAGAGGACATCGAGTAGCTCGGGTAGGGCCGCCGCTGCACGATTAGGTGGTAGGTACGCCAGCAGCAGACCCAGCTGCGCCCCTGGGCCGAATCTCAGTAGGAGAGACTCACACCCGACCATCTGAGGGACGGTGGTCTCTCGCGGGCTAAGGGATTCCCTGATGATAACTGCCACTCCCCCGCCCCTCCCATGAGCCCGGGGCTGGTGCAGTACCTGGAAACCTGGCGGGCAGAGGTCAACCAGAGGAACACCCCCCTCTGGGCCCAGCCAGGTTTCCGTGATGCAGGCCAGGTCCGCATGCTCACTCTCCAATAGGTCACGAATGAGGTGAGCTTTGTTGGCTGCGGACCTTGCATTCAGGTAGACCAGCCTCAGCATGGGAGGGTGCGCACCTTTGCTCCCGGGTCCTCCGGGGGAGAACAGAGGGTCGGAGCGTCTCACCGCCTTTACAGAGCGGAGATGACACTCCCGGTGACGATACGGCCCTCTGTCTGTGCACCTTCTGCCATTCCCCACCATCCTAGGGATGGGACGTTCGTCAGTACGCCACTGGGTGTTATCGGCGACTGGCCCTCGTTGTACGCTGTCGCGAACGGCCGTGGGCCTGGCATGCGTTATGGTGGCTGGAAGGTGTGCCTTTCCCGCGCAACCATAGTCTCCTCCCTCCCCCCTCCCTAACCCCACAAAAAACTTAGCTAAGAACTTAATCAGGGGCCTCTTGATGGGAATGTGCTGGAGGCCCCTGACCCTGCCCGGCCATCTCTCAGAGGCCCAGTGGTTGGGCCCGTCATCAAGATTGGATGTGATGAAGGCGGGTCGCACCCAGGAGAGTGGGGAACCCCTGAACCCCTGTTTCTCTGGAAACTGAGGACTAGAATTAGGGACTCCCTGCTCCAGTATAACACTATGGCCAACCTTCTCTTTCTCTATACTGTACTGTATTCCTAATGTAGGATTAGGAATCTAAGTTACAGAAATATAGGCTACCATAAGATGGCACCACAGAGATACAGACAAATGCAATCCTTTACTGCCCTATATTAGGTATCTAGACGCTTGCTCCTGGGGAGGAAAGCTATGGCAAATCTAGACTGCATACTAAAAAGCAGAGACATCACCCTGCCAACAAAAGTGAGAATAGTTAATGCCATGGTTTTCCCAATTGTATGGCTGTGAAAGTTGGACCATAAGAAAGGCTGAGCACCAAAGAATTGAGGCCTTTGAACTATGGTGCTGGAGAAGACTCCTGCGAGTCCCTTGGATTACAAGGTGTTCAAACCGGTCAGTCCTAAAGGAGATCAACCCTGACTACTCTTTAGAAGGCCAGATCCTGAAGTTGAAACTCAAATACTTTGGCCACCTAATGAGAAGGAAGGACTCACTGGAGAAGAGCCTAATGCTGGGAAAGATTGAGGGCAAGAGAAGAAGGGGACGACAGAGAATGAGGTGGCTGGATGGAGTCACTGAAGCAGTAGGTGTGAGCTTAAATGGACTCCAGAAGATGGTAGAGGATAGGAAGGCCTGGAGGAACGTTGTCCATGGGGTCGCGGTGGGTCGGACACAACTTTGCAACTAACATTAGATATCTGAATTTTTATAGCTTGCCTACATTATTTTTACCAGGAATTCATGTTTTTATGAGATGGTCCATAACCATGCCTCAGGATTATTTCTCTGTGTATGTAATAGGAACAGAATATCTCCATTAATGCATGGACACAGTTCTAGTGTCATACAAAGGAATGGAAAAAAATATTGGAGAGGAAAATAAACTTTTAAGATTTTGAATTTAGGGTAGATTTGTATTACAGTGCAAGAAAAAGACAGAATGTGTCTCAATTACAGACAGTCCTTGAATTACAACATTCACTTAGTGACCAAAGTTACAACAGCACAGAAAAAGTGACTTATGACCATTTTTCACACTTATGACCGTTGCAGCATCCCCATGGTCACGTGATTTACATGTGGATGCTTGACAACTGACTCACATTTATGATGGTTTTTGTGTCTCGGGATCATGTGATCATCTTTTCTGATCTGACAAGCAAAGTCAATGGGGGAGCCAGATCCACTTAACAACTGTGTTACTAATTTAACAAGTGCAATGATACACTTAACAAATGTGGCAAGAAAAATCGTAAAATGGGGCAAAACTCACTTCACAAATTTCTCACTTAGCAACATAAATTTTGGGCTCAACTGTGGTTGTAAATCGACGACTACTTGTATACATTCTTTAAGACAAGTAGATGAAAAGAATGCATATTGAACGCCAGGGTGTTTCTTCCAAGTGAACAAGCATTTGATTTCAATTTCTTCTTCTTGTTAGAGAGCTATTATCAATAGCTTACCAATCTGTTTAACTGGATAAATTCAGAAGTAGAGTATATATTGTACTGCACTGTTTAGCTTTCAAATTACTTGCTGTAAGAGGACAAATTCCTTTAGTAGTAGAATAGCAGATTTCTCCTACTTGGTGATTTCCATCTTATTTAGATTGTTAGTCTAAACAATTCCTAGTTATAG
The DNA here is from genome assembly GCF_964194415.1 of Vipera berus. NCBI lineage: Eukaryota > Metazoa > Chordata > Lepidosauria > Squamata > Viperidae > Vipera > Vipera berus. The sequence goes on from NC_138202.1 coordinate 308,413,697, forward strand.
TGACTGGGAGTTATGGGTTTTGTAGTCCAATAGATCAAGAGGTCAACAGACTGGAGAATGCTATTAAAGGTCCTTAAAAAATTCTCATGAATTTGATCAGCTAAAAAATAGAGATGGTACTTGGATAAGTGAGGATCTGCCTCTTAGTTTTTTCAATCCTGAGTTTCTTATAATAATCCAAAGAAAAGTTGGCAGCTTTTATATGATTACTCCAGATAATTGTTATTCTCTGAATAATCTTTAGCTCTTGCTCCTTTGAAGGTATAATCTTGTCTAATTGGATCCCATTTAATCATCCCACATTCCCTGCAAAACGCTACAGGCACATACTAAACAGGTGAAGTCTTGAAACTATGAGTTTAGTTTCAGAAGTGATTCCAACAGGAGGTTAATGAGGTGAATTTGGCAGGAAACATTCCCCATTAGGTGAAAGGTGCTGGCTTGAATGAAGTGGGAAGAATAAAGGAGAAGACTTTCCCTTAAACTTACTGGTTGATTTTTTTTCCAGATAAGAGCAGGCTGGTATAAGAAAGAAGAATATGAGCTTTATTGCTGCATGCTTCTGTGCATGTATTTTAGCCACTACATAGGTAGGGCACACTAAATATGTGCCCAAACATACACTATTTTCTATTTCTTTGTTTTGCAAACTGTCATTTCTTTCTTGTAAGTTTCTGCTGTTGAAAAGACTTCTGTATGTAATAATAGAACCGAGAAGTTTGATTTTTCCAATTGCACACCTTGAATTGATCTGCAATTGGTCTGAATTGTTTACTATTTCTCTGTCTTGTCAAAAAGTAAAATAGCAATAATACTTAGACTTATATACCACTTCACGGTGCTTTACAGTGCTCTCAAAGCAGTTTACAGACTCAGCATATTACCCTCAACAATCTGGGTCCTCTTTATAAGTTGGTCTTCTTCCCTTCTTAAGTAGGGTCGGATGGGTCAAGGCTTCCAAAGTTGATAACCAACACAGAATTTGCGCATAGTACGTAGCCCTTATCTTATCCCAATTCCGAATCAGTATATCCCTTATGTAGTGGTGAGTAAACTGTTTACTTGGAGGAGTACCTTCCCGCCAAAGAGCTGCATGCCATCCCTGCAGCAAATCAAATCCTTCCAAACTCAACAATCAATTATTCCTTAGACTTATCCATTCCTTGCCCCAAACTAAGAGGGCAGCCTGATAGTAAAGTTCCCAGTTCGGTAGGCCAAGGCCCCCTCTTTCCTTAATTTCTTGCATCATTTTTTCCCAATCCTGGGCCATTTCCCCTGCCAAACAAATCTAGAAACTACCCCCTCTAACTCTTTTAAAAATTTCAGCGAAAGTTTAACTGGTGCTGTCTGAAAAAGAAAATTCCATTTCGGCAAAACATAAGATTTCACCGTGGCTACCCTTCCTAATAATGACAACTGTATCCTACCCCATTTTTCCAGGTCCATTTTTGTTTGTATCAGTAATTTAGAATAATTATCCTCCCTAATACTTGAACATCTTCCGGTCAACCAGATTTCTAAATATTTCACCTTCTTCACGATTTTAAACCCTGTAGTGTCCTCTAACATCTGTTTACTTCTATTTGAAAGATTTTTCGTCAATATATTTGTCTTATCTTTATTTACTTTCAGACCAGCCACGTTTCCAAATTCCTCAATCCTTTTTAGTAATGCCGTGCTGGATTCCAGAGGGTTTTCCAAAACGAAGACCATATCATCTGCAAACGCCTGCAGTTTATAAATTTGGTCTCTTATCTGAAGCCCAGTAATCTCCTCATCTTTCCTTATTATTCTCAGTAGGGGTTCTAAGGTTAGGATAAATAAAAGTGGGGAGAGTGGACAACCCTGCCTAGTGCCCTTACAGATATCAAATTTGTCAGTAAAATTCCCATTTATCAACAATCTTGCTTCCTGCTTAGTATAGATTGCTTTAATCATATTACAGAATTTAGCTCCAAACTCCATATGTTCCAACTGACACATCAGGAAATCCCAATTAACCCTATCAAATGCTTTTAGAGCATCGATAAATATTAAAGCTAATTGTTTATCTGGTCGGCTTTCATAATACTCCAGAACATTTAATATAATTCTGAGATTATCTTTTATTTGTCTAGTGGGAAGGAACCCATTCTGGTCTGTATGTATGAATTGGTTTAAGTAAATTTTTAATCTATCTGCAATTATTGTTGCAAATATTTTATAATCTGAATTAAGAAGGGATATTGGCCTATAATTTTTAATATGCTTCGAAGGGAAGTCATGCTTAGGAATCAAACTAATATTTGCCTCCAACCAAGTTTGTGGGACTATAGCCTCATCCAAAATTTCATTAAATAGATCTTTCATATGTTCTCCCAACGATTCCACTAATACCTTATACAATTCTGCAGGAATTCCGTCAGTGCCTGGGGTTTTCTGACATTTCTGTTGTCTGACCGCTTTTTCAATTTCTGCTATTGTTATCTCCTGATCTAAAGCCTCTTTCTCATTAGGAAATAACTTAGGGAGGTCTGACTCCGTCAGGTATTGTTTAATCCTCTCCTCAAGAACCTTTTCTTCCTGATATAATTCTGTAAAAAACTCAATCGCTATCTTTTCTATCCCTTCTTTATCCCCTATCAGTGTCCCCCTCTTATCCTCTAACTGCTCAATTCTTCTACTTTCCTTCTCTTTCCTTATTCTATAGCTAAGCCATCTCCCTGGTTTATTGGCATATTCAAAATAGTTCTGCCTCACCACCCTAATTTGACGTGCTATTTTTTCTTGGTCCACAAGGTTGAGTTTATGCCTCCAAAAATCCACCTGCTCCTTTCCGTAAACTTTCTGTGGGTTTACCTGGAGAGCCTTCTCTGCCTTAGTAAGTTGCTCAACAATTTCCCTCCTACTTTCCTCCTCCTTCCTACGTTTAACTGCCATCTGTTTTATTATCAAGCCTCTCAAATAAGCTTTAGCCGTATCCCAAACTATTCGTAGGGGCATCCCTTCCGTCCTATTTTCTAAAAAAACAGACTCATCTCTTGTTTAATTTTTTGTAGAAAAACCGTATCCTTCAGGATCTCCAGGCTCATCATCCATCTACTCCTCACTCTACTCCCCCTTATCAATGTAATAGCCACCGGGTTGTGGTCCGCCCATTCGTTCGTCAAAATCATGGCATCTTTTGCATAAGATATCAGCCCATCCGACAACCATACCATATCCAACCTAGACCATGAGTTATGCCTGGGGGAGTAGTAGGTATAACGTTGAGAGGCTGGGTTAATCACACGCCATATGCTGTTGAAAAGACTTCTGTATGTAATAATAGAACCGAGAAGTTTGATTTTTCCAATTGCACACCTTGAATTGATCTGCAATTGGTCTGAATTGTTTACTATTTCTCTGTCTTGTCAAAAAGTAAAATAGCAATAATACTTAGACTTATATACCACTTCACGGTGCTTTACAGTGCTCTCAAAGCAGTTTACAGACTCAGCATATTACCCTCAACAATCTGGGTCCTCATTTTACCAACCTCAGAAGGATGGAAGGCCGAGTCAACCTTGAGCTGCTGGGAGTCAGCAGAATTAGCCTGCAATACTGCATTCTAACCATTGCGCTACCACAAAATGTGAAAGCCTTGATTGATCAAAGCATTGTAGAGGGCACTACTTATATAGGCACTTATGTTAATGACCATTGCATATAGAAGACTGTCACTTGGAATCTAAGAAGAATAATTGGTAAAGTCTTACTTTACTCCTGAAACTATTCCTCTAGTAATTTCATTAAATGTTAAAAGCAGGGCTTTTTTTCTCATAGAACGCTCAGAACGGAGTTCCGGCACCTTTTTTGGATGGAACCTTGTAGGGTAGGCAAGGCGGGTTGTATGACATGTGTGAGTTCTGGCACCTTTTTCTTTTACAAAAAAAGCACTGGTTAAAAGTTTTTCACACTGTAGCCTATTCTGGTGACATCAAGACTTGGTGTATACATTCCATCAAGTTCAGCAGGGGAGAACAAAAATTGAAAGTTAAACATGAATGACAAAGCCTTCTTACGTTTTAGCGTGCAGGAGTAATTACAGTTACAAGTTTGTGAGAGAAATCATAGCTGTAATTTTCAACTATTTTTATGTTCTTATAAAGGAACGTTAGAGAAATGTTTTTAGTGAAAAATAAAAGATAAATGCCTTCAAGCTAAGTGGAACTTTCTGGTAGCTGTGAGAAAAATGTGTACTACCTAGAAGTGAGACAGCCTTTTTTCCAAGGAAAGTGCTTGCATAAAAGATGTGAAATCATATTCTAGATAAGTAGTCTCTAATGAGCAGTGTCCAGCAGGTTTTTGGCTGATGTTAGAAGAAACATTAATTCCATTGATCTCTTTACAGATGTTTGCATTGTAAATAAAATGCCATTTTAAAAATTGTGGTTTGCTTTAAATCAAAGTTGCAATCATACACACATTTCCTTGGGAATAAATTTTAATAAAATCATTATAACTAATGCTGAGTAGAGATGTTTGGGACTGTGTTGTAAAATATTGTAAGGACTTTCCCACCCTTTTAAAAGCCATTCATTTTATAAAGAAAAATAATAACAAAAATGTGAATTGATGAACATATATTGACTCTATGAAATTGTGGTAAGAACACAAATGATAAAAATATTACTTTGGTTGTCATAGAAATGGCTCACTCCTGTTTATTATATAAAGGAAAAGAATAAACAGCTTGAGACACAGTTGAAAATGCATGTCACAGAATCGTCAGAATAAGGTTTCTAAAAGACATCACTGACGTTAGTTTACCAAGGGCAGAAAACCTGAGAACACAAATGGTATAAAAAGTGTTGTACAATGACTGGGATGGTAATTCAGCAGTATTGATGAGTCATATAACACTCTAGAAATTCACTGTAAGATTCTTTTGTAAGGATCTATATACGATGAAACTATATTTAGATATGAATAGCGGCTCAGTCTAGAAATCTATATGTTTATAAGGCATCATTTGTTTAATTTATGAACATCTTCTCCAAAGACCTCATAACAACATACACAGCCAATCCTTCTCCTGCAATTTGCAATCCTGGCTGAGTGGCACTGGAGACTATTCATACATGCATAGAATACATACGTTCTATACATACATGCATAGAATCAAAATCACAAGTCTTCCGGTTTGCGCTCGTGGTGCTGGCAGATGTGCAGAGAAAGCCTTCTCTTCGCCATCCAGTTTTCCTCCATTGGGAGACCCTGAAAAGGGTTGAAAGTCGCCCTGGAGGGGCAATGACTTTGAGGAGGCCCTCCAACTGATCGCAGAGGGGTGGCAGCCCCTCCATTTGATCCGGAACAGCTCTTTTGGAACGACGAAGAAAAGATCCGCTATCAACATGGCCAATCACTAAGCCGTTTCCAAAATTACCACCAAGCACAATGAAAGCAATGTGGAGGAATTGGGCAAGACCCTACCTTTCTTATTTCCCCAACTACCTTCCTGTGGGAGCGTTTTGAAAATTTCTTCCCGCCCTTTGGAATGGCGGCATTTGCCTACCTGGGGAGTTAAAGCTTTGAAAAGAAAAGTGTAACTAAACTAAATAACTAAATAATTGGACTTGCACCTTTTGGATATTTGGGGTCCCAAAAAGTTCCTATTTCTACAGTGACCTATTACCCTATCTATTTGTTAAGCTGGGGGGAAAAGGGGAAAAAATGTAAACTGGATAAAAGACTAATTTGAGTCTGGAAAAAGATTTTATATGCTATCGAGGATATCTTGTGGCAAACCCTAGTATAGCAAGGAAATTTCTCTTTCACTGTGAGATCTGGTTACAGCCTAAAATTTGTCCTTGGCACTATCTAAAAAAGATAAGAACTTGAAAAAGCTGTTAAAAAAAATTCTAGCAATAGTGGAGGTGGACATTCACTGACTCCTATTAAAAATAGCCTCCACTAAAGAACTATCTGTAAACACCTTAGAAATGGAGGAATACTATCTGCAACTTAACTATAAGCTTATACTTGAAAAAATCCTTGAAGCTACTGAGCTAATGAATTCCAGACTGAAAGACAAAGGTGCCAGCCTAAATTTATAAAATGAAGCCCTGATTTCAACTGATGGACCTACAATCCAAAAAGCAATAGAAGAAGAACAAATTAATATCATAGAGGACTCTAAAGAGCAAGTACAATTTACTGAGAACTTTGGTAGCCAAACCTTGATTTCAACTATAAAATCTACAACTCAAAAAACAACACAAGCTGAAGAAAGCAACACTAAGATGGAGGGTCCTAAAGACTTACAAGTACAGCATACTGAGAATTTAGACAACCAAACAACAACTACAACACTGGACATGACCTCTTACCCAAGTCAGATGAAACCGGAAGAAGAAGATCAGACTGAACCAATGACAAATATACTGAATCAAACATGGAGATTTGAACTATTAGAGCAATAATTCAATGATCACAAAGGGGCCAGTTCCTTTGAAAAATTGACAACTGGATGGTCTACTTTGACTCAAATAACATATGTAGGAATGAAGGGAGATCCACTTTAGGATTTAAAGGCACTGGTATGGAAGCCTGCCTGGCACAAAAAGAAAGCCAGAGTTAGACTTAAAAAATAGGGTTTTTTGATTTATAATGGAAGAGCCTAAAACTTTACTTAATGGGCTAAGGGGAGACTTTAAAAGATATTAATTGATTTAATATTTAGGATTTAGATCTATTAGAATATAGTTTTGAATTATAATATGGAAGTTGGATTGAGACAATAAAAGATATTTTATTAGTGATGAGGCACTAGGATGAGAAATAGAATATATTTGTGAAATATATTTGTAAAATAAAATAAGAATGTATTTAACTAAGCAATATGTGTATTTTAGATATGATAACTACTATGTGATGAAACGGGAAATTTGGGTTACCCGAAAGCTAAATATTATGGATCTTAAAAGCTAAATTGGAGCACTGTAATTGAAATTAGGTAAAATTTTAAAACAGGACATGATAAGTATAAGTAAAAATATATTGATAAATGTCTTAATTGATTGTGTTATAATTAGAAATGTATTAACCTGATTGTGATATAGTAATTAAGGGAAATAGAGAGGGAATTTTTGATGATGTAACCTGAGATGTGTACAAAAGATTTTGTTATTGGACTTTTGATTACCCAATCACCACGTTGCTTCCTAATTATTTGATGTAAAACTGGAAAATTAATAAAACTTGGGGTTTTTTTAAAAAAAAAGAATCAAAATCACGTGAAGTATTACTATAGCTTTATAAATCCTTAGTAGGGCCACACCTGAAATACTGCATCCAGTTTTGGTCACATTACAAAAAAGATGTGGAGACTTTGGAAAAAGTGCAAAGAAGAGCAACTAAGATGATTAAAGGCCTGGAGATATGAAGAACTGTTGCGGGAACTGGGTATGGCTACTCTAGAGAAAAGAAGAACTAGGGGTGACATGATAGCAGTATTCCAGTATTTGAGGGGCTGCCACAAAGAAGAGGGGGTCAATTTATTTTCCAAATCACTAGAAGGCTTTGGAAGGAAGAAACAATGGATGGAAACTAATCAAGGGGAAAAGCAACCTGGAATTAAGGAGAAACTTTCTAACAGTGAGGACAATTAACTAGTAGAATAGCTTGTCTTCAGAAGTTGTTGGTGCTTCATCATTGGAGGTTTTTAAAACTGCATGACATTTTTAAACAAGTCTAAAGAAAATATTAGGTGAAGATCCATAAGCCTACTGGATAGTAAGAAATCTGCAAACCATATCTTTTCTATTATTGCTGTGCTATGATATGAAAATAACAACAGCACATCTGACAAAATTATTTTTCTTTGCAGCTCTTGATGGTTGATAAATGCACTGATAGTTCTCAGCTCTAGCTCTGATCATCCAGAGCATTACTGGTACAAGATCTGCTGTAGAAAAAGAAAGTCAAGCACACTTCCTGGCTTCAAATATTTTTTTCTAATCAGTTGTTTACATTCCTGCCAATACAAATTACTGTACAAACAACAACCCCCCACATACTTTTGTGGACAAATATCTATGGCTGGGCTATGCAATATGTTCAAGTAACTGATTTTAAGTTACAATTTTTATAGAGTCATAGAATTCTTCCATCATCCTTTTGTAAGAAGTGTAGAAATGCAGGAAAATGTTAGCAGAAAGAAAAAAACTGCCCAATCTCTTCTGCCAACATCCAGCAGTAAAATCTTTTGTAGACTGCTAGTATCCTTGCTATGCTAATTTAGAAAGGTTACTTGAATAACTCTCAAAACAAAGAAATAATAAATGTGGTGAGCCATTGCTTCCAAAGAATAGCCTTCTTGGAGTATGCTCCTCTGATGTTCCACAATTTTGCATTAATCTCCTTTTATAATCTAGAAATAGCTAACAACTCATGTTGATGCAGTGCTACACAAAGAATCTATACAACCCTTGGCAACTTTAAGATGTGTGAAGTTTAAGCATAGAGAATTCTAAGAGTAGATGTCCACACATCTTAAAGTAGCCAAGGTTGAGAAACATTGCCATAGAAAATATTTTCTGTTTCCCTAATACTATCATGTCTGTCAGGTTGATTCAGTCAAAAATACTGTGTAAACGTGATCATGCACTTTCTGATCTGTTGCCAGTATCTATTAATTTGATGGATGCTACAGACTTTTCATTGATGGCTTATGGAGTGTTTGCCCCAGGAGATCATAAAAATCCTTTTATATGACTTTAAAATGAACTTTTAAAAACTTTATTCCCTATAGCTTGTTTAATTTCTCATGACCTGTGGTTCTCATTGTTAATTATTAATTTGTTGGATTTGTTTTAAACTGTTTTTAAATTTTCTGTTTTTATCACTTGCTAGAACCCGTGTTGTGTAGATGTACTATAAAATGATGGAATGAGAATAAATGGAATAAACATTGAATAGTATTTTATGTCAGCATTGCAGAATATAAATCTTTTTTCTACAGATGCATTTTTCAGAATATGGATATACTTTTTTGAGCATTTTTTTTCTTCCAAATTGGGTCTGATTCCTGGAGACTGCCTGGACAGATCTCTGCAATTTTCTTGAAAAGTTTTTCCAGAAGTGGTTTGCCATTGTCTCCTTCCTAGGGCTGAGAAAGAATGACTGGTCCAAGGTCACGCAGCTGGCTTTGTGTCTAAGGTGGGACTAGAACTGTAGCCTGTAACCACTACATCAAATTGGCTTTTTCATAATTTTAGCCTTCTTGTTGTTAGTTGCAAAATCGTGTTCAACCCATCGCGACCCTATAGACAATGTTCCTCCAGGCCTTCCTGTCCTCTACCATCTTCTGGAATCCATTTAAGCTCAAGCCTACTGCTTCAGTGACTCCATCCAGCCACCTCATTCTCTGTTGTCCCCTTCTTCTCTTGCCCTCAATCTTTCCCAGCATTAGGCTCTTCTCCAGTGAGTCCTTCCTTCTCATTAGGTGGCCAAAGTATTTGAGTTTCAACTTCAGGATCTGGCCCTCTAAAGAGCAGTCAGGGTTGATCTTATTTATTTATTTATTATTGGGACTTATATGCCGCCCTATCTCCCGAAGGACTCAGGGCGGCTAACAACAATAACGTACAATAAGTACAGAAGTTAAAATTAAAATTAAAATTAAAGGCCCCTGTAGAATAAATAAAAATTAAAATTAAAATAAATTAAAAATTAGAGTTAAAAATTAAAAACATAATTAAAATCCCTGTCAGTCTAGGTCAGCCAGGTGGAAAAGGAGTGTTTTGAGGCCGCGGCGAAAGGACCGGAGATCTGGGGCCATCTGAAGCTCAGGGGGGAGCTGGTTCCATAGGGCTGGTGCTCCCACAGAGAAGGCTCTTCCCCTGGGGGTCGCTAGCTGACATTGTCTAGCCGACGGTACCCTGAGGAGGCCTTCTCTGTGTGAGCGTACTGGGCGATGGGAAGTCATTCCTGGCAGCAGATGGTCCTGCAAGTATCCTGGGCCTAAGCCATGTAGGACTTTAAAGGTAAGTACCAGCACCTTAAATCTCACCCGGAGGACAACCGGTAACCAATGCAGCTCACGCAGGAGGGGTGTAATATGGGAGTATCGGGTTGCTCCCATCACTACCCGTGTGGCCGCACTCTGCACCAGCTGAAGTCTCCGGGTGGTTTTTAAGAGTAGCCCCATGTAGAGAGCATTGCAGTAATCTATACGTGAGGTAACGAGTGCGTGGGTGACTGTACGTAGGGCATCTCGGTCCAGAAAGGGGCGCAACTGGCGTACCAGGCGAACCTGGGCAAATGCCCCCCTAGCCACGACTCCAATATGATCTTCAAAACTGAGTCATGAATCCAGGAGGACGCCTAGATTGCGTGCTCTATCAACGGGAGGTAATATCTCTCCTCCTATAACCAAAGATGGAACCTCTTGGAGTAAACGAGTTGCCAGTACGTAAAGCCACTCAGTCTTGGCTGGGTTGAGCCGGAGCCTGTTCTTTCCCATCCAAATCTGTACCGCTTCCAGGCAACGGGACATCACATCGAGGGCATCACTGGGTTAGTTCGGGGTGGAGATGAAAAGCTGGGTATCATCAGCATATTGATGATACTTCACCCCGAAGCCACGGATGATCTCTCCCAGTGGCCTCATATAGATGTTGAACAGGAGAGGCGAGAGTACCGACCCCTGAGGCACCCCACAGCTAAGGGGCCTAGGGGTTGACCTCTGTCCCCGTCAACACCATCTGCGAACAGCCCGAGAGGTAGGAGGAGAACCACCGCAAAACGGTGCCTCCCACTCCCAACCCCTCAAGACGACGCAGCAAGATACCGTGGTCGATGGTATCAAAAGCTGCTGAGAGATCTAATAGGACCAGGACAGAGGAATAACCCCTATCTCGGGCCCGCCAGAGATCATTCACCAGCGCGACCAATGCCGTCTCCGTGCTATACCCGGGCCTGAAACCCGATTGGTACGGATCCAGATACTCAGTTTCCTCCAGGAACAAAGGGAGCTGCCGTGCCACCACGCTCTCAACAAACTTCGCAAGAAAGCGAAGGTTGGAGACAGGACGAAAGTTATTTAAAATAGCTGGATCCAATGCAGGTTTCTTAAGGAGGGGCCTTACCACCGCCTCTTTCAAGGTGGCAGGGAAGTACCCTTCACTCAGTGAGGCATTGATAACTGCTAGGAGCCAGCCTCGTGTAACCTCCCAAGACGCATAGACCAGCCAGGAGGGACACGGGTCCAACAGACATGTGGCGGCACTTAATTTCCCCATGATCCTGTCCACTTCATCCGGAGTCACAGGATCAAACTCTTCCCAAATGTTCTCGGCCAGACCCGTCGTTTTCCTCTCGTCAGATACTGCCCAGTCAGAGATAAAAATAAGATCAGGAGTGTTTCCCCCCTTGTGAGTTGGGTCCTGAATAATTTGGGTCAGGTCCATGGCCATCATGGAAGCCATGAACTTTCGGGCCACCTCCGACGTACCGCCCAGGGAAGGCAGATTAAAATCTCCCAGAACCATAAGTTCTCCTTTAGGACTGACCGGTTCCATTAAATCAAGAATGAGTAGAAGATATATTGGCAAAAGTAGAATTTCTGACTCCCAAAAGACTAACAGCTGCCAAATCTATAAATATTTCTACCACAAAATAGATTGCTCAAAAAGAACAACTAGGAGAAAATCAAGAGTAGATTTTTAGGAAAGAAGTTAGGGATATAATTCTGGGACCAACCACAAATTTATGGACAAAGCATATGTGTTCTTAAAACTTTTTGCACGTACAGTATGCCTACTGAAATAAATATTTGCATCTGACTGCTGCTGGTGGATTTCAAAATTCTATTAATATACAAGTCTCAAGTCTGCCTTCCCCTATCAATCTCTCTATGGCATCTATAGTACTTTACTTCTATCTCCAGCTTAGTCTTCTCTGCTAAATGTTTAATGCTACAGTATCAGATTGGGAGCATGAGAATTTCCACAGTAGAAGTGCCCTGTGATAATGGTTAAAGGTTAATATCTGTATATCCTCTGAAAAACCATTAGGGCTTCAATGGTAAAAAAGGAAATAAATAAGAGGTGTGTGTGTGTGTGTGTGTGTGTGTGTGTGTGTGTGTGTGTGTGAGAGAGAGAGAGAGAGAGAGAGAGAGAGAGAGAGAGAGAGAAACATGGGGTTCTATAATTCTTTTGGACATAATTTATTTTTAAATGAAGAAGAGATAATTTATGTTTCAGCTACAGAACAGAAAAGGAGCTACCTTGATTTCTCAGCTATTGGGCCTAAAATTTGTGTATCTCACTTATAGGTAAGGTAAAGGTAAAGGTTCCCCCACACATGCGTGCTAGTCGTTTCCAACTCTAGGGGCCGGTGCTCATCTCCGTTTCAAAGCCGAAGAGCCAGCACTTGTCCGAGGACATCTCCGTAGTCATGTGGCCAGCATGACTAGACGCCAAAGGCGCACGGAACACTGTTACCTTCCCACCGTAGTGGTCCCTATTTTTCTACTTGCATTTTTACGTGCTTTCGAACTGCTAGGTTGGCAGAAGCTGGGACGAGTAACAGGCGCTCACTCTGTTACGCGGCACTCGGGATTTGACCCGCCAAACTGCCGACCATCTGATCGACAGGCTCAGCGTCCTAACCCACTTATACACTTGTGTAAATCATGCAATGCTTCCTGGTGGTCCATGTTACTGAAAATACCATATGTGATATACACTGTAAAAATAGAGAAATTCCCCTCCATATGCACACGCTGCCCTGAGAGATTTGTAAAAGAGAAAATTATGTAAAACTGCATACCTGAGGGCATGACATAATGTAATGCCTGTGTCTCTCTTCTCTGAGTGCTTAGAGGCAGGTGGGTTTTATATACCAGTGGTTTTCAGCTTGGGGTCCGCGAAGGCTTAAAGAAATGTTGTGATTTAAATCTTGAGTTACGTCTTGGAGTCCGTGGCCATAAAAGGCATTTAAAAGGGTTGGTGGTGATGAAAAAAGTTGAGAACCATTGGTATATATACTATTCTGAAAATGTTTAGTTAGAACTGTCAGAAATTTGGAGACTGGAGGAAGAATAATGTTGGGTGATTATGCTTTATAGAGGTCATCTGCTGGGATAAGATGACAAAGAAGTGGGGTCCCTCTAATCTAACTGGGACTGAGTTGGAGTGGCCTCTCAAAGCAATTCTGGTATGTTTTGGGTGAATCTGGAATGTTTTGAGGGTGGTATGAATGTTGATAAGAGGTAGACTGCTTTAACTAATGGCTATTCCCTCTCCTGGGGGTGCAAACTTTATGGTGGAAATGGAAAAGATGGAGTGATCCTGAAGAAACCAATAGTGACTTAGTGTTGGGTATTGTAATGATATTGCATGACAATGGGTAGGGGAGGAATGTCTGAATGAAAGGGTGACAGCAATTTAGTGCAGCTTCCCACTTCTGGTCCTGTTTCTCGATATTGAATACTAGAAACCTTGACTTCATGCTACCAGATCTGTCCTAAATAAGATGGTAGTAGATTAGCCTAGCTTGTATAACTTGGATGGCCATAAAGGCAGTTCCCATTTAATAACTACGAATTAAGCAATGTGCGACCATTTTAACCTGGTGTTTGGATGGGAACAATCAACTTTAGCTGAACCCATGCAACCCACCCTTAGTTTAGACGCTTCTGGTTCTAGGATTCTATTACTTTTAGTGCTGGATGGCACTATCTCCTGTTAGCAATCTGGCTGGATTCACAATTCCTGCTCAAAGTCATGGCTAGGAGGGTCTTTGCATAGCTTTGTGTTGTGCACCAATTGTGCCCATCCTTAGATCAAGGTGATGGTCACTGTCACTCACAACCCTAATCACCTCCCATTTGGATTTCTGTAATGCACTCCACATGGGGCTACCTTTGAGGACTGCCTGGAAGCTTCAGCTTCTTGAAAATGCAATGGCATGGGCAGTTATCTGTTCCCCTAGAGCAGACATGTCAAACACAAGGCCCGGGGGCCGGATCTGGCCCGCAAAGTGGTTTTATGCGGCCCGCGAAGCCATCCTGGAAACAGTGAGGGAACGGCCCCCACTGCCTTGGCCCTGGCCCAGAGACCCTCCTTCTGCCAGAGACCCTCAGATCTGTCCCACTCCTGCCCAGGCCCCCATAGGCACCCTTGATGCGAACGATGTAGAGCTGGCCGTGCCCACCCAGTAGGCCATACGTACTCTAGCCATGCCCACCCAGTAGGCCACACCCACCCTGGCCATACCCACCCGGCCCCCTGAGGGCAACCGCAATGCTGATGCGGCCCTCAATGAAATTGAGTTTGACACCCCTGCCCTAGAGTGTTACATATTACGCCTCTGCTTTGCAAGCTGCATTGGTTGCTGGTTTGTTTCCAGCTTCAGTTTAAGGTGCTACTTTTGACCTTTAAAGCTCTTCATGGCATGGGGTTGGTTATCTGAGGGACCACTCTCCCCAATTACATCTCCCTGATTACAACAGGTCTGGCAGGGAAGGCACGTTGCAAGTCACATCAGCCAGGAATTACATTTGTTGGATCCCAGGAGGCTGTCCTTGTTTGTTATAGCACCCACCTTGGTGAATTTTCTTCCCTGCAAATGAGATTAGCTCCATTCCTCTCAACATTCTGCAAGTCCCACAAGTTTTATTTATTTTATTTATATTTTCTATTTCTAAAGTGCTCATCTCCCTCTTTTGGCTATGTTATCCAGCATGGGGGTTCCCAGGGAACTTGGGAAATTTTGCAATGGCTTCCTTACTGTGGTTAATATAATCTTCTTGTGTCTTGGATGCCTTTTAATAGTTATTTTGTATTGTGAGTTTTTTATGTATTTATGTTTTTTAATTAAGTATTGTACACGACTTACATGTGAGATGAGTGGTTGTACAAATATGATAAAAATAAATACGACAAAAAGCAAAATACCCCGTCAGATTAATAACCAATCACATTTATAATCAGCATAAAACCCCAGACAAAGAAAGCATCAAAAACAAAACAAAATAAAAAATAATTGATATGGGGAGGGGGGGGGAAAGAATAAGATGATATCAAGTAAGAACATGACCAAAAGCTGTCTGAAATAATTCAGTTTTTGATATATTTCTAAAATCCAGCAAAAAGGAAACTAGCCTGACCGCCATCAGGAGACTGTCCTAAAGCAACATGGCTGTCATTGATAAGTAATCCCTTCTAGTTTCAGCCTTGGAGATGTCTCAGAAATATGGGCTTTAAAATAGTTTTTTCTTGGATGTTTGAACATATTGACACTGGTTGGAGGACAAACTTTCTAGTAACCTTTGGAATTTAAAATCCAAAAGCTGCAGTGTTTAGATCAGTATTTTTCTAGCTTGGCAATTTTAAGTTGTATGGACTTCAAGTCAACATGCCAGCAAGGGAATTTGGATGTCCACGCATCTTAAAGTTGCCAGATTTAAAAAACACCATCCTAGAATACCTTGTAGCCTATTAGAACATCCAGGGAGAAGCTACTTACAGTCCCACATTTCCAAAAGATTGGAGGGGCTGAAGTTCCAGGTGCTGCTTTTCCATAACAGAACCAGTCCTTTGGAGCAGTCTCTCAACAGAAATCAATCTCGGCTTCCTGCTTGCTAGTTTTCAAAGAAAGTGCTGAAAACAGAACTATGGTAGATGGCATTCTCTTGAGTTTGTATAGTGTATTATTTTCCCCTACTTTTTATTTTTTTATCCACATCTTACTGTCTTTTGTTTATAATATTTCTTGCTGGTTGGGGTATATGCTGCAGAGACAATTATGTTTATAATTGGTTTTAATCAATTATTCAATTATGAATTAATTATTATAATTGTCTTTAACTTGTTTTATATTCTGTGCAAGCTACAAAGAGCCATTTGATTGGAGTGGGGTGAATTTTGAAACTAAAGGAAATAAATAAATAATGGTCCTCTTTGCTAGAGAGAAGAAAAGCCAAACAATGTAAAAGTGTTTTTTTTTTGAACTGGGATTTTTGGAACAGGGAAGATGCAGAAGATCATCTCTTATGAGCTAGCCCAGTGTTTCTCAACATTGGCAACTTTTAAGATATGTGTTCTTCAACTCCCAGAATTCCCCAACCAGGTATTGCAGTGACTGAGGATAGAAGTCACTGAGCATCCATGTTGTGTAAATGCAATCAATGACTTGGCTATGACAGCTGTTAATCTTCATACTATATTTTCCACCTAGATTTCCTAACCACTTTTTGTTCGTTCATTTCTTTTGAGAAATTTAGATGCTGCTGCAATTCAGGTTTTCCTCATCCTCTCATGAGTCTATCCCACCCCCATCTGAAAAACATTTGGAGATTTTGAAAAGGGTGGGGGCATGAGCAGTTGCGGGGCTTGTGAAACATTTAGTCCCTTTTGCCTTTTATTGGATACTTCCTGTTTACAGATCCTGATGTTTTAATTTTTCCTGCTGCTAAAAACTCAAATATTAGTAACAGCATGCCTTAATAGCTGCAGTGCTGCCAAGGAAATTCTTTGCGATAGATTTTTTTCATGTCTTTTTTTTCTTTTTGCTGTTATAGAAGAACAGCAATTTTGCTAAAGAAAGGAAAGAAAAATACATGCACGGGAACCAGTAATTAACCCTCCATTAAACCGAAATTCACACTGGGGCAATTCAGGAAGACTACTCTAAGAGTAAATAAGAGAAGGTATTTAACTATTTGGAATCATAAATGACAGGAAGCAATGGGCTTGCAATGAAGGAACTATTAATATTAGAAAAGCCTGTATAAAAGGAACACTTATTTTTCAGTAAACTTTACAAAAGAATTTTGACAATTGTGGAGTATATTTCAGTTCACATACTGTGAAAGAGATATCTTCATTTTGCTTCTAGGTCATCACTTTAACAATTTTTCATTTTTTTGTGTATGGGAATAGCCTGGGTACCCTTATTATCAGAGGCTTTTCTGAAACTGAATTCCTGAAGACAAATAAGTGAATGCAGAGCTCTCTAGAGTTCTCAGCCCACTTCCCCTTTTATTTCATCCAATTTTTCTCAGTATTGTATTTTTTAAACCTATATAATAGTATGAGGGGAAGGAAGCCTCTGTGGGATATCTTAAGAGCCATTCCATATCTTACTACTTTAATTCGCTCCCCTATATTTTGAAAAAGGGACGCGGTGGCTCAGTGGGTTAGGACGCTGAGCTTGTCGATCGGAAGGTCGGCAGTTTGGCGGGTCAAATTCCGAGTGCCACGTAACAGAGTGAGCGCCTGTTACTCGTCCCAGCTTCTGCCAACCTAGCAGTTCAAAAGCACGTCAAAACGCAAGTAGAAAAATAGGGACCAGTACGGTGGGAAGGTAACAGCGCTCCGTGTGCCTTTGGCGTCTAGTCATGCCAGCCACATGACCACGGAGACGTCCTCCAACAAGCGCTGGCTCTTCGGCTTTGAAACGGAGATGAGCACCGGCCCCTAGAGTCGGAAACGACTAGCACGCATGTGCGGGGGAACCTTTACCTTTACCTATATTTTGAATTCACGCTTTTGAATTAAATACAGTAGCATAGGAAAGGGCCATATAGCCCTTTGAGCCAAAATCCCTGCTAATGCATGGACCCAAAATTAAAGCAACCCAAAAGTTAGTTGCCTAGTTTTCTTAATATATCTAATGAAAGAGAACCCATCACCTCTCTGGAAAATTGGTTCCACTCTGTCCAATGAGCTGGAACAGAAAACTTAAGTGCAGATGTTAGTGCTATTTGGGCAGCCTTCCTCACAAATTAACCACTGATGAAGTAGACTTATATCCACTTTCAACTCAACAACTGCATCCAGAACTCTTGAAGGAGGATGCAAATGTCATTTGGGAGTCCCTTTCTGAGTCCTTGCAAACCATAGAAGAGGGGTGTCAAACTGCAAGCCCGCGGGCCAGACGCATCACACAGAAGCCACATCCACCCCATTGCCGGCAATGACAAAACCATCCCGATACATTGCACAATGTCACGTGATGTCACGAGTTTGACATGTCTGCCATAGAGGATAAGCATAGTGCCAGAAAAGTGGCAGACAAATATTTTTGAAATGGAAATAGGAAAAACAAAATACTCACTTGCAACCTAGGTCCCCTCCTTTTATAAGCAAAGGCCTCCCCTAACCCACAAACAAAGTTACAGCAGATGCCTAAAAAGCCTTTCATCTAATGGAGGCTAAAGATGACAAAAGCACATCTCCACAGAAAGCAAACCAAGAAGCAAAACCGCTTCAAGATAAATCTCCTAAATCACAGTAATATGCAAGACCCCTTGTGCAATGCCACACCTAGGAAGATGTAACATATATATCATGATCAAACCCCATTTTTGACTTCTCATGCTCCCAGGGCAAGAGCATCTGAATTTACATATTTAACAAGCTTTACATCCGGTATAATGCCTTCAATTGGATAATACACGGATGAGAGTGAGTGCAAGGCAGCTCAGGACAATATGGCCGGCTGAGGCGAACAGACCTGTGACGTGCTCTTTGAGCAGAGCGCAAAAAACGCCGGCAGTATAAACGTGTTCCCTCATCTCCAGCAATTTTACTCTAGGTATATTAAACTGGTTAGTTTTTGACTCTATCCCACTCTAATGGCAGAAAGTGAAGAGGAACTAAAGAGCCTCTTGTTGTGGGTGAAGGAGAGTGCAAAAGTTGGCTTGAAATTTAACATTAAGAAAACCAAGATCATGGCATCTGGCCCTCTCAATTCCTGGCAAATAGATGGGGAAGAAATGGAGGTAGTGACAGATTTTATTTTCCTGGGCTCCAAGATCACTGCAGATGGGGACTGAGCCAAGAAATTAAAAGACGCTCCTGGGGAGAAAAGCCATGGCAAATCTAGACAGCACACTAAAAAGCAGAGATCACCCTGCCAACAAAAGTGCGTATAGTCAAGGCTATGGTCTTCCCAGTTGCAATGTAGGGCTGTGAAAGCTAGACCATAAGAAAGGCTGAGCGCCAAAGAATTGAGGCCTTTGAACTCCAGTGCTAGAGAAGACTCCTGCGAGTCCCTTGGACAGCAAGGCTATCAAACCGGTCAGTCCTAGAGGAGATCAACCCTGACTGCTCTTTAGAAGGCCAGATCCTGAAGCTGAAACTCAGATACTTTGGCCACCTAATGAGAAGGAAGGACTCACTGGAGAAGAGCCTAATGCTGGGAAAGATTGAGGGCAAGAGAAGAAGGGGACGAGAGAGAATGAGGTGGCTGGATGGAGTCACTGAAGCCAGAGGCGTGTGCCTAAATGGGCTCCAGAAGATGGTAGAGGACAGAAAGGCCTGGAGGAACGTTGTCCATGGGGTCGCGATGGGTCGGACATGACTTCGCAGCTAACAACAACAAAATATATGTATGTATGTAACCTAACTCTTATAATTGATACTTTTATGAGTCCATCTGTTATAGAGAGCTACTTATAAGCAAATGCTTAAGCATTTCATTCTTGCTAAGCTCATACATTGTACTAATCCAAGGTTTGTTTAAGTAAAGTTTAACAAACCACGACTAGGCTCACATAGTAAACACTTTTAGCTAGATTCACACTAACATCATTGTTTAAAAAGTTTTGCTCAGTCACAGCTTACCACAATAAGTGAATCAAATGGAACCTCTGTACTAGGAATGTGGCACCTGTTCTGTATGTGATGCAGCTGTTTCAGGGTAGACTATGCCTGAGCTGAAACACAAATATTTCAATACTCTGCGCAGAATCAGAAGTGCTGTTCAATATTGGTGTTCTGGAGAGAAGCAATAGACAGAAAAGGTCTGCATCTCTGGAAGTGGTGGCTGAGAGGAGGAACAGAAGGGGTCACTGAACCAGTGGGATATGACATACTGGGAGAAGGGAGTGAGATGCTGTACACCAATTTTTCCTCACACTGGGATCCTTTCGGACTTCAGGTTTTGTTTCCGCCGAACGAGAGCAAGCAGTAACAGCTCAGTAAAAGTTATGGCTTATTTTGGCTTTGAAATAAAACATACTTTTCCTTTCGTGCATAGCCCTAAATGGGAACTTTTACTTTGTGTGTACACCAAAAACACATCGTATTCGCTGAACTAGAATCGGGAATCTGTTGCAGGTAGAAGTACGTATTCCCTCACTAATCTGCCCACAACTCCCTTTCAACGAAGAGAATCAGGACTACTACTTGCTCGATCACTTTCGCAAGGCCAGCCCGGGAGAATAAACTCACAGTTCCGGGTGTCCCTGAAACCCAAAATCTGTATTCACTGAATAACTGATGGTTGGGATAAGCCTGTCGTGCAAATCTGCCGTTGTCCTGAGAAGCTGCTAAAGAAAAATGCGTCAATTTAAGGCTTTAGCCTGCACCTCTTCTTAATCCACTGCGCCAAGTCCGAGCAAAGCCCCGCAGTCCCAGACTTTGCTCCACGTGAGCAGCGCTGTGGCATTCGGGATTGGTACTCCTCCCTTTCCTGGTCTGCTCGGCGCCTGCGTAGTAGCGTCTGCAGGGCCTTTGACCGCTTCCGGGTGGGGTTGGCAGTCCAGCTCGCGACTCGGATGAGCCTGCGGGGCTTCGGGCGGGGAAACCGGGCGACGCCATGGCCTGCACTCTCGTGCCTTTCTGCAGCTTCCAGGACCTCGAGTCGGCGCGGGATTTCCTGTGCTCTCATCTTCGGCAGAGTGGCGCGGGGGAACCGTGGGGTGCCAAGGAATGTGGCGGTGAGCCTCGACCGCTGGGTCCGAGTGGGAAGAGATGGGTGGTTGTGACGGTACTTTGCATTACGTCCTCTGCCCGCCCTCTTTGCCCGTGAGGGACTTGCCTTCATCCATCCTTCCACTTCTTTTAGCTCTAGGTTTGCATGTAAAGAAGTATAAGCAGAGTTGGGGTCGTCATCCCTTCAACTTAATCTCCCCAGGCAGGCTGTTTTTCAGTGGGTCTATGCCTGTAACCTTTGAACTCTGGTGCTGGAGAAGACTCCTGCGAGTCCCTTGGACTGCAAGGCGATCAAACCGGGTCAGTCCTAGAGGAGATCAACCCTGACTGCTCTTTAGAAGGCCAGATCCTGAAGCTAAAACTCAGATACTTTGGCCACCTAATGAGAAGGAAGGACTCACTGGAGAAGAGCCTAATGCTGGGAAAGATTGAGGGCAAGAGAAGAAGGGGACGAGAGAGAATGAGGTGGCTGGACGAAGTCACTGAAGCAGTAGGCGTGAGCTTAAATGGACTCCAGAAGATGGTAGAGGCCAGGAAGGCCTGGAGGAACGCTGTCCATAGGGTCGCGATGGGTTGGACACGACTTCGCAACTAACAACAACAACAATGCCTGTAAAAGGGACCGGTGGCTCAGTGGGTTAGGACACTGAGCTTGTTTATTTTTTTCATCTTAAATCCATTATATATAAGGCAGTTAGGCCAGATGTTATGGCACAGAGCCTTGAGGCCATATTGAATGATATAGTTTGAGACAAGCAAATAACAAAAATAAATATGATAAATATATAAATATGACAAATACACATATGAAAGCATCATTCAAACATAATGTGAACATTAAATTTCAAAGTGAATTGTTAAAAGAAAAATGGATACACTACTGTATTCTTTCTATGAAAATATATATTTCAGTTCACAGAACTTTGTTGAACTGAAAACAATTTTTCCCTATTTAGCATTCCAGCTAGTGAAGAGAAAGATTAAAAAAACCATCTCATACAGGCAGTCATACATTTTGTCCAGACCAGAGTTATAATGACCAATAGTTATTAAAATAGTCCATGAGAGACAGAATGTCTGTTGTTGTATTATTGTATTGTTATATTATTGTATATATGTATCCCATGTAAAGGTAAAGGTAAAGGTTCCCCCACACATTCGTGCTAGTCGTTTCCAACTCTAGGGGCTGGTGCTCATCTCCGTTTCAAAGCTGAAGAGCCAGTGCTTGTCCGAAGACGTCTCCGTGGTCATGTGGCCGGCATGACTAGACGCCAAAGGCGCACGGAACGCTGTTACCTTCCCACCGTAGTGGTCCCTATTTTTCTACTTGCATTTTTACGTGCTTTTGAACTGCTTGGTTGGCAGAAGCTGGGACGAGTAACAGGCGCTCACTCTGTTACGCAGCACTCGGGATTCGACCCACCAAACTGCCGACCTTCTGATTGACAAGCTTAGCGGTGGCTCAGTGGGTTAGGCTTTGAAACGGAGATGAGCACCGGCCCCTAGAGTTGGAAATGACTAGCACGCATGTGCGGGGGAACCTTTACCTTTTATGCCTGTAGAAAGACCATAGAAAAGGTAAATATATGTGTTAGATATGGTGCTTTTATCCTTGACTGCAGTTAAGTAGTCCATGTATTTCCCTTTTCCCTCCACCTATATGCACCAGTTAATGTGATAAGGAACCACATGTGTATTGAGTTACATATTTTTGATTCAGGATCAGCTGCTGGTGGGTGGAATCTGCAGCAATCAGTCACTAAGTTGACAGTGTACCAGTTTCATAAAAGAACCTAGTTCTATTAGGGCCGGCTGGTTATTTAATATCCTGGTTATGATCGGGAGAGTTATTGTGGATCCTGCAGGTGCTGACTGAACTTAATCAATGTTTTAATGAAAAACATTTAGGCTGACTAGATCTGACATAATGATTTTTGAAATCAAAGACAGCATTTCCACAAAGAATAGCAAACTCTGAATGGCAACATTTGTGTTAAAATAAGTAAAACAAACACATCCTAAGTACAATTTGGAGAGCCAGTTTGGTGTAGTGATTAAGGCATCAGACTAGAAAATGGATGACTGTGAATTATAGTATTGCCTTAGAAGCAAAGCCAACTGGGTGACCTTGGGCCAGTCACCCCTTCTCAGCCCTTAGGGAAACAAGCAATGACTTACCAGTTCCAAAATCTGGCCAAGAAAACTGCCAGGACTTGAACAGGCAGTTGCCAGGAGTAAAAAATACATGAAGGCATCTAAATGCAAGCGCGCGTGCGCACACACACACGCACACATGATTTAGCACAAGATTCACATAGGCCTAAGACAGGGGTAGGCAACCTTGGCTCTTTTATGATTCGTGGACTTCAACTCCCAGAATTCCTGAGTCAGCTATGCTGGCTCAGGAATTCTGGGAGTTGAAGTCCACAAATCATAAAAGAGCCAAGGTTGCCTACCCCTGGCCTAGGAGCTATTGATGAAGAATATGGATTCTATAGATAGTTTATTTTCTAACAGAGCAGAATATATGTATGAATGAATGGATGAACGAATGAATGAACCTTTATTGTCAAAAGTACAACCATGTATACATTGAGATTGGCTGAGCCTCCCTTCGTGCCCCCACCCCCAACTTACAGTGACACAAACCTTCCATCTTATTACACCCTGTGAGCTAATTGCACAACGCACCGGCCTCGCAAGTCAATTATGCATAAAGTTTATATTATTAAGTTTATATTATATTATATTAAATTATTTCCCATTCAAAAGCCTAACAGCCCATGGATAAAAGCTGTTCTTCAGCCTGTTAGTACGGCTGGCTATACTTCTATATCTCCTACCCAATGGTAGGAGAGTAAAGAGATACCGTCCACGGTGTGAGTCATCCCTGAGAATTTTCCTCACTCTTCCAAGGCAGCGAGCCCACAATGTCTTGTGCTGTGCTCACCACCCTCTGTAATACTTTCCTATCTGCGGCTGTCAGACCAGCATACCAAACCAGCGTTGAACTGTAGAGTCCTTGATGCTTAGTTGTTTGCTTGCAGACTTTTCATTACCTGACTCTAGGTGACAATGCTGATGATATTACCAACACTGATGATGTTTCCTAGTCAGGTAAGGAAACATCTGCAAGCAAACAACTAAGCTCAGAAGGCACAAAAGATTCCACAGTTTATTTTCGCTTTGCAAACTTTTTGTGTAGCTCAAACACCACATATGCATCAAAAGATCTGTAACAGAAGTCTGGATGTCTTGATTTTTGAGGTGATACCCAGTGTTAATTAAATAACTAAATTATGCCAGTTTTGTACATCACAATAAACTAGTAAAGTTATCAGTGAACAGTGATTTTAGATTGGAAAACTTTATAATCCAGTACTTCTCAAACCTGCAATTTTATTGAAAAGTTTTAACATACAGTTTATCTTTAACAGTCCCCCCTCCCCCTCCCCTCTCCCTCCCTCCCTACCCCTCCCCCCCTCCCCCCCCCACTTCCCAGAGCTAAATACAAGGTATAGAAAAAAAACAACAATCATAAACAACCATATACTAACAACCATAAACTCTAAAATCCATCACTCTCTAGCTTATACAGGATAATACAAACCTTAATGATATTAAATATATATAGAAAAGAAAAAAAGAGAAAAAGAAAAAAAAAGGAAATAAAGAAAGAAAAAGCGAAGGAAGGCTTATTCAAATGCTACATGAAACTTCTTAACCCTATATTTGTTCTGGATGTACTCAACCCATTTTCTCCATTCCATAATATAACGTTCTTGCGAGTGATCTTTCAAGTAAGCCGAAATCTTTGCCATCTCTGCCAGGTCGGAAACCTTTAAAGTCCATTCTTCTATAGTCGGCAATTCCTCTTTCTTCCAATACTGACCTATTAAAAGTCTTGCTGCCGTGATTAAATTCAACATCAGCTTGGTGTCCACAACCGTAGCATCTGTAATTATTCCCAACAAGAAGAGTTGCGGACAAAACTTTATCCTTTGCTTGAAAATCTTCTGCATATTCCACCAAATTTTTATCCAGAAGGCCTTAACCTTTTTACAAGTCCACCATACATGAAAATATGTTGCATCTTCATCACCACACCTCCAACATTTTGGTTGATAATTCGGATACATGCTTGCAAGCTTTTTAGGATCTAAATGCCATCTATAAAACATTTTATAAAAGTTCTCTCTTAGATTTTGAGCTTGTGTAAATTTTACATTCCTCACCCAAATCTTTTCCCACGTGTCCATTGTAATAACTTCTTGAATATTTTGGGCCCATTTTATCATACAATCCTTAACGAGTTCTGTTTCTGAGTCAATCTCTATCAATGCAAGATATATCCGTTTAATATGTGCTGGACCCTGATTTCTGATTTGCTTTATCAGATTTTCATCAGTCATTGTAAAACCATTTTTCTGATCTTCTTTCCACCTGGCCCGTAGCTGTGTATATTGAAACCAATTCTGAACAATCTTCTCATCTCGCAAGAAACTATATGGTTTCAAACACCAGACATTTCTTTCCAAGTTTAGAATCTCCTTGTACGTAGTCACATCATGTTAAACCTGCAATTTTAAACTGTGTGGACTTCAAGTTCATGAGCCTGCATGGGAATTGAATTCATCACATCCACAATTCTGGGAGTTGAAGTCCACATATGTTAAAAGTTGCTAATTTTGAGAAGCCAAGGTAGATGGGCTAATGAGCTATTATACTTAACTAATTTTGTTTTGGGTAATGTGAGCAGTGTAATAATAATTAGAAATACTCTAATTCGGGAAGAAATCTACAAGTCCTATTTAAATCTTAAATCAGAAACAGAAAGGTCTCTGAATTTATTCATACTTCTTCTGTTTTAATTGACCTAATTCTTTGCTAACACAGGAACATCTAAATAGGGTTGCTTTATTAGCTAAGAAGTTCACTTTTGCTCTCTAATAACCAGCCTTAGCTAAACAATCATAATTTATCTTCAGTGATGGTTAACCAAAACAAGATATCAGAAGATTCAATGGTTATATATTTTCCCATGAATTGGAAAAGTTCTCAGCAAGCAAAATACAGTCCCCGGTGCAGTTTACCCTTTCTGGAAAAATATATTCTCATGTAGTTTATTTATTTGTACTCTATTTTATTCCACTAATTTGTCATGCGTAATATGACATAATATTCTCATGCCTTACCCTGTACAACAAAAAGTGCATATATTGGTGGATAGCAGTTTGGCTCTGGGAAGTTGGTCATGAGTAAGATGAGACAAATCTTTCATTCATTTGCTCTGCCATGCTTATTAAGATGGCATGGAGATGATGAACACCTGGCATTTATTTTGCACTTAATGTGGATTCTTTTTTCTTCATATGTTGTAACAAAGTTTTGTGAAATGTAACAAACTAAAAATCAAGATACCTGTCTATAGGCGAATAGGAGAAAAAGAAGATGTTGGATAATATAGATAAGGCTCATCTATTGCACTCCAGATTTGCTGATCTCTGCAATTTTCTCAAATGCAGGAAATTTCACTACCTAATTTGTGGTAGTGAGGGGATTGTGTTTGTATTTTAGGGCTTGGTTTCTGAGTGAAAATATTGCCTGTGACTGTAAACATAGTTCTAGTTGTAAGATTCATCTCACTAGTGACTATTTGTTTTCTTAGCTATGGAGACTGGTATTTAATTTAGGGAAAGTGTCTGTAGAATAGCTTCTACAATTCTTTTTAACCCTTCAGAACACCTCTGCTGTATATCACATGGCCAAAACAATAGTAGGAGGGAGGCTTAGAATGAGGAATTGGTAACCTTTTGAGAAGCTGCCCAACTTTCTCTTTCATATGGATGTATTGGGGAACATTTTCCTAAATTCAGCTCATTTTCAGATTTATTTCTATTGCATGTTTCTTTCTGCACACCAGTTTTACTTCTGTTCTGCTAGATTTTGGAAGAATTTACTTATTTATTTAGTAAATGTATATGCTACCCATCTAGCCTCAAGGCAACTCTAGGCTGCTTACAATGTAACAACAAGTTTAAAACTTGAAATGTTAAAATAATAACACTAATGTTGGTTTAAAATTAACAAGATGGGAAGGAAGGGAACCAGATACATGGGGAACAGATGGGAACTTATCTTAATTCATTAACCATCTCCAGGATGGCATGCCCCCATTGGGCTCCCAGGCCAATTGGCAGAGCCAGGTCTTTAGGCCTTTTTGGAAGTCAAAAAGGTTGGGTAGGGGTCTCACCTTGGGGATGAGAGCCATGGCAGAAATGGCTTTTCTCCTGGACTCTGCCAGCCAGAATTCCTTGACTGATGGAGTCAGTAGCATGTCCCTTCTGCTGACACTGGTGGGGTGGGCCAATCCCATTGGGGTGAGACAGTTCCTCAGATACCCTGGACATGTTATGAAGAACTTTAAAAGGTGATAACCAATATTTTGAATTGAACCTGGAAGCGAACTAGCAACCAGTGCAGCCGGTAAAACAGTGGTGTATCATGGACCTCACTAGAGATCCCAAAAATTATCCTGCTGGTGGACAAATAGTTAGGCAAACAGTTTTCTGAGGCCCTTTACATAATTTAATTTGATAAGAAAATTGGCTTTAGATAAAAAATTTATAAAAATGGTTTTAAAGAAATGATTCATAGAATGAGGAAAATTGAAAAACTTAAAAGACCAGGCTTGTTTCAACTGCTTTTTAGCTTGTGACATAGATTTAATATTCAGTGAAGAAACACCCACATACTAAAAGCAACTAAGCTGTTGAAATAGCTGTTTAATATTTGCCATTATGCATCATATGCAACAGTGCTACTTCCTTAACAAATTTCATGCTGTTTTAATGAATTGAATTACTATGACATGATTGGTGTTATGAAGCTTTAGAAAATCATCCAGGTTACATAATTTGGGAGTTGGATAGTTTCAAATACTACTTCAATCACTTCATAAACATTATATTTAACTGGATCAACATCTTATTTTCCCTTCAATATATTTTTAGATTATTGCAGTGTACATAGAAATTGATGAAGCAAACCTTGAAAGCCTAAGGGTGCTTAAGAATATACTTAAATATAGTATTTGTAATTTTCCTCTTCACTTTCTGTAGCTTTTGAGTGACACTAATGAATCCTATGGACAACATTCCTCCAGGCCTTCCTGTCCTCTACCATCTTCTGGAGTCCATTTAAGCTCACGCCTACTGCTTCAGTGACTCCATCCAGCCACCTCATTCTCTGTCGTCCCCTTCTTCTATTGCCCTCGATCTTTCCCAGCATTAGGCTCTTCTCCAGTGAGTCCTTCCTTCTCATTAGGTGGCCAAAGTACTTGAGTTTTAGCTTCAGGATCTGGCCTTCTAAAGAGCAGTCAGGGTTGATCTCCTCTAGGACTGACCGGTTTGATCGCCTTGCAGTCCAAGGGACTCGCAGGAGTCTTCTCTAGCACCACAGTTCAAAGGCCTCAATTCTTTGGCGCTCAGCCTTTCTTATGGTCCAACTTTCACTGCCATACATTGCAACTGGGAAGACCATAGCCTTGACTATACGCACTTTTGTTGACAGGGTGATGTCTCTGCTTTTTAGTATGCTGTCTAGATTTGCCATGGCTTTCCTCCCCAGGAGCAAGCGTCTTTTAATTTCTTGGCTACAGTCCCCATCTTCAGTGATCTTGGAGCCCAGGAAAATAAAATCTGCCACTACCTCCATTTCTTCCCCATCTATTTGCCAGGAATTGAGAGGGCCAGATGCCATGATCTTGGTTTTCTTAATGTTAAGTTTCAACCCAAGTTTTGGACTCTCCTTCTTCACCTGCAACAAGAGGCTCTTTAGTTCTTCTTCACTTTCTGCCATTAGAGTGGTATCATCTGCGTATCTTAGGTTGTTGATATTTCTTCCGGCAATCTTAATTCCAACTTTTGATTCATCTAGCCCTGCCTTTCTCATGATGTGCTCTGCATATAAGTTAAATAGGCAGGGCGACAGTATACAGCCTTGCCGGACTCCTTTCCCAATTTTGAACCAATCAGTGGTTCCGTGTCCAGTTCTCACTGTTGCTTCTTGACCCGCATATAGGTTTCTCAAGAGACAAATAAGATGGTCTGGTACTCCCATCTCTTTAAGAACTTGCCACAGTTTGTTATGATCCACACAATCAAAGGCTTTAGCATAGTCAATGAAGCAGAAGTAGATGTTTTTCTGGAACTCCCTAGCTTTCTCCATGATCCAGCGTATGTTGGCAATTTGATCTCTAGTTCCTCTGCCTCTTCGAAATCCTGCCTGTACTTCTGGTAGTTCTCGATCCACATACTGCTGAAGTCTAGCTTGTAGGATTTTAAGCATGACTTTACTAGCTTGAGAAATGAGTGCAATGGTGCGATAGTTTGAACATTCTTTGGCACTGCCTTTCTTTGGAATTGGAATGTAAACTGATCTTTTCCAATCCTGTGGCCACTGTTGAGTTTTCCAAATTTGCTGGCAAATTGAGTGTAGCACTTTTACTGCATCATCTTTTAAGATTTTGAATAGCTCAGCTGGAATACTGTCACCTCCACTAGCTTTGTTGTTGCTCAACTTTTCTAAGGCCCACTTCACTTCACATTCTAGGATGTCTGGCTCGAGGTCAGTGACCACCTCATTGTGATTATCAGGGACGTTAAGCTCATTCTTGTATAGTTCTTCTGTGTAATTTTGCCACCTCTTCTTAATCTCTTCTGCCTCTGTTAGGTCCCTGCCATTTTGGTCCTTTATCATGCCCATTTTTGCATTAAACGTTCCCTTCATTTCTCCAATTTTCTTGAAAAGATCTCTGGTCCTCCCTATTCTATTGTTTTCTTCTATTTCTTTGCACTGTTCATTTAAGAAGGCATTCTTATCTCTTCTAGCTATTCTCTGGAATTCTGCATTCAATTGGGCGTATCTTTCTTTTTCTCCCTTGCCTTTCGCTTCCCTCCTTTCCTCAGCTATTTGCAAAGCTTCCTCAGACAGCCATTTTGCTTTCTTGCATTTCTTTTTCTTTGGGATGGTTTTGGTTGCTACCTGTTGTACAATGTCGCGAACCTCTGTCCATAGTTCTTCAGGCACTCTGTCTATCAGATCTAATTCCTTAAATCTATTTGTCACCTCTACTGTATATTCAACAGGGATATGATTTAATTCATACCTGAGTGGCCTAGTGCTTTTCCCTACTTTCTTCAGTTTAAGCCTAAACTTTGCAAGGAGAAGCTCATGGTCTGAGCCACAGTCAGCTCCTGGTCTCGTTTTTACTGACTGTATAGAGCTTCTCCATCTTTGGCTGCAGAGCATATAGTCAATCTGATTTCTGTGTTGACCGTCTGGTGATGTCCATGTGTAGAGCCGTCTCTTGGGTTGTTGGAAAAGAGTGTTTGCTATGACCATCGTATTCTCTTGACAGAATTCTATCAGCCTGTGCCCTGCTTCATTTTGCACTCCAAGGCCAAACTTGCCTGTTATTCCAGTTATCTTTTGGCTTCCTACTTTAGCATTCCAATCCCCCATGATGATAAGAACATCATTTTTTGGTGTTAGTTCTATAAGGTGCTGTAGGGCTTCATAGAACTGGTCAATTTCATCCTCTTCAGCACCGGTGGTTGGGGCATAGACTTGGACTACTGTGATATTGAATGGTTTGCCTTGGATTCGAACTGAGATCATTCTGTCATTTTGAGGATTGTATCCCAGTATTGCTTTTCCTACTCTTTTATTGACTATGAAGGCTACTCCATTTCTTCTGAGGGATTCTTGCCCGCAGTAGTATACTTGATGGTCATCTGAATTAAATTCACCCATTCCTGTCCATTTTAGTTCGCTGATACCTAAGATGTCAATGTTCAGTCTTGTCATCTCTTGTTTGACCACGTCCAGCTTTCCTTGATTCATAGATCTTACATTCCAGGTTCCTATGGAGAAAAAATCTTTACAGCATCGGACTTTCCTTTCACCACCAGACACATCCACAGCTGAGCGTCCTTTCGGCTTTGGCCCAGTCGCTTCATTCTTTCTGGTGCTACTAGTACTAGCCCTCTGCTCTTCCCCAGTAGCATATTGGACGCCTTCCGACCTGAGGGGCTCATCTTCCAGCGTCATATCGTTTTGCCTTTTGGTACTGTCCATAGGGTTTTCATGGCAAAGATACTGGAGTGGGTTGCCATTTCCTTCTCCAGTGGATCACGTTTTGTCAGAACTCTCGGCTATGACCTGTCCGTCTTGGGTGGCCCTGCACGGCATAGCTCATAGCTTCATTGAATTACGCAAGCCCCTTCGCCACGACAAGGCAGAAATCCATGAAGGGGTTATATTTGTTTAAGGGAGGGTTAAGGACAGACTGATAGTCTGGATGGATAATTTGGAGTTTAAATGATAATTGACGGAAACTTTTTAAATCCCTAAATAGATTAGCCTATAAAGACCACATACAAAAACTAAATGGATGTTCCATACTTAGCCTTAAATGGTAAAAAACCATCCCTAACACTTGTTTTCAAAGATCCCAGCTTGACATACCAACAAGAAAATGTTGATGAATCTCAGAAATAAATTCTTTTTATGTTGAAATAAATACAGGAGACAATTGCCTTAGCTCATGATGAGACTAAAATAACGCAAAGGAGATAAGAGCACAGTTTTGCAATCTAAACCTACAAATTCAGAAAATGACTACAAAGAAGGAGTTAGTAACCCAGAAAATAGAAGGAGAATTAGAGGAAGCGGATTCAAAGATGGAGGACCTAAAGGAAGGAATTAACAGACAGACGCAGACAAATGAATTAAAAGTCGTAGCGATAATATCAGAAATGGAAAAGATATCTTGTCAAGATCTCAGAATACATTTGAGGATAAGGAAGAAGAGCTGATCGAACGGAAGATAAAGCTGTTAGGAGAACTGTGGAAAATTGGAGAAGGAGGGAGGCTGTTTAATGAATATAAATGGACTGAGTGTTCTTCCAAAAATACTTTAATCAAATTGTCTTTCTTATTCCAAACAATATACACAAAAATAGAGGAAGAACTACTTGATGATTCAAATGCATTGACTTGGAAAGTTAGTTGGCAAAGGAAGAAAGCTAGAGTAAGACTGAAGAAAATAGCGATTTTGACCCATTAGATGGGATATTATATTGTTAAATAGATGTTTGAACATGGCTAAGAGAATAGATAATAGTTAGAAATAAAAGTATTATAACTAGAAAGATAGGATCTGCAACTAGAATACTATATTTTGGTATGAGAAGGGAAATGTGAAAAGAAGAGACTGGACAGCCATTTGCCTGAAATGGTATAAGGTTTCCTGCCTGAGCAGGGGGTTGGACTAGATGACCTCCAAGGTCCTTTCCAACTTATTATTATTATTATTATTATTATTATTATTATTATTATTATTATTATTATTATTATTATTATTATTATTATTATTATATGCTAAGAGGGCCTGAATAAGGGAAGCTTTTGGTTCCCTGAATATAATTTATTATGAGAAAACTATAAGCGATAGAGACACTTTGAACATTGATGGGAAATCAAAATTTAAAAATAGTGGGAAAAACTGGATATTGGTTGAACAAATGGATTTTAAATACAAATGCAGTTGAGATATGTTTTGGTTAGAAGAGATATTTTAAACTGACACTATTGATACTTTGTATAATATTAGAAAAATGTGATAAAGATGTTGATTTTCAATTGTATATGTATTAACAGCAATAAGAATTGTATTTGCCTAGTGTGGAAAAATGTATACCACCGGAAAAAGAGAGGAAGCATTGGATGGTGTAGTATTGGATCTAGATTGAGGAAGTTAATATGTACCACTGAATTACTAATGGATCCAGACAACACATTGTTTGTTAAGTACTTATTGCAAAATTAGAAAATTAATAAAATATTTATAAAAAAAAGTTCATTCAAAAACTAGCTTGAAATAGATAAAATGATTAGTATGCAGATGGAGATAAAAGAGAGCCTAGTTAAGGTGCTAGAGCAGGAGCAGAAACTCTAGTTCTAATCTTCCTTTAGGGGTGCAGACGACTGGGTGACTTTGGGCCAATTGCTGTCTCACTGTCCTAAACAAGGAAGTTAAAAAACATCCCAGAAAAAGACAGTGGCAAACCACTTTTTCAGTGTTGCCAAGAAAACCTTATGGACCTATCCATGAAGTAGTCAGGAGTCAAAATTAACTCAAAAGAAACCAAGAGAAAGAAAGAGAAAGAGAGAGAGAATATATTTCTGATCCCTGCTATCTAAAAGATGGACACAAACAAACTCCTAGAATTCAATACACACACACACACACACACACACACACACACACAAACAAAATGCCACATACATCTTGATCCCCCTCAAACTCTGCACCCTTTCCAATCACCATCCTTATGAAAAAAGCTTTCAGAGGCTCTGCCCTGTAGAAAAACAGATGAGTACAATTCTCTGGATGAAGTTGGACTCTATGGAACAGATCAGATTGTTGCTGTTGTACTGCTCTCTCTGCTGCACAACATTGTACCTTGCTTAAGCTGCCGGATTTCCATTGCTGGGCTGGTACTTGGGACCCTGAGGCTCCTGGTTTTGAGGAACTTCATTTTACTTCCTGATGACATTGAGTCCAGGGCAGCTTAGGAGTTGCTGGCAATCATGGACCTGTCCTGTGTCATTTTAGGCCTGATGTATCCTGAGGGTTAAACATTAAATCTGGTTTTTGTTTCCGGGTAGTTGAGACATGTTCGGGTTTTAAATGATGTTATTTGCCATTATCCCATTGCCATGGTCAGATTGCTCTGATTGCTTTTTGACTCACTGGTGCCCCCTATCCTGAAGGGGGTGAGGCCTGTTAAGTTGGCCTCCCCCAGCTGTCTAATAAACTCAGAAGGAGTTTAGGGATCTCCACATGGATCTTATAGGCAGTTCAGCTGAGGCCTTAGTTACAGCCTACAATGGGCGTGGGGCTTTTAGATCAATTTGTCCATATGGAGCCTCTGCCCCTGCATTGATCCCAGGACACACCTTGGTTCTCTAAGGAGCTTCAGGAAATGAGCTGGAGATGATGCCTGGAGCATCATTGGAGAAAGATAAAGACTGAATCCATCTCATGTTAGGGATTACAGTGTGGTCATAGGCAGTGAAATATTCTTTGTTTTCTGTTGAAATTGTATGTACTGATAACTGCATGACAGTCTTTTAAGGTTTGACCAAGTAAGATCTTATAGAGTTAGCTGGAGCAAGTTTAATTCTGTGCCTCCTGAAGAACAGTCAAAGTTTTCTAGTCTGTAATCTTGACCATCTGCTTGCTAGATCTAGGTCTCCCCTGGATAGTTAAAACTGCCCGGGAGGTGACCTGTAGTTGGGTCTTTGCAATGATGTCAATTTTCTTGAGTGAAGGATTAGCCCCTTGGGCCTTGAAATAGGCTTTGGTATGTCATTTCATCAAGAAGTCATCATTGAATTCAATGGTCCTGGACAATTATCATCCAGTCTTTAACCTTTCCTTCTTTGGAAAGGCTGTAGACAGGGTTCAGCTTCAGAGGACCTGGAAGAAATGGGTTGTTTGAATCCGTTTCTGTCAGCCTTTGTGCATCTAGAAATGTTTTTACAACTAGTAACCAAAGGTAAATGTACCCTATGAAAGAGACATGGCAATCTTCAATTAAGTTGTAAATAACTTTTTATTGCTTGTATCACTTTATAAAACAGGTGGAAACTGCTTGACATGTGACAATGCATGACTGAACCTTTGTTATTAATAGAAAAATGTGCATAGATTATCTCTCATACTTTTATTCTCAGTTTAGGTGATTATAAGATATTCTAGCGTTTCTGCTAGGTATTTCTGGCATTTTTAGAGCATTGTTGTTATTCAAATAATAATCACATTTTCATATACACTGGGATGCAGCATTTTATTTTAGCACATGTAACTGATGGCTCTGATTTGCTAAACTGAACTAGGTTTTGTAAATGTAGGTAAATCATCAAACTGGGAAGAAGAGAATTGGGGTTCCTGGGATGAAGCAGAAACTCAAGACCCTGTAAGCTTTTTTATTTACTGTTTATTTACCATTATGTTAATTATATTTTTCATAAACAAGCTTGATATATATATCAAAATAATTTGAATAATCCGTTAAAAACTCTGAAATTCATTAATATAATTTGTAATGCATAATACATACATTTAGGTTGAATATAGATTGCCATACAACTATCCTTTATTGTATAATGTTAAAATACGTGTGATTTGTCTCTTGATGGCATGTGAGGATAGGTAACAATATTATAATTAATAAAACAAAATGTATAATTTTGATAATGTTTAAATGCTTTCAATCTTCCAATAAGATTGCAGTCACACTGCTAATTTGCACATTCCTTAAATGCTGGTATTATTGTACTTAACTGTTTTAAATTATATATAGTTATTTTTTGCTCAGGAAAGTAATAACTTCAATAATCATTATTTATAGGAAGAAGAAGAAGACTTAGCATCTAAAACACAAACAAATTCCTGGCTTCAGGACTGTGTAATATCGTTGTCACCCACAAATGATCTCATGGTAATAGCTCGTGAGCAGAAAGCAGTGTTTTTTGTCCGTAAGTGTTTTGTTTTATGCAACTGTATTTGAAAATATATTCCAGTAAATATCTTTAATTGAGATTCATAAATAAAATTCTGAATAAGAGTAGGTTATGATTAAAACCACATACCTTGATAGTTATTGATGTTTCTGTTTATCATAATAGAGTATGATTGTTCATAATAACTATTGTATTAAAATCAATCTAGCTTTACAGACATATCTCTGAAACTGATGTTATATCTGTGGTAGGAGATACATTGTGAAATATATATAAACCTTCTTTCTTGATACTTTAACCATATATATATATATATATATATATATATATATATATATATATATATATATATATATATATATATATATATATATATATATATATATATATATATGTATGTATGTTTTCTGAGGTTTTCGCGGGTGTTTGTATGTGGATCTTTGGTCATTCGGGTTTTCCCCCGCGTATAATTGAAGGTGTAGGAGCAACGTTTCGACGGAATCCCATCCGTCATCATCAGGCTGGTGGCTTCAGCTTCCTTCTTCTGCTTCTCCCAGAAGAAGGAAGCTGAAGCCACCAGCCTGATGATGACGGATGGGATTCCGTTGAAACGTTGCTCCTACACCTTCAATTATACGCGGGGAAAAACCCGAATGACCAAAGATCCATATATATATATATATATATATATATATATATATATATATATATATATATATATATATATTGATTATAACTCAAGTTTTGCTAATAAATTTGAGTTCCATTTTAACCCTATATTTCCCTAGTACTAGGATTAGATAGAAGTTTGTTTCTCAAATTGCTTTTATTTTCTTTGAAAATGGTGGTTCCTATGACTTTCTTCCCAACCTGCCTCTTGTTTTCTTTGGATGAAAAATGGTTTCATAAGTGTGTATGATTTAGAGTGGATAGGGCTCCTACACAAATTGGCAATTGATTATCTTGTTATTTGTAATGTAAATGGACAAAGTGATTCACTTCTCTTAGATTGTCGAAGTTCTGTTTCCCCCCACCTCAGCTATCCATAACTATAAATGGTGATATTACAATAACTAAATTGGATGGAGTCATTATGATGACTCACTGAATTCTCAACTGAAAGGCCACTTTATAGAGCCCTCCTTTATCTTGAAAAGCTACTCTGGTGGCAGAGGAGATTGCTAAAGGGATGTTTATTACATAAAAATGACATCACTCAGGCTTGTATTGAATTTTATTACGGTATATTTTAATAGAGCAATTGGGTCTAAAAATAACCTTCCACTTCACCATCAAGTTGTACCATAACTAGTCTTAATATAAAATTAATTCATGACTAGACTTTAGTGAAAACTAATTACTTGCTTGTCCTCTGTTTATGACGATCTATCTCAAACCAAGATATAAAAAAATATTTCTGTCATTCGTATAAGCATTGTCTGTAATGCTTTTTTAATTCATATTTGGAGTTTACCTCTAGTCATTGACAATAATCTCAAGAAAGTGAATGTCAGTATAGTGCTATTTCTATAAGCAGGAATGCAAAACTTAAATGGGTAAGGTTCTTTTTAAGGATGTTAGTTGAAGCCTAATTGGAAAGTAGTATGGTGAAATTATCAAACTCATTTGTAAAAGTACTTGAGCTTTTATTATAGCCATTCCAAGTAGTGTCCCTGATATCTCTCAATAATACAGATAGTTTTTGACTTAGAACCAGTTGTTTAGTGACTGTTCAAAGTTACAACTGCACAAAGTGAGTTATGACCGTTTTTCACACTTATGACCATGGTCACATGATCAAAATTCAGATGCTTGGCAACCGACTCATATTTATGAATGTGATCATTTCTTACCGTCTTCTGATGAGCAAAGTCAATGAGGAAGCCAGATTCATTTAACAACCATGTTACTAACTTAAGACCTGCAGTGATTCACTTAATAACTGTTGCAAGAAAGGTCATAAAATGGGGTGAAATTCAGGTAACAGCTGTCTTGCTTTGCTCAGTTCTGAGCTCAAGTGTGGTTGTAAGCCAAGGACTACCTTTATTTTAAAACTGTGTCTTGGATTCAAAGATGGCTTGCACCGTGCAAAAATATTATCTTGCTACATGATAATTTTGTCAGTTTTTCAAATTCCCCTTCTTAATGCTCCACACTATTCCAGAATTTGGAAAAGTATACAGTACATCAGGCTGTAAAGGAAGAAGAGGCAGGAAAGTCTTTTTTCTGCAAACAGAAATCTTTTTAGTTTGAGTTGGATCAGCACGGCCATTTTGTGTTCAGGCTAAATGTACAGATGGACTTGGATGGATTTCTTAGTTAACAAGTTATTTTTTTCTTTCTTTTTTCCTAAAGTTTTTAAAAAGTTTTCTATTTTATCTGAAATTAAAATATGGCAATATTTTGTTGCCTAATTGTTCTTTTTCTTTTCAGCAAAATGGAAACAGAATGAAAAAGGGAAAGAAGAAATGCAATTTGCAGTTGGCTGGAGTGGCTCTCTTGGCTGGAATGGCCCTTGCGGTGTTGAAGAAATGTAAGCTTAGAAAGGAGAAGGTCTTGGGAATTCTTACTTTTGACCTTGCTGTTTTCCAATGGCACATTATTATAGTATAGTTGGATAACTTCTTGCTACCTGGGCCTTTTTCTTGAAATTTTGAGAATGGCCTTGGTCCACAGTGAGAGACGATGGGCAACAAGATTTCACTTAAATTGAGAGTGTGTCTTTATTTTTTTATTGTTTCCTGCCTTAGATGCTGAGAAACTATGCAGTTGGTTCTGGTAGTACTATGATCAGAGTTGTTAAGTCCTATAAAAAGATTGGGAGGGTGCAAGTTGTTTACTGGAACAGCTTACATCCTGCAAGGATATCTGTAACACCATCAAACACCCACTTCTTCCTATCCAAGGTCCTTGGGAAAGACTCAATAGGCAGTCAAAAATGCCAAGTCCAGTCTGAGTATCTGGCTGACTATGCGATTAACCATAATAATAATAATAATAAAAATAAAAAAGGGAGAGTGACTCCAATTGCGTTTACTCCTCCACATGCCATTCTTTGTCAGGGTAGCATATGTCATCCACAAGATCCAGGTCTTAGCCCCTATATCTTACCTTACTCCCTTGAAAAGAAACATCTGTAGAATCAGTTTTATTTGTACCCCGTCCTTCATCTTCAAAGGAATAGCAGGCTATAGGTGAAGTGGACCCTGAACTGTATTCCTGAAGGAAGAATGGCAGGATCTGATTATGCTGAGCCACAGTGATGGAACTTGTCAAAGGACGAGTAAATCAAAAACTCCTTATCGGAAGTCGATGAACCGTGGTTCATTTGACGCATGGTGAACAACAGGTAAAAGAAAGAAAACCCGAAACATATTCTACTATAAAACCTTTATTCTGAAAATAAAAGAAAGACTCTTAACTGACTACATGCTCTGTCTCACCAGACAGCAAAAAAGAAAGAAAAAGAAGAAACTTTTGTTTGGATATGCACACAGTAGTAGAGCCAGACATGAAACCAAAACATGGTTGAACATGTGACACTCACCATGGTTACAATGATACAGCTGCAGAGCAGACTGCAACGTGCTTAACTGGCAAACACATAAAAACACAGTGATGGAACTGTGGGGTTGGATGTCCTCAGTTAAGACTGCAGAGGTTGCCTACACTGGCTGGTGGTAGAAAGGTTTCAATTCCTGCCCTCAATGAGGGGGCACAGTGACATTTCTCCGTTTAGTGTGCCTCTTCAGCATTTTTTTTCAGTAAAGGCACTTGCCATCAGTACCATGTTACTATTTCTTTTTTAAACATTTTATACTACCCATGATAAGTTTGTTTTCATGATTAGTACTTCATTTTGTCTCTTTACATGCATGACTTGTTGAAAAAAAGGACAATTGATTTGGCATTGTTAAAAACAAAGTACTGTGTAGCATCTATTTCTTTGCACCTACGTCTTCTCTGCAGTTCTTTTTCATGCACCCAAAGATGTGCACATGGTTTTGCACATTCTGTGATACAAATTTGGCATTTTAGAAAATTGTAAATCTAATCATCTGGTAAGTTTAAAAAGTACCAAATACATAATAATGGAATAGCAAGGGAAAAGACTGAATAGGTAAGAATGCCGGCCTGTGTATAAATGTTTGTAATTCAGATTTTTAAAGGTATTCTTTTGTAGTTACTTTGGGCCACATTCTCTGGAGACCACTGTCCCACTACCTGGGTCAAAAGTAGCTGGAAAGCAGTTTGGATATATTTGTTTTCCCTCTTGAAAACTTAGAGAATTTTTTATATCTTATGTGGAGTCCCAAATACGCTTTTTTCACAAGGCAACTGGACTTTCTTGTTTTTCTTTGAAGATGTTCCCTTCTCATCCAAGAAGCTTCTTCAGCTCTGACTGGATGGTGGGGAATGGAAAGATTTATATTCCTGCAGACAGATAAATCTTTCCATTCCCCACCATCCAGTCACAGCTGAAGAAGCTTCTTAGATGGAAAGCAAAACGTCTTCAAAGAAAAACAAGAAAGTCCAGTTGCCTTGTGAAAAAAGGCATCTTTGGGATAACTATGACCTGAATGACTGAGAATCTCCATAGACATCTTATGTGGAGAAATATTCTTGAAGAATTTAATATTTTTTTATTTTGCTTCTAGTGAATGTGTAACCAGTGCATTGTGTATCCCCCTTGCGAGTCAAAAGAGGTAAGTGCAAACTTTTTTTAACAGTTAAATTATCTTATTAAGTCTGAACTACGCTTGTGCATTATATGAGAATAAGTTTTCATAAAATTTATTCCATGTTCTTTATATGAGACAGGAGCTCCACAGGCCGTCCTGACTGGACCTGCATTGTTGTAGGATTCACCTCTGGCTATGTTCGCTTCTATACTGAGGTACGTCAGCTATTTCCTGGGTTGCTTGGCATTGTCACCTCTTTTAGAGTTTATTGTATTGTATTCTACATGAGGCTACCTTTGCAGATTCCATGGATTTTGCAAGATACAACGGCCAGCCTTTTGATGGGGAGAACTGCTGGGGCATTCTCTGCAATGGGTGGTTGTAGGGTTTTTAGCAGAATTCAAAGTGCTATTTTTAACCTGCAAAAGAATGTAAGCCACCTAGAGTCGCCTCTGGCCAGATAGGCAACATAAATAGGCAGATAGGTAGGTAGATAGACAGACAGACAGATAGGGTAGATAGATAGGATAGATAGATAGACCTTTACATTACTAAGTGGCCACCGAACTGTAAGATAGCCTGCATCCAACATAGCTTTCCCTTCTGGTCCACATGTTCTGAAGAGTTCTAAAAGGGCAGAAAGTAGTAGGAAGATCC
The DNA here is from genome assembly GCF_964194415.1 of Vipera berus. NCBI lineage: Eukaryota > Metazoa > Chordata > Lepidosauria > Squamata > Viperidae > Vipera > Vipera berus. The sequence continues at coordinate 308,454,321 of NC_138202.1, forward strand.
GAATCAGTGTTTTTCAATTGTTGGGTTCTGATTTGTCTGGAGTAACCTTGCTTTGGAGATCTGGATGGTACCCTCTCTCTAGATATTCAGGAAGGCCATGCAGACCAAAATTTTATAGAGCTTTTACTTTTCTAGAGCTTTTAGTGGTTAAATCCGTCAGTGTGAAGAAAAAGCATGATTTATAGTTGCAGGAGAGTGGTAGCAATGGCAGTATTTTTAATGTGCCTTTTGGAGTGTTTTAATAATTGGCAATCACTATAAGCCCTATAGAAGTCATTGGTGAAAATGTAGTTAATATAATGTACAGTTTTTAAAAATCCTTAAAAATGTAAAAAAAAAAGCCCCTCAAACTCATGGTAGTTCCACCAAGGTTGGAGCCATCATAAATAAAATTTGGGGACATTTTAACTAATTGCACCCTCTTTTGCCCATACTTTACCTCTCGTGCTATTGTGGATAAAAAATAAAAGAATCAAAGAGAGGGAATTTCTAGGCAAACCATTACTTTTTTACCATGTTTAGAAAGGCTGAAGAGAGAATATTAATGCAAAGCAACTTTGATGATTCTTGTGGGTAAATTAACTCTCCATAAGCCTATAGTTGGCTGCATATTCTGATGACATTCTAAACTTACTCATGGCCCAATTAAGAGCCTACTATATGAGCTCTTACACCAAGAGATTGCTGCCAAGTCTTCATGATCTCATTAAATATTTCCCATGAGCTAGGCCATGGCTGGAGTACTGTAGGGTTAGAGTATATTCTGTGCTGTCAGGTCTTGGTAGTTAATTCTGTAATGGAAAGGCTTTGTTTTTAGCTCTACTTCTTTCAAGATTTTTTTCTTGTTTCTTGCAAAACAGTCCAATTTTGGGTGTACACTGACTCACTATTAATGTCATTCAGAATACCTGGATATGCATGTCACACCTGTTGGAAACACACCCCCCCCAAACCAAATGTTCCTTTAGTTGGAATCGTGCCCTCTGCGGAGAGCAGTCATGCAGGTCCGTGAAAAGACATATCTTCACAGTTAGAGGGAATATATTTTAGTATATAGTTTATTATATTAGATTTATTAGTGTTAGGTAAATGATGATAATGTTATCCATTTAGTCGTGTCCAACTCTTGGCGATTCTATGGGCCAGGTCTCTCCACATCTTCTGATCTTGCGCTACTTCTTTGAGTGTTCAGAGTATACCATGTTTGATTTATTTTATAGTTGCCAATATATAATTGTACTGATTTCTGACTGTCAATCCTAACTGTAATTGTTATTGCTTATTTTCCTTTTTATTATTTTATGTTGCTGGTCATTGACCAAATAAGTAAGTAAGTCAGTCAGTCAGTCAATCAATCAATCAATCAATCAATCAATCAATAAAATAAAATCTGTACCTTTTAAATAGGCATAAATATTTAACTATTTAAGTTCAGAAAGGAGGTGAGAAACATAAAAAACAAAATGGAGCCATCAGCACCCTTCAAAACATCATTCATTCATTCAATTTATAGAGTTGCATATCATGGCTCTACATGACACTGGATGGCTCAGAGAACTAAAAATAACAAAAACCACTTGCTCAAAGCAAAACAAAACACAAATAAAAAGCTAAAACAATTATAAAACATACAAGTTAGGAAAAGTTTGATGTGTGAGCTAATATTTTGATTTACTGAATTGCAGCAGAAAAGCTTTTGAATTTCCTTCCTATAAAATTATTAATGTACATGTTGCTGTGTTATCATTTTTCAAAGAGTGGAGTATTACTTCTGGCACAGCTTTTAAATGAAGATCCTGTCCTACAGCTGAAATGTAGAACTTATGAGATTCCACGTCATCCTGGAGTAATAGAACAGGTATTAAAATAAATACACAAAGTATTGGAATTGTAACAAAACTAACTCTTTTCTCCTGTGTAAATATTTCCGAAGTCAAGGTGCTTTTACAAGTATGTATAGGTATGCTTATATTTGCAAATATAAGTCATAGTTCAGCATTGGCAGCCCATTCTATGGTTAATTTAATTGCAGAAATGTGAATTAAACTTAGGCCATATAGTCCTTAAATACTCTCATTTTGTCTGATTGTATTTCATTGGAATATGTTGACACTAGAGATAAACAATACTGTTCCGTTCATTATTTGCTTGCTGAGCTATGGATAGCACCGGTGATACCTTATATATGCTTCACCAAAATATTTGAGAATTGCACTGTATAAAACATATTAATTCCAGCAGCTATTTGTGCTCTAGAAATAGCTAGAGTCAGATATTGATGCTGCTGCAGCAATGTCCATAGACTGCCTCTCCGGGAGGGAACTTAGTGCTTCTGTAGAAATTGTAAACAAGTAATCAGGATAGCATATGTGGGTACTTGCAAATATATTATTTTTGTCTTGAAGTGATTGGTATCTTTCTTTTTATTTAGAATGAGGAACTGAGCATCTTGTATCCTTCAGCAATTGTGACAATTGAAGGTTTTAGCTTATATCAATCTCTCCGGGCTTGTCGAAATCAAGTAGCCAGGGGTAAGTCCAGCCTTATTAAAATAGTCTCTTTCTTAGCAATACTTGATATACAGTAAAAGGACATTACTTTTCTATCATACAGTTTGTACTGCTTGTGAAACCCTTAGAGCTATAAAATCCCTAAGTTTAATACAAGCTTGATTTAATATATGGCATATGTGTTCTCATAAGGTTTCAATGTTCTTGTGTAAAATTTTACAAGATTTTTGACTTTATAAGATTTTGACATACTGGTGTATGATTGTGCCAGGTACCAGGAATGAATTCTTCCAAATCTTGAAAGATTGGACCATTTATTTTTTAAATTTAAACTTTGTATTTTAGGACCTGAAGAGTGTGAATTAGATAAATTCCTTTTTTATTGCTGTATTTTCTAAAAAAATAAGAGGGCTTAATAATTTTCACATATGGTATCTCTAGATCAGTGGTTCCCAACCTTTTCTATACCCCGCACCCCTAGAATGCTTCTGATATATTCTCGCACCCCTTACAAAAGTTCAAAATAATGGCAACAAATTATGCATATACACTATAATTTTGAAAACCCAAGATTTCGCACTCCCTGGAATATCATCTCGCACCCCTGGTTGCAAACCCCTGCTCTAGATAGTTAGCAGGGAAAAAAAGAAATAATACTTTTATAATGTAAAAACTAGCTATTATGGTACCAACCCACATCCTTGCCAAATTCTGTGGATTTCTAAACACTATCAACTAAATGTAGTTGAGCAAGGATTAATTTTGATTACTCCTTTAATGCACCAGAGTGGCTCAAATTGTATGTATGTCTTTATGGAAGTACGTCTGTTGAGCTCAGGAGGACTATAAGCAAGTTATATATAGGCTTTCAGTCTTAGTAGCTTTTCTTGAACTCATGTAGTTTTTTTTTATGCTTTCAAGTTAGTCTTGATTCCTGGTAATTCCAGGGGCAAGTTCTTGCAGTTTTCTTAGCAACATTTTTCAGAAGTGGTTTGCCATTGCTTTCTACCTAGGGCTGAGAGAGTGACCGGCCCAAACTCCTCAGTTGGCATTTATGTGGACTAAAACTTGTTGTCTGCCAGTTTCTATCCTAGAGCCTTTAACTACAGGTAATTCTTGGGTTGCTACATCTGTTCAGTATCAATTCAAAGTTACAGTGGCACTGAATGAAGGGAATTATGATGGGTCCTCAGAATTCCAATAATCACAGGGTCTCTACGGTCGTATCATTGCAATCCAGATACTTGGTACTTGGCTTGTCATCATGTAATAGTAGTGTCCCCATGATCATGTGATCATTTTTCTGATGTTCCCTGCCAGCTTCCCACAAGCAAAGTCAAGGGGGAAGCCACAAGGAAGTCAGAAGTTGCGATCACCTGAAATCTTCACATAGTGACCCACATGGTCCTTGTTTAATGATGGCAACCAGTACTTCTGGAATTGCCATAGTTAAGCAGTGTAGTCACATGATTTGATGCTTAATGACTGTTGCTTAGTAATGGAATTCCTGGCTCCAATTGCCATTGTAACCCAAAGATTACCTATACACCAAACTGGCACTCGTAACATAAACAGTGCAATTTATTCTATTCTTTACAATTAAAAATATTTTTGTAATATATTATGTGTTGACCAATCCATGTTAAACGTTTTAAAAATAATTATTCTTTCTAATTTCTCTCTAATCAATTGGCCAGCTACAGCTTCAGGCAATGAAAATGTTCAGCCACCTCCATTAGCCTATAAGAAATGGGGTTTGCAGGATGTGGACACTATTGTTGATCATATTAGTGTTGGTAAGTATTACACTGATAATTCTTACTGAATTGTTATCCTTATTCACCGTGAATTACTTTTTTAAAAAAAAATCATGTGTATTGTACTGGAGAGAGTTTAAAGCAACAATTGATAATTTGCAGATAGACTTCTCTCAGACAGCATTAAGATCTGCAAATGGCATCAAATAATTCTATTTTACCAAAGGAGATGAATTAATATTGACTGCTTTAAAACTCTTTTAAGCTAAAACCTTAGCCCTGGTACTGTAGGTGAAGTGCTGAAGTACCTCAAACTACATTTCTAAGATCTATTTCAGAAGGTAGCCAGTGCACTTCTCAGACTAGAAACAGGCATGACTAAAACTGAGGTCAAAGCATGGAGGCTGATACTGGCTGAAGGGTCCAGTTCTTCTTGGGACTTCTCCTATTAATAATGATTGATAGGAGTGCGGTGGCTCATGTGGTTAGGATGATGATTGGCAGGCTCATCTTTGAAACCATGAGGCCACATGATGGGATGAGCTCCTATCATCTGCTACAGCTCCTGTTGACCCAACAGTTAGAAAGTGGTCTACCATGAGTAGATAGAAGAATGATGGGGCAACTCACCACAACCAACTCGCTGTGGACAACTCGCCACGGACAACTAGCCACAGGACAACTCGCCGCAGGACAATTTAACAATTTAATTATTTAAAATAAATAAAAAATAATAATTTTTGCCATTCACATTTCATTCTGCTCCTCCTTTTGCATCCTTTCTTTAATGATTCTGTTCCACCATTTCTTTGATATTAGTATAACTCTTGTCCTGCAGCAAGTTGTCCCATGGTGAGATGGCCATGGCGAGACCCATGTACCATTTTGGTGGGTAGCTTAACAGGGACATGAAAGGAGCCCTCATGGGCGTCCCCACGGCAAGGGTGATATCACCAGCTAATCCTCTCAACCAGTAAGTGCTTCAGTGCTCCCACTATGAATGTAGTAGTATCGCCCCTTAAGTTGGAACAATGTAATGAAAAAAATCCCTAATTTGTGGACTATCATCAGAGTTACTACAAGCCTTGGGCCATGATTGTATGAAACCCATCTTCTGAAAAGATTTAATGACATTACATTTCAGGTAGAAGTAAATGCTATAACTTCTCACAAAGACATAGAACTTGGGTTTTGGGAATAGCCAATCACCTCACTTTATTGACATTCGAAAGCTTTCTTTTGGGCAAGGCATAATATTTTGTGTTTGGTATTACTACAAGGAAGATACTATAAAATCCCAGCCAAGAAATATGTTTGTGTAGAATTGGGATGTTGAAATGGTTCCATATATGCTAATTTGTTCTAGTTATGTTTATAATGCCTATATCCTATCTCTTTTACATCAGTAGCCTGGGCAATCTGACAATACTTACATTTCCATCCTTTTTTCAGATTGTAAATCATTTACAGCAGCAAAATATTATGTATGAGCCATGAAAATTTGGCATCAATTAGTAAAAGGTCTCCCATAGTTATAATATATTTTTGTTATCAACTATTACAATGACCTCTATTACTCTACTTTTTATTTATTTATTTATTTGTTATTCTATCTCTGACCGTTGGCTAGAATAAAGATTCAGTAGAGTACATGCAGCCTTCCAGCTGATTTGTTTAAACCTCAGGAAACCCCCCCCCCCAAAAAATAATTAGGGCTGAAAGATGGTCAGGTATAAAGGGTCAAGCCATGAAATGGGTGCCTTAAGCCTTGACCTTAGGGAAGTCATCTTATTTCTTCCACTATAAATCCAAATGTTTCTGTAGAAACTAAATGGGTTTTTTTTCTGGTGTGTTTGGGTCTTAAAAGGAACAAACTGATTTAAGTTAAAATTTCAAACATGGCCGTTCTCCCCTCTCCCTAAATAAATCTCATGATATATCATCATGATATGACTCCTGGACGGAGAATATGAAGGCAAGATGTGGCCTTTTAGTTGAAAAGTGATACCTTTCCCTAATTTAAAGGATTTCATTACACTGTCATTATAATATTTATAACGGTTCAATAAGGCATTGCTGATGGGACAGAGTTGTCACTGACCTTGGTCTGGACTTCAGGATGTATACATCATTGTTTTGGGGAATTGCATTTTTTTCTTAAGCCAATTAATCAGCACTTCATAGGCTGTCCTTCCAGCCCCATGCTTGGGAACAGCAGCCAAGTCTTAAAGGCTTTCTGAAAGGCTAGAATGGTCAAGATCAACTTAACATTAGATGATAAGGCCTTTTAATTTTTTTAAAGTGTTTTACCATTTCAATTGTGTAAAAATTAATGTTTTAATAATGTTTTAAAGTTTTGTTTTCATTTTTGTTTTTTAATAATATATAAGTCAACATTGCTGTGGCATGAAGATACTCTAAATAAAATTACATGAAGTCATTCGGGATTAGTCCTGGTGCTGTTTTTTAAAAAGTTAATATCTGAATAATTTGGAATTCCAATCTCAAAAATGTAACTCTTTCTTGCTAGGCCAGATTCCATTTCAAGAGTCAGTGGGACAAAATTGAGCTTTAGAATATAGTTTTTAACTTTGAGAACCTTCAAAAAATTATGGAGAACGTGTCCTGTTTTTGCTATATTAATGAAGCGTCTGCTTCAACATAACACACTTTTAATTGTATAGTAACTGTTTATGTTTTTTAAGTTAGGGGTCCTTAGAATTGTGAACATATTTGGATCAATTCCAGAACAGATATTAGGATTTTAGAAATTTCTTTTTCAGAGCATTATTTTCATTATTTCATATAGGTATCATGACTCTATCACCTTTTGATCAAATGAAGACTGCTTCCACTATTGGCGGATTTAATGCAGCTATAAAGAACAATCCTCCTGCTATGTCTCAGTATATTACTGTGGGGTCTAATCCTTTCACTGGATTCTTCTATGCCCTTGAGGTAAAGAACTTGCACAGTCAGTCGATGTAAAATGCAATGGGCTGGATAAAAGACTCACTTCTTTCACTGTTTACTCTTTCGTAGTTATTTTGCTTTTTGCTGCTAATGGAAAATGAAACTAAGAGCAACTTACTTTTTAATTAAAATTTTTCACCTGCGTCATGATGTTATTGTAGATCAGGATCTACTGGTTGGATGACCCAGTTCACATTACAATATTTCACATAATTAACAATTGCAGAAATTGAACCCTTTTGTGCCTTCCCCCTCTCCAAAGTTAGGTAACTGAACATGAACTTTTGGAGAAAAAAAAGAATTCCTCTGGGGTAGAATTTAATGAACCATTGTTCTAGTGCTGAACACACATTTCTCAGATACGAAATTTGCCTAGAGGGCCACAGCAGAGGGCAGTATCTACTCAATCTTGGTTAATTTCAAATTTGGGCTTGCATAAAACTTAGAGGAGTGCCTGGAAATTCCATATCCGTAGGGTAGATTAAAAAATATTTCCTAGAAGAAGGCAATATCAAACAATTTTTGTATAGCTGCCAAGAAAACTATATGGATGCAGTCACCAGGTGTCATTTCGGAAACTTAATTTTTTTTAACCTTCTTTTATGTTTAGCATATGTTTTCCTGCCTAAGCAACTTTTGCAAGATTGTTGTAGTAGATGTATATTGTATCCATAATGTATGACCAGGCCTCAGTAGCTATAAATTTGAAATTCACATTCCTGGTTTTTTAAAGGAAAAAAGCAGGAAACCAGAGTAATGTCTTTTAAAAAACTCTGCCACAGTAGTACATAAAACATCCTGGGTATGATGTCTTAGATAAATTAGCAAAATTTCTTTCTGGTGGAGAAAAGAATGGAATTGACTACATTTGAAATATTATGCTAAACCTGAAACATGCAGCCTGGGAACAGAACTGCATGGAAGACGTCGCAGTTACCAAGGTTTCAAAACTTTTAACGGGTAATCATTATTTGTTAATATTAAGTCTTAATTTTAATGAAGTTTTTGAATGGGAAAGGCAGACATTCCATTGAGATTTGGTGAGACCTCTCCCGGTCATTTATAGTCCAATTTCCTTACAGGTAGTCCTTGAATTATGACCATTTAGTGATTGTTCAAAGTTATGATGGCACTGAATGAAGGGATTTATTACCGTTCTTGAAATTCTGGCTGTTGTCGTGAACTGAATCAGGATTCTTGGCAGCCAGCTCACACTTACCACCAGTTGCAGCATCTGTGGGTACGTGTTTGCTGTTGCTGACCTTCTATGTTGGCTTCCCACAAGCAAAGTCAGTCGAGAAGCCAGCAGGGAAGCCCACAAGCCATTCCAGTAAGTCACCCCTCCTCACTTTACTTCACTCACATTCTCTGTGCCCTCTTTCCCTGGATTTCTCTGCCCACACACACAGGAACACATTCACCAGTGTCCGCCTTCCCTCAGCAGCCCCATGTTTGTACAAAAGCATGCATGCGTCTTGCATCCTCTTTTCCTGGCCTTCCTGTGCTCGTACACACATTCCCCGCTCCCTGTTCCCCCTATGCTGGACCTCCCTGGGCCTCCCGTGAAGAACTCCTGTGCGCCTTACTTGGGACTCCATCTGCTTTGAGTTCAACAACTCATGTCTCTAAGTTAGCGCCAACAATGTGGCCACTTGATATTGCACTTTACAACCAGATCGCTTAGTGATGGCAATCCCAATTGCTGTCGTAACTCAAGGACTACCTGTATTTTATCCCCACCTCTAGGACTGAACTTTGTGTAGATTTTTGTAAAAACCCTTACTTTAAGAAAGAAAGTAATCCCTATTAAAATAAATTCTGGGACTCGGTGTATATTCTGCCAATTAATACCTGACTTTCTGAAACACTGTTTTATAAGTTATTGAACTCAAAGTGAACTCTGCTATGGCACATCACAATTCAAGGATCTTGCTATGGTCTTCTCCGATCTTTTGCAGAAATTTATACTTCTACCCTTATTATGTCTTCTGCCTCTGGTCAATTATGTCAGTGCTTAGGTTTTTACACTAGGAAATTTTGAAAGAGTTGAATATATTTTTCAGTAATGCTATTTTTATCTGGGGCTTCTTTGTGTGTGAATGCCTTTCCTATTCTGTGTAATTCTCTTACACAATATGATGATTATTATGTATGGGGAATTGTTAATAGTTGATAATATAAGTTTATATTCTGTAGCAATTATTATTAGTTACTCAATATAATTCTTTCCTACTAATGAATAATATAATAATTTTGTAAAATAAAACAGCAGCATTGACACCATTGACACCATATATTTTTGACAAATGATACATTTTTAAGCCTGTAAAACTTAAAGGTCTCACAGCTTTTACTGTATAGTAAAACATTATCAGAAAAAGCAAAGAAATGTTACTTTCTTATTCTGAAATGATATAATTTAGCAGTTGATGCAGGATGAAAGTTAGTTATGTCTCAAAGGCAAACTGGGTTCCCAGAAGTAAGGTTATTAAAAATAAATCAATTATTTTTCACCATTTACCGTATAAACAACGGCATTTTTATCTTCTCTTTAGGGCAGTTCACAGCCATTACTGTCCCATGTTGCTTTCACAGTTGCAAGTAAGCTGACATCTGCATTCTTTAATGCTGCTAGGTAATGTATAATAGATGGAAGGGGCAGTCAATTTATTCCTTGCATGTGTTTTCTTTAAACGGAAGCATTGATATTTTAATCTTTGTATTGAAGTGGCTGGCTTGGCTGGAAAAACAAACAGGAAGAAGATCCTGTGCAGAAGCAGAAACCCAAGGTTGAACCTGCAACTCCTTTACCTGTGAGGCGAGTCTTTTAAGCTACTTTTTGCAAAGAGGTTATGAGATACTTCACCAGTGTTGCCATTATTCTCTGAGGATAGTTGAGCTATAACCAGTGGTGGGATTTAGCTGGTTCGCACCACTTCGGCAGAACCGGTAGCTAATTATTGGTTGCCCAGGCCCAGAATGGACTTCCAGAAGCAGCATCCACACATAGAACCGGTTGTTCACATATTTGAATCCCACCACTGGCCATAACGATATATGCATGAGATATCTGCAGACTGTAAATATGTCATCCAAGCAGTTTAGTGCACAATAAAGAAGTTTCTGTCTTCCTCTTGCTGTATTTGTTTATCTTGAAGAGGTTCTTCCTATTTAGAAAGCTAGCATTTTGCTCTTTACTGTGGGAGTATATGGGACTTTTACATTGGAAAGGCAATTAAATCTTAGTGTAACAAAAAAAAATTTCTGTGGAAGAATTGTGAGCTCTGGATAATTTTGGTAACAAAAAAAATCTCTGGACTCAGAAATAAACATTATTTTAAAGGATGGTTGGTTTTGAATAAACTACATTTGGCTGGATTCTCAAAGGCCATTAATTGCTTTTACAAATCATAATGGCTGCGAAAAAGACAAAGAAGCTAAGGTTATGGTTCAACAGAAATATACATACTCAGTATGTTTTGCACCTGCCCGTTTGATTGTCTTGGAGTTCTAACCAAAACCTCTACATTTCCATAAGCCTGAAATTTGACTTCATAAACAGTTGCCTTGATTTCCCAGTCTAGCCAACAGCCCTTCAGTTCCAAGGTGTTCCCGAATCTGAATATAAGCCAGTTGGACCCTTTTTAGGTTCTTGGTGCTGCCAGTTGCTGACGCTAATGTGATTACATTATTTCCAAAGAGGTAGCTGTGATACTTTACAGCAGAACTATCAACAGGAATGACCTAAAAGAGACACAGAACTTTGTGGTTCATATCTGTTGTAAATGTGATGCACAAAAGTTCATGAAATAATAAAAGTGATTAACCTTTAAGGCATCAAATTGTGTTTTGTGAACTCCCATTAACAAATATTAACAGTTGTATGAACTCTTGTATATTTGTGGCATGTGAAGTGCAATATGTTTTCTAAACTAGAGCTTTTCTATAATTGTTAAGGGTTCTTGCAAATTATATTAAGCTGTTAAGCTTAATGCTAATCATTATGAAATAGTAATCTTGTTAAAATTTCTGTACTTTGAAAGGATCATCCAAATACAAAATAGTTGTTTGTATTGAGTTGAATGTACTCCAGTATATCTTATTCAGGAAACTGATTTTCCACAAAAGTTAAAATAATAAAGAACAATTTATTTACTGATTTTGTAAAATATATTACTTTATTTAGTAATCGGAACCAAATTTAGAGATTGTTTTGTACATTTGGCTTTATTTGAATGTAGGTTTGGAATCCCAGATTCTCGTCGACATGGAGAAAGGATATGTTTGTCTCCTTGTAATTCTTTAGCAGCAATTACTGATGATTTTGGAAGAGTTCTTCTATTGGATGTTGCAAGGGGTCTTTCTGTTCGTATGTGGAAAGGTACCTTTTAGTATCTTTTAATAACTTGGAGGAGGTAAATAATGGTCACTTATGCATTTGAGAGATAATTTTTATTTCAGTTTTAAGTGTGAATTTAAAATAGCGAGTGCTGGTTTTTAAAATATCAGATATTCAGATTTACAAAGGACTGTGAAGTGTAAAGATCAGCTCTGGAATTGTAACATTGCGGTGTAGCATTGAATTCTCATATAGTTCGTTTATACACAGATAGAATTATTACTAGCCTGAATCAGTCCACTCAGGATAAAGACATCTCCATTGCAGATTATAGATTGTAATTTATTACAGTGGTCAGTGGTTTTTTAACTTCCCAGTCTAGGGCCTAAGAGAGACTGGTCTAAAGTTATCACACTGAGTTCTATGTCTACAGGAGGATTAAAATCTGGGTCTCCTCACTCTTAGTCCAGCAACGTAACTAGCCATTATACACAAATACATCTAGCATCTTAACCAGTTTATCCTTCATGCACAGGCTATCGTGATGCACAGGTTGGTTGGATTCAGATTGCAGAAGACCTACATGAAAGAGAATCTATTAAGATAGACTTTTCTCCAACTAGTATCCCTCAGGGACCAAGCAGAGTGGCTCAGTTCCTTGTGATTTATGCTCCTAGGAGAGGGATTTTGGAAGTATGGAGTACCCAACAAGGTCCGAGGGTTGGAGCCTTCAACGTAGGAAAACATTGCAGGTAAGACATTTTTGGTAATGGAAGAGATTTTAAAATGTAAGGCAGGATAGTCTCCAGAAAAATAATTGAAATTAAGTTGAACAAAATTAAGTTGAGCAGAGCCTTGGTGGAGCAGTGGGCTAATGCCTCCTTAAGTAACACCAGCTGCCTGCAATTAGTGCAGGTTCGCATCCCACCAGGCTCAAGGTTGATTCAGCTTTCCATCCTTCCGAGGTAGGTAAAATGAGGACCCAGATTGTTGGGGGCAATTAAGCTGACTTTGTAATAATGCCGCTTGGGGTGTGTGTGAAAGCCCTAATAAGCAGGCATATACATAGAATGAAGGCTACTGCTAAGCTTGTAAGCCACCCTGAGTCTTCGGAGAAGGGTGGGATATAAATGGAATTTAAAAAAACAAAAACAAAATGTTTTAATTCAGGGCTTTGTGTAGTACCTATATGCTTTATGTAAGTACGTACAAGTACAGAAAAATTAAAAATGTGAGATAATAATTTTTAAATCTGCAAGCAAACTGACAAACTGCATTTGTCCAGGAATTGTCCTATATAATATGAGATTTGTGCACTGTCTTTATTTATTTATAAGACTGTAATATTATTTGATATTTTAGAGCCTATAGTTTTGTGCAAAAGTGTACGTTGGTTATTATGTTTTTAATTATATATATCAAAACCCATATTTAGGTTGCTGTATCCAGGCTATAAAATAATGGGATTGAACAGCGTAACAAGTCAGGGTTGGCAGCCTCAGACTTATCAGATCTGTCTTGTTGATCCAGTATCAGGAACGGTAAAAACAGTTCACATACCTTTCCATTTAGCCCTGAGGTAAGGCTTCTTTAACTTTACGTTGCATAATTGAACTAAGTCAATATTATGAAATGAATTATAGAGGTTTTTTAAAAAAAATGTGCAGATATTGGATAATCTAACATACTCAGTTTCCAGTTCTGAGAGATGCTAGGATTTTTTCTAGCAAATTCACTTGTAATAAGAGCACATTCTGAAAAGCCAGATTTCCCTTCTTATAATGGTATTACTATTATTTAATTACTAAAATAAGAGTAAAGAATTCCCACCATCTAGCTTTTACACCCTTTTGCTCATAATGTTTCTTGAAATATGCATTTGTATTAAGTAGTGCCTCTGACATATCCAGTGAAAAGGGATATAACTTTCTCTGTGTAGAGGTTGAACATAGCTCTATTGGTTATTTGAAGGGTTGTGCACTCCCCTTTTTCAGACCTCTGGAATGAGGTGTCCCCCCAAGATCCAGGTGGCCCATTCTCTGCTATTGCTTAGAAGAGCCATGAAGACCTGGCTCTTCACCCAGTCTTTGATGAGGGAGAGTAAGAACCCCTTGCTTCATATTGCTTGCCATGTTTTATCTTTTATCTTTTATTAGTTTTTTGTAATTTCTTTCATTGTGGCGAGCCACCTGGATATATTGGAAGGCAGGCAGGCACATAAGTTTAATAAATGGTTATGATTCTTCACACAGTCAGATTTTATGTAATTTCTTCGATTGATTGTGGATTGTGGATTTGGCACTTTCATCTACATATCAAATCGTTATTATTATTATATGCACAACAGTGTGAACTCACAGCTACTACATATGCATCCATTTTTTCCTAAGGAAGTGGGCATAGCCTGACAGGTGTTTTTTATATTACATAGCCAGGGCCTGACTTGTTCAGTAATGTTGACAGAGGAATCAGTGCAACGACAAATTATTATTTTCCATCTCAATTTCAAATGTATTGTTACAGACAAATGTGTATATTTTTTAATATTTTCCAGCGACAAGAAGAGTGAGCGAGCAAAGGATATGCATCTATTGAAGAAATTGGCAGCCTTGCTGAAAGCTAAAACATTGAATTTGGGTAGGTTTTGTATTGTTCCTATTCAAGGTCATAACACCGGTATCTTTTTAAAGGTGATGAACATGATGAGACTACAGTTTTATTTAAGGTGATTGAGACTAATTTAGTGTTGTGTAGTTGAATGAAATGCTGTGCCTCCTTTGCAAAAAGTATAAATGTCAATACTTTGTGCAGTTGGGCCTAATTTTGTAGTAGCCAGCTTATAAATATAATTGCAGTCTGTATTATGAACTCAGTTTTGATAACTGTCACCTTAGAATGGCACAGTGAAATGTTAGTATAATCTCCCAATATGATTAGGAAATGTTTAAATACTAAATCTTTCAAATTACAATATTTCTAAAATTGCATTTAGTTCAATATTATTTTGGCAATGTAATTGTGGAAAATCAGGTCATAGGTTATTTGATATATTGCTTTAAATGCTTTAGCTACCTTGCTAGAATGTTTGTGTTGTATATGTGTGTGCTTCCCAAAGAGACCTCTTGCATAATCTTGAAGAGCAGGTGACAGTCTAGGACAGGGGTAGGCAACCTTGGCTCTTTTATGACTCGTGGACTTCAACTCCCAGAATTCCTGTTGAAGTCCATGAGTCATAAAAGAGCCAAGGTTGCCTACCCGTGGCTAGGATAAACTTTTCACAGCTTTTGTTGTGCACCAGTTGCACACATTCTGGATTGAGAGCCTCTGCTCATGGTCCCTCATGCTTTGGTAACCTCTTGGATGGACTACTGTAATATGCTTTACATGGGTGTAAACTGTGTACTTTTAATGTTTTAATTATTTTTATATTTGTTATATAACATGTAACCACCAAGCGGTTTGGGGAGATGGGCAGCATAAAAATTTAAGCTGATACAAAATGCAGGGGTGTAGGCAGTTATGTGCAGTTGTAGAACAGCCCATGTTACACCTTAGTTCTGTGAGTTGCATTGGTTGCCAGTCTTCTATCTAGGGCAGGGGTCGGCAACCGGAAAAAGGCAAAGAGCCACTCAGAACCGGTTCCGTCACAAACACAAAAAAGTGGGAGCCGCAAAATGTGCACGCGCGTGCATGCACGCACGCGCATGCGCAAAACAAGGCAAAACGTGCACCAGCCCTGCCCCCATCCACCTCCAGTATGGATGGCTCTGCCAAAAGAAAAGCAGCCGAAGCAAGCCTCCCATTGAGAGAATGGGGCGGCGGAGGCTTGCAAAAGGCGGATCCAGCCTCTGCCGGCAGACACGCTTGCAGCTTGCAGAATGGCGGATCGAGCCTCTGCTGGCGGCAGAGGCTTGCAGAGCGCGGATCCAGCCTCTGCCGCCGGCAGAGGCTGGATCCGCCGTTTTGCAAGCCGCCGCCGCCCCATTCTCTCAATGGGAGACTTGCTTCGGCTGCTTTTCTTTTGGCAGAGCCATCCATACTGGAGGTGGATGGGGGCAGGGCTGGTCCCGTGACAGCCAGTCGGGCAAGCAACGCGAAGAGCGGCAGGGCTTTATTTTTGCACCGTGGAGCTCCCCCTCCCCCCAAACTCCCCCTCCCTCCCACTTCCCAGAGCTGAATACAGGGTATTAACCGGCGGCGGAGGCTTGCAGAACGGCAGATCGAGCCTCTGCCGGCGGAGTTTGGAGTTGGGTAAGGAAGCGCAAAATTCAGGAAGCGGGGCGGCGGGCGAACGGGAGACCTGCCGACGTTTGGGGAGGTTTGGGGAGGTGCACGCCGGGGAAAAGGCTGGGAGAGGAGGGGGTCCGGGCTGGGGGGGAGGCAGAAGCGAGGGATCAGGACTCCTCCCGCTTGGCTGCTGCCGCCGCCGCCACCACTCCTACGGCCGCCGCCACCTGCTCTCTCGGCTGGTTGCTTTCTGCTTCTCTCACCTGCCCTGCCCCCCGCCTGCCCTCCTTCCTGCCTTCCTTCCCTCCGCCTCGCCTTCCCCGCTCCCGCGTTTTCCCTCTCCCCGCCTCGGATTCGGGGTGATTCCCCGGGAGAGGGCGATGGGATTCCAGCAAGCTTTCAAGCCTTCTCGGCGGTCTCCGGCACGGCTCAGGAAGCGTTTCTGTGCCGCCCGGCCGGAGCCTTTGCCTCCTTCCCTCCCCCAAGCGAGGCGTCCTTTTTCAAGTTGCAAAACCAAGCGGGGTGAAGCGGGCTGTCGGGAAAGACATTCAGGAGGGTCATCCTGGAGAGGAGAGGGAGCGGGAGAAGGAGGAGGAGGAGGTGATCGACTCGCCCGACCCAGTCCGGGCCGGCCAGCCCCGTAACATCCGAGCTTGCACCGCGGGCGGAGAGGCAGGAAGCCAAGAGGAAGAAGACCGCCAGGAAGCTGCCTCTGCAGCCGCCGCCTCCTCCTCCTCCTCCGCCGCCGCCTCTGTCTCTGCCGCTGCTAGGAAGGCTGCCGGTGCTGCGGCCGCCTCTGCCACTGCCTCCTCCGCCACCAGGGCCCGACCGGAGGTGTCGCCGCTGGAGGAGGAGGAGGCGGCAATGTCTTTCCCGACAGCCCGCTTCACCCCGCTTGGTTTTGCAACTTGAAAAAGGACGCCTCGCTTGGGGGAGGGAAGGAGGCAAAGGCTCCGGCCGGGCGGCACAGAAACGCTTCCTGAGCCGTGCCGGAGACCGCCGAGAAGGCTTGAAAGCTTGCTGGAATCCCATCGCCCTCTCCCGGGGAATCACCCCGAATCCGAGGCGGGGAGAGGGAAAACGCGGGAGCGGGGAAGGCGAGGCGGAGGGAAGGAAGGCAGGAAGGAGGGCAGGCGGGGGGGGGCAGGGCAGGTGAGAGAAGCAGAAAGCAACCAGCCGAGAGAGCAGGTGGCGGCGGCCGTAGGAGTGGTGGCGGCGGCGGCAGCAGCCAAGCGGGAGGAGTCCTGATCCCTCGCTTCTGCTTCCCCCCCAGCCCGGGAAGCCTCCTTCTCCCCCACCCCATCCCTCCCCCCCAGCCCGGACCCCCTCCTCTCCCAGCCTTTTCCCCGGCGTGCACCTCCCCAAACCTCCCCAAACGTCGGCAGGTCTCCCGTTCGCCCGCCGCCCCGCTTTCCTTCCTGAATTTTGCGCTTCCTTACCCAACTCCAAACTTTCTCTAGCGCCCCTGTGCTTTAGGAGGGGGAACCAAAGGCGGAGCCGTTTCTCTCTCTCCCCCCCCCCCGCTTTTGCCGCTCCCCCACCCAACCAGTATCCCGCTTCTCCTTCCTCGGCAGCTTTGCAGATGGGCCACACACACACACACACACACACACACACAAAAGCACAGAGAGTTCCCCTTCCCCTTGTACAGGAATGAAAGGCCCCCCGAAGGAAGCCCAGCCTCTTCACCGCACCGATCCGCTGAGGAGGAAAAAAGCTTATTTCTATTGCCACGTGCAAACTAAATTAAAACAACTTGGGAAGCTCGCCCGTGGGCTGCATTTAGAAGGATTTGGGGGCTTTTGTGATTTGCTTCGCCTACAAGTGCCTTAACCACGACTAGCCCATGGCTCCAATTCAACAAATTCCCCAAACAACGCAATTCCTTGCAGCGATGCGGACAAGAGGGAAAGGAAGCCCAGCGGCCGGACCGCGCTCCCGCCCTGCCTCCCCAAGGGCTCGTGCGCGTCCTAATGGCTTGCGCGCGGCCTCTCGCAAGGTTCCTGCCCCTCGTGAGCCCGCTGGCTCCGTCTCTCTCTCTCTCTTCCTTCTTCCCTCCCTCGGTCTCCCCATCCCCCTTTTCCGGCTCAGCCCCACTTCACAAGGAGACCAAAACGGGGACATCATGGCAGAGCGGAGGAGACACAGGAAGCGGATCCAGGTACCGGGCTGGCTTATCTCCTCCCTCTTTTCGCAACCGCTCTGCGGGATGAGTTTCCCTTTTCCTTCTGGCTCACCCCCCCCGCCGGGTCACCCTTCCCTCCTCCCCCTCCGCCTCCTCCGAGGCCGCCGCCAGTCAGCATCTCTCCTACCGTTTCTGCAGCTTTTCCGTCGCCCCCGCCGCCACTCCCCCTTCCCCGCGGAGCCGGCCGCATCCAGCGCCTTCTTCCTCTGGAGGGGAAATCGTGGCCCCTCCAGTTCCCGCTTCTTTGGGCCAAGCGCCGCCTTGAAGGTTTGGAGAGCTGCGCGCGCACCTCCACCCGTTCGGAGAGGTGCGCGCGCACCAGGCGACTGGGAGCCGCAGGAGACGGCTCAAAGAGCCGCATGCGGCTCCGGAGCCGCGGGTTGCCGACCCGTGATCTAGGGTAATTAAGGCAAAGTTAGTCTGAGTTTCTTTCTTATGTTTCCTGACTGCCTCCACCTCTGTGCCCCAGACTTAAATCTTTTTTGTAACAGCCTGTTTTCCTTCCCTGTCAGTGTTGCTTTATACATATAGTCCTCGATTTACAACCATTTGTTTATTGACTAAAGTTACAACAGCACTGAAAAAAGTGACTTATGACCATTTTTCACACTTAATGACCGTTGTAGCGTCCCCATGATCATGTAATCAAAATTGGGGCACTTGGCAACTGGTATGTCTTTATGACAGTTGCAGTGTCCTAGGGTCATGTGATCACTTTTTATGTCCTTCTGACAGGCAAAGTCAATGGGGAAAGCCAGATTCACTTAACAATCATGTTACTAACTTAACAACTGCAGTGATTCACTTAATAAATGTGTCAAGAAACTTCGTAAAATTCATTTAACTGTCTTGCTTAATTATGAAAATTTTGGGCTCAGTTGTGGTCCTAAGTTGAAGACTACCTGTATTATGTATGTTCACTGCCTTGAGTTATTTAATAAAGTAATAAATCTGGGATAAAAATCTAATATAGTAATAATATAAGTCTACCTTATGGAAGTATGCCTGGGGTGTTGAACTATCAGTTTATCAGTGAATTTCTTTCTCAAGAGTTCATTTGTCTTACTCTATTTTCTTGTTTTCCTGTGCCAGTCGTTGTGGTAGTTTTGATCACAGTTCTATGGCTTCAGTGTAGTGAACCTTCTTGGAGGTTGTTGTGAAGATGGGGAAGCTAACTCCTCAAAGCAGTCAGGGTGCTGGAGAAACGCATTTCAACAGATAACTTGAGATAAGAGGATTACAAGAAACACAGACTATTTTACTTGGTGTTAACTGGATTGGAGCATATCCTGACTTGTCTGCAGTGCAAACATCTTCATCACGATGTCCTGTGACAAAGCAGAAAAACCAGGAATTTTAAGTTTATGCCAGTCAGAAGTAGCTAGCTGTAAAGTATTTGGCGTTAAGCAAATAGTATTCTGTTCCCAGTTATTTATGAGAGAAAGGACTTGAATATAGAACCTCCTGTGATTAGGACATGTCTCAGTGATTTTTTGAAATTATATTTGTTATCTTTTATCTTTCTTTCCAGATACGGTTGAGGTTGAAGTAAAGGAATTAATACTGGATGTTAAATATCCTGCTACTAAAAAACAGGTAATTAGGAAATGCATTATTTGGCAGGTTAATCTGCTTTATATCTGCAAATTAATGTCTGTTTCTGTTAAAATTTGTTTTGAACTCCATTTTTATATTATTATTATTAATTTTATTTGTATACCGCCCTTCTCCCGAAGGACTCAGGGCGGTGAACATATTAAAAGACACTGCTATATTAGTGATTAGAGTATTTTACTAGTAGTGTTTTGCTTCAAATTCTTGCCCTCCTGGGTGTTGGCAGGATGGAATTTGGCAATACTTACTGGAAGAAAAGCTGAATACTGTGCACACATTGTAATTATTTAAATTGGAAGAGAGACTATAAGAAAGGGTGCTGCATTCTTTTCTGTCACTGTGCAGGTTTGACAGTGTTGGGTCTTGATTTTCTCTCCTGCTTGTTATAGATTTGATTTTAGCCCCTCAGCAGCTACTGTGCTTGCTCTGCCTGAAGGAAGACTGCATAACATGAAATAATTTAAAAATAATTCCGAACTGAATTTACTTACAACACAGTTCCTGTGTTTACACAGTGCATAAATCTAGTTTATAAAGTACGATCATTTCTGTAGTAAGACTTATCATAAACCAAGGAGCCATTTCATTGGCCATTTCATATTTTCTCTTGATAGCTGCGTGTCTCCTAGGTTCCACTTTAGGACCAGCAAAGTTTCCAGCTCAAGAGATACTAAAGTTAAGCAATAGAGAAGCATATGATACATACCAGTATGTAAACTGTTACTAGGTTTATTTTTAAAAATAGTAGCATGACATGTGAAAGTCTGTGTTATATTTTACTGATAGGCTTTAGAAAGCATCCTGACAAATGAACGCTTGCCGTTATCTTTTCTGATGAACATCACACAAGCACTGATAGAGACCTTAAAAAATCAGGGTAAGTGAATATTTCTTTTCTGCCCATTATGTCACAAAAATATACAGAATAAGGATTGAATTATGGACCCTTGAAAGAATATAATAGTCATTGATAATATTGTGGGTCTTGTTTTTCCTGTTACCGGATAATTGAAAGAAACAAGTACAATTCTCTAAGGAACCATATCTGGCTCTTTGGCTATCGCTGTCTGGCCTGCAGCATTGGCGTTGGCAGGGGGGGTGTTGCCCTTGGGGATGGGGTGGGAGGGGCAGGGCATTGGTGGAGTAGTGGGATGGAATGGCAGCATTGGTGGCCCTCCACAAAAGTCCCAGTTTTTCATGTGGCCCTTTCGGAAATTAATTGCCTTTTCCTGAACCTAAGTAGCATTTTGATACCCTTGCACAGGGGTCAGCAACCCGCGGCTCCGGAGCCGCATGCGGCTCCTTCAGCCGTCTCCTGTGGCTCCCAGTCCTCTGCCATGTGCAGTCAAAAACAAAAAACAGTGGGACTAAAAAAGTTCAACCAATCAATTCAAATATGCAGGGTAGGTGCATATCTCGCCTTGGCTCCACTCTTCAGTCAAACCCTGTTCTGTACGTGTGCGCATGTACGTGCATGTGCACAGATTTTTTGTGGCTCCCAGTTTTTGCTTTTGTGAGGGAACCGGTTCCGAGTGGCTCTTTCACTGTTTCAGGTTGCTGACCCCTGCCCTTGCAGGACAACAAGGGAACACAGTAGTATATGGCAGAAACATTTCAGAATCAAATAATTCTCTTCCCTTCAGGGATTGTTTTGACATCATTCAAAAATGGAAATTGCTCGCTGGAAACATATGCAATGAGTTGTTTAGAATGAATGATTGTATCAAATATTTTCATAAGTATATCACTGGAGATTTGCTTGTATTCTTCCTTTGAAGTTTATGTCAAATAAATTCATTTTAAGATCCATTATAATGTTCTGTGTAGCATCGTCCTTTCTTTAACTTGCATTGAGGAT
The DNA here is from genome assembly GCF_964194415.1 of Vipera berus. Lineage (NCBI taxonomy): Eukaryota > Metazoa > Chordata > Lepidosauria > Squamata > Viperidae > Vipera > Vipera berus. Next base: position 308,475,784 of record NC_138202.1, read on the forward strand.
GAGCTCTAATCATCTTCATGTTCTTCCACCTCCAGTTTTGCTGTCTTCCATATTCTTTCATATCAAGGTCTTTTGAACTAGTAATAGAGGCAGGGAAGGTATCCAGAATGACTATATCAGCCATCTAATTGAAGCGAGAGACCAAGGTTTCAGCAGAAAGGACAGTTGTGCTGGCTAGAAAATCCACCAGGGAATTCTAGCAAACTGATACAATTTTTAGATAGGATCCTAAAGCAGATAAAGACTGCAAGGCAGCCCAAGGATTATGACATGGTTCCAGCTGTATAAAATAAGAAATTGAGACAACACAATTAATGATATTTATGAAGGTAAGCCCACACTTCTTGTTCGAAAGGCTTGGGTTGCTACAGGAGGAAAAGGTACAGTAAAAATATTAAATTGTTCAAATAAAAATCTGGAGAACTCGTTAACAATCGTAGATTGAATGTTCATTTTTCAACACTGGAAGGCAAATCGTTGAGATGGCGACTATGGAAATAAAATGAAATAAGAAAGATTAGGAGATAGATTTGTAGGAGATTCATCTTGTGGATGAGTATTGTAAGCTGGAGAATTCATAGAAACATATTCCTTGGATACTTGTTATTACAAGCTTTCAAATGTTGCTTTTTCTTTGATTTGGATTTGATTTCAACTGTGTGTTTAAAGGGGAGTTGACAATTTACTTGCCTATAGGCAAAACCTATCCAGGATCTAACATAATGAAACGGTATCCTCTTGCAGGCTGTTCTGCACTGAAAATATCTTACTTAACAGGCTGTTTGATGAAGCTGCAGAAAGGCTCAACAGCTCAGTTGCACATTCATTGAGACTAATGGGCATTATTTTATTTCTGTCATTCTGACTAGAGATGGATTATATTGATGAAGGGCTGCTACAGTTCTGTACAAATAAACTAAAACTGCTGCAGCTTCACAAGTCAGTCAGCAATTTAAATTCGCAGGATATGCAACCTGAGACAGAGCCATCTGATAACGTAAGTACTGTGAAACTTTGATTTTATGAAAAGAAAAACATTCTTGAAATGCAGACATGTATATATAAAAAGAAAGCATAAAAATCAAACATATATTCAAGGTATATAAGAGTCATGCATTTGTGGAATTTGTGAGCACAACAGAGTTCTCCAGGAAAGAAGACAATATTTGTAGGTCAGTGTTGAATTGTGGAGTGCTGTCTAAGCTTGGTTGTTGGTTTGCAGATGTTTCATTACCCAACTAGGTCACATCATCAGTGCTTCCTGTAGCACTAATCAAGTTCAGTTATAAAATGTCTGCAAGCAAACAACCACACTAAGATTTCCACAGTCTTTCTGCTTCTTCTGTTTTGGACTTCTATGCACTGCACAAGGAAGCCCATTTATGCAGGTGGATCTGTGGCATTGAACTCAGCTCCTTGAACTTACTATTCTGAAATTGGAACTGCCAATATTTTTCATTAAGGAAATATTTTATCAAAAAACTGGCATCTTAATTATGTTGGTGTTTAACATAACAACCTAAGGGAAATCAAGCCTTTATGTATTATGCTTTTTATAGGCATAAAATTATAAAAAAGGATTAAAAATTAATGGCACTAGAATTGGGCAGTAATTGGTCAGTGTAATACACTTTTTGTGGTATACTATATTTCTTAGGAGACCTTTTTTGCTTTGCTTTGAAGTTCTTTTAGGATGCTCTTTTCAATAGTCTTCTTCAGGAAAGCTTTGACCTATGACTAGAATTAAATTATTTCTATTAGTATTCCAGGTTACTTCAGTGTATGTATCCAGTTCAAAATAGAATATATTGTAAATATTTCTAACATCTTTATTTGTTAACTAATGGGCAGCTACATATTTGAAATGTGATCTGTACCAGATGTCCAAGCAATTTTTTTAGAAATATCAATAAATTCAGTTGCATGAAATAAATTTAGTGTAAGATCCTCTCAGTATTTTCTGAATGATACAAGGAATATTAGGAAAAGTATCCTCAACCATGCAACATAACAACTACTTAGCAAAATATCTTAAATCAAAATTGATTATCAGAGAAATTGTGATGAGTGAATATGAGAGTGGTTTCAAGGGCATATCTGATTTTCTCTTATTTCATGCTTTTAAGATCTTGGCTAAACTACTCCGGTTAGATGAAAAAGAATTCACTCGGCTGCAGATGTTGCTTGAGAGGTACAAAGAGCAGAATACCCAGCCTTCAGTACATTTTGTGGAGGATAAAGATGGAATGCTGCCTGTGAAAATTTTCTTGGATTACCTGGATTATGAAAAAGATGCAATTAATGTGAAAAAACTAGATGACAAGGAATACGTGGCTTTAGGTAGGAGCTCGGATTATTAAGGTAACCTTGGCTAAGGAGCTTCTCCACTTGCGTAATAGATTTCTTTTTTTGAATTTAGTTAGAAAGTTTTTCTGAAGGAGCCCCCTGAAAACATTAATATTAGGAAGTACTCTTTATGTTTTACAGAGCAGACTAAAGATTTCCTTCGATCTATGCAATGGAAATGACATTGGGAACAAGATTGTATACCAATAGTCCTCAATTTACAACCCCAATTAGGACTGGAATTTCCATCATAAGTCGAGGTGGACCCAGGTTTTCTGCCTCTTGTTAAGTGAATTATATTGTTGTTAAGTGACTCCAGCTTCCCCGATGTGTGTTTTGTGTTGCAAATCTGCAGAAGAAAGGTTGCAAATTGCTGTCATGTGACAACAGGATGCTGCAGCTGATCATAAATGCAAGCCAGTTGCCAAACACCCAAATTGAGATCATGTTATCATGGGGGTAGTGCAGTAATCATAAGTGCGAATACAGATTGTAAATCACTTTTATCAAAGCTGTCATAACTTTGAACCATTGTTAAATGAATGGCTATAAATTGAGGACTACCTGTAAACAGAAGGAGAATGCATAATATAAATAGCTCTCATTAATGTAACTTACTCTCACTATGAATAGGTCTGATCTCCACCTTCTGATAGATTGTTCTATTTTCAATCAGAAAGAATGTAAAGGGTGAAACGGGGTTGAATAAGTAAAAAAAAGTCTGATGTCTTCTATGTGTATGTACAGGAGGTTTTTTTTTCTGGAAATGTTTACATGGAGAAAGTTCAATAGAAGAAATGTGTCAAACTCTGAAGTCTGCAGGATTTAGCCCCCAGATATTATTGGTGAGTGTTGCCTGTTTCATTCTTTATTGTGGTCATCAGGCCTATATTCTAATTGCTCATTGGTTTATGGCCAATATATGAGAAATAGATGAATAAGAATCATAATTACAGCATAAAGTGGGTGGGGAAGAGAATTAAAACATGGAAGAGGCAGGAGGGGGAGATGACATTTATACACTAGTGGCCAAAATTGTGGAAACCTTTGGGGGAAAGTGTATTTTTGAGGTTTGATGGCTAATAACACCATCTTTTTTTGGAGTAGTGCCATAAAATTATATATCAATGGAAAGATAATCTAATCAAGAATGTAATGCAACATAGTTTGTTCAATTATCTGTACTGCATTCTATGAAAAGTTATAGCCAAATAACCAGAAAAAGGAAGCACAACTTGCTTAGGTTGATACCAGGTAGCTTTCCTTCATCTGATTGTAGCCAATGAGCATGAGTGTTTAGAGAGCCAATTAGGTGTCATCTTGTTTTGACAATGAGCCAATCAGATCACAGTAGGATTCAGTTATTGATGTCATGTATTGAAGCTGAGAGGACATTTGTCAGTGTGTTATGTGATCGCTATCAAGTTGGTTGGGTTTTTTTGTGTTCTTTCATTTAGTGAGCTTGTAAAACGTAATAAAATTAAAGTAATGGTGCAAAGAGTTGACTGGTTGCCCAGAAAGCAATGTAAAATAGTATTGTTAAGTGAAAAAGGCTACAGTTATAAAGAAATTAGAAGAAAAATTGGTGGAAACTTCACCAAAGGTGGCATTTCTATTGTACACTTTTCCCAAAAGGTTTCCACAATTTTGGCCACTACTGTATATAGAAACAATTTGCCCATTTCCATGAGTTTTAAAGAGTTTTGAATTTAATTGAATTAATAATTAGATTATTAATCTGCAACAAAAGACATATATAATAAAACTAATATTTCTATATCTCTGTCATAAAAATGGGATACTTAACTTGTTACAGAGTCAGTTTTGGCCTAGTGCAGGGGTAGGCAACCTCGGCTCTTTTATGACTCATGGACTTCAACTCCCAGAATTCCTGAGCCAGCATAGTCATGAGTCATAAAAGAGCCGAGGTTGCCTACTCCTGGTCTAGTACTTATGACTCCACACTAGAAACCAGGAGACAGTGTTCTAGCCCTGCCTTAGGCATAAAAGCTGGCTGGATTATTTTGGCCAATCAATTTCTCAGATCAGCCCACTTTATGGGGTTGTTGTGTGGAAAAGAGGAGGGAGAAGGAATATTAGGTATGCTTGCCACCTTGAGTTATTTATAGAAATAATAAAGGGAGGGTTAAAAATAAAAAATCTTACCAAGAAAACTATAAGGATTTGCCCAAGCAGTTACCAAGAGGGAAGACTAACTTGGAGGCACATATTATTTAATTTACTTCCATGAAGTGCTGTACTGAAATTTATCTCTTATTTTATTTTTTATTTTAATTTCATTAAAATTTCTTAGTTTCCGCAGTTTTCTTTCCCTGTTAAAAGAGGCTTCTCATTTTCTACCTTATTCATGGGGAACTTAGATACATGTGTAATAATTGTTTTGATCTTAATTATTGTTGCAAGATTTAAGACCGCTTCAATTTATTTCTTGTTAAACATATTTTCCATTCTTTGTACTCTTTTCAATTATTCATGCTTTCTGATTTGAAGAAACCCCATACTAAGGAATTTCCTTATGGTATCTTTCTTTGGAATTTAATTGAGGCATGGGAAACCACTGAACCCTAGACCTTTGTCGGGGTGGGGGGGATTCTTTGACAGGATACATACAACACACAATTAGTTGCCATGTAACTAAAATGAAAAAAACCCCTATATTTTATGGATTAAAATTCTGTTGAGATTATCTACTTTGTTGAAACATATGCGAGAGGAATTAAAAGCAATTTTGCTTAATCAGATTAAGTAAAATTGATTGAAAACATCAGAAAAATGTTTGGCATTACAAAATTAGAATAACTCTTTGTGGAATGTAAATGTGAAAGTTAAGGGGACTGGGGTCCCAATTAAATCATGTTTAAAATGAGAAAGAATGACTGAACAAATGCACATGACTATCATTTGAAATACTGTACGTCTCTGGAGGATAATAACGATATTAATGCAGATTATCATTGAAATAACTTCTGTTTTGTTTAGAAGATTTTACTAAATTTTACTGGGAGGTTTAATGAGAATGGATTTAGGAGATCACCTTTCCAAACTTCCTATCTCTTTTTTTAGTCTCTTCTGCTCAGTGTGTGGCTTTCCAAGGAAAAGACAGTTCTTCAAAGAACCCAGTCAGTTTGCTGCCTTCAAGCTGCGTTATCACTTCTGAGTCGAATGACAGGTGGGAGAAGTTCAGTGAATATGCTCAGTTTCTGAAAACAGGCTGTTGCCAGAGATTGAAAACAGAAATTATAGCTGTTAATAAAGACCTAACACTGCATGCAAATAATTAATTCCTGTGATGTTGTTGAGAAGATCTGAATGCCCACATACTATTGACAGTTAAGAAAATTACCTTGATGGAGATATCCAAGATCTCTTACTATGGCAGTGAAATACTTCTTAAGTCCACACGGATAAAAAATATGGAAGAGGTTCAGGTAGCGACCCCCTAATTCACACAAGGTTATAAAAAGGAGGAGGAGATATAGCATGAGTGGACTTGTAAGATTCTGGTATTATAGCCACTCTCAATAAATGTAGTTTTAGCCTTCCTGTGTAGCTGAAATCAATCTTGCAAGCTTGATATGCAGTATCTCCTCTCCTTTCTTGTCACCCTTTCACTTTGTTAATGGATCTTTGCAAATCTCCATCAGGGTCATCTTCCATACTCTCTGCACATGCTCAGCTGACAGACTTTGCAAATGCTCTCAAAAATGTATAGATATCCTTGGCCAACCCTTTGTTTTTCATAGATTCTCTTCGTCTATCAGTAAACAAGTTTCCCTGCTCATAAGTGAATATTTGGGAATAAAACATCTACAGTGAATGCATTTTTTAAATTGTTATTGACATCCCATATATGCATGTTTTTTTTATTTTGGTTGAAATAGAGGATTCATGGGATTCTCAGTCCGTTTCCCCCTGGTGGCAGCAGATGAGAACAGCCTGTATTCAGTCTGAGAATAACGGTGCTGCTTTGGTATTTGCGCATGTTGGGCATTCAGTAACAGCACAGATAAGTGATAGCGTTGCAGAAAAAAAGGTAGGTAACTTCAGATTCTGCCTTGCCTACATAGCAAAAAATGGCTCTCCCCCAAAAAAATAAAAAAACCAACTCTTAATACTTGCTGCTAAACATCCAATTATAAATTATTTTGAAAAAATGTACAAGTGAGGTCTCATTATTTATTTATACAGGCAATACTGTATGCAAATGAATTTCATATGCTACTTACCCATTATGAATACTATGAAATGGCTATACTAAATTCTATACAGCTACTTCCAGGCCTTTGAACTTGCTGTTCAAAGAGGCTAGGATTTCTGCAATTCTCTCACTAGCAGATGCCAACAAAATTTTGGCATCTCCTGGTTTGTTTTTAGAAGAAAATTTTAACTGGCTCAGCACTGATATCTTTTATCTTGCCTTGATTCATTTGTTTACATTTTAAAGTTACAATTACTTTATAGTTTATTATTGTTAAAAAGCACATTAAGCATCAGTATTGCTAGAAAAATGCAATGTAAACAAGATAAAAATGTTACTTCTTACTAAACAAAAGTTGAGTGTTTTTGAATTTGCTCATGCTGTGTCTCAGCCCTTCTGTGAACACAGATAATAATACACATATTTATATTATCATGTCCTTTCTGCAAGGAGATGAAGGGATGTAGGCCTCCCCCTTTACCCTTTATATTATTAGATTAAGCAGAGCAGCACTGCCTGCTTCTTTCCATCCTCAATTTAAACTTCTGGCAATTTAATATGAAATGTGTAAACATCTTATGTGTATTTACTGAAGGTGCATCTCTTGCTATTTTTCATCTCTAAGGGAACCTTCTTAAAAACAGCAAGTATGAATAGAATACATATGTGCTGAACATATGTCGGAAAGCTGTAATTTGTTTTCTTCTTTCATCTTTGAAGTTTGTAAATCTGGACTTTCTGCGCGCAATATGTAAAATGTCAGCTTGATAATATGAGAAGTTGACAAGCCAATTTTTTATTAGTTTTCCCCAATAACTGTAGGTGCTGATACAGATTCCTGGGAAGCCCTCTCTCTTGATATAGAATACTGGAAGCTTCTCCTGAAACAGTTAGAGGATTGCCTAATACTTCAGACACTTCTGAATAGTAAACTGGGCAAGAAGACAAGCCCAGCTTCTTCTTTGCAGGCTGAGCCCCTCGGGAGACTTTCTGTGAAGAAGTTGCTTGAAGGAGGAAAAGGTGATTTCCCCCCCCCCCCAAAGGGTTGGGCTAGAAAGGGGTGGCAGTTTTCATTAATTTCTTCTCCCGAGGTAGCTACATGGGACTCGGCGAAAGAAAATCCCCAGAATAATGTGTGAAATGGAATAGGAAATTGAAAGAAAAGAGAGGGGACTGAGAAATACAGTCAGTATATTTCCAGTGAAATCCACTTGGGGATAGTTTCATGACATGAATAGTTTTGTTTGTGAACAGTCTGAGCTGGATTCAACCATTTTATCCTTAAGTCCAAATTCCATAACAAATAGAATTACAAATGGCTGTGCACATAGAATAATAATCAAGCAAACAAACAAAAAAATAAATAGCCCACCTAATTGCCACATTGGCACATGAAGCTTGTTCTGTGTAGGATGACTCCCCTTCCCACCCTGAGCGGTCCAGTTCATTCCAGTTTTACTTCTTCCATCATGCAATGGAATCTGGTGTGGTTTTCATGTAAGAACTCTGATTTGAAAGGTAGCATCTTGATACAAGTTTATAGTCTCCTCAAAACCTGTAGGGCCAGCTAGTCTGAGAAGGGTTGAGTAGCGTGAGAGGTAGAAAAGAAGCAGGGGAAGTTCAGAAGGCTACCAGCATTCCCTGACTATGCTGAACCCCCAGGCACTGTCCTTCCAACTATTTTCATCTTATACTCATTGAAATGTGCACAGAAAAGCAATCCACACTCCTAGAGGCACAAACATGGACAAGACGTTGATCAACTATTTAAAGAGCCCACATTAAAATATAGTATTTTAATGCAAGTCACTTGTAAGTTAGGAAGTAGTACAGTCATAAGGCCTCTATATTTATAAACGTTTTAGCTGTTCATAGTTAAAAGGAAATCCCTAATGTAGTAGTCAATGAGAACTAAGCGCTCCATGAATGTGTCTAGTCTTGTCTCCCTATTTGTGCATTACTATATCCTATGGCAGCAAATTCCATAGTTTAAGGTTACAGTAGAAAGGAAGAACCATTGTTTTCTGGGTATTTGCAAACTGATCTTAGACTGTTTCGATTTTTCTTTAGGAGGCATTGCTGACAGTGTAGCCAAATGGATTTTTAAGCAAGACCTCAGTTTGTCCTTACTCAGATTAGGTCGACAGGAAAATGAAGCAGAAAGCAAGGAGGAACCACAGCAGACTGACAGCAATTTTGTAGGTGAGGATGAAGAAGACCAGCCCAGCATGAAGTCCATATTAGGTAAAAAATACCTTCAGGCATGTTCTTTGTTTCTGTTTATTGCAGCAATGGAATGCAAAATAATACCCATCCTTTTTTAAAACATGTTCCCAGAACTACTCCGTTTAGCATATGAACAGTTTCCTTGCAGCCTGGAGATGGATGTACTCCATGCACATTCCTGCTGGGAGTATGTTGTACAGTGGAACAAAGACCCAGAGGTAAAGGAAGCCTTTCATTTCCTTACTCCTTGTGTTTTTTATGATACACATGATCTTACCTGACATTTTCAGATAATGAAAGTAATTCATTATTTCTTATTCAGGTTCTGTAGGTAGAAAATAGGTAGGCTAAAAAATTGCTTTAAAAGTGCCAAAAAAGCCAATGCAGTCTTAGGCTGCATCAACAAAGGGATAGCATCAAGATCACAGGAAGTGATATGATTGGTCTATATGTACTAGTGAGGCCACACTTGGAATATTGCAAGCAGTTCTTGTTGCCACGATACAAAAAAGATGTGAAGCCCTAGCAAGGGTGCAGAGAAGAGCAGGAAATATGATAAAGGATCCGAAGGCTAAATCCTACGATGAATAGTTAAGGGAACTAGGTATAGCTAGCCTAATGAAGAAAAAACTTAGGAGGTGACATGATAGCCATCTTCCAATAGCGGAAGGACCATCATAAGGAAGAGAGGATTGATTTATTCTCCATAGCATCTGAGAGCAGGACAAGAAGCAATGGGTGGAATCTTATCAGAGGGAGATTCAAACTGAAATTAAGGAAGAATTTTCTGACAGTGAAAACAACTAATAGCTGCCTCCTGGAGTTATGGATGCTCCATTGCTGGAAGTTTTCAAGAAAAGATTGGACAACCATTTATGTGGGACGGTATAAGGGCTCCTACCTTGGGTAGGGGTTGGACTAGAAGACCTCCAAGTTCCCATTCAGCCTTATGATTGTATGATAATTTTATTTTGGTATGTGGGTATCATATCCTCTTTGTTTCACAGTGATAAGGCACATATTGCACATTGATATTCTCATAATTTATTAGATGTGATATTATAAAAATACCCTTCCCAAGTTAGCATACTATATTGAGCTGTCACAGTTATAAAGATTGAAACAAAGGACACTTTGTGTTTATATGGAAACTATTTCAATGAAAGGTTATATGTCAACTATACAATTTGTACTTTATCATGTTACAACTTTCCTGCAATTTGCCAGGTATGGTAATTAAAATAGAAATACAGTATAACAAATAACCTTAAATAATATATCAGAATATTTAGAAATTATTTATAAGATATGTCCCATTATATGCTGCTTTATGGTTATTATAACTTTTCCTTCAAACTTTGAGAAGAGTGAATTCAGCTGCTGTTGTTTCTTCCTGAATAACTTTTGAACAAAGCTGAAAACAATTACAGAATCTTAGTTTTTTTATTTGTTTCTGTGAATAGATAGCATTTGTGTGTGTCATGGCCTACACTATCTGGTCATAAAGATTTGTATGCAGAAAACATTCTCTATAACAAAATCTGAAATGAAATAAAATACTTAATAAGTAGTTGGGAAGATTATTGTTTATGTGTTTCATTGCACTGAGTAATATTGGTTATTTTTGTTTTTCTAATCCAAGGAAGCACGTTTTCTTATAAGATCCATAGAACATCTCAGATGCATTGATAATGCTCATATTCAACATGGTAAGAATAAAGAAAGTATTTTGGATGTGTCAATGTGAAGTAGAGAATTTGATTCAGAATTATCTGTGTATTGGGTCCACAGCTGTCATTTTATCTGCAAATTAAAACAGCTTGGAAATATTGAAGTAATCTCAAGTTGGTGTCAAAGCTGGACTTGGTTCACAATAAACATTGTAGGTCATGTTTGTCAGTGCCCCATTATATTAGTACTGCTTATTAATTTATAAATAATTTGTAGATCTCTCAAGGAAACACACTACTACTTGCAAATACAGGAAATATGAGAAAGGCTGAGCCTCTCACAAAGTATTGATACTCAACTCCCCACCTCCCTCATGGATCTTTAACCATGGTTATCAGGTTAGCACTTAATGGCCATTTGCAGGTAGACCTCTGTGGTGAACTGATTCTGTGGAAGGACATACTCTTAGCTGTACATCAGATCCAGACACTTTAGATTTTTCAGTGTTCTCTAAAAGCACATATTTTTAGGTTGGCTTTCATAAGCTGAAACTGTTAGTACCAGCCTTAATCAATTACTGTTACATTGTTAATGAAACTGCTTGGTATTTATATATAAGTAAACTGTATAAATATTTATTATTAGTATTTTTTAAAATGTGCTGCCTATGAATTCACCTGGCAAAACCATTGATATTGCTTTCAGCCAGACCTAAATTTGTGTAACTATTTCAGGAATTGCTCTAATGATGTGGAACACTTTCATAGTGAAAAGGCTTTCTGCTGCTACCTACTTAATGGACAAGGTACTTATTGCATTGTGTTACAAAAACAAGTTAAATAGAATATCTGATATCACTTTCATACCGGTACAAGGGCTGTCGTTCAGTAAATGAAACTTGGTTAGCTCTATGGGCTTAGACTTTTAGATCACTAAATTCAAACCTTTCGTATGACTGAATCTACTGTAAGTTATACAATTCTGGTAGAAGCTATTAGGCTTCTACTTCTGCCTACTCAACGAAGAGGAGCTAATTACTTCTGAGGGCAATTTGGTTCCACTATTAAACACTGCTTACTGTTACTGAATTGTTTTTCTCATACTCAGTTGACATCTGCCTTCTTTTAATGCATTATCTCATTGTTGGCATTCTGGAGAAAAGAGCTTGACTTTCTTTGTGAATTGCATTCAGATACTTGAATATTATTGCCATATGTGGGGTGCAAAACAACACAGAGCATACAAAGGGATGTCTGACCAAAACATTAGAAAGTAGAACTGTTGGTTCTTGTGAATTGAAAGCCATTAGGAAAAGTAATACATGCTACAGAAGAGATGTGGGCATGCTTGCTACATCTGTCAACACTTACTTCAACAAGCTAAATCTTTATCTGGATTCACATGGTAGTCATGCAGTCCACCCCTAATTACAGACCTACTCCTGTCAGTAGGCAGTCAGCAGCTTTTAGGATCAGCAATTCAGGAGAATGCTTAAGGCTAGAAATAAGACTGTGAATTCTAGTCTGCCTTAGCCATGAAAGGCAACTAGGTCACTGTGGGCCAGTCATTCTCTCTCAGCCCATGGCATCTGGATTGGTGACAAGCCAACCAGTCAATTCCTTTTGCAACCAACAGATCAAAACTCGGTTGATTCTTCTCCCCCCTCCCCAAAAGTGGATCCTGCACTCGCGGGAGAATTCTACGAAGAAAAAAACCCCACTGAACACATTATCTCTTCAAACCGAGTTTCTCAGTGACTTGTAACATCTTGTCTCTTGCTGCTGTTGAAGTCCATCGGTGAACTTTGTTTTCCCCCCATCACTTGATCACTAAGATTAAGTCTGGCTGGATTGATTTACTAATTAGTTAATTAAAAGTTTGAAATAATTAGTTCTGAGGCAAAGCACTATGACTTAGCTACTAGTCATAATTTAAAAGATCTGTTATTTCACACATACGCATAAACATGTGGGGAGGGGGGAATAGGACAGGAAACCAGTGCCTTTTCTCCTTTGATGAGGTTTTTTTAAAAAAAAAATAAAAAATGTTATTTGTGGTGAAAAGAGGTGGCAACTTACCTATTTGTAGAGATGGAATATATTAGTGCATTGAGTCCTTCTGCACTAAACACATTTCTGTCATAGGTTGGAAAAGCACCAAAGGACAGGTTATGCAGACGGGCAAGTAATCCTTTTTCTTTATTTAAAATATGGATTATCCTAATACAAGATCGGATGACATCTGTGATAACCAGAAATTGGGGATTTCTACCCACTTAAGCTAAGGTCATAGCCTTGGCTTCTAGCTATTTAATCATTTTATTTGGCTCACCTTTCTCTGAGCTCAGCCCGAGAGGACACCTATTATTTTAGGTTTTTAAGATTCTGACAACTTTCTATGAAGCAAACATGACTTCGAGCAGATTTGTACTGTTCCGTTCATTTTTTCTCCTCCATCTTAAGCATGTTTTTACAAGAATAAGGTAGTTCTGATATTAAGGTTTGAATGAGGAGCTTTCATTTGTTTTCTCTAGAAAGTTAAAAACAAAAACTTTTTCACTAAATATTAAGATTGGAAGGAATCTTTTGAAACCATCTAGCTCAATCATCCGCCCATTTAAGAATTTATTACTACCTACAAACAAGTGCATTTGCTGGCCCAGTATTTTTCTCAATCAGAAGATTTGGCTGAGCAATGCAGAATTGTTTCTGACAAAGTAAGCTCCATATCCATTATCCACCTCTGTTGTATTAGAAATGATGCTTATGCCAGTTGCTCAGATTTCCTTTAAAGTCCAACTGGAAGAACAAACTAGGAAAAGGCCTGAGCAACTCTGTGCTGAATTGGTTCAACATCTTTCCCCTAAAGAGACAACTATGATTGAAAGCCCACAAACTACATATTATACACCTGTGTGTTTGCAATCTTTTCAAATTTTTGAAACTTTAGCAAAGGTGCGGAAACATTCAGATTAGGGCCTTTTCAGAGAACCCGTATTTTAATCTGGATATTTTGCAATCCTTTAAAAATCCTTTTAGATTGGTATGTGCTGCCAGCTAATGTACCTCCCCACCCACCCATTTAAATCCTAAACAATTTTCATTATCCTCACATGGCCAGGCCTTTATAAGTACTCGAGGTTAATTTTTTAGTTATGATTTCATCTTGCCAATAACATATGCCACTGAAAAATTACTGGAGACAGATAAATGTATCTAGTAATTTTCAATTTATTTAAATATAAATTTGACTTAACTGTTGATGAATTGTATAGAAATAAATACAAAAATATGTAAAACATTTAGTCAAAGAACTTTATAAATTAAAAAAAATACTTATGCATTGAATTCTGAGGCTTGCGTGACTCATTTATTTTTTTTAACTGTTGAGATATACTTCTTTTTGCATTCAGTGTATAGTTGATTTCTGGGATTTGCTATGACTACAGCCTCTTCCAGCTACAAATATTTTGAAACGTATTCAAGAAAAGTTCTTTTTTTTTAACAAATGAATTCCTCTTTGTTCAAACAGGATGTAGGGATGAGTGACAATGCAGTGTCCTGTTTCCTTGGCTCTTGCTCAGATCTTCTTCAGACTCTCATGGAGGTAACAGTTCCTTCCTCAACCTAAACTGTACATTATTTCTAATTCATCATCCCTCATCAATCTGAACACTTTCAAAGTAATGTCAATAGTTCTGTACATTTAAAACCTATGTGAGGATTGTTGCCAAAGATTCCTGTAAATCAGAAGATAGTAATAGAATGCAAATTTTTAGCCACATTCCACTTGAATAAATGTTTTCATTTTTAGCTGTTTTTTCAAGTAAGATTTCTTGATGCTATTATTACCACTGGTCCTACTGATAATTCTCCTCCTTTTCCAACTCACCTCTGAGTTTCTTTGAACGTGATCATTGTGCGACTATTTTTCAATTATTTTTAAAATGACAATGCTTTTCTCTTCTTACTACATCAGGCTGACATATGCTGTGATGAAATGCCACTTCCTGTGCTGGACACAGAAGATGCCTGGGTGTCTGTTGAAGGGCACAGCTCGTTAGTGGAGTTAGCACTTGAACAGAAACACATCCATTATCCTCTAGTTGAGCACCAGTCTGTGCTTTGCATAGTCTTGTATGGAACCATGAAGTTCTCACTGAAGAACGTGAAGCCCCTCTCTCTCTTCGATAGCAAGGTATTCGGAAAAGACACTTTGTTGAAAGCTGCTGCCTCTGGAAGGAGGGATCCAAGTTAACTGAATGTGAGATGTATCTCTAAGGCCAAAGTTTAAACTCATGCAGGACATTGAATGAGAAGCTGTGGTTGAAGCAGAAAACTCTACAAGTTGCTGGAATTTTTTTGGGCAGTTGTACTGAGTTAGATTTTGTGTTTCATCCACCTACATAGGAATCAAGGTTAATCCACTTTATACATTCCAAGCAGAAATTATTGCTAAGCACATTGATTTGTGCTTTAAATTGTAAGCCGCCCTGAGTCTTCGGAGAAGGGCGGGATATAAATGGGATTAAAAAAAATAATAATGCTGAGTTGATCTGGGAATCTGTTCATTTTCTCACAACTTTTGCATATTGTATACTTACATTAAGCAAGTGTAACTTTCTTATCTTGGTTCCAAAATCCCTCTGTCTTCCATTCTTACAGGGTAAAAATGCTTTTTTCAAAGATTTGACTTCAATTCAGTTGTTGCCTAGTGGAGAAGTGGATCCTACTCTGCTTAGTTTACGCCATCAAGTAAGTTAAATCTGGCTAGGAAATGAACAAGCATACGTGTACTTTTTACAAATTGCTACTGATAATTTTTTTCTTTGCAAGTTCTTAACCAAACTAGTGAGTGCATTGGCCCAGGCCCAAGCTCCATCTAAGACAACAGACAGCCCGGAAGAAGAAGTTGCGGTGTTGCTGAAGGACAGGGATTGGCCTGCCTTGGCTTTGGATCTGGCACATCATCTTCAAATTGCTGAGGATATTATCAGACGGCACTATGTGTGTGAGCTCTATAGTTATGGCCTGGATCATCTTGGAGAAGAGGTACACATTTTGCATGTAGTACAGCAGGCATGAAATTCTGCCTGTTGAGGGCAGCAGCAGATACAAGGTTGTACAGTTTTGTTATGGTTATTGGTGAAACTCATGTACAAATCATGCTTTCAAATCCTGCCTTGGTTTTTATTTCTGCAAATGAAAAGATGCAGTTTGAATACCTTTGATTAAAAAAGCTTGCAGAATTATATCTTAAGAAACGATAAACAGACAGTTTCTGTGCACTGTAGCAGATTTAAAAGTTTATTCTGAGTGATTATGGAGAGCATATTAGAGACAGTAGAGAACAACCATTATGATGTTAAAATACTGTCTTATTTAAGGGAGAAAACATTTCCCAAATTAGCTGCCATGGTCATCACCCCATTCTTCCAAATTTAGATGAAATTCTGGTCAATCAGGATCCATTGCTCTATACTACTGTTCATGTGTTTTTCCTCCACTGCAGCATCTTTTATATGGGTGTAGGTTGGGGAGCAGGAGCAAGTATAGTCTACACCCTTTTACCTTTAAAGACTATATGGAACCTATAGTACTAGAAACCTATTCAGTTGTGTACTACTATAGATTACTATCCTGGAAAATGTCCAGGCAACATTGTTACGTACAATTCTGATTTTAACACCCATGATCCAGTGAGGTCCGGTGCAGCTAACAGGAGTGAGGGATTTCTCCTATCACCAAAATAAACTTTTGGCACCGGCACCGGTGTTTTTGCATGCATTTATCTGGGATATGACATCATCTATCTCCAGTCTACAACACAGTCCTTCCAACATTTCCAAGAAGGCTCCACACCTACTGTATTTGCACCACTCAGGTGACCCTGAGGACACAGATAAACCTCCAGGTGGTCTCAACGACTCTTTGAAAGAATGCAAAAGACCAGCTGTCTGCAAGGAAGATAAAAATTGTTCCATTCCCCACCATTGAGTCACAGCTGAAGAAGCTTCTTGGATGAGAAGTGAAATGTCTTCAAAGAAAAACAAGAAAGTCCAGTTGCCTTGTGAAAAAAGCATTTTGGGGATTCATCTGGTGTGCCATCTAGAAAAGATGCCCTCTTACACATAGCACAGAAAAGAGCAGCGCATCTGTGTCCTCAGGACTCTGCCCTCCAATCTTTGTGCCTTGTAGCAGAAAATAGGAAGGAGAGTAGGAATTAAGTCTAGGTTTTATTAACAGGAAAAGAAAAAGCTTGTGAGCCCTTCTTGGGCATTTGCTCAGAAACTAGCCACACTGAAGCCAAGAGATCTTATTTATGAGACATTTGAAACCTCCAAGTTTGTGTATTTCCAAATTTGGTACTAATTGCACTTTCTTATGCATGTAAATGTTTGTGGATCAAGAAAGCTTCTTATGTTTGTGTAGTGGTGCTTCTTTCATGCCATATATACATAGGGATTTTTTTAGTATATGATATTTATGCACATATTCACAAATACAACCGATCACACGTGACCTTCACCCTTTTTTTTCCTATGCACCCCATTTTTGATTTGCCAGTACAGTATTATACAATGGAGTGAAGCTTTGCAATGAGTAAGTATTGCAGGGATTGAAAGAGTTATGTTTTATTTTTTTAAACATGGCTACCTCTGCATGTTGGCTTTAAGAATTTTTACAGTTGAACATTTCAGTATTAAATTTTGGCGAACAAACAGGTCTGTAATACTTTAACATTTGACAGAGTACCTTTTAAAACTAAAAGTAGCTTGATCAGGAGGTACCTTCTTGGACTGACCTGCATGTACCTCCATTTGTTAGTGGCTTCTTTTCAAAAGTTTTTTTTTTTGAAAACAAGTATTGTTGTGTTGCAAGAATAACAGCTGACCTAGTTAATCTCTTATATATGCAGGCTATTCTTCAGGTAGAGGACAAAGAAGTGCTTGCATCACAGTTGTTGGTGCTGGCTGGACAGAGGCTGGCCTATGCCTTACTGCACACTCAAACAAAAGAAGGCATGGAGCTGTTGGCCAGATTACCTCCAACACTTTGCACTTGGCTTAAAGCTATGGTAAGATCCACTGCCTCTTGAACATATTGCACAATAAGGATCAGTGTATTCAGAAAGCCTTAATCGAAGAAGTTGATAAGTACTTTTGTTTATTAGTGCCGTACAAAAAAAATGAAATGGAGGGGAAAAGATTTCTTACATGAAAATGAAAATAGAGTAATATATGTTGCTCAGCAGCAGGAATGCAGGGTCAGCTTATTTGAGCATGCTAACCTAGATGGACAATATAGGAACCAACACAACAATTACACCAATATTTCCCTAATAGCACGCTCTGCTTAAATATTAACAGTCAATATGGAGTGGAATCTGAACTTCGCTGTGGAAGCATAAGAGAGAGAGTGTAATTTATTTCTGAGAATTTAATGAGTCATTTATACAGTACAAGTAGTACACTCAACATTTTGCATTTTTTTTGGAACAAGGATGGTGCAAAGGATGGAGATGGCTTCTTCATTTAATCTATATTATTGTATAAATGTATTGAACAATGCACGCAAACATCTTCATATTGAGTCTAAATGATACCTATAGTAGTTGGAGGAGGGGCTTTACCTCACTTCAGTGCACTGCACAAAACAGAGACAAGAGTTGATGATATAGGTATGGTTAATCTAAGGGTAGGGTGAGCAGTCTTTTTTGAGATGGTTTTTCCTATAACTCCAGAAGTAAACTGGTGAGGTTGTGTTCCATAACTATAGTTTCCCTGTCTTAGCTGGTCACACTTCTAAATAAAGCATGAAGCCTGCAGTCATTCATCTTTTATCTTCTAAGAATGACTGTGGCAGGGCTGAAAATTCTTCGAAATGATCCTATAGCTACAGCAGTAGTTATCTGCTATATTCCTCACTGAATTCATTAAACTAGCTTACAGGGCTGTTCCTAATCATGAATAGAGATTCTCTTAGGTCCATCGGTTGGGTTTTAGAAATTATTTGGCATATCTTGTTTCTAGTAGAAAATCTAAAGATTGTCTCAATTCTCTCTGCAGGATCCACAAGATCTTAAAAATGTAGAAGTGCCAATTACTACAACTGCTAAATTAGTAAATAAAGTGATAGAACACCTACCAGAAAACCATGGGCAGTACAGTGTTGCCTTGCATCTAATTGAAGCTGTGGAAGGAATGTCATGACAAGAAGACTAAAACTGAAGCACGGTGACTAGAAAGGTCTCTAATAGTATATAAGAACCAGAATCATCTTGATGAAACAGTCTCAAGCATCTTTGGTAATCTAACAGCTCAAGACTTTAGGAGATGATAAATAGATGTGAAGATCTACCTTTGGTGGATAATACCAACAGTGTGTATATTTGTGTATAACTCTAAATATTTATTTCTAATACCAAGCATTTGTGTAATAGTTTGCTTAAGAACAATTTAGTGCTGTTCAAATTAACATGTTAAGAATTTCCTATGTGGTAGAAAATAGACTGCTTTTTAAATGTTAAAGCGAGATGAATTCAATCAGAAGCCAAGAAATCAGAGCTCTTACATATTATGTATGCTGGTTAGGTAATACTTCTTCAAAGTGATAGCCTAATTACATTTAATCAAGAGGCAATTGGCCACCAGGTTACAGCATTAAAGGATGACTTTCCACAATTATATTATGGCTGAGTTTTCACTATAAAAACAGCATCAAGCTGTCTAGTGGGAAAAATTATCATTGTAGAACAAAAAGAAAGATGCTGCCTCTTCATGTTTTAAGTATCAAATAAAATCTGGAGTCTAGTTTTAGTTTTATCACTTCTGTAAAAGCATTGGTCTCATTTGTTACAACTTTCCTTGCTGTATACAGTAGCAGGGGTCTTCAAACTTGGCCCTTTTGACTTGTGGACTTCAACTCCCA
This sequence comes from Vipera berus, assembly GCF_964194415.1. Lineage (NCBI taxonomy): Eukaryota > Metazoa > Chordata > Lepidosauria > Squamata > Viperidae > Vipera > Vipera berus. Next base: position 308,495,176 of record NC_138202.1, read on the forward strand.
GAAGTCCTCAGCCAGTTCACAAGTCATAATAGGGCCAAGTTTGAAGACCCCTGCTGTACAGCTTACTGTAATTTGATATATTCAAATGTCTTCCCTATGCTGAATTTTATATTTGGCCCACAACTATTCCAATATATGACAGTGTTAACATTGAGAAATTGGACTGATTTTAAGAAGTATGGCTTAACTTAAAATCCCTAACCAGCATGCTGGATGGGGAATTCTGGGAGTTGAAGTCTGTGTAAAGTTGCCAAGTTTGAAAAGCCTTGGACGAGGGAGTGCTAAAGTTAGCACAGAATAGATGAAGCAGCTGGGTAGCTTTTGGTCTGGAAAAAAGAGGCTATAGTAGTCCTTCAGTTATTGTAACAGAGTTGTCTGAAATTCAATGGGACTGGGTGATAGAACCAAACTCACGAAGATCCTTCCATTTGTCTGTTGTAGAGGGCGAGTGGAGACTTTGTAAAATAGTATATCATTTTTAAAATGTTAACAATCACAGTGAGTAATTAATTGAATACTGAACTTTCACCCATTCTGTAGAAAACTGTTGACACCCGGATCAGATGAGTTTCTCATTAAAAGGCTACTACAATTTTCAAAACTAAAGGAAGAGCCATCCACCCATACCTATCACTATACAGTTGCAAACAGTTACATAACTAAGTAACTTCTTAATTATGATTGAGAAATCTAGACCAGGATGAAAGTTCCACATACCTTTTTCTTACTGATACGAGATCTGTGGGGTGGGGTGGTGGTGTTTGATTGTGTTGGAAGTAACTATAGAAAAAAGGTTCATGCAGGTCCATGAACTGCAATAAAGCTGCACCACTTACGTGCTAAAGTCTAAAGTCAACCGAACTAAAGAAGCCAGCTTATTCATGGATTTGAATTCCTTGTGTGCTGCTTTTCAGACTTAGAAAGAAAAGGACTATCGGGCATTTCAGTAAGCAGTTTATTAAGTGTATAAGCTTAAATATATACACATGAATTTTAAAGTTAGCTTTCCAGCTCTCGGAGAAACAAGATGTTGGTTTCTGTATAGATACTTCTATATTCCAAGTTTTCGGAAAATATAAATCTTGCTTTAGCAGGTCCAACTTTTGACCGCTATGGGAACAGGCATCATTTCTCACCAAGTATTTGCATACAGCGTGCACATGGAGTCTCTGCTGAATCAGCAATGTATTTTCGACAACGAGGGCACTTAGATTTGGCAGCTGGTAGAACAATGACTTTATAGGCAGCCTCCTCTCGGATATCGCCACCTATTTCAGAAGAGATTTGAATTAATCCCGCATTAAAGCCCATTCTTTGCTGACTTATCTCTAAAGCAAGGGAAGTCCTCCTATAGTTCTATCATCACGTGGCCCAAACACTTTCAATATGTGGATGTGTAACAAAAGTCTACTTACCTTCTAGGTTTATCAGAAATGTGCCTTGAATCATATCGTCAGTATTCACATCTCTAGGTACTTCAGTCAGCAGCATTGTCTGTGATGCCATCATTATTTCATTTAATTGAGATGTACTAGAGCACTCCTCAGGTTGCAGCGCCTAATGATAAGTTATCATGCTGACTAGTTTTTGAAAAGGGTACAGATGCAAACAAATCAGTGACAGTTCTTATTAAGATAATAAGCTAGGACTGGTTTACCATATTTGAGCCACAATGTGATTTGGTGGCAATACATGCAAACTTAAGTCTACTATGGCTTGTTCAGGCTTAATACTATGATATTGGATGTATGCAGAGGACTTTATTATAATTTCAATTTATGGTAATAGTATACCCTTATTTACAATTTAAGAACTCCAAGACATATATAACTACATCAAGTTGGTCCGTAATTGTAGATATACACTAGGGCTCTACAGTCCCAGTACACAGTCATTTTACAAACGGGTTATCTGAATCCTCAAATACTTTGCCTCTATTTCAATAAACTAAAAGTATCAAATAAAAATGGAGTAGTGGGGGAAATCATGGTTATGAAAAATAAGAGTCCAAGGTTGAATATTACTGAACTGCATATCCTATCCCCTAAAAGTAGAAAAGCCAGCAAAAAAATAATGGAAGTCAAAGGAAGTCTCTGGGGCAAGAAAACCAAAAACTTTTCAACTCAAGATCATAGAATCATAGGGTTGAAATTGAGCAAATAAAATAATTCTACATCTTGTCTTTGGATTCTATATCTTGCTTATCAAAATCTGATAAATGAAGGTTTCTATTGAGTCAGACCATTACAGGTAATTCTCAACTTATGACCATTCTTTAATAACTATTCAGTTACTATGGTGCTGAAAGTGACTTTGAACCAATCCCTGCACTTACGACCAGTGCGATGTTTCAATGGTCACGATCAAAATTTAGGTACTTGGCAACCCACATGTATTTATAATCCTTGCAGCATTCTGGGATCACGTGATTGCCATTTGGGACCTTCCCAGCAAAGCCAACCAGCAAAGTCGACGGGAGAAGGCGGCCCCAGTAAAAAAAGATATAAAATTGGGCATGGCTCACTTAATGACGGCATAGTTAGTGACAGAAGTTCTAGTCCCAATTGTCATAAGTTGAGGGTTACCTGTAATTAACTTTGAATATCCCTTTATATTCCGAAGTCTTTCTGAATTAAGGCATTATAAATGGTTTTTGTTTTCACATTTGAAAATTAAAGCACCAGTTGAGATGTAATATTAGGTTATGATTTTTCTGCTTACCTCCATTAATTCAAAGAACAGCCCAGGCTCAATCACCAGAATCACCTGATATTCCGCAGCATTTTTGCCTGCAATAAAGCCAAGGAAACCATCTCTCATTGTGCATGCTCCATCCACTGCTTCTTCCAGGCCTGGCTTCTTCCAGACAGCACTTGTGGTCATCCATCCGGAACGAAACACGCTGTCTGACTCTTGCAAAAGAAAAGAGTGGGGGAAGACGAATGCATTAGATAGCTCTGTAATAGTTGCAGCATTGTACTATATAAAGCTAAGAATAAGGGTTAAAATTTTATGTGGGCTTGTTTGAACACAACTCAAAAACTTCAGCTGATGCAGATATTGAGGTTAATTCATTAGATTCCAGACCAATATTTGTCTCTGATCAAGGAAATGAGTTCTATGAATTAAAGTTCCCCATCTGCCTTAAGTGGCCACACTTGTACCTGCTTCCCAATAATTTTCAGTAATTCAGAACCTGATCTATTAAGAGGGCTCTTAATTTTAATTCTTGCACGGAGCAAGGGTTTGAATTCAGTGATCTGATTATGATTCCATAAATCTGCAAACTTGCACGGACAATTACTTTATTAAGGTACTAGTGTGACTAGAAGGGAAGCAGAACTGTGTATCTTGTCCCTTATTGCAGTAATGGAAGGGATTGCTTCAACACTGAGCTGTCTGGCCTTGTTCAGACATCATTTCATATAACTCCTTTTTAAAAATGTGTACATGCAGATTTCATCCTACAGCTAAGAATGTTAATGACTAAATAAAATTAATACGTATTGATCGTTCTATTTTTTACAAAACAAATGTAAATTATGAGTAACGAATTCAACACATTAAGAGGTTTATGTGAAGAATCTCTAGACTGGATGCAGAGAGTCTGTTTTCTTAATCGTTTTATAACTCTCATACCTTTTCTGTATGGAATATACTGGAATACCTCTTCAGACAGATGTGGAAGGATTGGTGCAAAAGAACGAACCACTGTATCCAAAACTGCAGCCAAAGCTGTTTGACACGAACGGCGTTTAGGATCTTTTTCCTCTTCACAATAAAGTCTGGATTTTAGGAAGGAAAATAATTGGGGAAACAATTTCTAAGCATTAAACATTGTTGGAATAATTTATGTGTATCAAAATACATGTGAGCTGAAGAAACTAGCTGTTTATGTTAGTAACAAAACAATCCATCCCACTCTGTATATTCAGGAAAAATTTATCTTGGGGACAAGTAGTACAGAGCATACATTTTTCATTTTTTGAGGCTTCCTTAAGGATACAAAAGTTCACATACCTGTCCTTAATTATGCTAAAATAAAAACTGGAGAGATCTTTACTGCAAAAGGCTTGAAGTAATCGGATGACTTTTCCGTAGTCATGTTCCTTATATGCCTGTGTAACCTAAGGAATAAAGGAGAAGAAAACAACAGCTAATTAAAAATGCAAATAATTGATCCCAAAGAAAAATAAAGATGGAAAGGAGACAGGAAGTACCAGAAATTGAAAGTTAGAGAGTATAAATTATATCTTTAATCATCTAAACTATTGGCAGACTTAGCTTGTTAATCCCAAAGGTGCTTTTTCAACAGGCAACTGGACTTTCTGTTTCACCTCTTGACTTCTTGGATGAATCAAAGGAAGTCCAGTTGCCTCTTGAAAAAGCACCTTTGGGACTACCATGACCAGGATGACTGAGAATCTCCCTAGACATTTAGCTAGTTAATCATTTTTGCCCTTTTGTACTACTCAAAGCAATACCAGACCAGCCATTTATTGTCCTTTCCTTCTCCTCCATACTACCCTGTCCCAAGATTTCTCCAGTCCTATAACTGTGTCCCTTCTTATAATAAAATTAGGTTTTGACAGTCCATCCCTACTCCTTCCAAGATATAATAGTGGTTTAGATTGCCCATGCTTTGTTTTCAGCATCTTCAAAGGAAGAAAGATGATGTCTAACTGTAGCATTGCCAAAGTAGTCAAACAATCTTGGCTATGCAGGACCTAATTCAGCAAACATCCACAACAGAAGATAGGATGCTAGTAGTCAGATGCTGGTCTCCGAAGACATGCCTTCTACCTGACTTCTCCTTCAAGCTGTAATTTCCTTCTCTATTCACATTTTGTTAATGGATTTGGTAAGTATAATGTTAAGGTTTTCTACTTGGTAGAATGTTTACTAGGTGGAGAAATGATGGAGAAACTATATATATAAATGCTGGCAGAAAAGCAGCAGGTAGCTGTGGTCTACTGCAAAGGGCCCCAACCTTTTGGGCACCAGGGACCGGTTCCATGGAGAAAGGTTTTTCCACGGACCGGAGAGTGTGTGATTTTGTGTGCTGCCTGCATCCTATGGATGAGGCTTTGCTTGTTTGTGCGGCCCGGTTGCTGGCATGCCATGGCCAGGTACCAGTCCACGGACCGGAGGTCTGGTCTACTGGACAGGATTTTCTTAAGCTGCAAGTTGATTTCTTTAGCAGTTCTAGTACAATAATGCAACAGTTAAAAGAGTTCTTTTCTCAAAAAATGTATCCAGTTCACAAATCAACCACTCTGTGCTACTAGTGTCCATAGTCCCAGCCATTCCCTAGTCCTAGTGCTTACCTTGGTAGCGAAGCCATGCAGTAGATGGAGTATGTACTGGTCTATCAGATACATCTCTGATGTGGGGATTGAGTCTGTCTCGGGGCTGAAGCCAGCCAGATTGCCCAACAAAAAACGAAGTGTATTTCGAAGCTATCAACAAATTCCAAAGATAGTTTGTAAAATTCAAGTAATTTTTGAAAAACTTTTACCATCAATGTAAAAGCTATGTATTTCAAATGTGCTATTTATTTTGGGAGGCAAAAAAAAGAGATCATTCAGACAGGTTCTTCTACCACAAGATTTGTTTTGAGATTTAGGGTGAGATGGAATGGAAGTATTTAGAACTTTTCTGGAAATCATCCAGGAGAGCTGCAAGATGGGATGATTCCCAATAGCCACCATATTTCTTCCAGTTCTTTCACCAGTCTCTTCTCCAAAGATTTGGTTTGCAGTGATATAGAAAGGGGCGATTCCTAATGAGTAAAGCTGTCTCAATTCCCATTAATGACGAGTAAGTCCTTTAATTATAATAGAACACTGGGACAGGTCTATTACACTTCAGGCCTAAATACAGGCAACATAGTTCCAATATTTTTATACCAATAATTAGTGAAATTTGCAGCTTAAAAACGTCATACATTGAATACTGCATAAAGAAAGAACAGACAGACAAGGGGAACTTCCCTATCTAGCTGTAAAGGCGCATTAAAATCCCTGTTCCAAAGAGCAAATCCATGGGACAATTATCCTAGGATCAATAACCACGAAGGGCAAGAGTCAGTTTGTGCTTAAAAGAAATAGAGTAGAAACCAGAAGATCCTAAATTCTAATCCGGCCTCAGGTATAAAAGTTAGCTGGCAGACTTGGGCCAGACACTTTCTCCCTGCCCTAGGAAGAAGGCAATGGCAAATCTAAAGCTCAGCACTTCAGAAATGTTGCCAATAAAATTCCAAGCTGTTGTCCATGTATTTCTTAAGAGTTAACTTGAAGGTACAGATAAATAAATACAACCATGATGGGTAAAGTCATTACTATTATCTTATCATATGAAGATACACAAGTGAAAACTTCCAATGGCAAAGGAAGGGCAAACTACTATTGAGATATTATAGAGACACCTTCTTTCCTGACTACACATTCCGGAAAGCTGAACTATTTCTGTAGTGGCTCCTACTTAGGAAAAGGCATCAGAGTGTTCGTTTGCTTACCTTGTTAATATCATCACGAGCAGAACTGAGCACAGTAGGTCCAATTTGCACTTCTGTGTAAACATTGGACTCAGCCACCCACCAGCGTAAAGTATCAGCCCCGTATGGTGGCTCAGTGCTATGGTCCTATACATTGACAAGATGGAGAGGAAACAGCTTTCAGTGCTGGTAACTGCTCAATGAGCCCCTGTTCTCCAAAATAAACTCAACATATTATTTTGTAACTGTGCAGCAAAGTTGGCCATAAAGACATTTCCCCAGAGGAATGTAGAGAGCCTGTCAAGAATCATCAAAAAAATAAACCTCTGAGAAGGTATTCGTTGGACAACTCTTCTGAAAGTCAAATGCTGAACAATGTAACTCTACAAAGCATGACTGATGCACCACCAAAATACAAGCAGCTGCTCACGTTATTTATTAGATTAGATTTTTATCTCACCTTTATAAGTAACTCAAAGCAGTACATAATATAGTACATAATATTCTCCCCTCCTATTTTCTCCATAACAACTCCTCTGTGAGGTGGGTTAGGCTGAGAGTGATTGGCCCAAGGTCACCCAGCTGGCTTTTGTACCTAAGTTCAGACTAGAACTGACAGTCTCCCTAGTTTCTAGGTCAGCAGCTTAACCACTACACCAAACTGGTTGCCTGCTGCAAAGTGAGAAGGAGGGGAAGGTCAAATCATGTTTGCTATTTGAACAACCTTGACATCAGTCAAGGAGGGGCAATGCCAGAAAACAAGTGTCCTGCTTGCTGCTCTGTAAAATATCACACACGTGCACATGGGCACACATATTCTCATATCCTAGCAAACGGAAACAATGCGGTATTGTGATATGGTGATAAGACAGGCCCAGATTCTTGGCCCTGGAAGATCACCAGATAACTTTGGAACAGTCACTCTCTCTTGACCCAAACCTACTTCACAGGATTGTTAAACGGAAAAATGGAAGGGAAAACACTATGTATGCTGAGCTGAGCTCCTCTACAAAAAAAAAAAATGAGTAAAGCAATAAGCAGCTGCTGATGTAACTGCTTGAGGATGGCTTCCTCCTGTGGTCTACTTTAATAGAAAAGAAGCAACAGTTCAGGAGGGGATTCTGAAGTGCAGTTTTCATGATCTATAAATGCCTCCCAGGTAATCTTATTGAAAAACCAAACCTCTAAATCCTTCATGCCAACCAGGTTGGCTAATAGTGACATGAAGCTCAAGTCCAGCATCGAGGGATTGAAGACTGAGAAAAACTTATATAAAGCATTTCCTACATATTAATAGCAGTCTCACGGGTAAATCTGAATTTTAAAATCAGGATTGACTCTTTTTGAACAAGGTTGATCAAAAGTCCTAACCCTAAATCTTACAAGATACAGTAGTCAGTTGAGACAAGATAGCAGAAGCCCACTGGGGAGAAAAAGGTCGTTCTTTTGTTTCCTTTATGGCTGGTTGGCACATAAGACTAAACCATATTTATTGGTACTACCCCCCCTCCCCATTTTCCCCCACAACATCTTTATAGGGTAGGTGAGACTAAGAGAAAGTGACCAGTTCAAAATTACCCAGTGAACTTCCCTAGGCTGTGGGTGGACTTGAACCTTGGTATTTTATCGGTAGCCTAACAGCTCAACCACCGTACTTTACTGCGTTAGTCATTCCAACTCACCAAAACAACCGTCTTACCCTTCCCACCAGCACAGTCACTTCTACGTGAGCCAGGCACAAAAGGCCTCCCATCAGTTTGTGCAAATGAAATGCTACAAAGATCCTCAAAGCAATCCTGCCTGTTGATCTGTTTGTTGTTTTTTACTCATCTAGTGCAGAGTAAATTCATTCACAAAGCTCTTAAAGGTGAACAAACTATGGCAAGGCACACTGTTGCTGAGTCCTAGTTTGCCACTGGTTTAGCTTAACACTTTGTTTTATGTGCCATAGGAATGAAAGATGCAGAAAAAGGAAGCCAGTCTCTATACAGAAATTTTTAAAAAACTAAAACCCTGTGCATTGGGTGTAACAACATAGACCCACACCTGGTTGGGGAAAAAAAAGAAGAAGCTCCAGCTAAGGTTAAAGCTATCAGGCCTGGCAGCTTCTCTTCCCCACAGAGCAACCACTCATAAGCAAACTGAGCAGCAATAAAACTGTTCACTTTTATTACTATTGGTTTCTATAGCTGATGCTCTCAGGTCTATGAGAAAATGATTGTTTGAGGATATATAAGGAAGTTTACCAGTAAAAAAAAATCTAACTCAAGGGATATGTGGGGCAGGAATTTATCTTTTCATCAGGAGCTTTGGACTTTTCCCGCATGGCAATGAGAGCAAAATCAAAAACTTCTGAGGTTAATAAATTATGTTAAATGCATCATCCACATTTTAAACTACCAAGACCAACAATCTGTTGTATGTTGCTTTCCAGGCATACTAAGACTATTCATTTGGCTATTGTTTCTGAATTGCAAAAATCTCCATCACCATGAGATAGCAAAAAGCAGATATTTATGCCCCAAAGTGTAGCACCGTGCTGCCATCTGGTGGCTTGATGGAATTTTGCAATCCTTACATGGTTAACTCTACTACCGTATTAACATTAGAAAATATATTGAGCTGCCCAAAGTACTATTTTGCCCATAATAATTGGAGAGAGGGAGCAGGATTGAATGCCAAAAAGATATTTCCAGGAAGGAAATAACTGAAGCCAAACTGAACCAATAGGCTGCATTTCCAGATGGCAAGTAGAACTATGTAATTACTTACATTGCCTCCATTGATGACAACATCTGGATCAACCACATTGCCGATAGATTTAGACATCTTTTCTCCTTTTTCACCAACAGTGAATCCATGAACAATAAGAGTCCTAGAATAAAGACCTCTGGGTAATCCCATGTTTCCTTTAGATTTCTTCTACATACATTCTTGAAAGACAGCGTATATTACCATAGCTGCCCCAAAACTCATCCACCAACTTACCTATATGGTGCCTTTTTTCGTGTTGCTACACTAATCAAGAGGGACGACTGGAACCAACCTCCCAGCTGGTCTTTTCCTTCCAAGTATACATCAGCTCTTTCACCTGTATCTAAAAACATAAGCAATCTAGTATTTGTATTTGAGATCCTTAAACATTTTGAATAGCTATTTACTTCAGTGTTGAATCAGCTGAAGTGGAAATCATCTAACAGAAATATGGCAACATTTACTAAGTTTTTTTTTAAAAAAAATATAGTACTCTGTTACTCAAATGGCAATTCTGAAGTGTTTATAATGGATTTAATTTCTTTTTTTAAAAAAATCAGAATTTTGTTGCTGTTAGGCAAACCTAATTTATAGACTCTTATACCTAGTAATTATGTTATATTATTGACTTGCCAGGTCAACTGTGAACATAATAGAAGGAAAGAAGACAGAACCTCTGACAAATGCAGCTATTGTATCCCTGAAGTTCTAGGAAAGAAAAATTGGAATTTTTTCCTTTCTACAAAGCTACTAGAAGCGAATGTTCCTTATAAATCTGCTCACCATAATTATTCAAATTCCAGATAAAGTTGTTAAGACTGCCTTTCCCTCTAACACTTCAATTATGTTTGTTCTCTGTCATGTATTGTTCCTTGATAAATTCAAATATAATACTGTGATAAAAATAATGAATGCATCCAGGCATTGTTATGAAAACGTTACACCATTTCCCTGTCTTTCCAAAATATTGGATCCAATATCTATTTTTATTTATTTTTATTTTTATTCCATTTATATCCCGCCCTTCTCCGAAGACTCAGGGCGGCTTACAAGCTTAGCAGTAGCTTTCATATATTCTTACAAATACCTCATTTGAGATTGAAAAATCTTATGCAAATGGAAAATGTTTTGTTAAATTGCATATACTGTGCTGCTTAACTTAGATGCTACATTCTTCTCCAACAAACATCTTGCAGTTTATCAAAGATCACAAGCTTTAACAATTGATAAAGCTAATTAGAGTTATTATTTACAGTTAGAGGGCATAGGTCTTAAAATCCTTTTCTGTTGTTATTTGAGCAATGTACTGTGTATCTTTGATAAGAGACTTTAACCCATAGATTAAACACTGTGTTTTAATGGCAAGTACAATTATCTAGGCCTTTTCCTTTAAATACCCTGTCAGCACTAAAGCTAGGCATTGTAAAACAGTATTCTTTTAGTTAAACATTAGTATGATAGCTCTGCAGGGAATTAGGCTGCTGCATTTATCAGTTCTAGAAAATGATCTTGATGGTCACATGTTTTCTTTAACTGATGCTACACTGGCTTCTCCATTTTTAACTAGAGATTTGGCCTAATTGTGCAGGAAGAAAAATTATGAAATTTTAGTAGCTCATAATCTTGCATTAAAATTTCAATTTGTGACTTTCATGCAGGTAGACAGATCAAAAGCAGCATGCTGCTTTGCAAGAAAGCCCACTTTAGCCCAACTGTATAAATATATTCCAGCTACTAAATCAATTCTAAGTTCAATTCACGCGCATGCACACATGACTATGTGTGCATTGATCTTGACAGAGGATCAAGAAAAATATCCTTTGAAGTAACACTGTGGCACAGAATCCTAGTGGATGATCTTTTAACCACGAGCCAGCAATGTGCAGCAGCAGCCAAAAAAAGCTAATACAATCCTGGGTTGTATAAACACAGGCATAGAATAAAGATCAGGTATTAAGAATCAAGGTGAGGTATTAAGTACCGCTTTATAAAACCCTAGTAAGACCACATCTGAAATACTGCAGCCAATTTTAGTCACCATATCACAAAAAAGATGTTGAGAGTTTGGAAAAAAAATCAGAGAAGAACAACTAAGATGATCAAAGGCCTGGAGACTAAAAAATATGAAGAACAGCTGCAGGACTTGGCTTTGGTTAGTCTAAAGAAAAGAAGAAATAGGGGAGACATTATAGCAGTGTTCCAGTATTTGAGGGGCTACCACAAAGAAGAGGGGGTTACTTTATTCACCAAAGCACCAGAGGGCAGGACAAGAACCAATGGTTGGAAACATCTCAGGGGCTGACACAGAGAAGAGGGAGGCAAGCTATTCTCCAAAGCACTTGAAGGCAGGACAAGAAGCAACAGATGGAAACTAATCAAGGAGAGAAGCAACCTAAAACTAAGGAGAAATTTCCTGACAGTTAGAACAATTAATCAGTGGAACAACCTGCTTCCAGAAGCTGTGAATCAGGGGTGTCAAACTCAATTTCATTGAGGGCCGCATCAGCATTGCGGTTGCCCTGGGGGGGGCAGGACGGGTGTGGCCAGGGTGGGTGTGGCCTACTGGGTGGGTGTGGCTGGAGTGTGTGTGGCCTACTGGGTGGGCATGACACTGTTCATGTCAAGGGTGCCTATGGGGGCCTGAGCAGGAGTGGGACAGATCTGAGGGTCTCTGGCAGAAGGAGATGGGACCGGGGCAAGTGCCAAGGCATGGTCCACTGGAGGAGCCTCACTGTTCCTCTCAGGCCATGCAGGGGGGGCGGCTGGACAGTGGTACGGAGGTCAAATGCCCACCCCAGCCCTCAAGCACTTGCAGCACTAAGCCCAGCCCCACTTCCCCAGGGGGGTGCCCAGCTGCACTTACCTCCTCCTCAAGGCTACTGCTGCTGCTGTGCTTGCTCTCCCTAGCCAGGTTGCTCATGATGGGTACGAAGACAAAGTCAGGAGGGAGGCCCACTCCCTCTCCATGTGAGGAGACCTGGCTTTGTATCCAAAGACTCCTTAGCAATAGGATGGGAGACACCCCCACACCCAGGACAGGCCAGGAGGAGGGGGCAAGGGCATGATGAAAGGGCAGCAGGGAAGGACTAAGGCAGGACTTCCCTCAGACCCTCCCTCTCCTCTCCTCTCCTCTCCTCTCCTCTCCTCTCCTTCCTTCCTTCCTTTCTTCGAGTGGTGGGAACATATTTGAGATGAGGGAGGGAGAAAAACAGGCAAGAAACGCAGCTGGGGAAGTGTCATCCTTCGTGAGGAATGAAGAAATGCACCATCGCCTGGAAGTATATAAGTTTAATAAATAATAATAATAATAAATAAGTGGCCAGCACATGGCCCTTGCCTACTTCACATATTCGGCTTGGTGGGCTCTGGGGGAGGGGATGCCATGAGCAGCATGAGAGTCGATGTTACCTGTGCAATACTGCCCAGCCCCCAGCCTGCCCGATTTTGGCAGGCAGCAGGGCACTCTCCTCACAGTGCCAAGAGGCTGAGCCGGGTGGCATGAATCTGAAGAGAAGCACAATGCTGCCCAGCCCCTAGCCTGCCTGAAGTAGGCAGGGCCATGTACTGGCCACTTCCAGGCAATGGTGCATTTCTTTATTCCTCACAAAGGGTGATAGCTCCCCAGTGCATGCCCAGGGGGCGGGGCTGACGTGGCAGGGGCTGGTCCCTCACTGTTTCCAGACGGCCTTGTGGAGCTAAGACTGAATGCGTTTCAGCATAGATGGCCATCACGAAATTGTACATTGGCTCCTGGCCGGCCTGGGCCGGGGCCAAGACAGTGGGGGCCTTTCCCTCACTGTTTCCAGGATGGCTTCGCGGACCACATGAAACCACTTTGTGGGCCGGATCCGGCCCCTGGGCCTTGTGTTTGACATGTCTGCTGTGAATGCTCCAACACTGGAAGTTTTTAAGAAGAGACTGGCCAGCCATTTGTCTGAAATGGTATAGGGTTTCCTGTCTGTGCCGGGGGTTGGACTAGATGACCTCCAAGGTCATCTATTATTATTATTATTATTATTATTATTATTATTATTATTATTATTATTATTATTATTATTATTATTATTATTATTATTATTATAGTTTAGTTTAGTTTAGTTTAGTTTAGTTTATTCGATTTCTATACCGCCCTTCTCCCGAGGGACTCAGGGCGGTTCACAGGGCATATATAAATAGCAGTACAAAAATTAAAAAGAAATTAAACCAATGCCCAATTAAAATACAACAACGATAAAATAGTAAAAAACCCATTAAAATTACTATTATTATTATTATTATTATTATTATTATTATTATTATTATTATTATTATTATTATTATTATTATTATCACTGCTACTGCTGATCAAAGAGAGAAGCAACCTGGAATTAAGGAGAAACTTCCTGACAGTGAGGACAATTAACCAGTGGAATAGCTTGCCCCCAGAAATTGTGGGCGCTCCATCAATGTAGATTTTTAAGAAGAGGCTAGACAGTCACTTGTCTTAGATGGTATACATTCTCCTGCTTCAGCAGGGAGCTGGACTAGAAGACCTCCAAGGTCCCTTCCAGCTTTATTCTATTCTAATGTGCAACAGAGGAGAACAGTTTCATTGCTTTGCTTTGCAATCTAACAGGCTTCTGCAATATGCTACACATCCACAGTTACTCCTGGCTCTGAAACAGAGCAGCTTATAGCCTGATTTGACCTTTGCTTCAGTTGAATACATGGAGGACATTAAAATAGGATAGCAAAGAGTAACTTTATTGCCTACTGCCACATTTCTAGACTGAAGGGATACTGGACTTACATTGGTTTGGATGAGAACATACTTCTCTGCATTAGCTTAGACCTTAGTAAAGCAGAGTTCCCAGCCATACTGAATGTTATTTGTATTCCACCAAACTTCCAATTGAATACATGGATTCTGAGGAGAGAATGTCTGAATGCCTGAAGAAGTCCCCAATAGCATGAAAATGAGGAAATATGACTGATGGAATTTTCTGCACACCTTCCTATTATTCTCCTAATAAAGCACACATTTAACAGGAGATGCCATAGGCTCAGGACCAGTAATATATAACTTAATTTCATAATCCTATTTAAAGTCTCAAGCATAGGTAACCTTTCATTCTAATGATTTTATTTTGTTTGTAAATGAAAGAGGAATTTAAAGAAACCCAAATGACCAACTGAAATAACCAGTGAAGTCTTCTAGGATGGCTCCTGTAGAACTGCTGGGAAACAACTACCTATAGCGGGGTCCTCAACCTTGGCAACTTTAAGACTTGTGGACTTCAACTCCCAGAATTCCTCAGCCAGCTTGAAGTCCACATGACTTAAAGTTGGCAAGGTTGGAGACCCCTGACCTATAGGGCACGGACTTTTAGTATAGAGCTGGGCTAATGGCTGTTGAGTGATCAGACAATGAACAGTCATTACCTCTCATGGCTAGAGAAGAATATCAGAGCTTTTAAGTGGTTATCACATGGCTTCTGAATCTACTTAAGTGATATGTGCAAGAAAGGAAAAATAACCAAAATACAATGCAATGTGTGAACACCAACACCAAACCTTTCACACTTTAGTACCTCAAATTTCATGTCTTTTTGTTTCTCGGAATATGGTAATAATTTTACAACAACAAGTAAGTTAAAGGACAGTGAATTTTATACAGCTTAACAATTTCAAATCAAAGTGCAAAAAGTCCTTAGATAAATTCATTCTTGATGATACTATTGCTTCCCTGGGTTTCAAGGAAACTAAAAAAAAAAAAATTCCAGGGCCAGCATGTTTTACAATTCAAAAGATTGCTATCTAACATTTGTGTACTCTTGGTTTAAAGTTCAAAAGCAGTTGATACCCTACACTAAATTCTGATTCCAAACTACACTGGAGCTTCCTACCATATATATATAAAAGTCTTCTCCATATTATTATTGTATTTTCAAAATTCATTATATTGCCTGAAAATTGAGTAACACATTGTCATCTTAAAACACCTTTCTCTAATTGCCACCGGATGTAGCTTAATATATTTCCAGGTCAGAGATAATCCAGTGGATCCTTCGCTAAGCACATGACCTCTAATGTCTCTTGCATTTCTATGATTCTGATTCTATAGTTACTTCATGAAGTGCAAGCCCAGCTATGTTTAAAATTTACCAGGCAATTCTGAGATATTTTTGAATTCAGAACTTCTTACCTTCTAAAACATGAGCCCAAGATGTCCCACTGTCAAACCAAATATCCAACACATCTTGTCCTTGTACATATTCCTGGATATCAGGTTTAGCAGCCTGATTCAAAAATATATGAGTTAAAACCATGAATTAAGAAAATAAGGACAACTTAAATTCTTCCATTCCTATTTCTGCGCCAAAGGACCAGTAACAGCATTATCACCAATTTTCTTAACAGCAACACGAATAAGAGAATATTGCTGTATTTTGGATGTTTATTTGTATGCACGTTACAAAAATGAAACCAAGAGACCAAGAGACTATCCTATTTTGGCATCTTAAAAATGAACAAATTATGCAATAAACCTTCTTGGAGTACAGTCCATTGCACCTGATTTATTATGTAACTTTTTCACCTGACTGTAACTGTATATACACACATACATACATACATACATACATACACACACACACACACACACAGTTGTACAGATAAGGAGCTTATGATATTGCCTTAAATCTCTGCTGTTTCATGATATCCCCTTTGGGTAGATCTGGGAAATCATTTCCCCAGAAATAATTGCCAATGCAGTATTCTATGTTGGCTTACATTCAAAGTACATTGGCCTATACTTTAGAACCACGGTACTTGTTGGAAAGTCCCCAGAACGTTACAGCAACAACACTTAGACTAGCCCACTACTATGAATCAGATTCAGGTTAACCCTTGGTTTGCCAGGCCTTTGGATTTCCTGAGTCCTGCCTTTTAATTCAGTTATTCTTCTGTAGCTCAGATCTTCACAGAGGGCTTTCCACTGTCCCTAAATTACCTTTGGCAGAGCTTCTTTGGGAAGAAGCTGTTCAATGGGAAGTGTCCACCAGGCATCACTGCCATGTTGCTCCACTAGTTTAATAACATTCTCAGTGCTTTTTCTACAAGGAAAAGAAGGGAATCAGTGAGAGAGAGACAGGACATTATCAATCTGTGTTCTGTAGTATAACGTTAATTTGGAAAACCAGCAGCCATTAAATGTTTTCACATGTAAGAGCTACAGTGTAAATTACAAATAAACAATTTTTTAATACATACATTATGGGCAATCTATTGAAGATAAACAGTGAATGGACTGAAAGAAATAACCAGTCGGTGAAAAACACAGCTGTGCAAAGCTACTTTTGCACACCTTGCTCATTAATCAAAATGCTTCAGTTTAATAATACCTAATCTTAGCACTCTTGAACTTTTCTTCCTCTGGATGTGCCATGTTTTTGTGCTATTAACCAAAGTTAAATAAGGGCCCTAACTTTTGATTTGCACATGTTTTCTGAATCTCAAGGTGATTTCCCACCTAAATTCATTAGAGAATCATGGATTTTCATTGCTGTAAATTTTCTTTGCTTTTCTAACGTTAGGCCTAAGCCGGATGATCTACGCCTTTGTTGATTTTAAAATGCTTTTTTGTTTTTTAAACAGCATCATAAAAAGGGGCTAAAAATTCTACTCTTTCTCTTTTATGAGGTCATCAAATCACCATCATCCCCCTTGCAGCCAATAATTTTTTAATTTTTGTTGCAGCTGCAAAGGTTTCTTTCTCCTAAGCTAAGGAATATACCGGATGCATCATAGTGAAGCCGTGCCCACCCCATTGCCGACAATGGCAAAAATGTCACGATACGTCACAACACGTCACGTGACGTTGTGAGTTTGACAACCCTGCCCTGGGTGTTCTTAAAGTCATTCCCTCCTCACTTGCAGAGGAAGCATAACCTGTTTTTTAAGTTTTTCATCAAGTATTGTATATTCCTTAGCTTAGGAGAAAGAAACCTTTGCAGCTGCAACAAAAATTAAAAAATTATTAGCTGCAAGGGGGATGATGGTGATTTGATGACCTCATAAAAGAGAAAGAGTAGAATTTTTAGCCCCTTTTTATGATGCTGTTTAAAAAACAAAAAAGCATTTTAAAATCAACAAAGGCTTAGATCATCCAGCTTAGGCCTAACGTTAGAAAAGCATCTGGTCCGTGGGCCGGCAGTTTTGACACTCCTGACCAAGAATGGTCTTTTCCAAATGCTGCTTATTAGCCATGATGGCTAATAATGAAATGAACAAAGACATCTGGAAGACATCAAGTTTCTAAAGATCATCTGGGGTATGGAATGAGGATATTGTGGTGATCCTACAAAGATGGTTGAAGTGAGTCTCAACTATTTAACAGGCACACTTTTTATCAAATTAAATCCTTTATCAAATTTAAAAAAATAATACAACTTGTAGTTTTCTTGCAAATATTAAAAATGCATGCATGCTATTCTATCAGTTATTTGCCATAAAACTGATTAGGTAAAAAAATTTTTTTTCAAAGGGTGGGCTGTTCTGTTCTGTTCCTACAACTTCTAATCCATAATGAAATACTCTGAATAAAGAAATTAATGATATCATACCAAGAACAGCAAATGTAAAAATTGTAATATGATTAATGGCATTTAAATTTACCTACCATACATGTATTCTTTTGGGATGTAACAAGATATATAAAACTAAACATCAAATAATGTATCTATTTGGGGCTACTGAAAGCAGCAATGCAGTTGTTTAAGATTCAGAAAAATACATTTTAAGGTTTTATTTAGAATAGAATTAGTAATATAAATTAATACAAGCCTAAACTGCTTCATTATTAACATATATAAATGGATCTTTTCCACAAATAATCTTACTCATCTTGCTATGCTCTGATTCCTTTAACAATTTAATAAATATAGGAAAAATATATGAAAACATTGTAAAAAAGGTTTAAAAATCACAAGGTCCTCAATTTGTGTGACTAGAGAAATTAGGCTTTTATGGGAAAAGACTGCCCATATATAGAGATTTAATCCTAAAAAGAGTTTTTCAAGATTTCACAATAAAAAAAAAATATTTCTAATTCTGGCTTCAAGGTTCTTTTCATGGAAAATGACTTGTTCTAATGCCATATTTTGCCTGCATAAAGGTAATTACATAGAAGAAAGAAATGCTTGTAGCTGTGCTTTAAAATTGAGAATTTCACTGAGGGTATGGTATACCAATTTCCTTAAACTCACAAGCCAGTATATATTTTCAGATTTATTTACTGAAGAAATTAGAATTAACATGCTGTATAAAACATCATATAGTCTCCAAAGATTCTCTTACATCCCATAAAGTATAAAAAAAGTTTTTTATAATTAAAAAAGCATGTGTGCCAATAAACACTAACTATAATCATTTATAGCTCACTGTCCTTGCTCCTTATAAAATCAATGATTTTGCAATGATTTCATAACGTTATTAGACCTCCGAGGAATATACACTAGATTATCCTTAAAACCTTTCCAAAACCTGTTTGTTTTCTCTTAGAAGCCATTCCGGTGGCTCTTGCCAAAATGATTACAAATATGAGAAATATGTTTCCTGTTCGCAACTGTATAATTTGTATTTTTTTAAAAAAAAAAAACAACCCAACAACTTTTAAGTTAAAAGTTCTCTCTGCAGTGTACATTCAACACCTTCCTCAAATAACGACTTATCGCTCTACAAATGGCAGGCCTCAGTTTGAGAACCATAATTCACAGTGTAAGCAACAGGAGCCCTGCTATAAAACTTTGCCCTACATTCTATATGCCAGATTGGGCAGAACTCCTATTACGTGTCATTCTCTAGGTTTCTAGTCTGGAAATCCACAGAGCAATTCACGCTACCATGACGCCAGCCAATCATTTTGAACCCTGATATTGATTCCGCCAAATGCTTATTTAGTGAGAAATTAAGCAGCATTGAGATATTTTTCAGGCACAGAAAGAAACAGATGCTGACCATCCTTGCTCCTCTTAAAAGCTCGGAGTGCCAGGTAACTTCTTTATTTTAATGTTACATGCATCTGATTTTTCGAACTATTTAAGAATAGTGATATTGTCTATTTACAAAATGTACTTGTATTCTGGATCACAGTGACTGTAATATACATTGAAGGTTTAGATGATTCAAGCTGATTTAAGGTATTTTTTTTTAAGCAAAGGGCAGCAATCTGGAAAATCTTTAACACATTCTTAACCCTGCTTTTCAAGTTAAACTGGAGCATGAAGAAAGAAGCTGCTTTAGCAAATAAAGCAATTCAACTTAAACTCGAGCCATACCAACACAAATATTTATACTAATTACAAGTTTATAACTGATTACTTTTATCCATGAACGTTCTTAAATGTATTCAAAATTATTCAGCATTCGTCTATATACCAATCTGTGGTATTTTCTTTTTAAAGCTGAAAATATTTAAAACTTATAGCTTCATAGATTAAGACACTTCAAGAAATTATTGCATTAAGCTTTATACGTAAGTCCTTCACAATCATTGTTTTATTTTCACAGGTATGTTTCATCCCTAAACTTCTGTTATAGCCAGTTTGTTTTTTAAAGAGTATACGTTATGCCCTTTTATCACAATATCAAAGGGCTGTTTCTTTAGAAAGACTTGCCTATTTTCAAACCCAGTTTCCATTATTTTTTTTACAGAACCTTTGTTGGACAACTGACACCTGCGGCTGTTTATGTCATTTTACACAGTGCTCATGGAGTGGCAGTAATATATACAATCCCAAATTCTCACAACATTAATTTTGGGTATCCGTAGGGGAGAGAGAGAACCAATTTGCAATAATGTGAAAGAAAAGGTAATTTTTTTCCCCATGTAGGCTCAGAGAGGCAGATAACTAATGGCTCTTCAACAGTGTTATCAAGTGTAACAGCAACTCCATGTGGAATAAGCCTCTTTCCAGTGGAGGTGGTGTTACTTTTGAAAGCCACTGATCTATTGACTGA
Source organism: Vipera berus (assembly GCF_964194415.1). Lineage (NCBI taxonomy): Eukaryota > Metazoa > Chordata > Lepidosauria > Squamata > Viperidae > Vipera > Vipera berus. Next base: position 308,515,424 of record NC_138202.1, read on the forward strand.
AGAAGTAAATTATGTGGAGAAGAATTCAAATCCACCAAATTTGTTATTCCAACTACGTATTATTACCTACATACCACTTCTACTGGTAATTCTGCGTTTTTTTAATCTTTCCAAGCATCTTTTTTTTGTAGCGATGTTAAGTCTTCCAGCTTTTTCAGTTGAAGAACCATGTATTCAGCAAGAGAGCTCTGGAGGACTCAATCAACGTTTCTACCCCAAAATGAAGTCTAGGGTAATGACCTATGATTTGACAGACTGTGGTATCTAAGTCTGTCTGTCATTTCTGTAGGCCAATACTCTGCATGTTCACTATTCTACAAGGAACGCGTGTTTCTGTGTTAACATATATAAATCAATATCAATGAAGAAAGTTAATTTTAAAAACGAAAGTCCTCTTTATGTTTTAATGATTTATTCTAATGTATTTATATAGCTTACAGCTTAAAACAAAAAAAGAAAAATTAAATGCTACCTCCATGAAATGCCTTTATTTTCTATCTGAAGAAATTACGAAGAGATATAATTTTGCTTTAGTGCAGGGGTCTTCAAACTTGGCCCTATTATGACTTGTGGACTTGCAACTCCCAGAATTCCTCAGCCAGTGTGCCTGGCTGAGGAATTCTGGGAGTTGAAGTCCCCAAGTCATAAAAGGGCCAGGTTTGAAGACCCCTGCTTTAGTGATTTAAAGGGTTCTTCATAAAAAAAGGCCTGTGTCTAATTTAAATTGTATACATGCACAAACATATTAGCAGGACAGCATATTCGGGATCTGATTTGGGTTGCTGTACTTACAAGATTTATGCTATCCATTTAATTTCGGCTCACTGAATTCTTCCCTGATGTTTACAGTTACCAGTGATAAACTGATGGATTGAATGACTTTAGGAGCTTAAACAAATTCACATTAACCAGAGCGAGCACACGTAATGATAAAATCCAACCGAAGAGTGATTTAACATGGATAAAGCATAGCTCATTCTTTCAAAACTGCTCTGGGTTCAAAAGCTCTAAGAGTAGTTGGCCCACTGAGATGTTCATGGTCTGAAAAGGCTTCCTCTGGTGGGGAGACTTATCAATATTTCATTATCATTACCCTGGAATTTCTACACCAGAAGCAACATCTATTCAGTCTTACAAGTCTGTTCTTTTTTTTCCCAAACCTCTTAATTCACTAATGTGTTTTTAAAATGTACAGAGCAAGAGAGCATAATTTTTTCAATAGTCATAATTATTTGACATAAGTGATCCTACTAAAAGCGCCTGTATACGAACGTAATAAATTAGATCAAAGCCACTAATTCCAGCAGGTACTGGCAAGAATTGTAGTGACTTCCCAGCACTAGGTGATTCACTGAAAATTGCTCTCCCTCTGAACCCTGGTTACCTTTGTTATCCAACTCTGCTCTTAAAAACATCTACCTGTATCTGTTGCAGAATATTTGCTCAAGGAGGAGTTTAAGCCGTTGTACAAGGGCAAATTATAAGGTGTGTCTAAAATCAGAACCCTGGCAGTTTATACAAGCAAATCAAGACAAAGCTTCCAGAAAACCATATTTAATTTTTTTAAAAAAAGATTGAGATATGTCTCAAAATCCGTTTATAACTAAACACTGAGGAACAAGCAAGGCTCTTACTCTCAAATTGGTGGGCTCTTATAATGCACAAAACAGGCAAACACAATTTCTCCTTTCAACAATTAACCCCAGCTCAAAAAACAATCTTCCCCCCCCTTTACATTCAGACAACCCTGAGCACCCCAATCATGAACAAATGGGAAAGCATTTCTCATAGAAACAATTGACATAGCCTCTTCTTTATTTTTTCTGGAGAAGCCCAGCAGGTTAGGAGATTAGGACTAGGTTGTATTGGAGGGTTCAATACAGCCAATAACATCTAGTCCAATAAGATCTAAAGCCTCTCTCTCTCTCCCCCCATATTCCCAATTACTGAATGATCAAATACCAGATTTGAACAAGTAGAATGTACATATAGATCTTAGAGTTCCCAAAACTTCATTACGTTCTCCCCCTATCCCCATCACATAAATAAAATATTGCCCTTGAGAGACATCTGTTCAGTTGAGAAATAATAACAATCCTTTATCTCTGAGGTTGAATTTTGTTGGTGTCTCCAGTGAAAAGGACTGGCATCTGTGCAGTCTTATGACAACGCTAGTTCTTCCACTCACTGTAATGTGTTCTTGTCTAGCTAGTTTCTTACAGCCACATCAATTACTTGCTTAGAAGCACCACCATCCTATGCCCATTGGGGTGTATAAGAATGTGGACGTGCATCTAAATTGCTTCACCACGAGAGCTTTTTCATTTAATAATGGACATAGAACCAAGAAAGCATTACACACCATACAAGCCCCTGTGGAATGGATTACATCCCATATCAACCTCTGTGGGAAAGGCAATTCAGGAGGGTTGGAGATAATTTCCTGACTACATAGGAACAGGAGCTGCAAATCCCATATCCATACCAGAGCAACTCTATCACCAGAACAGCAGATGCAACACTTTACAAATTATTGCTATGTTGAAAAATGAAAACAGTATTTCTGCACCAACTATTATTATATTTTCCTCCCCCCATCCCCCACCCCCCAAAATCATAGGTCTGTGAAATACTCACTTGTTTATTAAAGGCTCCTCTGTTGACCTATGGTAAAAAACTGGAATGGGGACACCCCAGCGCCTCTGTCTTGATATGCACCAATACGTTCGTCTCTCCAACATTTCTAGCATTCTGTTCATTCCTGAGGCTGGGACAGTTTTTACTTTCTTTAATGCTTCCTGAAAAAGGATGTGGGTGAAATACCAAAGGTTATATGCTAAGGGAAGAAGAAGAATCACTATTCTTTAGTGCAGGCATGTCAAACTCGCGACGTCACGCGACGTATCGCGACTTTTTCCCCATTGCCGGTTTTGTTGTGATGCATCCGGCCCATGGGCCGGCAGTTTGACACCCCTGCTTTAGTGGATAGTCATGGTAAAAAAAAAAGTGCTGAAAAGTATACTAACTCTGATACTAAGTTGATAATCAAATGTATACTGTTTCAAAATATTTTAGACACTATGCATGTAACAATTCAACCACTGTTCACAAATGTTGCTAAAGAAGCCTAGAATTTAATTCTTAATAAATGCTTCTTATTGTCTGTATGATTTTTAATCTGTTAGCTCTCTATACATTATTTTACACGAAAGGCAGGCAGATATGTTTTCATTTGATCACATACAGACCAAAAGTCAGGACCCCACCTAGTGGCATGCAGAAATAAAATTCATACAGCTGATCATTTAAGATAGAAGTTAAGTGTCTTCTACCAGTTGGAGACCATACTTTTTATTTTTTTAACAACCAAGACTCAGAAAGCTCTCGAGATTGTGGATGGTAAAGTAATAACATAATGTGAGTGGGTGGGGCCAGAATTTTAGCAGGTTTCTTGAGAGTTAACCAATTGTGCTCAACAGACAAAAAAAAGGAAAAAATTACACTATTAATTTTAGTGGCACAATGACGTTGCTTAGTAGATACGATGCAAACCATGAATGATATAAACTGAATTTATAAAAAATGGTAAAGTATCATAAAGTGTAATGAAAGCCAGAGGTCCATTTGTATCAGGAAACACATTAAATACCTGAGCAGCAGTCTTGAGATTCTCTGTATTAATGAACCACTGTTTGCTGGCCCGAATAATCACAGGTTTTTTAGTCCTCCATTCATAGGGATAGCTGTGTACATATTTTTCTTCTTTCAATAAATTCTTTGCTGCTTGAAGCATCTCAATAACTATGGAAGAGTAAAAAATATATCACTTGTTTTCAGCTTTAATTCAGAAATCTTTTGTAGGCAGTCAGTTCAGACCTCTACCAAAAGTTTTTTTTGTCCTCTGAAAATCTACTTTGTAGGGAAGAAAGAAGGAATTGTGAAAATGGTAACGGCAGCCCCATTTAGTTTTGCTCTTGTTGTTAGCTGCGAAGTCGTGTCCGACCCATCGCGACCCTATGGACAATGTTCCTCCAGGCCTTCCTGTCCTCTACCATCTTCTGGAGTCCATTTAAGCTCACGCCTACTGCTTCAGTGACTCCATCCAGCCACCTCATTCTCTGTCGTCCCCTTCTTTTCTTGCCCTCAATCTTTCCCAGCATTAGGCTCTTCTCCAGTGAGTCCTTCCTTCTCATTAGGTGGCCAAAGTATTTGAGTTTTAGCTTCAGGATCTGGCCTTCTAAAGAGCAGTCAGGGTTGATCTCCTCTAGGACTGACTGGTTTGATCGCCTTGCAGTCCAAGGGACTCGCAAGAGTCTTCTCCAGCACCATAGCTCAAAGGCCTCAATTCTTTGGCGCTCGGCCTTTCTTATGGTCCAACTTTCACTGCCATACATTGCAACTGGGAAGACCATAGCCTTGACTATACCCACTTTTGTTGACAGGGTGATGTCTCTGCTTTTTAGTGTGCTGTCTAGATTTGTCATGGCTTTCCTCCCGAGGAGCAAGCGTCTTTTAATTTCTTGGCTAAGTTTTGCTCTAGCCCTGCCTAATACTCATGTATGCCATGTGTTTGTTTATTTGTTTACTTATTTATGTGTGTGTAATTTATATAAAGATTTCTAAGGCTTATGCATAACTGAGGGCAGCAATGTAACCCTTAATTGATTATTCTGCTAGGAATGTGGGCCTTGAAAGAAAAAAGAAGTTGCCCATCTCTGGTATAAGAAAATAGGTCAATATTCTTTGCCATACCCAATTTATAGTGTAAAATGTAATACAAACCAGTCTCATTTCCTTCTCCAAGAACATCTTTCTTTTGGAGCTCTGAACCTGCAGCTTCTGTGAAAAGCCCAGCTTCGTCTACCAGACAGTCCTGGTCACGAAAAGAAAAAATGTTTAAATCTTTATTAAAAAAAAAAGTTCTCAAATTTGTCATCAGATATCATTTCACAAAGATCAGGCTAACTACAACTAGAATACTGAGGATATATATTTTCCCTGCAAAATAAGCCACTAAATTTTCATCTTTGGAAGTAACAGAGATATTTAATGATTGCAGAGGCATAGATTTTGGCAAGGAGTTAATTAACCATTCTAAGAGGAAACATAATTCTTAAGCCAAAAGAAAATGAAAAGCATTTTCTTATTTCATTTAAAATTTATATTATTTATTTTAGAAAATAGCCTTGGTTCACATAATTTGCGTTTTGACCATACATCGCTACCAATGGAACGGAAGCGTCCGGAAGCAGGGATTCTCCCTCCCTTATTCACAGTCGTGAATCTATTCTAAAGAGTTATAGCAGATTTGGAAAGAAGCCGGGAAAGTGCGTTCAATGACTTTCAGGATGTTTTCCAACCTTCAGGCCTGGCATTATAAAAGATATGAGACAAATAGGCAATAGAAAAGCTTTGTAGGATGTGATTTAAAGTAATAATACCGGTAATAATAACAATAACAACAATAATAATAATAAGTTGGAAGGGACCTTGGAGGTCATCTAGTCCAACCCCCTGCTCAGGCAGGAAACCCTATACCATTTCAGACAAATGGCTGTCCAGTCTCTTCTTAAAAACTTCCAGTGTTGGAGCATTCACCACTTCTGGAGGCAGGTTGTTCCACTGATTAATTGTTCTAACTGTCAGGAAGTTTCTCCTTAGTTCTAGGTTGCTTCTCTCCTTGACTAGTTTTCATCCGTTGCTTCTTGTCCTGCTTTCAGGTGCTTTGGAGAATAGCTTGACTCCCTCTTCTTTGTGGCAGACCCTGAGATATTGGAACACTGCTATCATGTCACCCCTCACCCTTCTCTTCCTTAAACTACACATACCCAATTCCAGCAGCCGTTCCTTATATGTTTGTCTCCAGAACTCTAATCATCTTTGTTGCTCTTCTCTGTACTCTTTCTAGAGTCTCAACATCTTTTTTACATCGTGGTGACCAAAACTGGATGCAGTATTCCAGGTGTGGCCTTACCAAGGCATTGTAAAGTGGTATTAGTACTTCACGTGATCTTGATTCTATCCCTCTGTTAATGCAGCCTAGCACTGTGTTGGCTTTTTTGGCAGCTGCAGCACACTGCTGGCTCATATTGAAGTGATTGTCCACTAGGACTCCGAGATCTCTCTCACAGTTACTACTATTGAGCAAGGTACCACCTATACTATACCTGTGCATTTGATTTTTCCTGCCTAAATGTAGAACCTTACTTTTTTCACAATTGAATTTCATTTTGTTAGATAGTGCCCAGTGTTCGAGTCTGTCCAGATCCTCCTGTATCTTAAGCCTATCTTCTGGAGTATTGGCTATTCCTGCCAGCTTGGTGTCGTCTGCAAATTTGATGAGTTCCCCATCTATCCCCTCATCCAAATCGTTGATGAAGATGTTGAAGAGCACTGGGCCCAGAACAGAGCCCTGGGGCACCCTACTACATACTTCCTTCCATGTAGGTCCATTGAGGACCACACGCTGAGTACGGCCTGTCAGCCAGCTACGAATCCATCTGGTGGTGATGCTATCTAACCCACATTTTTCTATCTTATCAAGTAGTAGGTTGTGATCTACTTTATCAAATGCCTTACTGAAGTCCAAGTAAATTATATCTACAGCATTCTTCTGGTCCACTAGTTTTGTCACTTGGTCAAAGAATGTAATAAGATTTGTCTGGAATGATCTGTTTTTGACAAACCCATGTTGGCTTTTAGTGATAACTTTGTTCGCATCAAGGTGTTCACTGATTTGTTGTTTGATTATCTTTTCCAGAATCTTCCCAGGTATTGAGGTCAGGCTGATAGATCTGTAATTTCCTGGATCTATTTTTTCCCCTTTTTTGAAGTCTACTACTATACCTTCTTTCTCACTTTTTAGCTATAGTTCAGGTAGCTACAAAATGATTTTAAAAGATTTCAACTCTTCCTTTTCAACTTGAAAGTTTTTGCTACATGATATTTTTGGTGTGAGCAGGAAAAGCATAAGATTAAAAGCAAAGCAAAATAAGACCACAGTACCATGGGCAGTTGATGATGAGAAGCTACACTGTAATCTTCCATACCATGAGCTGGAGCTGTATGCACTAATCCTGTTCCTTTTGACATGGTCACATGGTTTGCAGGCAAAAGAGGAGACTGCCTTCCAGGAATTGTTGGATGGGAACAAATTCCACTTTCCAAATCTGTACCTGAAAACAGCAAAATTAAAACTCTTCACCGTCTGCCATTTTCTGCCTATCAGTGGGGGAAATAAAGTTTTAATAATTACACAACTAATAAGACTCTCACACTGAAAATGGATACTATATTTTTAAACTATTCTGATGCAGGTGGCTACATTCACTAATAACAGGTATTATTTAGAATGGGCATGATTACAAATCAAATGAATAATAATAATAATAATAACAATAACAACAACAACCAATTATATTTTAAATAACTAACAGCATCTGGATTACCATTATGAGCCGTGGTGGTGCAGTGGTGAGAATGTAATACTGTAAGCTACTTCTGCTGGCTGCTAGCTACCAGCAGTTTGGCATTTCGAGTCTCACCGGCTCAAGGTTGACTCAGCCTTCCATCCTTCCGAGGTAGGTAAAATGAAGACCCAGACTGTTGGGGGCAATAGACTGACTCTGTAAACCGCTTAGAGAGGGCTGTAAAGCACTGTGAAGCAGTATATAAATGTAAGTGCTATTGCTATTGGAACACCATCATCATTGACCAAATCTCCATCAGTCAATTGCAAAAGGCAGCTTTACCTAGAACAGCTTACAAACTGCCATGATACATTTTATTTTATCAAACAACATCTGCCTATTCCAGGCCCTTGGGAATGACCCAATAAGTGAATAAAAATGCCAAATCCAGTCTAAACATTTGGCTGAGTGCAAAATCAATAATACTTTTTTTTCTTGGGATATCTCCCAATCCAGCTTTCCTTAATATATATTCAGCATGTAGACTGAATAAATAAGGGGAGAGTATACAGCCTTGTCTCACTACGTTGCCAACCTAGAAACAGTCTGTTTCACCATGTTCTGTCTGTACTGTGGCTTCAGAACTCAGCCACAGGCTGGGTCATTGTTGCCTACAAACAATGAATAGAACAACAGACACTAGCATATTTGCTTCTAGTGCCTCTAATAGGTAAGTGTACCAATTTGATCCAAGATAAAAAGTCCCCTACATAGAATACCTGCAATTGTGCCATAATACGAATACATGATTTTAGCCCTACCCTTTTGCAGAAAAATATTAAAAACAGTTCCCATTATAAACACATTAAAAAAATATAAAACACAAATATCATTCTTGTTCAAAATGTCTGTTTCTATTCATATAAGATTTTTTTATTCAATCATATGACTGTATTAAAACAATTCTACTGCAGTTCTGTTCTGTTGCCTGCTCTCTTAAAAGATCTCTCAAAATAAATTTCACTCTCTCTCACACACATACACTTTTAAAAGATGGATGATTATCTTGAATTGCAATATATGAAGATCTCACTCAAGCTACAAAAGTGTAATCTTCTAGCTACTTCAACTCTCGTGAAAGTCAAGGATGTTCCTACGGTCCATTTAACTACTGTAAAGTGATAAAGGATGAGAAAGCAACTGCAATAAAAACACAACAGCAACATCATCCATCGTTGGTAGCATGAATAAACATAAGATTGAGGTTGGCCACTGGGAATTAGAAACCACCTTTTCCCTATTTTCCTACTAAAAGTTACAATTTAGTATTGTTCTCACAACCATATTTTTAAAAAAATCTAAATGTGCCTGTAGAGTTCTTGAATGCCAGAAAACTGCCAGTTTAGAACTCCCCGGCCAGGAACAATTTCACTCTCATTTATCTCTCTTATTGTACCATTTATTCAAAATTAATGATTTTATTGCCATGCATTTTTACCTTTAAATGTTGAAATCACATCAAACTGTGTATCCAAAACAGCTGCTATAGACTGAACTCTGTCCGCAATTACTACAAAGTGCTCCCCAGTACTGGCACACTTCACAATGCAATACCTACAAATGCATTTAGATCTTGTTATATTAAAAACAGGAAAGCATTGGAAAGATACCCAAAACCTAATATTGAAATTGCTTCCATTTCATTGCTAATATTGCTACTGATACAAAAACGTCTCATGGAAATGGGAATGTTATATCAATGAATTTTCACAGAGTTCCTCATGACAACTGGGATCACAAAGAAGAAATCTAAATTCAAAACTTACATTTATTTTCTTACATTATATTTGCCATCTTTTAATCCATTTTAAACATGCAACAGATAGAACTATATGATGCTTAGATATTCCATATACTGTTTCTTTCTTATGTGACCATAGAGGAAAAATTGCTGGAGACTAGGCATGGTTTATACTAACATGCAGCATAAAATCATCTTTTCTACAGCTGGGCATATAAGAATAAATAAAGGGCTATAAAATAAAAAGAAAATTAGAAGATTTATATTACCTGTAAAAATAAAGGGAATGGGAAAAAATGGAAATGGAAAAAACAGATATTTTGGTGATCTTAAATATAACATTTCCTTTAAAATATCCACACGTAAGATACTAATGCCATGTGATCTTCACCAAAATAACGCATAGATCTCAAGAACACTATGCTCCAATGATAAAGTAAATAAATACGTACTCCAGATTTGGCATATAACAGACAGCTTGATTGGCTGCAATAGTCCAGGGCTGGGTGGTCCAGACTATCAAACTCACTGCAGTTAATCCATCTAGAGGTAGAATCGTATTTAGCACAAGTTATCGTAAGTACACTAAAAGTATATTTAAACAAAATTAATTCAGAACATATATAAAACATACCTACTGCAGAGGCTAGTTTGGGAGGGGGTTTCAGCAAGGGAAATCTGATATAAACAGCTCGACTAGTATGTTGCTGGTTGTATTCAAGTTCTGCTTCAGCCAAAGCTGTACTGAATGAAGAATCAGCATGAATTGTATTTTAATGCAAAGCTCTTCCATCCCCAAAGGCAAGAGTAAAAAGTATGTTAATATCTTACTTTGTTGAAGGAGACCAAAACACTGGCTTATAGTCTTGATAAATAAAACCCTAGGAAATAAACAAAAATTAAGAAATCAAAAATATTTCACCTTGTATGTAATGTAAATATCCCTTGACCAATATATATGAACCTACCTTTTCATACATTTGGTAGAAAACTCTCAACTGTTTTGCTTCGTATTTTGGATCAAATGTGCAGTAGCAGTTCTCCCAATCTGCCATTATGCCCCAGCGGATAAATGCTGATTTCTGTTTCTCAATTACCTTTTCTGCAAATGCTTTGGCTGAAGAAGGAACAGTCATTTTTAACATGAATTCGCCCAATCTTAGGTGAAGTTGAAAACAAAAGTATAAACTAAAGCATAATCAGAAGCCAAATGTTTTTATTTTACTTAGTTATTCCAGGTAGACCGATACAAAGATAGCAATTGAATTTGACTACCTGCTGGCTACCTGACAAATTCCTGCAGTTTTCTTGGTAAGGTTTTTGGGAAGTGGTTTGCCATTGCCTGCTTCCTAGGGTTGAGAGAGAGTGATTGGCTCACTCAGATGGCTTCATGCCTCAGGAAGGACTGGAACTCAGGCTCCTAGTTTCTAGCTAGCTGCCTTATTGACTATGCCAAATTAGTTCTACAAATATATTTTACATCATTATATTTCTAATTAGCGTAACTATAAATGTAATAAATAATCCATTATTGAATCCCAGAAGAACTAGAACATTTAGTTTATCCTACGAAGCTCATTTTATTAAAGAAAACATGCAATACCTGTACTGTGTTTTGCCCTTCCACGCTCGGTCTCAGGATCTGATTCTGGTTTCTGGCAGCAGCTGCTTCATGCCAGATCAACTTGCAGGAAAACTAACCTCATCCATGACATCTGACTATGTACCCAAAGGCCAGTCTGGCTTGTATCACTGAGACTTGGTTGGCCACAGAGTGCGTTTTTCCCTGTCTGAAATGTGCCCTCCTGGGGTCTGAGTATGACCTCAATTGAGACTCTGGGGCAGAGGTGGAGATGTGGCAGTTGTTATTTGTGAGTCTCTGGTGACCTCCATGGGCTCTGACCTGGATATCTTTGGATGTGAGGCCTTCTTTCTGAAGCTGAGCCAGAGGGAACAATGGGGATTGCTGCTATTTACCTGCTTGCCTGCAATGTAGCTGCATCCCTGTCTGTGCTCCTGTCTGAACTGATGATGGAGGTCCCCAGGCTTATGGCTCTGGGGGGATTTCAACTTACTGTCTCTTGGCCTGGGGTCCGAGGTAGCACAGGTTCATGGCCACCAGAGTGGCCTTGCATCCATTTCACTTATTCATAGTTCAACTCATAGGGAGATCTGGTGCTCGGTGCATAGCAGTGTGTTGTGAGATGGATTTAGGAGTGCATTAACTATGTCCTGCCCTCTTGGTCCTAGGGTTCTCAGCAGCTGTCCCTCACTGCAAGGACTGGGGTCTGTTCAATGGACATGCCTCAGGCGCCTAATGGACCCAATGCAGTTTCCGAGGGAATTTGGGGTTTTTCCTTACTCCTGCTTGGAATGAGAATGTGGCAGAAGTGCTGGAGCAAATCTTGCCTGTGTAGACTCTGTGCACCTTTGTCATCTTTGCGCTAGACAGGGCTTCACTCCTCCGGAGTGAGCTGGTGCACAATTTGGGGGTCCTCCTGGACTCATGGCTCCCTTGATGAGTAGGTGGCAGCTGTGGCTAAGGGGGCCTTTGCACTCTTTTCTGGAGGTATTGCTCTCAATCACACAAGCCTCAGTCACTTCCTGTTTGGATTACTCCATTGCATTTTACACAGGGGGGCCCCTGAAGACTACTTGGAAGTTATAACTGGTCCAGACTGCAGCAGTACACACCAAATTGGCTGTTCACAGGTTTACCCACATTATATCTCCATTGCATGAGCTGCATTGGTTCCATTTCCTCCCGGGTAAAATTTAAGATGGTGGTGATCACCTTCAAAGCCCTACATGGCATGGGGCCAGGTTATTTGCAGGACACAGCTCCCTAAGAATATCTGCCCATCCCATTAGATTGGATAGGGCAGGCATGCTCCACATCCCTTCCCTGAAATTCTACCTCTTAGTGGGATCTTGGAAGCATGCCTTTTCTATGGCTCCTCCTATGCTCTCCCTAGGGATTCAGCAGGCCCCCACCTTTTAACCTTCCAGAAGACCATCAAGACTTGGCTTTTTACCAAGGCACCTGGCATTCTGAATGGAATAGAAAGAATGGTATATGGATAATTGAAGCTTTCTGCGGGAAAATCTAAGAAGATGATTAAGGAGCATTTTATAGTTACTGGTTTTATTGCTATTGTTTAAGATGGGCAGACCTGTTTAAGATGGGCAGCCATATACCGTGTTTTTTGGACCATAAGACACACTTTCCCCCAAAAAAAAGTGTGTGGGGGGGGAAACGAGGGTGCGTCTTATGGTCCGAAGGTGATCTGTATGGCCAGCCCCAACCTCTGCAAGTGGAAAGCAAGGGAGATTGCCAGGAGCATGAATCGGCACGTGCTGAGAAACGCCGATCTCGCGCTCCTGCAATCTCCCTCGCTCGGTTTCAGCTTCCCTTGCTACAAGAGAAAGCAGGCTGAAACGGAGTGAGGGAGATTGCCAGGAACGCGAATCTCGTGCTGCTGCAATCTCCCTCACTCCGTTTCAGCCTGCTTTCTCTTGTAGCAAGGGAAGCTGAAACCGAGCGAGGGAGATTGCAGGAGTGCGAGATCAGCCGATTCGTGTTCCTGGCAATCTCCCTCGCTCCGTTTCAGCTTGCTTTCTGCAAGAGAAAGCCGGGCCGCAGGGCCGCCTCTGCAGGTACTGCTCTAACGCAGAGAGGGAAGGACAAAGAGGGAGGGAAGGAAGAAAGGAAGGAAGGAAAGAAGGAAGGGACAATGGGAGAGGGAGGGAGAGAGAGAAAGAGAGAGAGAGAGGGAGAGAAAGAGTGGGAGAAAGGGAAGGAGAAAGAAAGGGAGAGAGAGGGAGAGAGAGAAAGAGGGAGAGGGAAAGAAAGGGAGAGAAAGAAAGGGAGAGAGAGAGAAAGAGGGAGAGACAAGGAGAAAGAGGGAGGGAATTAGAGAGAGAGAAAGAGGGAGAAATAGAGGGAAAGAGAAAAATAGAGAGAGAAAGAGGGAGAGAGAAGGAGAAAGAAAGGGAGGGAAATAGAGGGAGAGCGAGAAAGAGGGAGAAATAGAAGAAAAGAGAAAAAGAGGGAGAGAAAGAGGGAGAGAAAGGGAGAGAGAGAAAGAGGGAGAGAGAGGAGAGAGAAAGAGGGAGGGGGAGAGAGGGAGAGAAAGAGAAGGAGAGAGAGAGAAATTAAATTAGTAACATGGTTGTTAAGTGAATCTGGTTTCCCCACTAACTTTGCTTGTCAGAAGGTTGCAAAAGGCGATCACATGACCCTGGAACAATGTGACCATCATAAATATGAATCGATTGCCAAGCATCCAAATGTAAATCACATGACCCTGGGGATGCTGCAATGGTCATAAGTGTGAAAAATGGTCATAAGTCACTTTTTTCAGTGCTGTCGTAACTTTGAACAGTCACTAAGTGAATCACTGTAAATCAAGGACTACCTGTACTTTATCATTTTTTTTCCTTTTTGGGGGGTGGGGGTCAAGTTTTTGACACCTTGCTGGGCGACTGGTGGTACTCAGACATTGCCTTGTCCTAAAAGTGGTACAATGGATGAAAAGGTTGAAAAGCCCTGTTTTAGTATACCGGTACTATTTGGTTCAGAATATTTTTTTTCTTGTTTTCCTGCTCTAAAAACTGGGTGCGTCTTATGGTCAGGTGCGTGTTATGGTCTGAAAAATATGGTAATTCTTTTAAATAAATAAACATTTAGGATTAAAACCAACCTACCAAATATTAGTTTAAAAAGGGTGAGAAACAAAACTGTATCCAAAGCCCTGTTAGACTGAACTCTGAATTTTAAACAAACAGGGCAGAGTGCATTTTAAATTGTATTGTGTGTTATATATTAATAAATACATAGACATGCAGATGAGCACCTTTTTCTATTCAGAGTAAAGGTAACCGGCAACCTAAATCAGTACATTATTGCCACATTTGCAATTCTTCCTTCCACTAACTATCTCTAAACTCCTAATTTGTCCCATGTTTGCTTGCCTTATCGATAGTAATATACGTGTAAGAAATTAAGATTTTTTTAAAAAGCAGGTAGGCGAACTATGGTTTCTCAGTTGTCACTGAAAACCAACTTTTAGTAGCTTCATCCATTATGGTCAATGGTAATGCATACTGCAAGTGGTACTTCAACAACATTTGACGGTCATTCTTTGTCTATTGATGTTTTAAATTATGTATCTCATCTTAGAAGGCACCTTTCAAATATCTGAAAGTAGAACGATGTTGCTGTTCTCTGACATGTCTGTCATGGAATAACATCCACAGACCTCTCTAGAAGTGTTTATCAAAGGAAAGATACCTTTCTTTCTGATTTCCATTGGTGTAAGATGTTTTGTTTCTCCATATTCTGATAATGCTTTCAACTCAATGGGTAACCCATGGCAATCCCATCCAGGGACATAGTGCACTTTATAGCCATTCATCACATGGAACCGATTTGTGATGTCTTTCAAAATCTGAAAGGAGAGGAGAGCGAAATAGATATTCAAATTCATACTTCCATCCTGCTTTATAATTTTCTTGGCTTCTACGATATTTATACTGCAAGCTATACCCTAACAAATTGTTTTCTATTTATTTCTATTCTGAAAGGTACCTTCTATTAAGAACGCTTAAATAAAATTACAGACACTTGCCACACAAATAACTTGTAAGATATCCATAAAATCAAAAATATTAAGTCTTTGGACAGGCTCCAATTTTTAACAAAGCTCCACATTACATTTCAACGTGGCAAAAATTCCACATTAATACAGGTCTGATGGCCAAATACTATTGCTTTCACCAGGATACTTGCATTTTTGCTTGGAATCAAGAATTGGAAATTCCAGTCCTTACAAATCAATGGACTGAAGTTTTGAAGAAAACTAAACTTACTTTCTATGATTTAAAGTTGAAGTTAATCCAGCAAAAATGTTTTTGTATTTACTGGATACCTTCTAGAATGTTTTATAATGAAGCAGGACAGTATTCGGACTCTCTTAATACTCTCATATACCATTGCTGCATGAGCTGCAGTAGATTTCCAGACCCAGTTTAAGATGATGGTAGTTACCAATAAAGTCCTTCATGGCACAGGATTTGTGAGACCACCTATCTCCCATTGTTTATGCCCTCCCCGCAAAGGATGGGCATGCTCCAGGTCCCTTATATCAAACAAAGCCATTTTGTTGGACCTGGGATCATGTTTTCTCTATGGCTGTGGATGGTGCTGACCCTTTTAACTTTGAAAATTGGACTGTTCCCCCAGGTACTTGGGCCAGGAAGTCAGATAAGCTCCATCAGTGACAAGACTTTTTATTTTGGTGGTTGCAGCTTTAAATGGAGCTCTTAGGATTATATTGTTATGATGGTTTTAAGTTTTGTATGCCATCCAGAGTCACTACTATAAATTAGATGGCTTTATAATTTGCTTAAATAAATACATAAATCAATTAATTTAGGAAAACACATACTCACTTTATTCAAAGCGTGGCCAACATGTGGGTCTCCATTGGCATATGGTGGTCCATCATGAAGACAAAACTCTTGCTTTGTTTTCCTTTGTCTTTGCCAAGAATACAGTTCTGAAAAGCCACATTTCTAAAGAATACACTAGAATTATTATACTACATCTTACATAATAAATTATTTTTTAAACATGACAATATATTTAATCTACAAGTATGCTCTGCCAATGTATCTGTAAGTCTCTGAGTTAGAGTGTTCTACATTACAGTGCTCCAAATGTACCTGTGGTGATCAATTCTCAGGTTGCAAACTAACAGACATTAGATTGATCCAAGTAACAAGTAACAACAAAAGTAAGCAAGCAAAGTTCAATTTAAACAATTGTTCTTCTATCCTAAAAATTCTCCTTGTGAGTTGAGGAAACTATTTATTAGCCATTCTAGTCAAACAGGACTTTTCCAGAATCACTTCATAAATTAAATACTGACCAATATAACCTGTATTAATGCAGAACGGATGTCTGCATAATGACAACATGCACATATAAACACAAACCATATTGATGACATACAAACTTGCATCAGTTTCATAGTACCCAAATTCGTGTGTAACTGTCAATCATTGTTTTAAAATAAAATTTTATCTCTTTTCATCAAATTTCCTTTTTAGAGATACCCAGAGAAAAAGACTTATCATTAAACTCATAAGTCTATAGTGCAGCTATATAATTACAGTGCTTTGGAAGGGAAGATGACCAAATTGTTATGCATGTATTTAAGTATGAATGGAAGCTTCTTCTCACTGAATTGGGATACCACATCAGGCAGTATGGCAGTAACAAATTAAAAGTTTGCAGTATATTTTTCACTGTTCTCTAGTGAAGGTCTGAATTTTTGCAGCCCAGATATGGCAACCCTAAAATTGGGCTTCAATTTGTGGCACAGGTTGGCCCAATATGTATTGTTAGATTTATAGCCTGCCTTTATTTTGTAGAGTTAAAGGCAGTGCACATGATAACAGCTGCTTTTTATCCCCTCCCCAACCCTTTGAGGTGGGATGGGATTGAGATGAGTTTATAGCCCAAAGCTTTCATGCCTAAGGGAGGATCAGCAAATCTCTAGTTCTGCACCCAGCTCCACTCAGCTAAACTTGATCTTGCCGCCTTCTCCAACAGCTTTCCAATTATTTACCCAACAGGCGACGATATGGAGCGTGGTCTGAGAAAAGTCTAGGAAGGTGCAGAATCTAGTTAGGGAACCTTTTTCCTTCCTGCAGGGCCCGACTAAATTCTCAGATGGGTGTTTTTAATGGCGTTTTTAAGGTAAATAACAGCAATGGAACAAGCTACCTAGGCACGGAGAGAAAGGCAAAGCCAGCGCATCCTTTCAGCGCATCCCTTGTTCCGGGTTGCAAACGTTTCCCCACAGATAAGCATACACTTGACCAGGGGTCTTCAAACTTGGCCCTTTTATGACTTGTGGACTTCAACTCCCAGAATTCCTCAGCCAGCGTGTCTGGCTGAGGAATTCTGGGAGTTGAAGTCCACAAGTCATAAAAGGGCCAAGTTTGAAGACCCCTGCACTTGACGAAAGGTGCACCTCTGGATTTTAATTCCAGATGTATCTAGGCAGCGACTTTCAGCACCTCCACCCCTGTTCCTTATTCTTCATCTACCTGCTGTATCTCCAATTCAGTTTCGGGTTGCAGCCGGCCAGGCAACTGGCTAGGGAATTCGCTTTGGGGCAATAAAATCGTTTCACGGTATTTGGAGTCCGGCTTCGCCTTTTGGCCCGCGCTGGGTCCTGCGGACACCGTCCCGCGGGCCCAACGTCCAACATGCTTGGGAAACCTAAGCAACGGCGGGGCCCGCAGCACCCACATCGCGGGCACTCGGTTCCACGGGCACGTCCGGAAACGCCGCGGCGAGCAACGAGGCAAAACGTCGTTCCCCGGTGCTTTTCCGGCTTCGATGGGATCCTCAGCGCCCCCTAGAGTTCGGTCCTCCTCCCTTCGTTATCTGGAGAACCCTTGCAAGTGTCGGCTCTGGCTGTGGGGTGCCCCGAACCCCAGCATCAGTTCAGCTTCGCAGCCCAAAATAGTGGCCCAACTACCTAAATGAGTCTTCACTGTGCATGACATAGGAACAGAGCCCCTTTGCAAGCACATGTAAAGTTTGTAAACGTTATTGGCCGCTTAAGAGAGCCGAGTTAATGGCAATAAGGACCCGGTAGGTGGGGCGGAGAAAGAATAGGAAATCGGCACTGGGTAATCCTGGCGAGTGTTTTGTAAGAGTGGGGCTGCCTGAAACGGAGGTATGCTATTTTCATTTTTCTCTTGCCTTTTCGGATTATTTGCTAGATATTGATCGCTAAAGATCTTGTGATAGTGAGAGAGGTGGGTGGCGAAATAAGGCTTTTCTTTCATTCCCGTCGTGGAAATGTCCTCGAAGACATCCACAGTCGCGAAGAGAAGATAGGCAGGCTAGCTAGAACTATTCTAGTGGCATGTTCAAGATCGTGTTATGTTCATTTGAGTGACTAGATATGGCACAGCTGCTTTTTTAAAAATATGTATCATAGTTACTGTAATGAATTAGAACTTAAAAAACAACGAACAGATATGAGCAAAGTGGAAAAATACTTTTTGGGGTCAATCCTACATGTATGACTGTTCAGAAAGTTTTCCATTCAGTAGGTGTTGTTTTAAATATTTTATGTTTTAGTTAAATTTTTACAATTTTAAAAAGTTCCTGTGTTAAACCAGGAGATTTGTCTTTGAAAGATGGGGTAAAATGTGCAAATCCTCACCAAGACTTTCACCAAAGGCCGACAGTTGTATTTCATAAATGATATTTTTGGTCCACTGAGATCAGTGAGTGCTCTGATAAGATTCAACAGCATAATTGTTAAAAATAAAGTTGGCATTTCCCTTAATATGAGGTAGGGGAAAAAAACTCTTGCCAGCATCCTAAAATCAGCCTAATAGCTTTTATAAGCATCAGGTAAAACTCGGAACACAAGAATAAATATGTTCATGTGTGTGAGGCTCCTATCCATTTTATGTCATTGCTCAGCGCAGGTGTAGTTGTTTCAAAAATGATTCTTCAGTGCTCACCATATAGTTGTCATGATAAAAGAATAATACGGTAGTTAGTTTATGTAAAGTAGCTACATAAAATTTACAAGGAAGTTGTGAATTGGAAAATATATTCTGCTTTAAACTAGAAAAGCTAGTTGATTTAACAAACTGAATGTAGTTTAAAGGTTGCTAGCTCTCAGATTACCTTCTCTGTTAACATGAGACGGAAGTTAGGATTTTTTTAAAATGTTGCATAATTCACAGTGGGGGAAGAGGATTACATATGCGATAATTGTCAGTATTTATTAACTCCTTTGCATGTCCACAACTATTTAAGTTGCCAATTTGCTCTACTAACGGAATCTTGAGTTTTCTCAATGTTTGAGGAATAGACAAAGACATATGTAACAATGAAATTTAATATATAGAGCATTGTTTACCTATCCTTGGGCTTGGCATGCTCTCAACTAGAAGAGGTGAGACTACAAAAAAAATTGGCTCAGGGCAATACATGAACAAGAACCTCCCAATCTTCAAAGGAACTCTAAAGGGAGTCAGATTGGAAATACAGTACAGGATTACTTCTGATCCTCTCCATCATCATGGGGCTGTCAGGATATGAAGGTAACCTGGCCTTCATAAACAGTAGACAGTTTATATTTCCAATTTTATAATGTGAGAAGAAAGTTGACAACAAATCTGCATATGCATCTTCTTTGGAGTTGCAGTTTCAAACTATGATTATTAGTTATAATTAAAAGCATATATAAGAGGAGGCAAATAAGAATATGGACAAATGCACTGTAACCTGTATAAGCTTGTTATTCTTTGAGGTTCCTTAAAATGCTGAGTTCATATAGCACATAAAACCATAATATGATTTGTTTGAGTTAGTGTATCTAGCCACTGTTTGTTTTGTGTGAGCCCAGAAAATTGTAGCTTATTCAAATACGTTTGGGTAAGCAAATCATGACTCAGTGAAATACTGTATATAGATCCAATCTGTATTGCTTTACTGCATACCTCACTTGCTGACCAATCATTCAGCGATTATTCAAAGCTACAACAGTGCTGAAAAAAATTATGACAATTTGCAACTGTTATATCAGATTTGACTCCTGGTCTTGGACAAGGACTTGAATAAAACTTCTGTCAGTGTCCTCTAATTGTTCCTATTGGACTGGCTACTTTACATCTGCTCCTGTTTACTTATATCTTACTACAGACTTTAGCAGTTGAAGTGGAAAACTGAAGGTCTGAAATGTCTTCTAGAAGCCCTTGGGATTTTCACAACTTCGCTTTGTCTTGCTTTGGGGTAGCAGCTTGGTAGTTCCTGTTGCCACCATCTATCTTCCAGAGGTGTCTTATGTGACATCCACTCTGTATCCCAGCTGTGTATGAGATAAGAGAGTTTATAAGCTGTGCTACTTTTCTGACAATGAAAAATAGAAATGCAAAAAGGAAAAGTACATTTGCCATGTACTGAAGACATGTGTGACTAGATGATTTGGCCCTTGCCTCTTTGGGAAATAGAACAATCTCACTGGGGATCAAAATCACACTTTCTTTAAAAAGAAAAGCTAAGTTGCAAAAAAACCCACATTTTGTCTTTACAGTTTTGATATAAACATTTATTGGTGATAAGGTAAATTATATAGCTGACCAGCTTGGTTACAGAAGAAAATCCAGCGGAAAATAGAAAGCTTCATGCAGATCATCAGGTAGTACTGGTCTGCCCCAAATGAACACTTTCAGTCAGTATCACAAAAGAGATCCTGCAAAAAGATTCCAAGTTATTATTACATAGCATTGGCAGCAGTGGCGTAGCGTGGGGGGGGTGCAGGGGGGGCCGGCCGCAACATCTGGGGGGGCGCATTAGATGCATTTTACTTGAATTACATCAGTATTTTCATAACAAACAATACATGTGCTTAGGGGGTAAGGGTTTCTTTAACTAATCTAGTGGAAGAGACTCGAGTGCTAAAATCCACGGGTTAGGGGGCGCAAATTACTTGCCTTGCCCCGGGTGCTGACAACCCACGCTACGCCACTGATTGGCAGCAAGTAAAAATATTCAATCTGAAGAATGGATATAGGCTGGGGTTTAAACTTCCAATTCTATTTAGTGGTGCAATAGTTAGAATGCAGTATTGCAGGCTAACTCTGCTGACTGCCAGCAGTTCGATCCTGATCAGCTTAAGTTTGACTCAGCCTTCCATTCTTCTGAGGTTGGTAAAATGAGGAGCCAGATTATTGAGGACAATATGCTGACATTTGCAAAATGCTCTGAGAGTGCTACAAAATAGCATGGAACGATATATGAATCTAAATGTTTTTGCTATTACTATATTTTATATAGAGGTGACATAATTACCTTAATTACCTTAAAGCAGGTTTTAAAATCCTAACACAAATTCTTGTGAGACGTTAACACTTCAGAAATAGTGCTATTTGAAGCATCTATTTCTCTGTTTCACTTTTTTGAAATTCCCAGTTTCTCAGAAACTCCAAATCTCAGAAAACTCCAAACTTTGGCAGTTTTGCCCTTTGCCTTGAAAAATCAGATCTTTCTTTTTTCATCATCCTTTTTGTATGTGACAGGAATTCACCTCAAGATGTGTATTGAGATAGTCCCTCCAAGGTAGACCATATTAAGAAACCTTGATAGTAACTCTTCCTCTTGTCATTCATGGCCACTGTCTGTGTCCTCTGCATTTGGAAATGTCTGTGCCAGCTGTTTGAAGCTATTAAATTCCTAACAGGATTCTTTTAGAAAGAAGGAGATATAATTAAAAGATTTATAATAACTATATATTTTGACTTCAAAATTATTCTTCAATCTTTTCCAGTGTAAATCAGATTCCTTCATAAGAAAATTGTGTTACAAGATTGTTTTTGTTTTCTGTTGTTCTTTTTTCTACCTAGAAATCATGGCTTCTAATCCAAGTGTATTGATGCGTCTTGTGGCCTCAGCATATTCTGTGGCTAATAAAGCGGGAACAATTGTCAGAGAAGTTATGTCTGGAGGAAAACTAGACATAGTGGAGAAGGTAAATGATCAATAGAATCCTATGTATTTCTAGTTGGACCTTATATATCCAAATAAAGAAGTGGATGATGCTGGTATAATGTGCAGAACAATTTTTTTGCATCTGTGCTCAAAAGTAAAGATTGTTGTATTAATAAAGGAGTTTAGCATTATAACCTCATTTATTTTAGATATAATATATAATTTGATGAGGCAATTTACCTGCAACTAAACCATCCTTCTGGATCCACTCTTTGAAGTAGTGATTACTCAAAGTGCCAGTGGAACTTATTCTTTGCGTGCCCAGACAACAGCTGTTGGAATAGCCATTAAAAAGGCTCATCAAATATTTTACAATTCTATCATCAATATTAGTCATTTGGACAAACATGTCATTTGCTGACATGTAGTTATATATAAAGTTATATAGCTGTTGAAATAATCTATAACGTGTCTATGATTTTGTCTGCCTGTTTGCCCAGTTTCTTGCTTTAAATATTCTTGATGACAGGGGACAAAAAAGACTAAACATCTTGCTTTCCAAGGATGTTAAAATATTTCAGATATTTAACAACTTAGATTAGGGCTGGGAAATGTGTGGATCTCGAGTTATTGGAGTATGCGAGTGGAGTCTGTAAACTGGAAGGGAGATATCTCTGTGAAATAACTGTCTCCTCCGCAGGAGACTGATAATGGGTCTTCTTCTTCTTCTTCTTCTTCTTCTTCTTCTTCTTCTTCTTCTTCTTCTTCTTCTTCTTCTTCTTCTTCTTCTTCTTCTTCTTCTTCTTCTTCTTCTTCTTCTTCTTCTTCTTCTTCTTCTTCTTCTTCTTCTTCTTCTTCTTCTTCTTCTTCTTCTTCTTCTTCTTCTTCTTCTTCTTCTTCTTCTTCTTCTTCTTCTTCTTCTTCTGCATATTGCAGCAATTTAACCACAGCGTTCCTCAGTCACCGGACTAACTAGCTGACTAATTGCCTATACGCTTATCAGTAGCAATAAATCTTGAATATAAAAAACAAACCATCCTCTGCTACCATTGTCAGGGAAATAAATTAATACTTCCCTATCAGAGGGCGATGAACCGTGGTTCATTTGACGCATGGTAAACATCAAACCTGAGGCATATTCTACTGTATATAAAACTTTAATTGGAAAGCAAAGGAAAAACCTAACTGACTACATCCTCTCATCAGACAGAATACAAAGAGAAAAGAAAAAAAGTAAAGTGAGAAAACTTTTGTAGACATGCGCACTTAATAGCAGTTCTAGGCATGAAACCATAACATGGCTGGACATGTGACAATCACCTTGGTTACATTGATAAGATTACAATGCAGCTGGCAGAAAAACAGAGTGAGACGTGCGTAGCTGACAAACAGAAAAAAAGATATTATACCAGTAAATGGACCAAGAAGTTCCAAAAGTTGTGCAGTTGATACACAATATATCATTGATGAGAAATTCAAAGCCAAAATGTATTATTTGTAACAATGAAGAAATTTGAAGAGGATAAACAGAAAAAAACGCAGTGACAAATTCCAGCAGCCCTACTTAGTCTGACTACTACTGAAAGATGCTGAAAGTCATACAGAAATATCTAGAGGACCACAGTTTTCTCACACAGGAAAAGAAAAAATAATTGATCCATATTTATTATATTTTATTCATTTTGCTCAAGGCTTGTTTCCCACACCCTTACCTTTATCCTTACAATGCCTGGGAAGATACTGGCTCACTTAATGGTATCTAGTTAGAATCAAAATAAGGACTTCCATCTTTGGTCTCTTCAGCTACATTCCAACATTCTAATGATTATATATTATATAATATTAGATATAATATACATATATTGTATATGTATAAAATGTATAATATATTCTATATAGTATAATCTTTAAAGAGGTGATGACATCCATACAGTATGTTCAAATACCTTCAATAAATATGATTTTATATAAAATCATACAATTACTCAGATTTTAAAAATGGTATTTGCAAATAAGATCAGTACATACTAGTGAACTAGGCATATATAGTAGTATTGCTCAAGGCAAATATTTTTCTGAAGAAGAGTATCTTAAAATATTTACCTGCTGGTACATCATAGTAAGATGATGCATACACTTGAAAACTTACACAACCCCTAGGATTTTCTCAAATAGATTTTGCAAAAAGCACCTCCAGTAATTTCAGATCCTTCTAAGGATGACACAATTTGATTTGGCTATGTTGTTATTTTGACTATAAATTGATCAGGTTTCTTTTTTAATAGTGTGGAGCTAATGACCTGCAGACTAAAGCTGATCGATTGGTACAGATGAGTATTTGTTCGTCCTTGCTTCTGAAGTTTCCTAAGATGACAATCATAGGTGAAGAGGTGAGGAGTCAGCATGCTCTTTTGTTTTTCTTTGATTTGATACACTACCTTTATCCTTTTAAAAAAAAACCCACCACCAACCAGTGTGATATATACCGTTGATAATCTTCATCCTAGTCACTCTATGATTTTTCTTCTATATGATCATGACTCTGCTGCTTTGTGCATTTGTGTGTAACTTGCATTCAAATACTGTAATAAGAACTCTTAACTACTATTATGAGGGTTATAATACTAGAACAGATATCATGACAACAGCAGCTATATATAATATTGTTTACTTGGAAATAAAAAAGCTTCAACTATCTTGGAATTCATTTGTTTATTAATTCAAACATTCGTAGAACTGTCAATCTCACAGCAGTTACTCTGGGTGGTATGCAAAAATTAAAACCACTGTAAAAATATATGGATAATCCTCAATTAATGATAGCAGTTGGGACTGGAATTTCCATTGCTAAGTGATATAGTTGTAAAGTCATGAGATTGCATTGCTTAGCAATGGCAGTCCTGGCACTTCCTGGTTTCCACTATTAAACAAATCCTATGGTGTTGTTAAGTGAGGATGTCATGTGGTTGCCATTTGTAATCTCCTACCAGTTTTCTGATTGACTTAGCTTGTAGAACCCAAAAAAGGTCACACAGTCATCATATGATTGTGGGATGCTGTGATGCTGTAATTGTGAGCCAGGTGCCAAATACCCTGATCACAACTACATGACTGCAGGGATGCTGCAATCGTCATTAAAGGTAAAGGTAAGGTAAAGGTTCCCCCGCACATGCGTGCT
The DNA here is from genome assembly GCF_964194415.1 of Vipera berus. NCBI lineage: Eukaryota > Metazoa > Chordata > Lepidosauria > Squamata > Viperidae > Vipera > Vipera berus. The sequence continues at coordinate 308,540,344 of NC_138202.1, forward strand.
AGTTGTTTCCAACTCTAGGGGCCGGTGCTCATCTCCGTTTCAAAGCCGAAGAGCCAGCGCTTGTCCGAGGACGTCTCCGTGGTCATGTGGCCAGCATGACTAGACGCCAAAGGCGCACGGAACCTTCCCACCGTAGTGGTCCCTATTTTTCTACTTGCATTTTTACATGCTTTCAAACTGCTAGGTTGGCAGAAGCTGGGACGAGTAACAGGCGCTCACTCTGTTACGCAGCACTCGGGATTCGACCCGCCAAACTGCCGACCTTCTGATCGACAAGCTCAGCGTCCTAACCCACTGAGCCACCGCGTCCCTAAGTAGTCATTAGGTAAAGGTAAAGGTTCCCCTGCACATGTGCTAGTCATTTCCGACTCTAGGGGCTGGTGCTCATCTCCGTTTAAAAGCCAAAGAGCCAGCGCTTGTCCGAGGATGTCTCCGTGGTCATGTGGCCGGCATGACTAGACACCAAAGGTGCACGGAACGCTGTTACCTTCCCACCGTAGTGGTCCCTATTTTTCTACTTGCATTTTTACATGCTTTAGAACTGCTAGGTTGGCAGAAGCTATGACGAGTAACGCGCTCTCTGCTACGCGGCACTCGGGATTCGACCCGCCAAACTGCCAACCTTCTGATTGACAAGCTCAGCGTCCTAACCCACTGAGCCATCGCGTCCCTTAAGTAGTCATTAAATGAGGATAATTGTAAACTGATTTCTTAATAGGTCTTCAGCAGAGTCCTTGATCTCAAATGGCTAATGCATTTAAATATTTAAAGCTTTTATTTGGTAACATCTGAACTTGGGGGTCCTACCTTACAAGATTCATCTTTCTTAGTTTGATGTATAGTCTGCATGCTTTTAACATTTTAACATGAAATTTGTAAGCATTTAGCATTGTTGAAATTTGTCTTGCCTCCATTTTATTTTTCATTACAAATGCTTGCATGTGTGCATTTAATAAAGCACATTAGTTATATTGCATTTTCAACTGTAGTAGTAAGACTATTTTTGCAATTTACATCTTGGGTTAACACTGTTTTCCAATCATTGCAACCAAATTGTAATCATTTGTAACCAATTTTGCAGGTAACGTTACAGACCCATCTATACTATCTATTGCATAGACTTTTGCTGGTAATTTTAGGCATACTGCAGCACTAAAAAGTCCAGCTTTCAAAAACTTCTCTTTCATTAAAATTATCTAAACTTGCCTCTAGTTGGCTAATATAAATGAATAAGGATTTTTGACTTTAATTGCATATACTTTTTTTAAAAACAAAAACAAAAACACAGGATCTTCCCTGTGAAGAAGTCTGTGAAGACTTACTTGAGAAAAGCCAATGTGAGGAGATACTGAAGCAAACCTGTCCACCACAGTATACTGCTATCAAAGAGGAAGAGGTATTTAAAAGGCTTTGTTTAATATAATCCCTGATTTATTTTCCAGACAATTAACAACTACGGGATGAGAAATAGTAATAACTATGGGGTGGAATGAATTGTGATTTGAGAAGTGATTGACTATGAATTCACTGCAACTGGGCAGCCATTGCAGCCTAGCAATGATTTACTCTCTACACTTTCCCCTTCTGAAACTTTCTGCTTTTCTTTTTGTTTCCTTCAAGCTTGTTGTATGGGTCGATCCTCTGGATGGAACAAAAGAATATACTGAAGGTTTGTCCTTTGTTTTGTGTGTGTGTGTGTGTGTATGTGTGTGTGTGTGTGTGTGCGTGTTTGTATTTAGTAAACATTTTCATTTATACTTAATGACAAAACCATCCACAATTGTCTGGCTTCTAGATTAATATCTATCATTTATGTGTGACCATAAAATATGTAGAAGTCACGGTCACCCTTTAGAAGTTTGGTAATACAATAGAAACTGTGCAATGAGAATAGATAACTGAATGATTCATTCTTCATTACTGACTGAGGCTCAGTTTTTCCTTAGCAGTGCATTTACACTATAAATTTATGTGGATGTATTTTTGTCCTGGAAGCTACCAGCTAAAACAGTAACTGCCATATTTTACCTGTTTTAATTATTATATTTTTGTAAGGAATCAAGGATATCTATGTGGTTCTCTTTCCTCTCTAATATGGGGTACACTAAGCTGAAAATTATGTACCGTACCATAAAACAAGCCCAGAACTTTTGTTTTATGTAGCCTTATGGCTGCAAGGACATAATTCTTGCCATGATGGCTATCATATTTTAACATTGCATTTGAAAGGTTTTTGAGTTCTAATAGAAAGTTCATCCAATTGATTATTACAGGGGTAGACAGTTGGAAGTGGATGTCTAGTTACTTAAAATCCTTAACCTGAGCAATTGGTCTTTTGTTAATTTCTTATGTAACAATGAACTTAAAAGCCCTTTGAGAGCCAGTTTGGTGTATAGGTAGTTCTTGATTTATCATTGCAATTGGGACCAGAATATCAGTCATTGAGCAAAGCAGTTGTTAAGTGAGATTTCCACGTGACTGCTTCACTCAATAATGGGGAAGCACCCCTTCCCAATACTCCTGGTTCCAGTTGTTAAGCAATCTTGGACTGAGGCCCATAAAAAAAATACTCCAGCTGTTTTGAAGTCTTAAGAGTTCCAGTCAGCATAGCCAGTGGTAAGGGATACTGAAAATAGTGATTCAGGAATCTCTGGATGATTATAGATTTCCCATCTGTCTTACACAAACATACTATAAATTAAATGCAGTCACACAAGTAATTCTTCAGTACTTACATTATTGAAACAGGCACAAATCAGCCCCATTTCTAATTGCTATTTGCATTACCTGTTTGTTTTTTGAGGTATATGGGGATCTAGAAAACTGAAAAAACATCACAAAGATACTTGCAAATTACTTCTTGATCTAACAATAGATACATCTGGGATTGTATCATGGTCACTGTCTACAGAATTGATGCCTTTGGCAATTTTGCTTGATTAGAAATCATGAAATGTTCTATGGATTTAATCCCAGAGAGTAGTGAAGTGGAAGATACCGTGTTAAAGCAAGGCAGGTGTGGGTTCTGCTTTATTGTTTAATGAAATGGAAGAAAAATGACCTTGAGTTATAAATGGCAGTAGTAAAATGCAGCAAGTTTCTGTACTATAATGTGCAAAACTTTAATTGGGTCTTGTTTTAGTTCTGGCTTTGTTTATTGACTTATGTTTTGCATATTGTGTAAACCCAACCAATTGTGGCTTGTTTAACAAATATAGATAAGCAACTTAGTGTATGAACATGATCAAGTATAAACAATTACTCAAATTATAGACTACCATGTAAGTCAAGTATCAAAAGTTAGAAGAAACTTGAATCATTTCCCAGTGACAGATGTTTATTATCTCTTTCAGGACTTCTTGACCATGTAACAGTTCTTATTGGTATTGCTTACCAAGGAAAAGCGATTGCAGGGGTTATTAATCAACCATATTACAACTATGAGGTAGGAAATGCTTTAATTTCCAAAACCTTTTTCTCCATCTAATTTAAACAGTTAATGTTCTTCTATTTAATTGCTTATCACTTCTAATTAGCTAGAATAAGGGGGTTCACTGACTTGTTACTTAGAAGTTACTTTCTTTTTCTATCTAAAGGGTCCTAATTAAAAGTATGTTCACTCATGGCATATTTGGGACTAGCATAAATCCAAATTTCAGACTGCATGTACTGTGGGAGCTGAGCCCAAGGGATGGGTCAGTCTCGAGTCCCTTCACAACGGCAAGAGATCTAAGTCCAGTCAGCCTTGAATTGGCAGCTCTTATCTGCTGCCAATTTACTTTGACTATTAGTAGTTCAGATTCTTGTAGAGAACATTGGCTTACAATAAACCTATATTCATTTGAACTGTATGGATTCCTGATTTCCTGTGCTTGACATATACTATATTTTTGGTATTCAGCACAATAATCCTTTCATATTCTCATTGGTTTCAACAAAGGAATCAGGAAAATGTCTTGTATAGCTGCAAAAATTAACAACTCATTTTCCTATACAAAATTATAGTATGTGTTGAATTTTGTTAAGGTGAGGTCTGAATTCAGTAAACATTCTGAAAATTTTGCAGAAATAAGCTAATATTGACAAAGTATCTCCCTATCCTGATTACTCTAGATTTTAAACATCTGTGGATATGCTTTCTCTTCTTACTAATTTAATTTCTATTTATTTGAGAATGTACCATATGTAGATTGCCTATATTGGTGACTATAGTTATGACAAAATGAAAATAATGCAGAACAAACATACTGGTAACTGAAATAGTAAAGCTGAAAATATACTGAATAACAAAAAGGATCTCTCATGAATGAAGGCAAATATATGAGTCCCAGGACAAACAGGCAGGATCAAATCTGAGTCTCACACATTCTGAGTCCAAAGGCTTGGAAGAATAAACCTCTGGTCCTGGTGACCAATTGGTTCCTGCAACAAAAAGTATAGATGAAGTTCTTCAGTTAGATAATTAAGGCAGACTAAAGTTGCAAACCTCTACCTACTTGCATAACAGTAAGTCTTATTCTTTCAGCAGCAGAATTATAGTATTTATCTGAAAGAAAGAAATGTATCTTTGCAAATAGCATATATTTAAATGGTTCATATTAAACCTGCTGATAATGCAATAATGTAATGGAACAGATTAGTTTTGTCTAACCTTCCTGGAGAAGGGAATATGCTAAATTTAGGATCATTATTCTTTTACAGAAATACAGTACGCCCAACTATTATATATACTAATTCCTTTTGTTTACTTTTCAAAATAAGACTAGAATATTCAAATCTTTCTTGCAGGCAGGTGCAGATGCGGTTCTAGGCAGGACAATATGGGGAATCCTTGGTTTGGGCGCCTTTGGGTTTCAGTTGAAAGAGGTACCAGCTGGGCAGCACATCATTACCACCACAAGGTCACACAGCAGCAAGATGGTAAATGACTGCATTAGCGCAATGAAGCCTGATAGTGTGGTGAGAGTTGGAGGTGCTGGTAATAAGGTATGGACACCACTAAATTTTAATGCCATGATAATAGGGTTAATTTTTTAAAAGTTCAAAGACGAGACGTTCATTTTTATAATAGTGCCACAAAGTTTTCCAATAAATGATATACATCTTTCAATTTGATTTTAACCACATTGTATGGATGGGGCATAGGAATTGTGAAAATAATGTTAATTGTTTTGGCCTCTTTGGGATTTTATTTATTTGTATGTCATATTTATGTTGCAACCTTCAAGGTGGTGGAGATTCTTAAGAGTGACTTAGAAATGGATCAATACTTTTTTTAGAGAGAATGTCCTCACCTCTCTCATCAAGAATGTTCTGTTTTTATTTTATTTATTTATTTATTTATTTGATTTATATACCGCCCTTCTCCCGAAGGACTCAGGGCGGTGTACAGGGCAATAAAAATAAGAATACAGGATACAAGATTTAAAGTTAAATGATTGTGCCCAATGTGGTAAGTTAGTTAAAATAATGTTAAAACCCCAAACCCATCAGGCCAGGCCGGCTTGTTCGAATAGATAAGTTTTTAGATCACGCCGGAAGGAGCAAAGGTCGGGGGCCATCCGTAGTTCAGCCGGTAAGCGGTTCCAAAGGATTGGTGCGCCCACCGAGAATGCTCTCCCCCTGGGGGTCACCAGCCGACATTCTCTGACCGGTGGTACCCTGAGGAGGCCCTCTCTGTGGGAGCGTACAGGACGGAGGGAAGTTGACGCCGGCAGTAGGTGCTCCCGTAGGTAATTTCTCATAAGCCATAACCTAATTAAAATGTTAATGGTAAATTTTGCCATTTGAATCATAATACCTTTATCATCTGAAAAATTTGTATAATTATATGTATAGAGAAAGTGCTTGTTATGTATATATAAGAGCAATGGGAAAAAAGCCATAGAAAGTAATCAAGAACTAAAACATTGATCTGTTTGTGACCTCATTCCTTATCTTTAAAAACATTGTATGTGTGCATATTAAATGACTGAGGTTTTTTATTTGTGTCAGATCATTCAACTTGTCGAAGGCAAAGCTTCTGCATATGTATTTGCCAGTCCTGGGTGCAAGAAATGGGATACATGTGCACCAGAGGCTATTTTGCATGCAGTTGGAGGTGAGTTAATAAATATATTGGAGAAATAGAAACAAGATTTATAAACACCTCTCTTTGTAAAGAACTACAACTAAGAGGCCCACGATGCTAACTTAAAACCTAGTATTTTTAAAATATGTTTATATTTTTTCCAATGAAGCATACAGATGTATTTGGCTTAATATATGTTATTTCCTAGCTGATGATCTTCTCTGCTACATTTCTTTCTGTAGCTGAACAAAAGCTTAACAATGATTGCTCTTTTGGATTTTAACCTTTAATTATGTGATATAATTATAGTGATAGTGATCATGTGATAGTGATATTTTTTGTATGTATGTAGCACAGATTTAAATTAAGTTTTCTTTTATTCATATTTATTTATCTGTTGATATTGACAGATATGAATAAAAGAAAAAGCAATTTCTTATTTTTTCAAATATAAAGAAATAAGCAAGAAAACAAAATTTGGTGATTATGCTATTATAGAATGCTTGGCCTCTGCAACCTGGGAAAACTGGAAATAAGTGCTTCAGAACCCAAAAGAACATAAAAACCTGGTCTTATCTTTTAAAGTAGGCTATTATCTTTAGGCTTCTAGGAAAGTCTGACAAAAGTAGTAGCTGCTTTAAGAATCCTATTAAGAGTTAATGTCTTAAAGTATGTATGCTTTAAAGAAAATGGAGAAATGCTGCTCTAATCATGAGATGTCCTAAGTACTGCTTCAAAATAATTTTCTGAGTAAGCATAACCTTACAGTGCACTCAGATAACTATTAGTTCTCCAGCTAATCCACTATTGATTTTCTTTATGAGATGGGGAATTGGGGCTTGATGTGTGTAGAAAAGATCTATCTTTAAACCATTTTTAAAGTCAGGAGAATTATACTAATCTTTTGACAATTTTGTATATTAAAGCACATTGATTATACTTGATTATACTCTTTGAGCCGTCTCCTGCGGCTCCCAGTCGCCCGGTGTGCGCGCACCTCTCTGAATGGGAAGAGGTGCGCGCGCACCACCCCGAACGGGAGGAGGTGCGCGCGCACCACTCCAAAGGTTTGGAGAGCTGCGCGCGCACCTCTCTCGCACCTCCGCCCGAACACCCGTTTGGAGACCTGCTGGTGTTCGGGCGGAGGTGCGGTTTGGAGACCTGCTGGTGCCGTTTTAGAAAGCTGCCGCGGCCCGCAGCAGCTTTCTAAACCGGCACCAGAAAGGTCTCCAAACCGCTGTTCGGGCGGAGCTGCGCGTGCACCTCTCCAAACCTTTGGAGAGGTGCGCGCGCAGCTCCGCCCGAACACTCGTGTCGAGACCTGCTGGTGTTCGGGCGGCGGTCGGGCGGCAGTTTGGAGGTCCCGGGGGTGGCTCCGGCGACACCCGGGCTGAAGGCGGCGCCGCAACCCAGCGCCCGTCACCACGGAGACCCGTCGCCGCTGGCGTGCAGGTGCGTCCACATAAAAAAGTGGAACCGCGCACGTGTATCCATGCGTGCGCATGCGCAAAACATTGTTTTATGCGCATGCATGTGCGTGGATGCACGCGCGCGGCTCCCACTTTTTTTATGTGTGATGGAACCGATTCCCAGTGGCTCTTTTGCTTTTTCAGGTTGTCGACCCCTGTACTAAAACATAAGGGAAAAAATCAAATTTAGCCAACTGTAATTTGGAATAGGAAAATTCAGTTTTGTGAACTACTTTTATTTGTCCTTTTGTAGAAATACAGATACCATGTCTAAATTCAAACAGTCTTTTTCTTTCTTCACAGGCAAACTTACTGATATCCATGGGAACTTTTTTCATTATAATAAAGAGGTCAAACACATGAATTCAGGAGGAGTCCTTGCTACTTTAAAAAATCATGACTACTATGCCAGTCGAGTTCCTGAAGCAGTCAAAGAAGCTCTTGTGCCCTAAAAAATGCAGAGGATTGTGCATTCCATTTGGCTGGAAATAAATTCTTAGCTGAAATAAATTGTGATTTTTGATAGGCCAGTTCCATTATCTTTACTTAGAGATTTATTGCTTGCTTGACTTAATATACATTCTGGTAAATCTGAGATTTTAATTTTCAGTTGGAATATTAGTGACTTCAGTAAATTTGTCCAAGTTGCTTATTAATATTATATGTTCACCTATCCAATTATCAAATCCTTATTCAATCTTTCTTGATTTGAAGACAAAAAAAAAAATAAGTGAACCACAGTTACTTCAAATGCCTTTTGTATGTAAGACTCATTCATGCATGCTTCACTTGAAGGGATCATTTATACGTGGATGCATGGGATGTGTCTGTTCTGTGCCTAATTCCCCCTTCCTCCAGTTTCAGATGCTTGTATAGAGATATGGAAATATACCTATTTTAGCTTTTATATGCTGAAGAATACAGTCTTGAAATAAAATTATAATTTTTGTTGATAACATTTGTGAAGTTTTTATTCGTGGGCTTGGCTCGCTTTGACCTCAGTTAAAAGGGTTCTTCTTTTCCTGGTTTATGCCTGTATGTCTGACTGGTAGCTCTGAACCTGAAAACTAGCAGTTTGAATTAGTGGTCCTTCCTCTGCATTGCATCTGAAACAGGTGCAGCTCTCAAAAGCAGCTGGCGCCGGACAAAGGTCTGGCAGTTGGTCCCTTTTCGTGAGTTACGTTTCTGAAGACCAAAAGCTTTCCAATTTTTGCCAAGCTCAATAGAAGCAAGCCTGGGCTTCATTCTGTTGGGTCTAATTAAGGGCTAAGGCCTGGAGCAGGGGTCTTCAAACTTGGCCCTTTTATGACTTGTGGACTTCAACTCCCAGAATTCCTCAGCCAGCTTTGCTGGCTGAGGAATTCTGGGAGTTGAAGTCCACAAGTCATAAAAGGGCCAAGTTTGAAGACCCCTGGCCTGGAGGAACGTTGTCCACGGGGTCGCGACGGGTCGGACACGACTTCGCAACTAACAACAACAAAATTAAGGGCTGCGCGCACACGTTCTGCAACCAATACTTGCGAATAGGCGTTGCGGGTCCCGAGAGCGTGTGGAAAGACTCCAAGGCGCGGCAGGGAGGAGGGAGGCGAAGGCGTGGACGAGGCTGGCCCAGCCCTCTGACAGGATGGGAGGCGGGACCAGAGCCTGATTGGCGAAAGGGAGGGCCCTCTCGGCCTCGCAGTCGCGTCGCATTCCTTCCCGGTTCTTTCTCCTACTGCCGCTGCTGGAATGGCGCTGAGCCTGACGGTCAACCCCGGCGATCTGCCTCTCGGTAAGGACTTCCCGCTCCTTTTGCTCCCACGTCCTCCGCCCGAAATACACGCCGGTTGTGAGTGCCTCAACCTTCACACACACACACACACACACCCCACCTCCTCCTCCCGGCTGCCTTGTCCGGGCCAGGTGTTGCTGCCATGTTGCATCAGGCACCATACGCGGGGAGCCATTGGCCGACGCTTCATTCATCCGCCTCTTTCTCTTTCGCTAAAGCCGGTTCCTGGGTAACGTTTCTAGAGGAGGTCAAAGCGATGGGCGAAAGACTCCCATCACCTGGGTCGGGTGTTCGTGTATGTGCGTGTGTGTGGGGGGAGGGAGGGGGAAGGGTGGCTAACGAAAGCAGGGATCGTCGGGTCGTGGGGCTGAGATGATGAAAGGGAGTTTGAGGGTTTTGACATTGATAAGAGACACGGGCCAAGAGGTCCAGACGTTCAGTGGAGGTGGATTAGAGAGAAAGGCCAACTGACACGTGGCACAGATTGTCGGGGGACTCTCTGGAGGAGTAAACGTTGGTCATGGGCATTTCTCACCCACTAACTTGTGTTTCTGGGTTATTTAACGCATTTTCATCCCCCTGCCCGGTAAAATTTTGGCTTCATTTGTCACCGAGGTGTGGCTTCTGAATGTACTAGTGGTGAATGTAATAGTGCAACCCCAGACCAGTTATCACATGGATATTTAAACATGGATATTTAATACGCAGATTGCCTGCTGCATTTTTTTTTCAATCACAGCATTGCTTGGTCACTTTCTTCTTGGGCAATAGTCACGATTATTTATATTCTGCTACTTAAAAGTCCTGGATTTTAAAAACGAAATTCCAAATATCAAGTTATGCCTTCAATATGTCCCACTATAAATTATATTTCCTATTCCAAGGTTATGTGATCTTTCTAGTTTTGCGATCTTTTGGGATATTCTCTTAACCTGTTATCTAGAATAAGTCCTGCTGAATGTAATAAGATGTGGCAGTGACATAAGGTGCTAATGTTATAAAGCAGAATATATTCTACAGAGGAACACTGACATTTGAGCAAAAATTAAAAATCTAACAATTTTATAAAAGTAATAGTGACTACTGTATGTTGAAACATTTCTTTTACATGGCACAAATGTTTTTGTGGCATAAATCCTTAATAAAAGTTCCTTAATTTTTTTTCCTTTTAAAATCTGAGCTGCCACAGGCATAGTAGGGTGTAGCTCAAGAGCATTTATGCTTAGTCATGGAATTTCTAAGTGTGTAATTTTAGCTTGTCATTCTGCATCCCAAAGAGACTAGATTGTAATAAATAATCTTGCCTACTGTGATGCTTCTTAATGATATAAAATGTTGAACTTTCAGTATTGCATGCCATATAGTTAGAAATTTTGCTACAACATTAAATCATTGTTTTGAAAGATGAAATGCTACTGGTTCTCTTGAGTTCAGCTCAACATCTCGTAATGGGATGTATGATTCTCATCAATAATTTGGAAGTGGTTTGTCATCTTATCAGAATTCTTCTCAGCCTGGCTTATAGGTGTAGGATTTTGCAGTAAACTCCCATTAAAGTACTAACCAAGCCCACATCCATATTTTTTCATACTCAACTAGGATCTGATGTTGCTGCTGTTGTACTTTTGTGGGAATTTGTACATTGCAGTCAGGAGTGGATTTTTGAAAAAGGTTTGATTTGCAAATTTAACACATCTTTATTACTTTAACATGATACTACATTACAGTAGGTAGTTTCTTATTGTATTCCAAGAACTCCAATAATTTTTCAGTACTTGGAAGCTTCAATTGGCTTTTGAGAACTTGGTATTTCTAGGCTTCAGCTTCAAGTTCCAGCCATCACGGCTGCTCAGTAATCCTCATTTTGGTATTCTCTTCTTCCCATAAATCCACTGGAAATTACTCTGCTTTTTCTAAAAGGAGGAGACTTAAATTACCCTGCATTATTTCTCCCATTCCCAGGTTTTCATAGCTGTCAGCTCTCTACATGTAGAGTGTAATTATTCAAGTTAATGGGACTTACTCCATAGGCCCATGAAGTTTAATTTATATACTCATTTGACATTACTTATAAACCAGTCCATTCTCATTGACTCTGAACAATGTACGTGAACAAACTGGCAAATGATTATTTCAGTAATTAAAACAAAAACATACTCAACATAACCTCAGGAATACTGGATCCTATCAGTCAAGTTGGCTGACTATGTGGAGGGCATGGAAGTGATGGTGCACTGCTCTGGCAGCTTTTGGAGCAGGGGGAGCTTCTCTTGCTATACATTTTCTTTGATACCGAAAAGATTGTTGAGAATTGATACAATACTAATGTTTTCCTGACCGCTAAACTTCAGGTAAAAGAGGAAATGCTATGAGAATTTTTTTAAAAAAAATATATCTGTGAAATAAGCCTTGTTACTATTTTAGGAGCATTGCTGACTGTAGAACATGTAAAGGATCATGTTAAAATTTCAGTTGAAGAAGGCAAAGAAACCAGTCTACGGATATCTGAGTAAGTTTTTGTGTCTTTGCTGTTATTGCTTTTAAATTTTAGTTACTATAATATTGATGCTGTTAAGAAAATGAAGAAAGGCTCATTGTGCATTACCCTGAAGGATGAAATGTAATTATTACACTTCTTAGTACTTACTAATCATTTCTGCATTGAAAAATGACTTTTATATACATACATATATATGTTTTTCTTTTGGTTTGTTTTCTCTCCAAAAAACCCTGAAATAAATTTTGTTCAGATATATGTGTTAACTTTTATTTCTTTTATTGGAGCCTTATTATGGAACTGACATTAGACTCAAACAATGCTTTTGTAAATTTTCCCTTTCATTGACCAGTGGTATAATAGTTGCTATGAGATCTGGTAGCCTGAGTTGGATTTTAAGGAACAGAGAAAATAAAATTATAAAACTGATTATATGACTGATATAGGTAGTAATATCTTGGATTGTACATCTAGAATGCCATTACTTTTCTGTCTCACCTTCCCATTTTGGGAGGGAGATGAGATCTCATTATTGTGTGTTTCCAAAAACTGGTCATCTTCTGCTGTAAAGGAAGAAGTCATTTGAGATGAGCTTAACTGCTTTTGCATTATGCCTTATTTCAACTACTGATTTTAGTCTAGGTGAGTGATCTCTCATCTAATTGCTAAGTCAGAACCTGCTTAGCTTTCCAAGAGAATAGTTAATTCTGCTACCTAACTCAGCTTTTCTTAGTAGCTGCAAAGGTATAGATTATGCTGCATTGAGACTGTCATCCTTTCCATCTTTTCCACTGTGAAATAATGGAATAGATTTTTATAAAAGAAATTACAGAGTCATGGGAAACTGATTTGTAGGTAATGAAGCATTGAAAATTTAAAATGTTTTAGGAATAAAATAAAATTAATAGCATGAACTTGCTAAAATTAAAATGTTAAAAATAGAAATTTTATGGCTCTGAGATCTCCTTTAGGTTTGCAGAAAAAGTTTTCTGTGGGAGACTTTTGTGATGTTCACTTAGTCTTGTAGTCCAAGATAAAACCTTTAAAATTCCTTATCATCCCAGGAAGAGAAGTAGAGAGAAGTACTATGTAAAATCCAGTCACTTAATATGCACAGAATTTTAGTGATATAAATCATTCCTACATTTTGTGATGTATTCCCTGTCCCTTCAAGGAAAATATAATTAGTTATTTTATTCTCCTTTGACCATTTCAGTCACATAAAAATGGTTTTTAAATGCACCACACAATTTTAAATAAAATACAGAAAAGCAGCATTTCACAATCTATTATTGTCAGGAAATTAAAAAATGGACAGTGCTGCATTTCAATGAAGGACCAACCCCATGACCCATTTATGTTCAATCAACCGTTGTTTATACGTTCCTGATGATGAGAATTCGTTAATTATGAAAGGTTGCATTTATGCATGGAAAATAAAGTGAAGGTTTCTTCAATTTTCAGTAGCCTTTTAAAATAGCTTTTTTATTTTATCAAATGTTTAAAAAGTTAAATTTTAATTAGCTTATACTGTGATTTCTGTATTTAATTTATGGGGTAGAATGGCTATGAATTAATCTGGAAACATCATGCTGGGTTGCATATTATAATGAATTCCAATAAATCTTTCTTCAAACGTGGATAAACATATATGTTCAATTTTTTAAACAGCCAAATTACATTCACTGATGTGAATTCTATAGCTCGTTATCTGGCTAGAATTGCCACATCTGCTGGATTATATGGATCTAATTTGCTGGAGCACACTGAGGTAAAAAATGATCTTTTAATTTCTTGGAGATACAGGATGGGCTTTTAAAAAAATCTTCTAGCAGTATGCCCCAGGAATTAGCAGTTCTCATGTTATAGAAGCCTTATTTTTTGAAATCTAATACTGTATACTTTCGTCCCTTTATGGGCCTTTTCCTAGAGCAGAATGAACCATTAAGCAATGCAATTTTTATTTAAAGGTAAACCATTTTCCATTTAAAGGTTTCCTTGGTGTCTGTGCTCAATTTCAGCATTTCCTTACTGTTTGAAATCTGTATGTCAGAAAAAAAAACATATCCAAAGAGGTGGAGGAGTAGAAGACAAGAAGGGTAATTGAGGAGAAGCAGCATTGCACTGATGTGATACAAGCTCCACCCCTTTTGGGTATAGGTAGTGATGTTGCATACATGTACAAACAGTTGGAGCTTGTATCACAACTGTGCAATACTGCTTTTGTTTATGTGATGAAATTGCTAGAATTTACAGATGCTTATGGTATCAGCACATTTGCAATCAGGGTTCTCCCCCTTCCCTGTGGAAATGTACTACCTTGCACTACATTCATGGAGCTTCTATTTCCCTTTTAGTTCCCATCTGTTGTTTGCAACTCATCTTTTATTTCCTTCTAAACTGCTCAGAGGGGCTCCTGTAATGAAATGATAGCTCCAAAGCAGCAGCACTTGAGTGTATGATGCTCTCTGAGCTTCGTTGTTTTCTTGCAGAGGTTTCATCACTCAAGCTATGTACCTTTATCAGTGCTAGCTGATAACTCTTTAAATTCTAGAATTGCATTATCTGAATAACTCTCTTTAGTTATTTCTACTACTGATTTTTCCTAATTAAATGTATAGGTTTTATTTGCTATAATTCAATCTTTTATGTAATTTATCAAGTGTATTTTTTCTTCTTTTTCAAAGATTGACCATTGGATCGAATTCAGCACCACAAAACTGTCCACTTCCACCGAGTTTGCTTTAGCCATCCAAGAGCTCAATAACTCCCTTTCTCTGAGAACCTATTTAGTAGGCAACTGTTTGAGCCTTGCAGATTTCAGTGTTTGGGCAGCATTAAAAGGTAAGGGGACGTAGTAAACACAGTAGCTTGGTCATATCTTTTTTTAAATTAAAATGATTATTTATTTATTTATTTATTTATTTATTTATTTATTTATGGGATTTATATCCCGCCCTATCTCCCGAAGGACTCAGGGTGGCTAACAACAAAACATATAATAAGTACAGATATCAAGATAAAAATAAAATTGAAATCATCTGTGCAATAAATTAAAATTAAAGAATTAAAAATAAATTAAGATTCTAAATATAAATTAATTAAAATGCTTATTAAGATTAATTAAGCTTATCAAGATATAAAATACAAAATAAAATGAAAATAGTAGGAAAAAAGGGGAGGGAAAAGGGAAGAGAAAGAGGTAAATGGCAAAACAAAGAAGAAAAGCAAAGCAGTGACTCCTGACCCTTTTTAGCACAGTAGAATAAGATAGTAATATTACAATCTCAACTTTTTACTTTTATATACTTAATATGTACCAACCATTTCTGTAACAAAAAATGTAGCAGTAAAGTTTCATTTTTTTTTATTTCAAGAACAATATCCAGAAGGGGTTTGCAAGCAGAAACAAAGTTGGATGCGGTTTTTTTCTTTGATTAATTTAATTTAACCATCTCCACTAGTTCCCTCAGTTTCCTCAACCATTTAACCATTGTAGGAATTGAAGTATCTTTCCACTTTTGCACATAAAAGCATAAAGCATCCTTGCTGCTGTTAATACAGTAGCATGATAATATTTTCATAAAAGCTGGAAGATGCTCCCATTCATTATATAGAATTATCTCTTCCACAAATTCAGCTCACATTTTGTAAATGCAACCCCTTTGTATTCACAGAGGAAAAAGGCTTGATACAACCCATTGAACTTACAGTTTAAATACATTTTCTTTGACCATTGTTTTTCATGATTCCATCAACAAGTGTACTGACTGTTTCCCCCCCCCCCCTCAAAATGTAGTTAAATATCTTGGAGAATTTAGGCCTGAGTGACTCTCTTTACCTCCTCCACAGAGTAAAATAAGATATTAAAATGCTCTCTTTGCAATAGCTATTTGCCCAATTATTATTTATAATTAAGTTGCAGTTATTAATTATGTCATCTTTGGTATAAGTTGGTTAGTTATATTATCTTGCCACATGATATTTCCTAGTTTGCAATAAATCTGTCTCTTTTCCAATAGGCAACAATATATGGCAGGAGCAGTTACCTCAAAATAATGGTCCTGTTCATGTAAAACGCTGGTACAAGTTTCTTGAAGCACAAAATAGTTTTCAATCTGTAGATTCCAAATGGACTGTGGGAGACTCTGTTCGAAAAATAAAAATGGTAAGTGTTCAGCAATCTGTATCAAAATATAGATAGATAATACCTGAATTAGCCATTTTAGTACATATATCATAATGAAACAAATATATGCATATAGAGGCATGCAGGCAAATACATATTTGTACACACCATAAACATGCTTATTCAGAATGAAAATAAAGCTTTTTAAAACCTTTTATGTTGAATTAAAACTAATGCACTTTTGAATCACTAAATATTAAACTGAAGGACATACACATATCTGGTTTGAATTAAGAAATTGAATTACAGGCCTGTATTAATAAAATGATCATTGCTTGGTGTTCCAAATACGTGTTCCATTTTAAAGTGTAGATCTGCCTGGTGCAGAAACAGAATATTGTTATACAGTATATGATACCTTAATATAAGATATCTTTGATCAGAATATGCCGTAGTGCTTTCATATTTGTGGAGTTCCTCAGGGGTCGGTCCTCTCGCCTCTCCTGTTCAACATCTATATGAAACCGCTGGGTGAGATCATTCGTGGCTTTGGAGTTGGGTATCATCAGTACGCTGATGATACCCAGCTTTTTCTTTCTACCCCAAACCACCCCAGTGATGCCCTCAACGTGATGTCCCGTTGCCTGGAGGCGGTTCGGGTCTGGATGGGGAGGAACAGACTTCAACTCAACCCCGACAAGACCGAGTGGCTTTGCATACCTTCATCCCGGGTCTATTCGTATATTCCATCTCTTTCTATGGGGGGTGAATTATTACCCCCCGTAGATAGGGCTCGCAACTTGGGAGTCCTCCTAGATTCGCGGCTTACCTTGGAAGATCACATGGTGGCCGTGACTAGGGGGGCTTTCGCCCAGGTTCGCCTGGTGCGGCCCTATCTAAGCCGGGATGATTTATGCACGGTCACTCACGCGCTCGTGACCTCTCGTCTAGACTACTGCAACGCTCTCTACATGGGGCTTCCCTTGAGGACCACCCGGAGGCTCCAACTGGTACAGAATGCAGCCGCGAGAGTTGTGTTGGGAGTCTCCTGATACTCCCACGTGACACCTCTGCTCCGTGAGCTGCATTGGTTGCCAGTTGTCTTCCAGGTGAGATTCAAGGTGCTAGTAATGGTGTTCAAAGCCCTCCATGGCATGGGGCCGGAGTACCTCAGGGAACATCTGCTGCCGGCATCAAGCTCCCTGCGCCCTGTGCGTTCCCACAGAGAGGGCCTCCTCAGGGTGCCACCGGTCAGAGAATGCCGTCTGGTGGCCCCCAGGGGGAGATCCTTCTCTGTGGGTGCCCCGGAGCTATGGAACCAGTTACCGGTTGAGCTCCGGACGGCGCCCGATCTGCGCTCCTTTCGCCGCGATCTGAAAACATACTTGTTCGAGCAAGCCGGCCTGGCCTGAGGGGGGATTGGTGGGGTTTTTTATCATTTTTATTGGGGTTTTTACTATGTATCAATTGTATTTTAATCGGGCATGCATTTAATTATCTTTTAATTTTTGTAAATTTCTGTGTTTTATTCTTGCCCTGTACACCGCCCTGAGTCCTTCGGGAGAAGGGCGGTATAGAAATGATAATAAATTAAATTAAAATTAAATATAATTATTTAATAGTAGACCTGTTATTTATTTTCAATAATTCCTGGCTTTAAAATTTGCAATTGAATAATTTCCTTTGTATTTTAATTTTAAGACAACAGAAAAGAAACAAGATCTTGGAAAATTTGTTGATCTCCCAGGTGCAGAGATGGGAAAAGTCATTGTTAGATTTCCTCCTGAAGCAAGTGGGTAAGATGAATTGTTCTATAACAACTCAATTTTACGTGCCTTTGACAAAATGGAAGAACATGCAATTAAATTTGCTTTCCATTTCTATTACAAAAAATAAAATAAGATAAATCATTACTGTGCAATGAAAATGTTCTCTATAAAACTGCTTTTTAAAATGTCTAATGTACATGACAAGCAATATGTAAATTAGAATATGCTAAGTAGTTTGCATGCTAGATTCAGCATTCCATTCTGTATTATACTCATAGTTTGGGGTTTGGAGGAGATAGTAAAGGAGGAGCTCACACAATATTTATTTAAAGTAACAGAGGCATACAGGTAGCCCTTGAATTATGACAGTAATTGGGACTGGAACGTCCATTGCTAAGCAATGCATTCCTAAATCATGACATCACATGACAGCATTAGTTAGTGATGGCAATCTTTGTACTCCCCGTTGCTATGGTTAAGCAAATCCATTGGTCGTTAGGTGAGGACATATCCCAATTGAAGCCACTCTGCCTTAGTCCCTCCCAGCTCAAAGCTTCAGTAAAGATCACCTCTTCTTGAGCTTGGAAATATTAACCTTAATTCTAATAGGTAATATTGTACTGCTTTGTTCATATGGGCAAAATGACGTTTGAAAATTATTTTTCATTAGTTTTTAAAGTAGCATTCTTTTGCAGTTTCATGTAGACGCATCAATATTATGCATTACAAGAAATAATTTGTGTCTGTGATACTCATAACTGATTAATACTCCGTTTGGAAATTCTTATTTTATTAGTAACTTCAGAGCTCCTTTATATGTCCTTAGTCCTATCCTGCATGAACTCAAACTTGTTCAAGAAGATTTCACCCATCATGTACTGTGAAGGTTGACAGATAGTAAGGGATAGGGTAATTAATGTAAGAAAGCCATTGGCTATTGACTCATGAAGCTATGAAATTGTGGCTGAAATTTAAACATTTGACAAGTTTTTTATTCTAAACAAAATATATATTAACTGTATGGAGTCTGTTGTAGTAGGACTTTATATGTTTCTTCATTTCTTTTCTGTTTTATATTTTTTATATTTACTTTTTCCGTTCATATTGAAACTATTAAATTATGTTGTTTTCTTTTCTGATTTTGTTTCTAGTTACTTGCATATTGGTCATGCAAAAGCTGCTCTGCTGAATCAGCACTACCAGGTCACCTTCAAGGGTAAATTGATCATGAGATTTGATGATACAAATCCAGAGAAAGAAAAAGAAGACTTTGAAAAGGTATTTCAGACATTCACGGATGGTTTATTTTAGAACTGAAATTAGGAAGATAAGTCAGATCTTGGGTATATTCAAAGGGTATAAATCACTTTAAATGCAGTTCCTTTATAGGATTGCTGAAAAAAATCATTTTTAAAAGTAAATGACAGTACAGTTATTAAAATAAATGTGGGCAGTGTTGATTTCTAATCTATTTTAATGTAATGAATTTTTTCCCCGATGAATTTTCAGCTTGTTTTTTTTAAAAAAATAATATGTCATTGTTTTTACTATTTTGAAATTATATAACATTTGCCTTCCAATTCATTACTGTTGGACTAAGGAATATCTTTCCATGGCATGTTCCCATGCTTCTATGGTAATATTTGAAACGTTATTAGAACCTAATTAAATGAACAAATTCTGGATGATATTTTTCAGGGCTGTAGAGGTATAAAGTGAGGAAATATCACACTGTATTTCTTGAGATATTTTTAAGTAGTTGATGTGCATGGAATCTTGATTAGGTTTCGTTTTGAGAAGATTGCAGAATTATGTAGCTTATAACAGGTCCATGTGAATTGAGTTAAAATTTACTACCTTTCAAAACAGTTTACTATTATATTTTATATTGCTTTAATGTGGGCTAGAAAATTGAATAAGGATTTCATTTCTAGCCAATCTGATGCCCTTGTGATGACACAGAATTAACTGCAAATTGCTTATGTCGTTAGAATAACAAATAATGAGGTCTATGGAAGAGTATGTTATAGAACATATAAATTACTATGAAATAACATCACTACAAGTCTAATTTTAAGTGAATCCAATTTTTAAAAAATATTGAAATGCTCTCATTAATAGCAGTCTAGGCTTGCATTGTTTGTGTGTTAACAGTGCCTGGTTATGTTAACAATATCTACTATGTATTATGCAGAGTGCCTTATTTCTTACTGCTTCCTGATTCTCTAGCCCAAATAGTACACATATGCAGTATTGTGCAGTGTTCTGCTTGTATATAGTTCATTGCTTATTCTCAGGTTTTGCAGCAGTGATTTCCCAAATGCTTTACAACAGTTTTGGGTGATGCTGAAGTTCTAAGGACAAAGAATCCAACCCATAAACAGTTTAGGTGAATTTACTAAAATGTTGACAGGGAACTTGTGAAACTTCTGATAGTCTTTTAAGTAGGCAGCGTTGGCTTTTCTAAAATTCTATTTCTTTAATTACACATTTACAGCTCTTTGAAATGATAAAATGTAGCAACTTAGTAGAGGTTGCCATCTCTAATACAATAATAATTGTAAACAATTTTAAATACCAATCTAATGTTTTAAAAATCATATATGCAGGTGATTTTGGAAGATGTTGCAATGCTTCAAATTAAGCCCAACCAATTTACATACACCTCTGATCATTTTGAAAAAATAATGAAATATGCTGAGAAACTCATTCATGAAGGAAAGGCTTATGTAGATGATACACCAGCAGAACAGATGAAAATGGAGAGAGAACAGAGAATAGAATCTAAACACAGGAATAATTGTAAGAAGTTTTTATCAAAGTTTTATCCTTTTTTAATTGAGTTAATGAAACATATCTAATATTTGGTAATTATGTCAGTAGCATAAGTTACATAACCTTCTGTGTTTGAGATAATGAGATGTTGGCTGCACTTACGTATCATATAAGCCAACATACTATTTGAGTTTGGCTGACTGTGATGCATGAATCAAGCCACTGGGATATATGAATAATGGTTTATGGTTTAATTTATGATTGGATAATGTGCAACCAACTGGAAATAATGTTGAGATAAGATTCAAAGACATATGTTTTGTAGGTAAATGCAAATTACTTTATAGATAAATATAAATTATTTTTCATTTGTAAATATTGTATCATAATATTAGAACAAATGTAATCCTAATTAAATATTTGTAATCTGATAGCGGTTGAGAAGAATTTTCAGATGTGGGAGGAAATGAAAAAAGGAACAGAATATGGGCAGACCTGCTGTCTACGAGCAAAAATTGATATGAATAGTAATAATGGATGCATGAGGGACCCAACTCTTTATCGCTGTAAAAATCAGCCACACCCACGTACTGGAAATAAGTACAAGTATGTATTGAAGAACTTCCTTTTATTTTCTTAGACTTTCTACTCTATTTTTTTTTAAATTAATACAACCTGGTTTCTGGTTTCTTGGAAACAATTTTAACATTTCAGGCCTTCTTTATTTTTGTAGAGAGTTTTATAGCCTGGTAGAATCTGATACTGAATAGACATAGATAGATAGATAGATAGATAGATAGATAGATAGATAGATAGATAGATAGATAGTATCAGATTCTACCAGGTTATAAAACTCTACAAAAATAAAGAAGGCCTGAAATGTTAAATTTGTTTCCAAGAAACCAGAAACCAAGTTGTATTCTATTTCTATTCTATATTCTATAATATATATTGAAGAACATCTATTCTTAAGACAAGTAGCAATTTTAAGTTCTTAAACTCTAGGACTAAATCATTTATTCCCATGAGAAAGAGGTTAGTGACAGGACGAATCTCTTCATCTACTGAGCCTGAAGATGAGCAGAATGGAACAAAGAAATTCTATAAGTACTTCTTTTAGATCAGGGGTGTCAAACTGCCGGCCCTTGGGCCGGATGCGTCACGCAGAAGCCCCACCCACCCCATTGCCGGCAATGACAAAACTGTCCTGATACGTTTCGTGATGTCATGTGACATTGTGAGTTTGACATGTCTGTTTTAGATCATCTTTTATTCAGATATTCAATCTGAATAGAGCTGAAAGGGACCTTGGAGGACTTCTAGTCCAACCACCTGCTTAAGCAGGTGACCCTATACCATTTCAGATAGTTGGCTGTCCAGTCTTTTCTTAAAAACCTAAAGTGGTGGAAACACCCACAACTTCTGAAGGCAAGCTGTCCCACTGTTTAATTGTCTTCACTATTAAGAAGTTTCTCCTTTAGTCTGGGTTGCTTCTGTCCTTAATTAGTTTGTATTTATTGTTTCTTGTCTTACCTTCTGGTGCTTTGGAAAATAAGTTGACCCCCTCTTCTTTGTGGTAAATACTGGAATACTGCTATCATGTCACCCCTAGTCCTTCTTTCCTCTAGCCTGGCCATACCCAGTTCCTGCAACCATTCTATATGTGTTTTTGTCTCCAGGCCCTTAATCATCTTAGTTGTTCTTCTTTGCACTTTTCATAAGTACGCAGTTGAGCAATGTAAGAAAAATAGTTTTTCAGTCTTATTTGAGAAATTTAGGAGTCTATTAGGGTGAATTATCTCTCTTAAAAAAAGAGAGGAAAAAACCCTGAACTAAAAAAGCAAGAACTAATATTATAAAGCCTTTTTCCTCATGAACATTTTAAATTCAGGAAGATAAATTTTGATTTGGTAACTTTTGTAGTGATCCTGAGAAAGAGTAAGAATGTTTCTCTTCCATATTGATTCTTCACTAAAATTGCTCTCTTGCTTCTACATACTCTTGTTAATTGGAGAAATGTTATTTGCTGATATTTATTTATTTTCTGGAATATTCTGTCAAACCAATTTTTGCTATATTAACTAATATTTAAGTATGAGTTCCTGTACTTATATGAATCAAAAACGTATCTATGTCCTTCATTTCTGGAATATATGTTATTATGAGAAATAACATATTACCCAGATTTCATAATAGATTCTCCAAAAACTCCTTAACATTTTAGGAATAACTGATTTTTACTATCAGTCTATTCAAATACCGTATTTCCCGGCGTATAAGATGACTTTTTAACCCATGAAAATCTTCTCAAAAGTTGGGGGGTCGTCTTATACGCCCAGTTGTCTTATACGCCGGAAAATAGTACATAAATCAATCGAGCGCCCCTGTTCTTGCAAAGCAACTTCAAGCCTCCTTAGTCCAGTCCCCCCTCCAAAGTGACTCTCCCTTCCCACCCCCAAGAGCCTCTAAGCCCCTTCCCCTCCCCCTTGCAAACGCCAGACCCCGGGAACGGCAAGAAGCCCTTCCCCCTCGCCCAAGTGGCATCTGAGCATAAGCAGAGCGCGCCCTGCTACCCGCTATCTCTCCCGGCAGTCTGGACAGCGGTACTTGGCCTGGCGCCCCTCTCGCCTGCAGACCAAGCAGTGGCCCTCGCCAGCCGGCCTCAGCATGGCCGCCCCAAGCCCGGCTCTCCAGCACGTCTTCCGGGCCCGCCTGGCCGACCGCCTCCTGGGCGGGGCTTGGCTCCAGACGCGGCGGCTGCTCCATCTGCAAATGTACTCTCAAAGCCGGATTGCGCTTGGCTGTGCAGGCTGCCGAAAGGCGGGTACTCGGAGTTCCCGCGGTGGTTGCGGCTTCTGGTGTGCCGTTTGCAGAGTCTGGCCTGGAAGAGCGCGTCGTGTGAACGCAGCTCTTGCGTTTATTCCAAAGGGTGGGTGGAAGGAAAAGCCCCTTTGGGCTTCAAAAGGGAGGCTTTGCACCATCTGCATCAGACGGGGCTGAATCGGGCTTGTGTCGGACACTTGGCAACTGGCATGTAAGTATTTTCCGGCGTATAAGACGAAAAATCTTGAAAATCTTCTCAAAAGTCGGGGGTCGTCTTATACGCCCAGTCGTCTTATACGCCGGAAAATATGGTACAGTAAAAAGTTTTCAATTGCTTTAAACATTCTTCTTTTTCTTGTTTTTAACGTGCATCAACAGACTGATAAATACTGTTGCTTCAGTGATTGCTTTTGATATTTATTAATGGTAAGATGTGAGGTTAAATCTGTCCTCTACTTAACTTTCAGTATTTACCCCACATACGACTTTGCCTGCCCCATAGTGGACAGTGTAGAAGGTGTTACTCATGCATTAAGAACAACAGAATACCATGATAGAGATGAGCAATTCTATTGGATCATTGAAGCCTTGGGAATAAGGAAGCCTTACATCTGGGAGTACAGCCGTTTAAACCTCAACAATACTTTGCTTTCTAAAAGAAAACTCACTTGGTTTGTCAATGAAGGGCTGGTAGATGGCTGGTAAGTAAAGTTGTTTAGCTTGGTGGTGTCTGTATGGATGCTTCTAAAATGTGTACCAGATTATTTCACTCTTTCCTTCGTACTGTAACTTTACATGTTATTAATAAATAAAACCTCCAATTATATAATTTTTTTAAATTAAATATGATCCTTATGCTTTTATCACATTTATGTGTTTACTGTTAACAGAAGAAATAAATTACTTTTAGACTTTGTGCTTTTATAAGTATTCAAAAATATTGGCTTTCATGTTTTTTAATGTTATTACTAATTCATGGACTTTATTTATTTATTTATTTATTGAATTTCTATACCGCCCTTCTCCCAAAGGACTCAGGGCGGTGTACAGGGCGATAAAATACAACATACAAAAATTAAAAATAAACATGAGGCCTTCAGGTGCCTCTCTGCTTCTGTTCCTCCTGTTTCCTTTGTGGTTCCTTAAGCACTCAAAAATATTGTACGATATTAATTTGGTCAATATGAAAGGATGTAAAAGAATTTGTTTGAGGGGAAAGGATGATTTTCAGTGTCTGGGAGTAGTGTGTGAGTGTATATAAAGTCCATAAAAATTCTACAGCCACTAATGTGGCTCTGTTTCTTCCCTAATGCTCTTGTGATAACGTGTAGTAAGTTGCCCAATAAAATGCATCTGGCAGGGTACAGTATTGGGGGTTTAGTATTGGGAATACAGTGTTAGACAGAACAGAAGAAAAAGATTTAGGTTTCTCATAGATAACTGCAAAAGGAGCAAGCAGTGTGCCCAGGCAGCTGTGGAGTCAAACAAAATTCTAAGATGCATCACTACGCTGTGGGCAGTTATTAGGCAAGTTGTATTTTGGAGGATTAATTTTCTTATTGAACAACTACAGTGCTCTCGGTCAATCCAAAATGCTAGTAAACCTCAAACCTGAATATTTAAGAAAGTAAAAGTGAGGTTTTGGCTTTCTTAGGAGAATATGTGTGTACAATTATTGGGCAACTATTAGTGTACAGAATTATCATGCAACTAAATGAAAAACAAAAATTTGCCCACATTTGTTTATTTGCATCTGTTAAAGTGAGCATAATAAAGAAACAATTCAAAATATACAAATATTTCTAATATTTCAGGGGAAAAAAATCAGTGACCAATATAGCCACCCTTCTTTTCAATAACAGTCATAAGCCTTCTATTCATGGAGTCTGTCAGTTGTTTGATCTGTAGACAGCCAGCGTTTTGTGTGGCAGCAACCACAGCCTCCCAGAGGCTGTTCAGAGGTGTACTGTTGTCCTCCTGTTTAAGAAGGGCCCATTTCTCAATAGGGTTTGGGTCAGGTGAGGAAGGGGGCCATGGCATTATTCTTTCATCTTTAAGGCCTTTACTGGCTAGCCACACAGTGTAGTACTTTGATGCATGCGATAGAACATTGTCCTGCATAAAAATCCTGGTCTGGAAAGATGCAGATTTTTTCCTGTACTACTGCTTGAGAAAGTGTCTTCTAAAAACTGGCAGTAAGGGGCAGTCTGACACCCTTCAAGGCTAATAGAATATAATTGATTTATTTGCTTAAAGATGTTTTGACTATTGTAAGGCAAGCACTAATTAGGTCAGATCTGACAACTTGTATCTGACAAATATAAGCTGTTCCAAATTAAATAAAGAAGAGGGAGTCAAGCTATTCTCCAAAGCACCTGAGGGCAGAACAAGAAGCAATGGATAGAAAATAATCAAGGAGAGAAGTAACCTAGAACAAAGAAGAAATTTCCTGACAGAACATTAATCAGTGGAACAATTTGCCTCCAGAAGTTGTGAATGCTTCAACACTGAAGCTTTTAAGAAGAAATTGGACAACCCTTCCAACTATTCTATTCTATTCTATTCTATTCTATTCTATTCTATTCTATTCTATTCTATTCTATTCTATTCTATTCTATTCTATTCTATTCTATTCTATTCTATTCTATTCCATTCCATTCCATTCCATTCCATTCCATTCCATTCCATTCCATTCCATTCCATTTTCAGTATTAAGCAAAAATCAAGAACATGGGGGCATAACCTCAAACTGACAGGAGGAAAGTTCAAACATAATGTTATAAATTATCACTATCACTTCACTAAAAAGAGTAGCGGAAGCTTGGAACCAATTTCCAGAGGAGATAGTGGGTTAGTCATTAGTAACTGAGTTTAAACATGCTTGGGATAAACACATGTCCATCATCCAACAAAAATTTAAAAATAAAAATGATTAAAAATAAACTCAAAGGGCAGACTTGATGGACCACACTAGGTCTTTTTCTGCCATCAGTTTTCTATGTTTATTTGATATTTTTGTTATTTCTAGGGAAAAGGCCATGAATTAAACAGATACTAAGAATTAGCCAATACTAAAAATTGGAACTGATCCAGTCTAAGATAAGGTTGTGGATTAGAGAACAAGCTGGTGTTTTGAATTCATAAACATATTTTTTTAGCCATCCCATTTCTTTAGTATTAAACTGAATATTGATCCCTTTCTTCAAGGGATGACCCAAGATTTCCAACTGTGCGTGGTGTCCTTAGAAGAGGTATGACAGTAGAAGGATTGAAACAGTTTATAGCTGCACAGGTAAGTGTCTTTATTTTCAAATTAGGTAGAAAGAGATTGCTACAGTGCCTTTGTAAAATTATGGTGGAATCCATTGCTTATCTTTGACTTGCAGAATTTCCTGCAACCTATGCACCTTCCCCAAATTTCTTTTGAGAGATCACCTGCTTCCCTTGGGACAAGATTTGAGGAAAATGGGTGAGGCAGTAAGGAGAGGGGAAAATCAGAGAGGATTCTGTATTTCTTTTGAGAAGCATGCTACCTTCATTGCTAGGCTTACAGATGGGAAAAGTTGATCTGGAGTTAGACAAAAATCCCAGCTTCTTAACATTTGTAGTAGCATTAAGAATTATAAAAATAATTTCATTTGTTTTATGATTCATTTATATCCCACCTTTATTTTGGCAAACATAATTTTGAAACTGAATATTTTATAAAGCAAATATTTTTGTACTATATGAGTGATACACAGTTTGAAAATTAGTTTTTAGTATAGTTAGCATAGTTTCTGAAGAATTGAAAGTTTATTTCAATTTATTAAATAAGCTGTTTTGCAATAGAAAAATATTAATTATGAAAACATTTTCTCTAATTGATTTATCTTTTCAAAATAATTAATATTGCTATACTGTTAAAAAGATATTTCTATCATGTTACAAAATTATAGTTTATACACACAAACACACAGAAACAAAAATAAACACAGGAAATTAATTGACTGATTAAATATATGTAATTAAATTAAATATTTTAAATAATTAAATATACATAAGAGCAAGATACTTGACCAATTAGCAATAGAGCCAGGATTGGCTTTACACCATTTACACCATTTATCACTGTGTATCAAATTGTGTATCAAATTATTACTTATTCAGACAATGCATTTTTTCCTTTATATTTTACAGGGTTCTTCAAGATCAGTTGTAAATATGGAATGGGATAAAATTTGGTCATTTAACAGAAAGGTACATTTGTCTTTATTTTAATTTGATGACATTTCAAGGGGAAACCTGCTCTGGTGTGGATAGTGAATCCAGAATTCTTTGAGTGCCCTTCCAAGGCTAGTGAATGCAGTTTGTTGCTTCATCTGCCTCTTTTTCAGGAAAATGGAATGTCCTTCTTGCTAACAAGGCTTACATTAATATTACTTGCTTTTGCAAAATCAGTTGAATTGTTTTTTAACTGTTTGGGAAGGTAATGGTGTTTTGCTAATTTTGTAAATCTGATATGAAATTCTGCATTTCATTTTTCTGCCATCAAGCTGCGAGCTATCTGTAAGAAGGTATTACTTAATGCTTTTTCTGCCTTAGCATATAGCTTACAGTAAGCATACATAGCATAAGCAATCATGCAGTTACTCATACACAGTCACATTTGCTTACATAACAAGAGCTATATATATTTCCATACAAATGCATTATTCCTATGCTAAAGAGAAAAACATGATTTCTCAATAGAGAAGAGAGTTTAAATTTTTTCCAGGTTGCCTTTCTGCAGTACACAAAAGGCTGTAATATTTCCTTCGTAAGATAATCAGTAAAGTTCTTTCATTATTCTTCAGTTGAAAGATTAAAGAAGGAATACTGCATCTTCACATGATTAGTTACTTTTTGGCAGCAAGTGCTTGGACACTATAATAAGGCGAACTGTTGCTCTACAATTATATGGCTGCTTCTATTTTTTAATTTGCATCTGGATCTTTGTTTTCAAATAGGTTTTCTTTTTCCTCAGATTCCAGTAATTGCTTGCCTGGCATGTGTCTTGTAGTGTCCTATAGTTCTTTTACTTTGTTCTTTTCATTTATTTGAGGGATTATCAATTGGTTCTTTCTGTTGCTGCATTAGTTGTGTAATACATTTACAAAACATAATTTTTAGCTGAAGCTGTTGGACTGCATACTTGTTAGAGCTGTACATTTACCTGTATAGTGATGTCTCATTGATCAAGAATGAAGCTGAAGTATTAAATTTCCTATAAGATACTATTGGCTCTCAAGAAAGGAAAATTCATCAGTAGAAGCATTGGCAAAATTTAATGATTAGAGCAGAGCAGAATCCTTCTTTTGTAATGCAGTGGACATCTGCTGGTCAGACATGGACTAATTAAAGATTTTGAGTTTTTCCAAAAATTGTGGATAAAATAAACTATTTATATCATTACCAACTTTTTAATCACATAAGTGTTGCTAGTGTGTAAATCTCATCCAGAACCAGAGAACTGACACTGAAACCTGTAACGTAAGGATTATTACGTTAACTATTTGCTTGTATTTATGATAGGCAGCAAAGGCAAAAGTGATACTTCTCTTATTTCTAAGAATATCCTAAAGGTGTTTTTTTCAAGAGGTAACTGGACTTTTTTTGGTTTTCTCTGAAGATATTTCGCTTCTCATCCAAGAAGCTTCTTCAGCTCTGATTGGATGATGGGGGATGGAAGGATTTATATTCCTTGCTGACAAGTGGTCATTTGCATTCTTTTAGAGAGTTGTTGAGGCCACTTGTTGGAGGTTTATCTGTCCTCAGAGTCACATGAGTAGTGCAAATGGGTGTGCAGCCTTCTTGGAACTGCTGAAAGGACTGTGTTGTAGACAGGAAATATATAATATTGTATCCCTCTCCCTCTGTTGAGAGGGCTGTTCAATTTTTATACGTTGTTGTTGCGAAGTCGTGTCCGACCTATCACAACCCCATGGACAACGTTCCTCCAGGCCTTGCTGTCCTCTACCATCTTCTGGAGTCCATTTAGGCTCACGCCTACTTCAGTGACTCCATCCAGCCACCTCATTCTCTGTCATCCCCTTCTTCTCTTGTCTTCAACCTTTCCCAGCATTAGGCTCTTCTCCAGTGAGTCCTTCCTTCTCATTAGGTGGCCAAAGTATTTGAGTTTCAACTTCAGGATCTAGCCTTCTAAAGAGCAGTCAGGGTTGATCTCCTCTAGGACTGACTGGTTTGATCACCTTGCAGTCCAAGGGACTTGCAGGAGTCTTCTCCAGCGCCATAGTTCAAAGGCTTCAATTCTTTGGCGCTCAGCCTTTCTTATGGTCCACCTTTCACATCCATACATTGCAACTGGGAAAACCGTGGCCTTGACTATACACACTTTTGTTGGCAGGGTGATGTCTCTGCTTTTTAGTGTGCTGTCTAGATTTGCCATGGCTTTCCTCCCGAGGAGCAAGCGTCTTTTAATTTCTTGGCTGCAGTCCCCGTCTGCTGTGATCTTGGAGCCCAGGAAAATAAAATCACTACCTCCATTTCTTCCCCATCTATTTGCCAGGAATTGAGAGGGCCGGATGCCATGATCTTGGTTTTCTTAATGTTAAGTTTTTTTACATAGATGGCCTCTTTCAGCCCTCTTTCAAACCAGCAGTAGTCTCTGTCCAAAATGTGGACTTTGCTGTCTTCAAAAGAGTGGACTTTGTCTTTTAAATGCAGATGGACTGTTGAAAATTGTCCTGATGGGGGTTTTTTTATGTTGTGCAATGTGTTTGTGAAATGATTTTTTGTTTCCACACATGTACAAATCTGCACATTTCTCACTGCACTGTATTGCATATACAATGTTTCTGGGTGTTGTATCCGTGGAGTGACCCTCAGGACACAGATAAACCTCACAGTGGCCTCATTGGCTCTCTAAAAGAATGCAAATGATCAGCTGTCTGCAAGGTATATAAACCCTTCCATTCCCCACCATCTAGTCAGAGCCAAAGAGGTTTCTTGGATGAGAAGCAAAACATCTTTAAAGAAAAACAAGAAAGTCCAGTTGCCTCTTGAAAAAAGATAACCATGACCTGGATGACTGATAATCTCCATAGACATTTCTAAGAATGTATTTCCAAGAACGTAGAATATAGTCTTTATTAGTCATGAGTGCTCTTGTTTTATATAAGCTTAAGCATGAAATATGGAGGGATTTTCCCCTCAAAGAATATATATCCTTATAAGTAGCAGTTTTTAACAATTCTTTAAACTATTATAATTCTGGGGATTGTAATTGACATCCTGAGAACTGCTGGAAGACCAAAGGTTTCTCATGCTTCCTTAAAACCTCCAGTTTTATAAAATAATAAGTCATTGAAGTAAGGTGGTAGTGCTTAAAATAAATGATTTGGTAGTGTGTTAACAACAGAAACAATATTGGTGGAAGATGCTATCTTGAGTATTGAGTAAGTTAGAAAAATAATTTCTCAATGAAGCAGAAATAGAGGCCATTTTAAAATGGTTTTATCATAATGTTGCCTTATTATAGTGCTCTAAAGCTGTTGTATTTAAATAATCATGCTAGAATGCACTCTTTGGAATACATTTATAGAAAATATATGGCTTTAAAGCTAGAGATTTGGTAAGGAGAAAATTGTGGAATTTTGTATATAAAAGAAAAAGTATCAAATAAAAGTATTTTAAATTGCAGAGTGCCATTTGGCATTTTAATACATTTTTTTCATGTTTGAAGAGCATTCCACAGATATTCTGATTCTGCCTATTTTTCAGACTCAGAAAAGGTGATATATTAATGATAATGTAATGCATACATGCCTGTTTTAAAAATTGATGAGTGATAAAATACCTTGGATCCAAAGAAAAAGTTTACAATTAGCACTCACGTTTAGCCTAATTACAGTTCCTGTGTGTATGTTTAGCCTAATTATAGTTTCTTCCAGGTAGGAATGCATATGCTTACAAACTCTCTCCCCAAAAGTGATTTTAAAACATTTTTTTCTCAAAGGACAGGAAAATTACATAAGCATATTTTGTTTTTGGCTTTGTTTTATAATTTAAATTCAAGAAGCTTTAATTGCAGTCAACAGTGCAGTAACATAAAGAATACCAGTTAATATTCCTAGATGGTTTTTGTGTATTATATGTGTACTTTTTCATTCATATAACTCTTTGTTTTAAAGATTTGTGCTTGAAACATACATGAATATTTGAATAATTAGAATTTCTTAATTATTATCCTTGGGATATAGGTCATAGACCCAGTGGCACCTCGGTTCACTGCTTTGCTAAAGGATGAAATAGTCACCGTAAATATTCCTGAAGCTCAAGAAGAGATGAAAGAAGTGGCCAAACATCCAAAGGTTTGTTTAAAGAATGCTGTAATAAAAATATTGAAACATTGGAACCAACAGGACTTTCTACCCAGTGAAAAGAAAGCAAAATCAGATTATCAAGTTTGAATACTGTAAGAGACTCTTAGCAATTGGAAGGCAAGCAGATGGATTAACAAAAAGATTAAAAAATGTAAATATCTTCAACCTGAGTTCAAATCCTGGTTGCTGCATCCATGCAGTTTTCTTAACAGTTTTTTTTAAAGAAATGGTTGGCCACTGCCTTTTCCTGGTTTCTTGTTCAACTTCTTTCCTAGTCTATAGCCTTGCAATCTCCAGGCTATCTTCCTATCTAAGTACTAACCAGGCATAACCTTGTTTAGCTCTGAGATTTGAAGTATTAGATAATAGAGTTTTCAATTCTGGAGAAAAGTCCATGAAAAAAGAAAAGAAAAGAAAAAAGAGAAGAAAAGAAGAAAAGCCCTATAAACTATACATAATGATCGTTTAGGTTTGGAATCCATCCGCATCTTTGTCCAGTTTCACCTACTTTTTGGGCTATAGCTCTAGTGTACCTTGAGATACATCTTAGATCAGGGGTGGGCAATTTCCAAAGGGCCACATGAGAAATTGGGACTGTTTTGAAGAGCTGCTGCCTCACCCCCTGCTACTGCCACTTTGCCCCCGATGCTGATGCTTTGTCACCTTGTCCTCCAACATCGATGTCCTGTCCTCTGGTGCCACTGCTGTGCTTCCAATGCCCTGCTCCCTAATGCCACTGATACCACAGGTTGTATATGGACCACCTGTGGGCCAGATGTGGCCTGTGGACTATAAAAGGACTAGATTTAGATATCCAAAAAATTTGTTTCCTCTTGGTTCAAGAAAAAACAATTTACCACAATGACAAACATACAACTTTTGCCTTTTCTTCCAGAATGGTTTATTGTGTTGTAATTTTTCTAACACGAACCAGCTCTTTATCCTTTTCTGTTAATATCCAGAATGCTGAAGTTGGCTTGAAGCCTATCTGGTATAGTCCCAAAGTACTGATTGATGGAGCAGATGCAGAGACATTGACAGAAGGAGAAACGGTTACATTCATTAACTGGGGCAACATAATCATCACCAAAATACACAAGTATGTTTTACAGTGGATTTTATGTTTCGGTATCGTATTTGGAATTTCTCCTTAAATATTTAAAATGTCTAGTGGGTAGAATTGTTACAGTATATAATTCACTTCAAAACCTGTTATCCTTTTCACTGCATCTGAAATTCTTGGAAACCGTATGGTAGGTGAAGCAGGGAACTATATTAAGAGAGAGAGAGAGATGAGGCTTGAAATGACAGGGGATGGATGCAGTGACTTGTGTGACCACAAGCTCTTTCTCTTTATTTATTTATTTATTTATTTTTGGGACTTGTATGCCGCCCTATCTCCCGAAGGACTCAGGGCGGCTAACAACAATAAAACACAATAATACAAATGTTAAAAAAGATTAAACTAACAAGCCCCAATGATAAAATGATATTTTATCAATATTAATATTTTATCAATATTAAAAATATTAATATTTTAGATATTCTATTTAAAAATCCCTATCGTCAGTCCAGGTCAGCCTGATGGAAGAGAAATGTTTTAAGGCCGTGACGAAAGGACCGGAGATCCGGGGCCATCCGGAGCTCAAGGGGAAGTTGATTTCACAGGGCCGGCACTCCCACAGAGAAGGCCCTCCCCTTGGGGGTCGCCAGCCGACATTGTCTAGCCGACGGCACCCTGGGAAGGCCCTCCCTGTGTGAGCGCACCGGGTGATGGGAGGTCGTTCCTGGCAGCAGACGGTCCTGCAAATATCCCGGGCCTAAGCCATATAGGAATCCTCTTAAATTTAAATAATAGATTTGGGTTATTAAATTTGACTGCCATTTCTTAAGATTTACTAACTCTTGGAAACTTAAGTTAATTTCCATTGATTTCTTGGGCAAGGTTTTATCATTTAGTTTTAAAACACCCAGATAATCAAAATATTCTGTTTCTTTGTAGGAACCTCACTGGGAAAATCACATCTATGGATGCTAAATTAAATTTGGAGAATAAGGATTACAAAAAAACTACTAAAATCACTTGGCTAGCAGAAGCCTCTTCTGCTTCTCTCACTCCGACAATCTGTGTGAACTATGAACACTTGATTACCAAGCCTGTCTTAGGCAAGGAAGAAGACTTCAAACAGTACATTAACAGAAATAGCAAAGTAACTTTCATATTATTATCAACTGTTGCATTTGTGCCACAAAATGATAGTTTCAAGAAACCATGTAGAATACATGAGCCCTCCTCCCTCTTTAAATCTCACTCATCCTTAGGTAAAGGTAAAGGTTCCCCCGCACATGCGTGCTAGTCGTTTCCAACTCTAGGGGCCAGTACTCATCTCCGTTTCAAAGCCGAAGAGCCAGCGCTTGTCTGAGGACGTCTCCGTGGTCATGACTAGACGCCAAAGGCACACGGAACGCTGTTACCTTCCCACCGTAGTGGTCCCTATTTTTCTACTTGCATTTTTACGTGCTTTCGAACTGCTAGGTTGGCAGAAGCTGGGATGAGTAACAGGCGCTCACTCTGTTACACGGCACTCGGGATTCGACCCACCAAACTGCTGACCTTCTGATCGAACAAGTTCAGCGTCCTAACCCACTGAGCCACCGCGTCCCTATCACTCATCCTTAAGCCTGACTTAAATTCAAATTGACCCAATAAACTCTATGGCTGAACTGAGCTTTTATCCTTTACTTTCCTGATTAAAATTCAGCATTCTAGCCCATCTTCCATAAAATGATGTCTCCTAAGCTTCCTACCATCACTAATTATTGGCAAGAGCAGGGCTTTTTTTCTCATAGAACGCTCAGAACAGAGTTCCGGCACCTTTTTTGGATGGAACCTTGTAGGGTAGGCAAGGCGGGTTGTATGACACGTGTGAGTTCCGGCACCTTTTTCTTTTACAAAAAAGCACTGGGCAAGAGTCACATATTGGGAAACATCAGGCTAGCCATAATTATAATTCTAAGATTGCTTTTTCTTAGTCTCATTTGGATCTTCATGAGTTGCTTCATGGGGAATTGAGGATTTTCAACATCCATCTGAAAAGTTAACTTTCATGTTAACTATAGTAATTCGGCACAAGTACAGTAATTCTTAATATGTACAGAATTTTGTTCTTAGGAAGTTATACAACTTATTTTTAATCTTTTTATAGCAAGAAGAACTGATGTTAGGCGATCCTTGCCTAAAAGATTTGAAAAAAGGAGACATCATACAGCTTCAGAGAAGAGGCTTTTATATTTGTGATCAACCATATGAGCCTATTAGGTGAGTATATAGAAACCAGCTTGATTTTAGCTGTATAAGATTTGGAAATTTGGAATGGCCATTTTTTTTCAGGACTAAATTGTTGAAGTAGAATTAATGTATCTGCTGCTGTCCATAAAAAGTCTATATTTCTGCATTATATTTACTTATATAGAAGATCATTACATTGTATTTAACAAAGGAAAGTGGGATAATACAGTTTAACAACATTTGAAAGCTAAGCAACCTATATTACTTTCAGTGACATTTTTCCCCATTTATGGAATATGCAAATTACAAATTTAAAGTTTTCTTTATAAGTAAGCAGTGATTGTTACTTTAAAAACTATAATTTAAATTGCAATATTGACTGTTCATGAGGCTTTAATATGGGTTTGTTATTGCTGTCAAAAAATCATTTTGAAGTACGCTATATGGAAATGTAAGAAAATGCCTTCCCTCTCCTACTTCTGTCCGTTTCTCTGTTTTTCACCAAATAAATACATTTTTCTCCTGGATTTACAGCTGTGGACATGGGTGAGGTATAATAAGAATATTTTGATATTCATTGTTGAAGCTTAACTCAAGATCCACACAACCCTGCATGTCAATTTTCTGCTGTCTTGTTCTGTACCTTCCTTACAAATATAATTTTACAAACACTTTTATTTCTATAAACTTTTAAAGTTTAAGTGGTAATTTTTCATATTGATTCATTTGTCTATTCAATTATTATTATTAATGAATTAAAAATCTTTGTTTCTAGTCCATACAGCTGTAAAGAAGCTCCATGCATTTTGATTTATATTCCTGATGGGCATACAAAAGAAATGCCAACATCTGGCTCAAAGGAGAAAACCAAGTCAGAAACAGCAAAGAAAGAGGTAAGCAGATCCAGTTGATATATATTGTTCATCAAAAATAATATTGATGGGCATTAGTGTTGCTTATAACACGTGATCATAAACTATTTAATATTCAACAGGGACATTTGTCAGGGTTGGAATAACAAATGCACCTGTATAGGAAGCAGAATATATGATCTGGGAGCATAATGTTTGAAAAAAAATCTCAGGATTATAATCAGTCACAAATTGATCATGAGTCATTAAGGTGATACAATTAAAAAACAATTACTCCACATTTTGGTTTTATTTAAATTCATATATTTTATAAACCTCTGCTGAGGCTGTTCTGTTTTATCAATACTTCTCTAATTTTTACTGTTCTATTGAATATGTTTTATGTATTTATTGTGCACCAAATTCCAGCAATTTTTATGAAAATGGCCAGGCATGGAGCCATTACTTCTATTGATCATCAAAAAGTGATTACAACAATATAGTTATATACTCAGTTCTTTTACTTTCTATATCTTTTGAAATTGCTGACTAATTTATTTTCAGCTGGTATTGTCTGCATTTTGGATACCGTATTTTCTGGCGTATAAGACGACCCCCTACATTTCCTGTTAAATTATAGGGTTTGGGCTATACTCGCCGTATAAGACTACCCCTCTTCCAATGCACACCAAATAAAAATTAAAAAACATCAGATTTGATTTTAATATGGTAATTTTAATTCAAATGCTTATGACATGCAGGTACTTAGTAGGAAAACTGTCACTTATAAACATAAGGCTGTTTGTCATCAAACATGTAAACATAAAACAGTGCAAGTGGATTAAACTTAATAATAATAATAATAATAATAATAAGAAGAAGAAGAAGAAGAAGAAGAAAAAGAAAAAGAAAAAGAAAAAGAAAAAGAAAAAGAAAAAGAAAAAGAAAAAGAAAAAGAAAAAGAAAAAGAAAAAGAAAAAGAAAAAGAAAAAGAAAAAGAAAAAGAAAAAGAAAAAGAAAAAGAAAAAGAAAAAAAAAGAAAAAGAAAAAGAAAAAGAAAAAGAAAAAGAAAAAGAAGAAAGAAAAAGAAAAAGAAAAAGAAGAAAGAAAAAGGAAGAAGAAGAAGAAGAAGAAGAAGAAGAAGAAGAAGAAGAAGAAGAAGAAGAAGAAGAAGTAGTAGTAGTAGTAGAAGTAGTAGAAGTAGTAGTTGGAAGGGACCTTGGAGGTCATCTAGTCCAACCCCCTTCTAAGGCAGGAAACCCTATACCATTTCAGACAAATGGCTGTCCAGTCTCTTCTTAAAAACTTCCAGTGTTGGAGCATTCACCACTTCTGGAGGCAGGTTATTCCACTGGTTAATTGTTCTAACTGTCAGGAAGTTTCCTTAGTTCTAGGTTGCTTCTCTCCTTGACTAGTTTCCATCCGTTGCTTCTTGTCCTGCTTTCAGGTGCTTTGGAGAATAGCTTGGCTCCCTCTTCTTTGTGGCAGCCCCTGAGATATTGGAACACTGCTATCATGTCACCCCTCACCCTTCTCTTCATTAAACTACACATCAATTCCAGCAACCCTTTTCCTATTTTCCTAATTCACTTTTTCCCTTTTCCTAATTCACTCTAAAGCTTTCCCTGCACAGAGCCTTAAGTAACCCCAGCTGCCTGCAATTAGTGCAGGTTCTCATCCCACCAGGCTCAAGGTTGAGTCAGCCTTCCATCATTCCGAGGTAGGTAAAATGAGGACTCAGATTGTTGGGAGCAATAAGCTTACTTTGTAATAATGCTGCTTGTGTGTGGGGGGTGAAAGCTCTAATAGGCAGGCATATACATAGAATGAAGGCTATTGCTAAGCACATTGATTTGTGCTTTAAATTGTAAGCCGCCCTGAGTCTTCGGAGAAGGGTGGGATATAAATGGGATTAAAAAAAAAGACCAAATGGGAGATCCACTCCAGGTTTTCCAGCCAGCCCGCCCAGTTCCTGAGTCAAATGTGTCCTTAGAGCTAAGCTGCTGTTCTGGCTATGCATTCCCCACCTGCCTTTCAAATTGCTCTTGCATTCCCAACCTGCCTACAGCTGCTCTTCAACTTTAGAAGGAAAGAAGCCCAGACCCCAGCCTGTAAAAAATCACAGACTGCAGCTTCTACTCCAATTGGTCCCGCTTTCCCTGCGCAGACTAAATGGAAGATCCGCTCCAGGTTTTCCAGCCAGCCCTGTCCCTAAAGTTTCAGCACCCGGCGTATAAGACGACCCCTGACTTTTGAGAAGATTTTCATGGGTTAAAAAGTAGTCTTATACGCCGGAATCTACGGTACTTATTATTTTGTATGTTTTTTTTGTTCATGCTGGTGTAAGGCCATAAGAAATCAAATAACTGACTGAGTCCATTTTTTCTATAATTAGTGAGAAGTTTGGTACTGTATTACATTGGGATAAGATTATACTCAATGTCATTTGCCTATTAAATACTTAATTTAATGTTTGTTAAATCAGTAAAAATATAATTCTTTTTTTTTTGAACATCCATCTCTTTATTGCCAAAGCAGAGTCAATGTGGCTAACATTAAAATTAATTAAATACAACATGAATTAATTAAAAAACACCATCCATATCATTGTAATTACTGGTAACAGTTAAATCTTTATCCCTATGAAGCAACCCTTGCCGCTCTCAGTTTTCTTTTCTTTTTTTTTATAAATGAATCTTTATTTACATTTCGTGTTAAAAACACACCATACACCAACAAAGACAAAAAAACACATTTACAATATACAAAAAACGAAGAAATCAAAAAATTGAAAACCATTTCAAAAATTCCACATTATATCTACTTCTAAACTAACAATTATATTCCACTCATTAAGTCTCTTATAACCATTCAACTCCAAAGCTTATTCATTAACAAAGACTATATCACTTCATTTTTGACCAACCTCCAAGCCACCCTCATTTCTTTAATCTTTTATCCATCCAAATATACCATTTATTCCATGATAGAAATGCTGGTGTCTCTTCTTTACCCTTCAACTTCTTGGTCAATGTGTCTGCTTCTGCACAATCAAATATTCTCCTAATTATAACTTCATCCGGCGGGGTATAATTTGCCTTCCAAAATTGAGCATACCCCATCCTTGCCGCCGTTAAGATATGTAAAACCAAATACCATATTTCCTTCTTAATATTTCCAGGCCTGGAGCCAAGCAGATACGTCTCTGGTTTAAGATCAACTAAACACCCTGTGATTTCCTCTATCCATTTTTGGATCCTCATCCAATATCTAACCACTTCCGGACATGTCCACCATAAGTGATAGTATGTGCCAATCCCTTTACCACACTTCCAACAATCGGCCGACAATCCGGGGAACATTTTGGAAAGTCTAGCCGGAGGGAGATGCCATCTATAAAGCATTTTGTATATGTTCTCCTTATATGACATGGAAACCACCAGCCTCATATTAGGCCACCAAATCTCTTCCCATTTCTCAAGTGGAAGTGCATAACCAAAATTCTTCCCCCAGGCAATCATCGCATCTTTTACCACCTCCTCCCCTACTACCCTAGTTAGGAACAATTTATAGCACTTAGGTATCATCCCTTTCTCCGGACCCAGCAGAATCTTATCTAATTCCTGCAGATTCAGATAAATATATATAAATATAAAATATATAAAATAAAATTTTATTAAATAAAAAATAAATAAATATAAATAAATAAATAATAAATAATAAATAAATAAAATAAAATAAAATAAAATAAAAAATAAAATAAAAATATAATTCTTGTGGTTGTTTTTGCCTTTTCTTCCTGCTTATATCCATCTTTATTTTATTAGTTGTGTTCGTGAGATGGGCAGCCATGCAAATAGATTAAATGAATGAACAGATAAATCATCAATATTTTCCTGCTTCTATTCTTTATTTCAGTCTAGCCTTTGGCTCGTCATGTAAGACTGCCTACAGTATTTATTCCAAGAAAATTGCTCATTCTTCCACTCATAGATGCTGCTGAAATTATTTTTATTTTTGCTCCCTCTTTGAAGTGTTGCCTTGTTAAGGTCAGGAATAGAGACAATATTTTTCACATCATTCTTTTTCATATTTAAGAATGGGATTTGGATACCAGGTAATACTATCACACACACACACACACCCCTCCTCAAATGGTGGTGCATATTGTAGTTCACTATTTTCCTCATTTTTGTAAATGCATAATTTGGTTTTCTTTTCAAAGGTTGCTGCTACAATGAAAAGTCATTCTGCTTCGCTTGGGGCTGATGTTTCTCCTACTTCAGTTTCCCCTTCAGCCCAGGATCACTTAGCTCTTTACAAAAGGGTGTCTGCTCAGGGTGATGTAGTCCGCGATTTGAAACAGAAGAAAGCAGCAAAGGAGGACATTGATGCTGCTGTGAAACAGCTCTTGGCTCTGAAAGCAGAATACAAGGAGAAGATTGGTCAAGACTACAAGCCTGGAAACCCTCCAATTGCAGCAGATGCCATCCAGTCTTCCAAATGTGAGGTGGTCGCCATTACCAATGTAGACAGCAAAATTCTTTATGATAATGTAGCTGAGCAAGGAGAGGTAGTCCGAAAACTTAAAGCAGAAAAAGCTGCCAAGGTTAGTAAAGAGATCAGTTAGGCTGCCTTAAATTATTGTTATGTGATTCTGTCTGAACCCATGTGCTCCATTATAACCTTTGAAATCTCCATACATATCTCTTCATACGTTTTCCTGAGAGAAAATGTTCTCTGGATCCTCCCAAGTTCCAGCTATTATCTTCTTTTTAACAAAAGAGCAAATATTTAACTTGGTTTTGGAAGTGTATCACTTTTTTGCTGCCTAATTGTGAGAGGGCAGCCATATTTTTTGTTATTAAACATTACATTTGTGTGAATAATTTAAAATAATTAAATACTTTAGTTGTATTGTTTGTTTCAAATTTGGCCATGTATATCTTTAGATCAGTATCCCTTTTCCCCTTTTCCGTCTTAATCCCTTTTAAGTGTGTTCTTTTATTTCTGGTTTTAAGTTCACATAGATACTTCTGTCACAGTGTTCCCAGCTCTGAAAGCAAAAAAAAAGGAAAAAGAAAAAAACAACCAGCCAAGAGTAAAAACTAACAATCCACCAAAAATTGAACTTTCCTAATTCAATTCTCTTTGTGGATGCTTGTGGGCAGGACTCATGATTGTAAAGTAGCTAAATGAAGAGGTTTATAGATATACTTGAACAAAAGTATAATAGTAGTGGAAGTAAAATAGGCTAATGCAAATGGTTTTTAGATCTTTGAAAAAATATATTGTTAAATGATAGCAAGCATTCCTTGCTTTACTTTTAGTATAGCTTATTTTTACTGCAGTGTTATGTAGTTGCATGTTATTGCATACAAAACAGATGATTATTTTCTTCACATTGAGAAAATACAGAATAGTTTGAACTTTAAGGGAGAACAAAAATGCTTTACTTCACTTTAGTTCATTTACTTCATTTTAGTTTATCAAAAACATATGTCCTGCTGCCTTCTCGGCATAGCAACAATTCTCTTTATTGAATCTTTATTTAGAGAAAAAAAGGTCTTGTTTGAATTATATCCAAATCTGCCAGCCTTCCATTCTAAAAAGAAATCTAAAAAAAAATCACTTGGCTTGGAGAAAGGATATGAACAAAAACTGTTAATTGCTTTTCTGTTTAAAGTTTAAATAGAATATTTTAGATCAACGTGAAGCATATCATGCCAATTGCAGAAAAAGACTGGTTTTAGAAAGTTTTAACTTAAGAAGCATTTATATGCTTCATAATTCATAAAATGAAAATATTTGACATTCACATGGAAATTTGTTACCTATAAATAAGTTCATGTGCTATTCTTCCTCTGCCAGAGAATGATTGATAGTTTCTGTTTTTTTCTTTTATCTAATTACAGTTTCCAGTTTAAAAAGAGTGGAGAAAAGGGAGCCTCATGGCCTAAGACTCCTATTCTGGCTCCTCCTCATAACAACGAATACATTTTGCATTTCTTTTGAATGAGTTTAATGTCATTTTTATTCTACTCTGTAGAAAACTTTTAAAAATATTTCTGCAATTACTGATGTGATGTATTCTCTTCCTGCTTCAGGATCATATAGATGCTGCAGTAAAAGTGCTTCTTGCTCTAAAGGCAGAATATAAACAAAAGACAGGTCACGATTATAAGCCTGGACATCCACCTTCAGCTCCTCTTCCTCCTTCCTCCTTGTCTTATGCTTCTGATTCTACTTCTTTAACTATGAATGGTTTGACATCTTCTAGCCAAATAGATGAAAAAGCTCTGTATAATAAAGTAGCTGAACAAGGAGAGGTAGTGCGGAGACTCAAAGCAGAAAAGGTTTCCAAGGTAGAATAAAGATAAATATTCTCTCTCTCTCTCTCTCTCTCTCTCTCTCTCTCTCTCTCTCTCTCTCTCTCTCTCTCCCCTTCTCCTTCCCTCCCTCCCTCTCTCTCCTTCCCCCCCCTCTCTCTCTCATTTCAGGCCTCATGTAAATTATGTTCTATATTGTATAGGGCAGAATAATAGAACCAGGACTGTAAACTCTTCAACAAGTCCCACAAATGGTTTTCCTTCCTTCTTCCCACAACGGCTTGCTCAGATGTTCCCTAAGGTCTACATTCCTTTACACTATCCTACCCTTCATTAGTGTACTTTAATATCTGCAACCCCAAAACCAGAACCAGAGAACTGCAACAATACAATGCAGTATTATGAGAGAATACCGTATTGCCTTTCAAGGAAGGAAGGAAGGAAAGAAAGGAATCCCTGTGGATTCTCCTGATACTCGTTGCCAACTATAGGGGGTGATGTTCGTCTCTGATTCAAGGCCGTGAGCCAGCTCTGTCCAAAGACATTTTCACGGTCATGTGGCTAGCATGATGTCGCAGAGTGCTGTTTCCTCCCCACCAAAGAGTATTTATCTACTTGCATTTGCATGCTTTTGAACTGATAGGTGGGCAGGAGCTAGGTGAGAACGGGCGCTCAACCTGTCATATGACACTTGGGTCTCGAACCTGGGCTGTCAACTTTCCACCATCTTAACCCCTTGATCTATTGCACCACCCTATTGCCTTTCATCAAATATTCTATTTTTATCAGTAATATTTTCCCAAGCTCCCTTTCCCCCCAAATATTTCAAAGCATGAAATTATATTTCATAAGTGTTTAACCTAATGCTGTATATGTTTGACACTGTTTGCTTAAAAATTATTCTTTCAAAGTCATTGTGACAGGGCAAAGCTATTTTC
The DNA here is from genome assembly GCF_964194415.1 of Vipera berus. Classification (NCBI taxonomy): domain Eukaryota; kingdom Metazoa; phylum Chordata; class Lepidosauria; order Squamata; family Viperidae; genus Vipera; species Vipera berus. The sequence goes on from NC_138202.1 coordinate 308,583,417, forward strand.
TTTACCTCTTCCACTTTAAGAACTTATTGTAGGCATTAATCCTAAAGCATTAGCTTTCTGACTTACCTTTGTATTAGATATTTAAATGAATCTGAGAGCCAGTAATTTCTATTTTTTTTCTTATATATGGAGACCAATTTGTGTACATTAGACTGTCATGAGAAAAAATCTGTGTTTTGAAAAGTGACATGCAGAAACTGATAATAACAAGAACAATTAAAGAAAAATGGGTGGGTTACACTAAGCCAGACACAACCTGGGGATTCTCAACTCACAACTCGTGCTCAAAGAACAGGTGTCAGTCGTAGTTAGAGGGCCTAGTTTAATGCAACTTCATGTTGTGTGTCATTTGTGCCCTTATCTGGATCATGAAGTCCTGTGCAGTCATTCATGCCCATGTCATCTCTTGATTGGATTACTGGAACGCACTCTATATGAGGCTACCCTTGAACAGTATTAAGAAGCTATAGTTGGTGCAGAATGCAGCGACACGCCTAGTTCTGAGATGGCACATAATAACACAACTGTTCTTGAGCTGAATTGGTTACCATTTTGCTTCTGGGTCCAATTCAAGATATTGGTTATTACCTTTAAAGCCTTATATGGCATAGATCCAGGGTATCTGAGGAGCTGTCTCACCTCAATGGAACTAGCCCGCCCCACTCATGCCAGCAGAAGAGGCCTGCTACAGATCCTGTCTGCTAAGGAATTTGGGGTGGGGGTGGGAATCAAGGAGAAAAGTCTTTCCTGCTGTGGCCTTGACCCTGTGGAATATTCCAGCACCACAGCTGAGAACTGTTCCTATTCTTTTGACTTTCCAGAAGAGTGTCATACTTGGTTTTGCCATTTGGCTTGGGGCCCTGAGAGGGTGCTTATCACTAGAGATGGTTAATAGGGTAAGAAGACCTCATCTCTGCTCCATCTGTCTTTTGGTTCCTGGTTTTGTTTTTGTTTTTTTGCATAGTTTACTAATTTGCATAAAGCAGATGTATTTCAACAAATACATTTCATTTCCATGCAATAAATCTTTTGCATAAAATAGTACAGTATGTTACTAAGATGCCCACGAACATATTGTTTATTTGATAATAAAGAACAGAGAAGTAAAGAAAAGAAAGTATGCAGATAGTTTTTGAGGTGGTTGTACTTATTTGCTCTTTCTTGACATTACTCCCATAGGATAAAGTGGATGAAGCTGTCAAACTCCTCCTTTCCTTAAAGGCAGAATATAAAGAAAAGACTGGCCAGGACTATAAACCAGGACAGCCACCTTCATCTCAGACATCTGACTTAAACCACCCAAAAAGCACAGAAACCAGTAGTCCTGACTCTCCAGAAGCACAAGTTATTTTTAACCAGGTTGCTCTCCAAGGAGAAGAGGTTCGAAAATTAAAATTGGAGAAGGCAGAAAAGGTAATTATATTAATTAACAGTTTCATATAGTTGGAAGTGAGCCTGGAATACGTATTGCACTCATTTTTATTCTTTGCTGCCATCCTATTCTTTGAAAATAAGTTGATTTCTCATTAAGTGTTGCGTGTTCTAACCATTCTGAAATTACTTCAACAATATTTGCAAATAGCTTTAGTGAAATCAGTAATTTTGGTAACTTCTGGAAAAAAAAATTCCAATTTTCTCTGAAGGTTCACCTGGGACCCATCCCTTGTCAGCAAAACAACTTGTCCTTATATACAGAACAAAACAAAAATAATTGTTTTTCCACTCTTTTACTAGTTTATTTTTACTGTGTGATGAATTAGCTGTATCATTCAGAAACATGCCACATATTTTTAAACTATCTTAATCTTTTTTCAGGATGAATTTAGATCTTGTCCAATGTATTTCATCAGGATTTAGTTGTTCAGCAAATGTACATACATTTTTTGCCATCAAATATAAAGAAAAATCTAGATTATTTTTCCAAGGAATTTACAGTATCATTTTTTACTGTGTCAGGCAGTATAGGAAGAATAGAAAAATTTCTCTTACTTTTTTTTTTAAAAAAACATTTTTAAGACATTTCTGTGTATTTCCATGCTGTATAAGGTATTTGAATACATTGTATACAAAACATAAAATATGAAACTATAGTTTAATATATTAAAGCATATTACTTAAATTGAAATATAATTGCTCCATCTAGACTAGGGTTTCTCAAGCTTGACAACTTTAAGCTGCGTGGACTTCAATGCAATTCAAAAGTTTAAAATTGAAGCCCATACAGCTAAAAGTTACCACGGTTGAAATGTATTAATCTAGACTGATACAGGTACCATTCCTTTTAGTGACCATTTGAAGTTGCAATGGCACCGGAAAAGTGACATGACCATTTTTCTCAAGACCGTTGCATGGTCACATGATCAAAATTCAAATGCTTGGCATGCATTTATAGCATGACAGTTGCATTGTCCTGTGATCCCCATTTGTAATCTTCCCAGCCAGCTTCCGACCAGCAAAGTCAATGGGAAAAGTCATATTTGTTAATGACCAAATGATTGACTTAACAACAGCAGTGATTCACAAACTCACTTAATGACTGTCTTGCTTATCAACATAACTTTTAGGCTCAATTGTAGTCATACGTCAAGGACTACCTACATAGTCACTGATTGGCAACAGCTGTTTAAAATATCAAGGAAAAAAAAACATTTCTTCCAGTCTCCTACAGTAGATTCTTTTATCTTTCACTTTCTTGAATTAAGCCTGGAAACCTTTTTATTATTTTTTCATTTATTAAATAAATAATGTATATAGCTGCCTACTCACTCACAGCGACTCTAGGCAGCTTACAGATAATAAAAATAATGTAGAAAAAATAAAAATAATAACAAGTAAATAATAATAAAATAACCCACTCACCCCCCTCGGTGCCAATACACACTCAAATCAACCATTTAATTAACTACATCCCACTCTGGGTTCCCCAGGCCCGCTGGCAAAACCACATCTTCAGGACCTTACTAAAGAGTGTCGGGGGGTGGGCAGTCTAATTTCTGGAGGGATAATGTTCTAGAGGGAGGGAGCCACTACGGAGAAGATCCTTCTTCTGGGTCCTGCTAGATGTACCTCCTTAGGAGAAGTTACAATGGCACTGAAAAAATGACATGACCATTTTTCTGAAGACCGTTGCATGGTCATGTGATCAAAATTCAGATGCTTGGCATGCATTTATAATATGACAGTTGCACTGTCCTGGGGTCAGGTGATCAACATTTTCCTTGCCTCCCCGCTCTAGTGGGTCGGGTGGATGTCACCGGCAAGAGATGGTCACAAAATTTAAACAGAAATAGCAACATATAAGATGCATGAAATGCATAAAATACAAAATAAAGCAATGAAGAGACTCTTTGGATAACAACCGATATTCACAAAAAACACATCTAACAAGAGGGCTGCATCCATCTTACTCCATAGCTGTTTGGGTGCAAGTTCTAACAGTGAATAATGTTAACTGTCTGCCTACAGAGTACCAAAATTTTATGTGCAACTCTGTAAGCAAAAAAGATTTTTTAATAAAGATCTTTTATATTTTTGTTTAAGATAGGAATTTAAGAATGGGCAAAGATTTTTCATGCCTTCTGTTCACTCAGTGGTTCAACTTTCTGTAGTTAAAATGAAATAATAATGATGCTTTTCTAAGAACCCAGAAAAATCGGTGTCTCTTTAAGTTCACCGCATCTCCTTTATTCACGCTTTTGTTCTATACTTTATCAATTATAATAAGATACTACATATTTGATGCAACTAAGTTATCTTCTTGTTTTCTCTTTTATTGCCTATAATTCTGTGGGAATGCTCCCTTCCCAAAGGATAAAGTTGATACTGCAGTACAAAAACTACTTCAGTTAAAAGCTCAGTACAAGTTGTTCACAGGAGTAGACTACAAGCCAATTTCTACAACTGGTGCAGAAGATAAAGACAAGAAGAAGAAGAAGGAGAAGGAGAACAAATCTGAAAAGCAAAATAAGCAACAAAAACAGAATGAGGGACAGAAGAAAGGAATGCAGAAAGACCAAGGAAGTAATTACAGTCTGTCTTCTGATGGACCAGGAGATGGTCAGGGACCTAAGAAACAAACAAGGTGAAGGTGTTAATACGAACGTTGTGTTAAACAGAGAAGCTAATTTTCAAATAACTACACGGACTAGCTTGATTTTACAGCTGTTTCATAGTTTTAATCTGTTTGGATTTCAATTTTAAACTTTTGGATTGAATTGATTTTTTTTTTATTCAGCAGACTTTGGATATAAATGACACAATTTTAATACAGGCTTCACCAATAAATAAAACAACAACAAATGATAATAATAATAAAGCCTAATGTGTTGCTTCTAAAGCTGCCCAGGCAATTTATATCATTTTGCATAATTATATGTTGCTTACAAAATTTGATATAATTTAGTACCAACAGCTCTGTTAGCCTATGAAAATTAAGATTTTACTGTGCATACAGAGATGATATGCATGAAGTAATGTTTTTCATAGATAACATACTATAGCAAGGATTTTTTTTCTGTCCTTCAATTGCAATTGAACAATTTTAACTATATTTTCTCTGTTTAAAATTTATTCAGTACCAGCTATTTGCTTGGTCCTGTGTAAAATGTGATAATCTCAACTTTGATAACAAAGATGAAAGAAGGGAAAGTAATAAAGATATAATTATGATGCTTGAAGTTATAATGCTTCATGAAAGAACTTCACAACTGAAAGAGGGAAGCTGACTTTCCCCCCCAGAACAAATAGTAACAGAAATGAGGCATTTTCTTTTTTAATATGGATGTAATAAAAAGTAAACATTAAAATTTTATTTTCTGTTTCTGGATTATGGACTGTATATGCAATTTATTTTGAGGTAAAAGATTAAAACAAGTAAACTGTTGCTTTATTAATTCAACAATTATTGACCAAAATGTATTAATTTACTTTCCCTTTGCTGCAGATTGGGTCTAGAAGCTAAGAAGGAAGAAAATTTAGCTGAATGGTATTCTCAGGCAAGTATATCTCAAATGGATATATATTTCCCCCAAAATGGTTTGCTTATAACAACTTAGTAATTGGTATTATATAAATTATATTCTTAAAATACGAAAGGTAACTCAAAATCTCAATATATTTTAACAATTAAATCTATTAGGTCAGATCCAGAGTTCAACACTGAAGTAATAGAAAATCATTAATTTCTGTGAATTACTGCTCAAAATAAAAAGAATGTAAAAGAAAATCCAACATGAAAAAAGCTACAATGCTGAAATGGAAGTGAATGCAAAGTTATTTTGTTTATTTATAACAGCCCATTTCATAAAACAACCCTGGGTGTTGAATAATAAATTGAATAATGAATATAAAAAGAGGCAATATAAAAATAAAAAAATCCCTAATAAAAATGGAAAGTATAAAAACAAATATACCAACCCTAGGCAAAGGGGGGATAAGAATGACCACCTACCAATGGAGCCATCTGAACTAGTTCCCTGGGAGTTGTAGACCTGATTACATAATCAGGTCTTGAAGGACTTCTGAAATATTAAAAGGGATCTAGCTACTGTATTGTAATTTGGGGGAAGAAGAATGTTCCATAAGGAGGTGGCAGATTCCATGGCAGAGAAGGCATGTCTCTTGTGAATCACTGAATGAAGGTCTCTAGCTGGTACTTACAACACATCTGCCACACCTAATGGGGTGGGCTGATGCTACCAGGGATAGGGATTTTTTTAAAAAAATATAGTTAGTTTTTATAGGGAATTTGGCTAGTATATTTCTGATAAAAGTGATTTCAACCTAACACAATTTCCTTGGAATCAGTGGGCTATACAGTATTTAATTCTAATACTGATTCCATTGTATTCACAACCTAAATAAATATGTGTTATCGGTATATTATTTATACTCCACTACAATTCCATGTGACTTGGCATTTTACAGAAAACTTCTGCAGTCTGTATTAAAATTGTTTTACCCCTCTATCTGTGGGTACTTCTGTCTGTCTTTTTTCACTTTAATATTTCTTATTTATTTCATTGCACTATATTTTGAATATTTATTCTTTTGCGTATTCGGCAACATTATCCATGACCAAACCTTTTTTTTAAAAATAAAGGTTATTACAAAATCAGAGATGATTGAATACTATGACGTGAGTGGCTGCTACATTCTCCGTCCATGGGCTTTTTCAGTATGGGAAGCTATCAAGGACTTTTTTGATACTGAAATAAAGAAACTTGGAGTGGAAAACTGCTACTTTCCCATGTTTGTATCTCAAGCTGCATTGGAAAAAGAGAAGACACACATTGCTGATTTTGCCCCGGAGGTAAATTTAAATATTATATTAATTTCACCTTTGCTCTGAATATGCTGCAAAAATTTCAAAAGACTAGCCCCAAATAAAACTTTGTGACCAGCAAAAACGGAGCTGATTCTTGGACTGGGCATTGAATTGTGTGTCTTTGAATGCTTGTATATCTAGGTTCTCAGTTAATCAGTATAAAAACAATAGTATAGGAAGATAGATCTTTTTATAGCAGTATTAATTAAATTGTACTTCCCATATTCTTAACAAGACTTTGTGTGTATCTGTATATAAACAAAACATTTGTAAAAAACAAAACATTCTGTGGTTTTTTAGGTTGCCTGGGTTACAAAGTCTGGCAAAACAGAGCTGGCAGAACCAATTGCTGTACGTCCTACTAGTGAAACAGGTAACAGTGAATGGTGTAAAATGCAGTAGAAAAAAAACACTAAATCTTCCCTTAATATGGTGTTACTGCAAGCTAATGACAGTGGCTTTTGAAACAAGAATGGAATTGTCTTTGATTCAGACCAAGAGCTAGCATTAGAGTGTTGCTCAGAAGCATACTATTTCAAGGAAAAAGGAGATGGAAAATATGGATTGGTTTTTAACGAGATGTATTTGAGACTAAATCCAAATCAATAAATTTATTAAAATACAATATTTATCTTTGGATTATAACTTTATATTGCCCATTTGCCTACTTTTAAAAATTCTACAAAGTGGGTGACAATATACAAATAAGGTGTAAAAACCATAAATACTAAACCAGATCACGAGCACAGCAACATCAATTTAACCAAATGCCTGAGTATATATACATGTGTTAAACTAATCCCTAAATTTACAAGGCTTAACACCAACTGTATTTAAATGGGGAGTTGTATTAGCAAGGTCCTCTTGGAATGTCACATGGCAAATGCAGCAAGCTTAGGAGGACACCTCTACTAGATCTTATTTGATGGACAGGCACTGAGGGAGCGGACCCTTAGTCTAAACTGATATCTTGAAAATCAACTTAATTTCAAAATAAATAACAGATTACATTGCAATCTTTCAAAAAAATAATATCTTCCATGTTTTCGATTTGTAGTTATGTATCCTGCATATGCAAAATGGATTCAGTCCCACAGAGATCTTCCCATCAAGCTCAATCAGTGGTGCAATGTTGTAGTAAGTACAGGTTTTTACAGAGTGCACTTTATTATTTGCTAGTTAACTTGATTATTTGCTCTTGCCTCTCATTACTGTATGGTAATAATCTGCTCTGCCAAGTGCAGTGGAGCAGTGCAGTCAAGCTATCTAGCTTGACTTCTTCAAGAAACTGGAGAGTCCAGCTTTGCCAAGAAGACATGCACTTGCTACCATTACCAGTTCATCTACCCCTAGCCCATAAAGCCTGAATGAGTCCTCCAAGAGCTTTGTTGGAACCTAGCCAGCCTAGCCTTGCTGGACCTGGGCTGGTAGACATGGCTTACCTGAACAGTTCCACATAAAACTGGCCTAACTGATCCAGTCCATTTTACTTGCATATATGACAATGTTGGGCTATATATGGCACAAATGTCCAAAGCTGGCCTGTTTGGTCACACCCTTTTGACTTAAGCGACACAACATCTATAGATAGCTAATTTGGACCTAACTGGGCATTTTCTCTGACATGGCTGTCTTTATAGTTAGCCAGGTTGACCATCTTGTTCCCCAAGCCCTTACCTGCAACTTTACCTGGGGGAAAGTTGCAGGTAAACAGGAGAAGAGAATGGGAAAAGATAGGCAGGGAAAATAATGTTCTAATAATATAATGCATTATATTATTCATGAACAGTAGAAAAATTGTACTTCTGTCATTAAATATCTGGGCATCAGTGTTAATGTAATTTTAATGAAGAAAAACTATAGAAGTCAGTGTTTAAGGTCTTAAAACCAGCCATAGAGGAAACATCTTGTATTAAAGAGTTTCGTAAAGAGTTTCATTTCCAAACAGGCGTCCCTCCATGATGGCACCAACATTAAATCCTTAAAGGGCACTCAAAGCTTTTGGCTCGCAACAGAGGGCAGGAGCTGTTCCTCAAGCGGGCAACAACAGTGTAGAAATTTTGCCTATCACTTTGATCAGTTTGGATTTCACTCAAATATCTACAGAAACTCACAGCAGGTTTCATATACTGTATTCCTGGTGGGAATCCCCAAATGGAAACCTGGCCGCTCCATTCTGATCCACTATTGTTTTGAAATTTTCTTGAGAGACATCCCTATACAGGTAATCCTCAACTTTTGATCACAGTTGAGCCCCAACTTTCTGTTGCTAAGCAAGGCAGTTGTTAAGTGTCTTTTGCCCCATTTTGCATCTTTTTTGCCACAGCTGTTAAGCAAATCAATCAATCTGAATACAGCTGAAAGGGGCCTTGGAGGACTTCTAGTGATGAAGCACCTCCAACTTCTGAAGGCAAGCTGTTCCACTGGTTAATTGTCCTCACTGTTAGGAAGTTTCTCCTTGATTCCAAGTTGCTTCTCTCTTTGATTAGTTTCCACCCATTGTTTCTTGTCTTGCCTTCTGGTGCTTTGGAAAATAAGTTGACCACCTCTGCTTTGTGGGGACCCCTCAAATACTGGAATACTGATATCATGTCACCCCTAGTCCTTCTTTTCTCTAGACTGGCTGTGCCCAGTTCCTGCAACCGTTCTTCATATGGTTTTGCCTCCAGGCCCTTAATCATCTAAATCACTTCAGTTGTTAAGTGAATCATGCAGTCATTAAGTAAATCTGGCTTCCCCCATTGACTTTTCATGTCAGAAGCTGGCTGGGAAAATTGAAAATGGTGACTACATGAGCCCAGGACAGTGTATCTCATAAATATATGCCAGTTACCAAGCACACAAATTTTGATCACAGGAGTGCTGCAATGGTCGTAAATGTGAAAACTGGTCATAAACCACTTTTTTCAGCACTGTTGTAACTTTGAAGGGTCACTAAATGAATTATTATAAGTTGAGGACTACCTGTATAAACCACTAGCTGAAGGTAATCATAAATGAACATAATATATTGTTCCAGTGATTCAGATCATTCCCATTTAAATTGGTTTTTCACAGTATGTGAGTGAAACTGTAGATCCCTTAATTTCTGAAATCACTACTTCACATCAAAAATAATAGTTCTGAGTCACGCCCAAAAGGTGTCTTTAAAAGTAAATGTATTGATGAAGATTATGATTTGAAGAAAGACTTATTTTTATTTTTATTAAATTTATTGAAGCGCTGGGAGTTCAAGCATCCACAGCCATTTTTGCGTACTCGTGAATTCCTGTGGCAAGAAGGACACACAGCATTCTCTACTTACGAAGAAGCAGCTGAAGAGGTACTACATGCCAAATAATTTTAAAAAATCATTGCTTATTTTTCAAGGCTTTCAAAGGATAACTCTGAAATATTTGCCTAAATATTTCACAGCTATTTTACACATAGAACAAACATTTTTATATTTTGCACATACACTTGTTTATGTGGGTGAAGATATATGCCTACATAGTATAATTGGAATGGACTGCTGCAACAGACTTAACATCGTCATCATCATCCCCCCCCAAAACAGCTATCTCCTCGAGGAAGCTTCTCTGTGCATTTGCAGAAACAGCACAGATCACAAAAATGCCACCATTACATACTTAAAGTTTGATGCAGGTCTGCAAGTTGCACCATTTGTATTATGATACCACATATGTTATTTTTGCCCCATGTGCAAGGTACCCATGCTTCCTGGGGGAGAACAGAGATAAATTAATGAATTATTTTCCTGCTTTTGAGAATACATGGAGTGCAGTAGTGAATCTAGTTGTATTTTCCTTTTGTATGCTGTGAGGTTTACAGTAATATATTTGATTGCTATAATTTGCTACTTGCTCTTCTTGGTGCTTGCAAAAATCAATATATTTTAAAATGATTCTGTTGAAGATGTAAATCTTAGTAGGAGAAGACAAATGCAAAATTAAACAAAAATCACATTTAATTTAGGTATTGAGCTATGAAGTTCAAGAACAACTGAACATTTATTTTCAAGAATCTTTTGTAGTATTTATTGCGACTGTAGTTTTAATACAATTTAAACCTGCAGTTAATGGCAGAATCTTAATCAGGACAATTGGTTTGTATCCGATTGAGCATTCTTGGGCTTATAGGACACTATCAAATATTAAAACCTTTTTAGTATATATACTTATAAAACTAGTTTCTAACTTTTTTGCTTGCTAGGTATTGCAGATTCTCGATCTATATGCTCGTGTATATGAAGAACTTCTTGCAATTCCTGTTGTGAAAGGAAGAAAGACAGAAAAAGAAAAGTTTGCAGGTGGAGATTACACCACAACAGTTGAGGCATTTATATCTGCAAGTGGGCGAGCTATCCAGGTACAATACCAAATTTGTTGTTTACCATATATTCATGCATATATTCAGTTTGCTGAATGCTTTTTATTTTCTTGTATTGTATTTTAGGGAGCAACATCTCATCACTTGGGACAGAATTTTTCAAAGATGTTTGAGATTGTCTTTGAAGATCCCAGAATACCAGGAGAGAAACAATTTGCTTATCAAAATTCTTGGGGGATTACAACCCGTACCATTGGTGTTTTGACCATGATTCATGGAGATAACATGGGTTTGGTGCTGCCACCTAGAGTAGCATGTTTTCAGGTGAGTTTAAAAAAAAATCCTCAATTGATGCACATCTCTGATGGCTTTTTCCTTTTTTCCTTACCATTTTGTAGAAAAGGGGATGTAGACAAACTAGGGTTAAGCCATAGCTGAAAACTTGTTCTGAAGTCCTAATTACTTGAGTTGTAGTTATTTGTTCTGTAAATTTCAGGGAATCCTAAACATTCTTAATTAAGTCCCACTTACATTTGTGTTCAATCCTTCAACAATTGGCAATTAAATTTAGCTAGGGAAAGCTATTCAAAGAGGGTTACAATAGTAACCTTCTATCTGGTACCACAAGGGGGCAAAGAAGGCCATTACCAGGTGTGGTACCATCATCTCTGTGTTGCTGTGGCAGCAGGGAAAAGTGCAAGGAGATGCAACTATTTGTGTTGCTATTGCATTCTATAAATTGGCCTGAGGTTTTGAATAGACAAGTAGAGAAAAAAGGGCTAAAGTAGAGATTCTGGTTTTAGGTAAAAATATTCCTGATGTTCTATTGCCTTTCTCAGCAAATTGGTGTGATTGCGATACTTCATTGATGTTTGTTTAGTTGTTTTTATATGCTTTAATAAATATGCGCAAACAAAAAGTAAAATTGGAAACAATTATTGGCACTGGGAAAAATGTTTAAAAGGTTCTAATATTTGAAAGAGTTGTTCAGATATGTATTAGACTGCAAGTATGAAAGTTAAGAATGATAAGTTATCTATTTACAGTGCTTTCTCTTTGAGACAGAGGAATTATGAAAAGCTGTCATTAATGAAGGATAGGAGAAATAGCATGATATGGTGAAAATATTGATAATATATTTTATTTTTTATATCCCTTTCCTTTGAATCAGATAGTCGGAGTAATTTTCTACAGTTTTTGGATTGCCTTCCTTAAAGATTATAAAATAAAAATCCATCTTGCACATTTTATAGCTGTATAAAGTAGTACACTAATTAATAGAACTATGCAAATCTTTGTATATCTGGGACATCTTTCCTGAAGCAGATGCATATGTTTTCCAGGATCATGCAGCTCCTTTAGGAACTGCTCCTTATACATGCAGCTACAGAACAGCTTCATTCAGAGAGGCTTTCTTCTGTCTAGCTTTATAACTACTGGGTCCTTATTCAGGTGGTGATTATTCCCTGTGGTATCACTAATTCCCTTTTGGAAGAAGAGAAGGAGGCTTTACTGACAAAATGCAATGAATATTGTAAGAGATTGCGCCTTGCTAACATCCGTGTGCGAACTGACTTGAGAGAGAACTATTCACCTGGGTGGAAATTCAATCACTGGGAGCTTAAGGTAAATATTTTCATTCTGTTCTCTTTTGATTAATTCTTCATTACAGGCTTTTTTCATCTATATGATTTGGTATTAGAAGCATATATATAGAAAACAAATGTAAAAATGTAAAGTAAATGTAAAAATCAGTATATACTGATAAATTGTGTATCTATGAGTATGTCCTGCCACCTGCTATTTGGAGAGGAATCATCCATTCCTGAGTTTCTATGGGATGAATGTTTCCATCCGTCAGTAATTATTACCTCACTGCTAAGTCTTGGAAAAAGTTGGGGGGGGTTGTTTTTTTTTTTTTTGCTATAAACCAAGCTTCCTAATCTGTCCTTGGTGGCACAAGTTCCTTAATATTGGCTATTGGATTGAGGAATAATTTACATAAAATGTTACATTTCAGTAGATCTAAGCTTGGGAGTCTTCAGCATAACCCAAAGGAGTGTTTTAGTTTTAGGTTTTGGTTAATAATGTCCGGAAAATGTGAAGAGGAACAAAACACTCTGTGACTTTTTGTTTTATAGGGTGTTCCAGTCAGGCTTGAAGTGGGGCCACGCGATATGAAGAATCATCAGTTTGTAGCTGTTAGAAGGGACACAGGAGAAAAGCTGACCTTTTCTGAGAATGAAGCAGTGGACCAGCTGAGACGTGTTCTTGAAGAAATCCATCTTAACCTTTATAACAGGTTAAACGTGGGGATGGGGAAAAGGGGAGTGTGATAGAATGGAGAAGATAAACAGCATCTGCAGTCCTGTCACACGATTTCAGATATACATAAACTAAGCTTACCGTAATAAATGAAAGATAAGAACTAAACAAGGGCATCTGAATTCCAATCAGAAGATTAATTTGTGGAAAACAGCTAGGCCACCTCTGAAAGTTACACAGTCCAGAGAAAAAGAATGTTGTTTGGTTTTCCATACAGCTGGAGATCCTACTGTTGGATAAGTGCCATCTTGGTGAGGATACACTGAGTCACAAACAAACAGCCATCTGCAAGTCCAAGTCCAGAGAGCAAGACCTGCCTTGAAGGACATGCATGATTGGGAGGCTAGTTAATTTTAAAAAATAAGGAATTTTAGCCCTTAGTTGTTCAAGGCTTTGTATAACAGTACCTTAAATCTGACCCGACAGCAGACTGACTGCCAGTTTAATCCGTTTAGGACAGATATAATACAAATATAATAAAATACCCAATCAGCAGTCTAGCAGCTGTAATCTATGCTGGTTGCATTAAGTACTTCTGAGTGAGATTTGGTTACACTTTTGTATAGGACTATCCCGCGGTGGCTCAGTGGGTTAGGATGCTGAGCTTGTCGATCACAAGGTTGGCAGTTTGGTGGGTCGAATCCCGAGTGCCATGTAGCAGAGTGAGCGCCTGTTATTCATCCCAGCTTCTGCCAACCTAGCAGTTCGAAAGCACGTAAAAATGCAAGTAGAAAAATAGGGACCACTATGGTGGGGAGGTAACAGCGTTCCGTGCGCCTTTGTCGTCTAGTCATGCCGGCCACATGACCACGGAGATGTCCTCGGACAAGCGCTGGCTCTTCGGCTTTGAAACGGAGATGAGCACCGGCCCCTAAAGTTGGAAACGACTAGCACGCATGTGCGGGGGAAACTTTACCTTTACCTATCATGTAAACTTAATATGTGGAAAAAAATTAAATGTATGAACCTTAGGTGCATACTCAAGAAAATTTGAATATGGGAGAATTATAAAAGATTATTTACCTTTTTAATGTTTTAGACAACCTGATTCAGTACACTTACGCAACATATGCTCATTACAGATTGTCCTCGACTTATAACCACAATTGGGAGCAGAATTGTGGTCATAAGTTGTGGTCATAATTCAAAGCACCCATGTGACTCGGTCTTTGACCGTTTTTACGTCAGTCATTAAGCAAACCACACGGTAGTAAGTTCAAATCACATGGTTGTTTTGAATTCTGTGGTCATTAAATGAATCCATTTTGCCAAATGGGCGACTTTTGCTGGACACCGGCTAAAAACTTAACAAATTGCAGTCGCATGGGTGCAGGATGCTGCAACTGATCATAAAGGCTGTCATAACTTTGAACGGTCATTAAGTGGCCAGCCATAAATCCAAGACTATCTGTGACTGGACTGAACATTTTCTTTATCTTAGAGCTGCTGAAGATCTTAAGAGTCATATGGTGGTGGCTAATTCCATGGAAGAGTTTCAGAAAGAACTTGATTCTGGAAAGGTAAATAATTTGCCATTGCACTGGTGGCTACGAGTCCCTACCTATCCATTCTTAAAACCTAGTAAACCATAAATGCAGTACAACATGCATTCATGGGTTTGTTTGTGTTTTTTTAAAAATGTAACTGCTAGGATTCTGGAAGCTTTCTTGATCTTGGAACAGAGTATTCTGGAGAATTCTGAAATGCTCCATTTCCCTCAAACCACGAAGCTTTTCCCAGACTCTGCCGTTGTGGAATGCAGCTTGCTTATTTAAACAGTCAGAACCGGAGTGGTGCAAAAGTGTTTTAAGGATGGAAATAGAACTTGGAATGCCATGTCTAGTACATCTCCAATTACTTCAAGTTGGGAGGATTTACTTCTGGGAATCACAGAACATCCCCTGGAATATCACTATGTAGAAGGAAGTTTGGCAGGTCTGGAGAGAAACTAAGCATTCTAGTGTTTCCAGAATATTTCAATCCCAGGGCAACAAGCCTTATGTATCCCTAATAAGGAACATTTGACCCACATAAAAAAGTTCAAGAATTGCAAATAGTGCTTTTAATTGTAAATGTGGAAGAATGAGTAACGTATATGCCAGCAATGAAGCCAAAGATTGATTGTTTGGTTATTTGTTTTGAAACGTGTTTATCTATTAGCTTTAATTAATACAAAAGCTGCAGTTAGCCAAGCTGAATATTTTGTTTCAAGAGAATTCTTGTCAAGCTTTTTCCTTACCAGACCGCTAATACGGAACATAATACAGGACATCTAAATTATGTGGTGATGTTTCTCTTCTGTCAGAGTGGCAGTGGAGGTGAACTATGGCAAGTAGTTATCAGAAAGATAACATAGGAATAGCAACTACTTTCATCCTTTTCAAAACATTTGTAAAGGTGAATACTGTCACCCCACCATCGGAACACTTGCTGTCTTTGCTTTATCAGCAGAAAATAAAACAGCAAGTTGAATGTCTGTTCAGACCCTGTAATAAATTCAATGGGAATAATTGTAAAATAATTTAAAATGATATAATTAATGCATTCAGTTCATAGGACACATTACTTACGTCAAGAAACCATTTCTATCTGATTTAAATAAGGATCATCAAGTGCATGCAAAGATGTCAAATGATAAGAGGTTATTGGAACTTATATGATACAGCAATAAAACACTTTTCCATGCAATAAAATATTGCTGTTGGTTTATAGAAAGCAAAGTTTACAGTAGGTTTACTTTTATTCTAAGGTACCACTTACCTACTTGGCATAACATGTAAAATGTAACCTCCTTTAGAATAAAGGGGGATAGATAGATATGTAAGTATGCATTCTTTCAATTTATAAGGCAATCTCAGTTAGAATTCATCAGATATAATAGAGACTTGGGAGGAAATGCTGGAGAAGTAAAGGGAAGAATGGATAGTTTGATCCACTAGCTCTGTTCTCTTCCAGTGATGGATGTGGCTAGAAAAAAGTGCCATGATCGTTTTCCACACTTACAACTGTTGCACTATGGTCACGTGATCAAAACTCAGATTGTTGGCAACTGACTCATATTTATGACGGTTACAGTGTCCTGGGGTCATGTGATCATCTTTTGCGGCCTTCTGACAAGCAAAATCAGTGGGGAAGCCAGATTCACTTAACAACCACATTACTGTCTTAACAACTGCAGTGATTCACTTAATAACTATGGCAGGTCATAAAATGGGGCAAAATTCACTTAACAAGTGTCTCACTTAGCAACAGAAATTTTGGGTTCAGTTGTGGTCATAAGTCAAAGAGTAACTGAGTTAACTTTTCTACGTATAAAATATGTGTTAAATTTCAAATATGAGGACCCAGATTGTTGGGGGCAATTAAGCTGACTTTGTAATAATGCCGCTTGGGGTGTGTGTGAAAGCCCTAATAAGCAGGCATATACATAGAATGAAGGCTACTGCTAAGCTTGTAAGCCGCCCTGAGTCTTCAGAGAAGGGCGGGATATAAATGGAATTTAAAAATAATAATAATAAAATATAGCAAATGCCCGTAAATTTTTATGGCTAGAAAAACACGATGCAATACCCGTTTTTTGAGAAGTAAGCAGTCATAGAGTTTGAGAACTTTTAATGTCTTTCTCTGTTTTCTAAACTAAGGGCATGCATAAGTTGGTAACTTTGGTAAAATAGATGAGAGTTACAACATTCACTGAATATCTTTTTGAGAGAACTACTTATACCAAGAATCACTACTAAAGAGCAACTAAAATGACTGCAGGCCTGGAGACAAAAACATATGAAGAACAGTTGCAGGAACTGGGTATGGCTAGTCTAGAGAAAAGAAGGGTGGGGGGGGGAACATGATAGCAGTATTCCAGTACTTGAGGAGCTGCCACAAAGAAGAGGGCGTCATCTTATTTTCCAAAGCATCAGAAGACCGGACAAGAAATGATGGAAACTAATCAAGGAGAGAAGCAACCTGGAATTAAGGAGAAACTTCCTAACAGTGCAGACAATTAACCAGTAGAACAGCTTGCCTTCAGAAGTTGGAGGTGCTTCATCATTGGAATTTTTAAAGAAGAGCCACTTGGCTGAAATGGTATATAACAGGGATCTTCAAACTTGGCCCTTTTATGACTTGTGGACTTCAACTCCCAGAATTCCTCAGCCAGGCACACTGGCTGAGGAATTCTGGGAGTTGAAGTCCACAAGTCATAAAAGGGCCAAGTTTGAAGATCCCTGGTATATAACGTCTCCTGCTTGAGGAAGGGGTTGGACTAGAGGACCTCCAAGGTCCCAGCTCTACTCTGACTGAAGATAGTAATGAATATATAAATTGCTTCAGTACTTAACTATAATATAATGTATTGGAGAGACCACACTTTTTACAAGAATACTAGAAATTATTGAAAATGTTTGCAAAGAAGTTTTTTCTTTTCATTGTTAAATAGAAAAGATAAACTTTATGTTGCCTTATCACATCTGGAAAATGCACTGGAAATTTTGAAAGTTATTAGAATAGTATGGATATCAAAGTTTGGAAAATAGAATCAAAAATTAAAGCAGGATTTTTGCCTTTTATCTTCCATTGTTTTGTTAAAATAAGGATGATATCTATATTTGTCTCTTTGTAATGTTTAGGGTTTTTTTTATTATAAAGATTAGACTTTCTCCCCAAAATCCTGTGGTTTAATTTGTTTTATGTGATTTCAGTAATAAGAGGTCCCTTTATGCTTTCATTAATCGTGCATGTTAAAGTCTTACAAGACTTAAAACACTGAATAAATCTTAGTAGTTGTCTGCGTACTGAATATACAAAGACAATTTATAAGAAAGTAGAGTCAGTGTGATTTCTTTTAAGATAGCTGGAATTACTTTAGCTCTTTGGTATTGCAAAACTAAATAGAGAGCCACTAAAGCAATGGATATTGTTACAATTTAATAAAATTCTTATTTAAAAAGTAATTCTTTTTACATGAACTCTAAAATATATGCATGCTGTCTTATTTCAGATAGTGCAGATTCCTTTCTGTGGAGAAATAGAATGTGAGGACTGGATAAAAAAAACAACTGCCAGGTAAGAGGGGAGATGTGTGACATGTATGAATAAAAGAGAAAGGCATCTTAGAATGCATATTTTTCAGTTACAATATATTGTATGTGTTACTGTTTGAAAACCAGTAGGAAATTTTGTAAAAACTTGCATGTGTGACTAATAGAAAGAATTAACTTAGGAAAAATACCTCTGTATGAAACGATGGTGACATGCTGTGTGTGGTTGTGAACAATCCTACTGGATTAGACCCCTGATCCATCTAGCCCAGCACTCTGTTCTCATAGTGGCCAGCAAACTGGAGAAAGAAGCCCAGAAATCTCCCAGCAGATGACCTTCAGGGGCAGTCTGACACCCTTCAAGGCTAATAGAATGTAATTGATTTATTTGCTTAAAGATGTTTTAACTATTGTAAGGCAAGCACTAACTAGGTCAGACCTGACAACTTCTATCTGACAAATATAAACTGTTCCAAATTAAATAAAGAAGAGGGAGTCAAGCTATTCTCCAAAGCACCTGAATGCAGGACAAGAAGCAACGGATGGAAACTAATCAAGGAGAGAAGCAACCTAGAACTAAGGAGAAATTTCCTGACAATTAGAACAATTAACCAGTAGAACAGCCTGTCTCCAGAAGCTATGAATGCTCCAACACTGGAGGTTTTTAAGAATAGATTGGACAACCATTTGTCTGAAATGGTGTAGGGTTTCCTGCCTCAGCAGGGGTTGGACCAGAAGACCTCCAAGATCCCTTCCAACTCTTTGTTTTTTTTTTGTTATTCTGTTAAATAAGCTGGGAATTGTACAAAAAAACCTGCTTTCTCTTTCAGAGATCAAGATCTTGAACCTGGTGCTCCATCCATGGGAGCAAAAAGTCTCTGCATCCCCTTTAAACCACTTTCTGAGCTGCAGAATGGAGCAAGATGTGTCTGTGACAAGAACCCTGCAAAGTTTTACACTCTCTTTGGACGCAGTTATTAAATTACTGTTGGAAACGATAGTTTCCTTATATTTCAACTCAACTTTTTAAATTAAAGACTGAGATGTTCCCTGATACTGTCCAGGTTTTTGTTGTTACTTTTTAAAATGGTGACTAATAAAGCCATAGAGAGAGACATACCCTTTCAGTGAAACTTACAGTATTGCATAAACCTTTCTGTATACAGTATCTCTATAATAAATAAGTATTGTCATCTGTCACTTGCCCTCTTTTTTGTACCAGTGGTGAGAACTTACCTATCTAGTGGTAACCATAGAGTCGTACAGGTGGAGAAGTGTTTAGAAAAGATACAATGTGTTACCTCCTGCTCAGTGTAAGATCCACTAGAGAAACTGATGATCATTCAGTCTCCAATCAGAATTCACTATTACATATGGTAGCCCTTTCTATTGCCTTACTGTTCATATGGTCAGAAAGCTCCTTCAGTAAATGCTGAGTTTTGGAAAAAACATAAAACAGTCATGTGATTGCTGGCCAGTTGCCAATCACCCAAAGTACGGTCATGAAGCCATTCTTCGGTAAAAGATTGTAAGTACCTCCAGGGAAGTCCATTGTAAGCTTCAACCAGTTGTAAGTCAAGGACTACTATAAAATCGTAAAATACAATATCAAAGAAATAAAGTACAGTGAATAATATAATTTGAGATTTATTTCAAAGGCAATACTTGAAATTGGACTCTGCAAATTTGCAAAAGTAATTAGCAAGAGTCTCAAAATGACTATATGGATATTCCCTTAAGAGAGCCTAGTAATAATTCACTTCTTCCAATGTTTAACGTCACCAAGCTCTGATTCCAGTTTGAAAGAATCTATTTTACTGAATAGATTTACAGAAATATTTATATGCAAAAGCTTCCATATGATGAGCAAATAGCAGAAATTCTCCATGAGCATTCTAGCATATTTATTGGGGAGGTTTAGCTTAATGACATTATTTGTAAAACTTAAAAATTTCTATATATGGATATAAAAATTCATTCTAGCAAACATGTTTTTTGTTCAGACATATATTGTTTGTTCAAATGTGGTAGATCTTTACTGGAGATCATACAGTTAACAAATATACTTATCTCAGATAATGAAACGTGCATCCACCGTCACTTTTTTAAAAAAAATAAAAAAGTTACGTTTTGTGAGATCCCATTAATCTTAAAGGGAGAAATAGTTAACGTGATTAATTTTCACTGAAATCAATAAAGCTTAACAATACTTAGGGAAAAGATTTAACTTATTTTTTTTACCAGCTTCAAAGTTTGATAAAAGCATGGAATTGCTCAACAATTTCACCATTAGCCTCTCTTTTCAAATGCTTTCCATCTTTGAGACAATTATTGTAAGAAAAATGTAATTAAATACGTAGGCAATGGTTCACTCAGACTCCATTAACAGAATGAAAATACAGCAAGAATTAATCAGTGAAGGTTGGAATATACCATAGTTGATGACAGAAGAATAAAATCTGATCTTAAGAATGAGAGTGAATCTAAGAAAAATGGCAGAATCTGAAATGCTCAAACAAAACCAACACCATTGGCCAGGGTGTATATATATCTAGTCATCTGGCAGTGCCATTGCCCAACTGTTCTTCTCTTTCTCTTAAGTTTACTTGCATGTGTTTTTACTATTGTAATTAAAATTCTTGATAAAAATTTTATTTGAGCATATTGATAATACCTGACCTCAGGCTAACTGATTAAACACCCACCACCACTAGCAGTGGCTTCATGTAGATACTAAAAGGGAGGAGGGGAGAACAGAGGGAAGGGGAGGTTTGGATTCATCAACGAGATAGTGTGGGTTGGGCTTATGGATGAGATCTGGATGGGAGTGATGGAACCTTGGCCCTTCTCAGCAGCTTTCAATAACACAGATCATGGTGTCCTTTTGGATTGACAATAAGGATTGAGGGAAGGGCCCAGTATTCTGGTGGTTCTTCCTCTAGGCCCAATTCCAATCAGTGTTGGTAGGAGGAGAGATCTATCTCTATATTTCTATTTTGTGAGATCCCTCAAAATTCTATACTTCCTTATTTAACATGAATTTGTTGAGTAAAATAATTTGTTGACATGCATAACCAGTATCCTGTACATCAATAATTCTCCATCCTGGCTCACAAAGTCATGTTGTCACAATTCTTTTCTAATGCTTGTAGGCTTATTGGGGAACAATAAGCTTCAGCTTGTTCATTGTAAAAAAAATGGTTGTGGATTTTGAGCCCTCTTAAATCTCAGGATTTTCAATCTGAATGAGATAGCATTTCTCCAGACAGAATTGGTGCACAATTCATCTTAGACTCTTGACTCCTGCTGCAAAAGCAGGCGATAGCTCTGGCCAGGAGGGTCCTTACACAGATTCATTTTGTGTGCCAGTTGTCCTAGTCACAGTTCCAACTTGGTTTCCTACCATCTGGATAATTATAATGTGCTCTATTGTGGAACTCTTCTTGAAGATCATCCAAAAGCTGCAATATAGGTCCAGAATATAACATATAATACCTCCGTGAACTGCACTAGCTCCTATCGGGTTCTGGATGCAATTCCAGGTGCTAGTTACTGCCCTAAAGCCTTTGAATACTCAGGGCTAAGTACTTGCAAGTCTGTCTATGTTTAATTATCCCTGCCTGTCCCACAAGATTTGACATGCTTTTCTATAATCTATATTAGTGTCTTCTGGTATTAGAGTATTATGGCATCTGTCCATACTCCTAGATTCAGATGGTCTAAACCGATTACTCTCTTGCAAGAACTTGAGGGTCTAGCTTTTCTATTGGGCATGGGCAGGTAGTTGAATCAACTCATCTATGATAATTAAGAATTCATTGATTGTGAACTGCCATTGGCTATGTTCTTTCTAGTCAGTTTATGTTAATCTTACATTATATATCTAGAGTTACAATTATGAACTGGTGAAGGGGTATACAAGTTTTTTTTTAAATTAAAATATATATTTAAAATAATGCCTCTAGAATATTTGGGAGGATCCGAAATTTTCTTGGAAAAATAAAGAGGCACTACACTTTGCTAGCTTCCCAATTTCTTTTAATTACAAGACCCTAAAATAATAATAATAATAATAATAATAATAATAATAATAATAATAATAATAATAATAATAATAATAAAAACTAAATTAAATGGGACAAGGGAACTTGGAAGGCACCACTGTAATTATGTCCAGACTGATAGGCTCCAGGGAGACCCAAGCACAAAGTTTTCCAGAGATGCAAGAGAAAGCTGTTTGCTCTGTTTGTTGTCATTCCATCTATTGAATTCAGCAGCAGGTAAAGCAATGGCAATGGCATTCTATCCACCGCAGTCTTTCTGCTGAATTAAGAGCATTAGCAGAAAGGATACTGTAAGCTCTAATTCAGCATCCTATCTGGTAGGTTGGGGAAATAGATCATGCATTTTTGCTTTGAGATAGGTCCATATTATTGGTTGCATTTGTACAAAATCTGACTACTGGATTAAAATATTTTCTGGGTTTGCAGAGTCAACTGAATCATAAACTAATCAATCTGTATTTGCTAAACTTGCTAAACCCTAAAG
Organism: Vipera berus; assembly: GCF_964194415.1. Lineage (NCBI taxonomy): Eukaryota > Metazoa > Chordata > Lepidosauria > Squamata > Viperidae > Vipera > Vipera berus. The sequence continues at coordinate 308,605,980 of NC_138202.1, forward strand.
AAAACAAACTAGCCTATAGCCAAAGCAACAGTAAATAAAATTAGCAGTATATCAACTGTCCTTTTTTTTAAATTTGGTGGCGGCAGTGTGTAGTGTAGGGTAGGAGCCTTGGTGGTGCAATGGTTAGAATGCAGTATTACAAGCTAACTCTTTCCATTTCCAGAGTTCGATCCCGACTTGCTCAAAGTTGACTCAGCCTTTCATCCTCTCAAGGTCAGTAAAATGAGGAGCCATATTGTTGGCAGCAGTATCTGACTCTGTAAACTACTTAGAGAATGCTGTGAAGCATGATGAAGTGGTATATAAGTCTAAGTGATATTGCTATTGCTACTGAAGTACCCTGAATCAAAGTCGTGTATTTTGTGCAGTCAGCGGTCAGATTTGAAAGTTTGGTGAGCAGACAGAGGTTTGCGAGTGGAGCTGATAGGGGTAGTTTGAGAGCTAAAGAGACAATAGTAAGGTGGAATTCTACAGACCACATTACCAGTTAATCCAGTGGATAGAACTGTGAGAAATTTACTCCATTCCTAGCCAGCTCTCAGCAATATATATATATGAAGGCAGTGCTCTCATTCACAGTTCAGTCTTGTGGATACTTTGTTTGATGGGGTAATTAAAAACAAGACCCTTTTAATTCTCAAAAATCTTATTAATACTCAGTTTCAATGGCCATCCTAAGTATCAGGAAACAAGACACCACCTGGATCCCCAACAAGATGAAGGCAGGCTATTCCAGAAATTGGTGCTGTAACTAATACAGCACTGTTTTTCTGGGGGTTTTTTAGTTCTTCTCCTGCTGAGGAATGTCTCCCAATTTTCTGCACAAATAGCTCCAAAAAGAGTGATTGAGTTCTACAATGGAAATTATTCATTTAAATAGTTACTTGTGTCAAATTCTAAACATTTAGTAGGATTTTGTGCTATCATGAAGATCTGGGCCAAGAAATGTACATCCAGGAATAAAAGAATAGCCTAGTTAAAATATGTTGTATAGTGAAAATGCAGCTTAACGATTAATGTGCATTAAAAGAAAAAATTGCAATGTGTCTCTAATTTTCAGCCTACTCAGGCATTGGCTTCATCTTAAAAAGCATTAGGAAGACCTAATTTTTAATAATCATCGTAAAGAATCTGACCTTTACAACTTTAGACTTGTTTGCATAAAACTACTAAATAGCTGACTGTGTCCATTACCTTAAATGACCAATTTGTCTCAAGCCTATTGGCATTTTGATTGCCAAAATAAACATAAAACCTGCCAAACTCTACAGATAATGAAAACACAGACTCAGAATGGCATTCTGCCATCGAATATGTAGACTTGTTCTAATTTATAAGCTTCACTTAAAGAAAAGGCTCAACATTTAAACTGTTTAAAACTATATTTCTGTCTTTTGTGAGAACACTTATTATTATAATTTTAAATTTGACCTGTGAATGGATACATTCTAGAAAACCAGGAATGTAGGAGATCCAATGGTTATGAGATATAAATACATCAGAAGGGACCTTGGAGGTTATCCAGTCCAACCTCCTGCTTAGGAAGAAACCCTATACCATTTCAGACAAATGGCTGTCCAGTCTCTTAAAAACTTCCAGTGTTGGAGCATTCACAGCTTCTGGAGGCAGGTTGTTCCATTGATTAATTGTTCTAACTGTCAGAAAATTTATCCTTAGATCTAGGTTGCTTCTCTTTGGTTAGTTTCCATCCATTGCTTCTTGTCCTGCCTTCAGGTGCTTTGGAGAATAGCTTGACTCCCTCTTCTTTGTGGCAACCCCTGAGATATTGGAACACTGCTATCATGTCACTCCTTGTCCTTCGCTTATTAAACTAGACATATCCCATTCCAGCAACCGTTATATCTTTTAGCCTCCAGTCCCCTAATCATCTTTGTTGCTCTTCTCTGTATTCTTTCTAGAGTCTCAACATCTTTTTCACATTGTTGTGACCAAACTGGATGCAGTATTCCAAATGTGGCCTTAGCAAGGCATTGTAAAGTGGTGTTAACACTTCACGTGATCTTGATTCTATCCCTCTGTTAATGCAGCCTAGCACTGTGTTGGCTTTTTTGGCAGCTGCAGCACACTGCTGCCTCATATTGAAGTGATTGTCCACTAAGACACCAAAATCCCTGTCACAGTTGCTACTATTGAGCAAGGTATTGTGCATTTGGTTTTTCTTGCCTAAAGAAAATAGTGGCTTGTTATGCTTTTCCATTACTGTTTTCTATCCCTAACTTTATTAGTTGCCTCACTAGTAGTTCCTTACTCTTCAAATAAGGTTTATTTGATGCTAGGGTGCTCTGGTGAAAAACCTGTAGTACTATGTTAGTGCAACAAGGTTTTTTTTGAATCTGGATAAGGAGAGATCAAGTGAGACTATTCCATATGCAAAGCAGCAAAGTGTCCCACTTGTACAACCAGTGCTTTTTTTCTAAAAGAAAAAGGTGCCGAAACTCACACATGTCATACAACCCGCCTTGCCTACCCTACAATGTTCCATCCAAAAAAGGTGCCGGAACTCCGTTCTGAGCGTTCTATGAGAAAAAAAGCCCTGTGTACAACACATCTCTAAATATAACTCAGAGCATTTTCCTTAAAACAATGTAATCAGCCAAGTTTAATTGCTAATGCAGAAACAGTTGAAGTCTCATCTGGGGGAACTTCTAGAAGCTGACTAAGCACAAATGATGATATAATGTTGAAACTGGACTCATATTGTAAGCGCTATCTCCCTGGCTACTCTTTTATTCAGTGTGCATTAGTTATAGTATTAGATTATGGAATATTTGCTCTCAAATAATATTTCACCTAAAAGCAGATGGGTGTGTGTGTCAATGTCACCTGCTGAATTCACATAAGAGAGAGACAAAATCAGTTGGAAGGCCTCCTGCTTTATAATTCAATCTGTTAACTGCTACCTCAGAAGTTCCCATTCTAAGGACATTGGTTAATGCACCAAGGAATAGATCAAAGGCCTATTGAGAACAATGTTTGGTTGCACAATCAAGATGCCTTTGGGAACTGTACAACAAGACATGCAGGCACTAGGTCTTTTTGCTGAGGTTTTCCAACTTTACATCTTGGAGTTCATAAAGAGTCATAGCAGACAATAGGCTTTTCTTGAAAACATGTCTCTACTTCTATTAAAAAGTCATCTTTCTGAAATATTGCCAGATTTTGTGACAGTAAATATATACTGTAAGTTAACATGTTTGTGAAGAAGTATTTCCTTTTATCTATCATATTCATAAAATGAAGCATTAATGTTATTAAACAATAAACTGAGTTCAGAAAAAATTTCCATACAGTTTCACAATGGCTCTTCAGCATTATTGCTTGCATCTAAACAAGCAGCTTCTACTCAGCTCCAGCTCAGTTAATAGTGTTTAGCTCATTCAAGTAGTTTTATTCAGATGCCTGAATCATAGTGCTAGTTTTGTCATGGTCTAATCAAGAGATTCGTTCAGAATGAATTTTGCTTATAGAAACTCAGAATAGTCTCCATTAAAAACATTTTAAAATGCATTTACATCTTTGCTTCCTGTGAGGAGCTTCTGGTTATTTTAGGAATGCAGGTAGTCCTCACGTTATGACCACAATTGACCAGAATTTCCGTTATTAAGCAAGGCAGTGGTTAAGTGAGTCATGTCCACTTTTATGATCTTTTTGCCATGGTTGTTAAGCAAATTACTACAGTTAAGTGAATCATGTGGTTGTTGAGCAAATCTGGCTTCCACCATTGACCTGGCTTGTTGGAAGCCAGCTTGGAAAGTTGCACATGACATCATGTGGCTGCAAGATCCTGCAACCATCATAGTTCATGCTTGTTGCCAAATGCCCACATTTTGATCACATGATCACGGGGATGTTGTGACAGTCGTAAGTGTGAGGAACAGTTCTAAGTAACTTTTTTGAGTGTTATATCTTCAAACAGTCAGTAAATGAATGGTTGTAAGTCAAGGACTACTTGTGCTTTTTCCAAATATGACTGAGAGTATCTTCTAATGACACCTAGTGCCTCATAGATAAATTGGGCTTCATAATTTTCCAGCCTCAATGTCTTCATAAATGATTTAGATGAGGCAATAGAAGGAGAACACATCAAATTTGCAGACAATACCAAGCTGCCAGGAATAGCCAGCACTCCAAGAGACAGGCTCAAGATTCAGAAGGATCTCAACAGACATGAACCCTGGACCCTACCTAACAAAATGAAATTCAGTGGTGAGAAAAGTAAGATTTTAAACTTAGGCAAGAAAAACCAAATGCACTGTTATAGAATAGGCGGCACATAGCTCAATGGCAGTAATTGCAAAAGAGATCTAGGAGTCCTAGTGGGCAACAACCTAAATATGAGCCAGCAGTGTGCTGCAGCAGTGTGCTGCCAATGCAGTGCTAGGCTGCATTAAAAGAGGAATAGAATCAAAACCATGTGAAGTTTTTGTAACACTTTGTAATGCCTTGATAAGACCATGCTTGGAATATTGCATTCAGTTTTAGTCACCACGATATACAAAAGATGTTGAGGCTCTAGGAAGAGTGCAGAGAAGAGCAACAAAGATGAGTAGGGAACTGGAGGCTAAAACATATGAAGAATGGTTACAGGAACTGGGTATATCTAGTCTGAAATGATAAGAGTCTTCCAATATCTAAGGGGCTGCCATAAAGAAGAGAGGGTCAACCTATTCTCCAAAGCACCTGAAGGCAGGACAAGGAGCAATGGATGGAAACTAATCAAGGAGAGAAGCAACCTAGAACTAAAGAGAAATTTCCTGACAGTGACAACAATTAACCAGTGGAACAGCTTTCTTTTAGAGGTTGTGGGTGCTCCATCACTGGAGGCTTTTAAGAAGAGATTGGACAGCCATTTATCTGAAATGATATAAGATTTTCTGCTTGAGCAGGGGGTTGGACTAAAAGACCTCCAAGGTTCCTTTCAATGTTATTATTCTGTTATTCTATTATTCAGCCAGTGTGGATAGTTTGAAGAAATGAGAAGGATATTCCAAAGTAACTGGAGGGACCTGCATTAGAAGGTTTTTTTACTTGGCACCAAAACTTCAAAGAAGGAGGAATTTTCTATCTTTGTTTCAGGTTGATTGGGATATTTTACATACAAACCAGTGATTTGGCTCTGTTTATAACCTTTTCCCATGACCAATATGGTTTTCTTATTTTATTTCCACAATATTCCCATAAAGTAGACTAGGCTACAAAAAAAAAAGAACTTTCCCATATAAATGGCACCTTGTTGGCTTTTATGCAAGACTAACTTGTATTCTCAAACTTTTAAATGGTGTGTAGAAACAAAAATGCATGTTCAAATTTAATTCAGAAAAAATGGTGATATAGTTTTGAGAAGCTTGAGAAATATGGACTTTGGGTATGTTACCGATGTAAAGATCTTTGACCTTTTATATACACCAAGCAAATAATGCAGACTTTTAGTTGGGGAGAGAGAAAACACTTTCATTTATGCTTTGTAGTTGTTTGGCATAGAATCTCTTAATAAATGGAGGAGGAATCTGCAGTAAAACATCTCCCTTCCTTGTTATCTGACTATCCATCTATTTGAAGAAAAGAAGGCAGGAAAAACAACAATATAAGATTATATGTCTAATGAAACCAAAGACTTATTCTTGTTTATTCTAGTCTTAATTAAAAGACTAGATCGAGTGACATAAACAAAAATCTCCATAATGTTGTACCTTGGCTATCATGGGGAATAAACAACCAGCTAGAGGAGGCAGATAGCATTATGTTCTACTAACGGTCTTTGCAAGATAACCTCTTGCTAAATTGCCCTTGAAGCAGAATTTATTGTTTTATTGCATCTTATAAAAATTAACGTCTAAACACAGCCAGCAGAAGATGATAAAAAGGAGACAATTGCTGAAATCTTTGCTAGTGCTATTAAGGTGCTTGCCCTAGACGCAGAGAACCCCACTGGAGTGCTGAAGCCATGGGACGCTACACAGGAAGAAGCAGTCGACTTCTTTTTATGTCCTTTATCACCTTTATACTTTTTGTGGTAGAAATGGCAGTAGCCTATGTGGGCAATTCTCTTGCACTAGGCTCTGATGGCTTTGCAGTCCTGTCCCACCTGATATCCATGATTATTGGCTTGCTTGGTGTCCGTTTCAGTCACATACGATGGCATAAGAGCAACACGTATGGCTTTTTGCGGGCCGATGTTGTAGGAGCCTTTGGCAATTCTGTCTTTGCCACTGCCCTGATGTTCAGCATCCTGATTGAAGCCGTGAAGAGGTTTCTCAACCCAGTAAAGACGGAACAGGCTCTGTATGTTCTCATTGTCGGAATCATAGGTCTGCTCTTCAACGTGTTTAGTTATGTCGTCTTTCTGGACTGCTGTTACTGCCATGGTTCTGTAGACCAAGATGTGGAAACAGGTAAGTAACATTATAACAGCATGTCCCGTCCATAACAATACTTAAAAGCAAAGGTTGATATTTGTTTTCATTCGTCAAAGATTGAGAGTTGGTTTTTGAAACTCAAAATGAGTTTCTGTCGTGAAAATGCAGTAAATGCAGTAAATCTGCATTTAGTTTTATAGTAGAGTATAGATTTGTATAGTTTTAAATAGGATATGTTTTTTATAATTGTATCTACTTCCACTTAAAAATCTCAAACTACATACTAAGGATATGCAACTCTTCTGGAGCTGAAGGCTGCATTTTGAACATGCTATAGGGACACACACCTAAAATGAACATAAGCTGGACAAATTATGTTTGATTTATATATAATTTTTATAGGATTAGGAATAGGGTGGGGTCGGGGTTAGGATTGGGGTTAGGGTTAGGATTTTTTAAAATAACATTTTTTAAAATTATGTTTGATTTTGTGTAAGTTTAGTTATCTACTGAAGAAAATGTTTAGGTTTTTCATTCTTCCTCTTTTCTGCCATATTAAAAATTATAATTTAGAAGTCTTCCTTTGGGCAAGATTCAGGTCAGTCACATGCAAGGTTGGGGAGGGCTAGATGAACTCTTGAATCCATAGATTAAACGCATATTAAGTTTCATAGCTTTAAGCATCTTTTAAATTTTATGAGAACCAGTTTAGTGTTGTGGTTAAGGCATCAGGCTAGAAATGAGTTCTAGTCCCACCTTAAGCACAAAGTCAGAAGAATGACCTTGGGCCATTCACTTTCTCTCAGCCCTAGGAAAGAAGCAAGGGCAACCCACTTTGTTTGCTAAGAAATTTTGCAGGTACTTTTCCAGACAGTATCCAAGAATCATACACAATTGAAAGGAAGAAGAAAAATTCTGAACTGATTAATAGTTTATTCAATTATCTACCTTTCTAAGTGTAAGGTGTGGATGGCAACTAACAAATTATATACAGGAATAAACTCTTATATAAGACAATTTTATGAAGCATGAATTTCATTAGTGAGATAGTTCAAATTATAAGGAACTAGGATGGTCCTATCTAAGCTAGTTCAGATCCTACTGTGTAACACATACAGTGAGAAGATATATTCTCATTATCCTTATCGGGGGAAAATGTAAATTATGTTTGAATATCTCCTGTACTTTGTGTGAGACCCAATGCTAATATCTAAGTACCTGTACTAAACCGTTACAGCTTAATTATTAGGAAAGATTAAGTTCCATAGTTATTTTATGGATCCAGTACTCAAAAGAAAAAAACAACATGGCATCTATTCTACCAACACAAAAGTTACCAATTGCATTCTGAAACCATAACACTGCTGTGTCCAGTGCAATGAGGTCAAGAGCCATTCAAAGAATATTAAAACTTTCTTTGCTTCCTTCTTTTTTAGATTACTTTGCTAATGATAATCCAGTGATGATTCCTATTCCTGCCATATGTAAGTCTTAAAAATAATTTAATTCATATATAGAAAATATTAAAAATAATGTATTGCTCTAGGAATGTGTGTATGTGAGCATGACTGTGATTTGTTAAATGCCATCCTTTGTGTTTTTTTGGAGGATGGGAAAGGGAAACAAATATAATTGATCATAGAAACTAAATTACTTACCTTGTAACTTGCAGTAGGCTATGAAAGGTTTGGAAGAAATTTTCCTTCAGAAATATTGAAATCCAATTCCTTTTCTTAAAATCAGCATCTCCTGCAGTTAGCAGGAGCTGTTACATCAAATTTGCTCATATTTTTATATAATATGTAATTGGCATATAACAATATTTTTCTCCCAAGTCCTCAACACCTTTCAGATAAGGTGTTATGCTTGGAAAGGAGCCCTAAATACAAAGCTATACCAAAAAACAAGGTCATAGAAATAGGGTTCTACACCTGGAAAGAAGCCACACCATTGGATATGTCTACTTTCTAAGTAGAAAGTGGTGAATTCATCTCATAGAACTGTAAGATCTGTAAAACAGATGCTTATCAGAGGTTCCTCATTGAAAAATCTTATAGGAAGCAGTATCAGAAGCTTCCCTGAAAACAGAATGAGCTCTCCGTATAACTCACGCTTTGTTAGAAATATATCCTACATTTCCTCTTGAAGGTCAAGCCAATTCCTTCTAATTTCCCCCACTAGGTTGGGCAAAGAATGATTGGCTCAAAGCTCACCCAATAGGCTTCCAAGATTGAGGGTGAATCTGCAACTAGATTTCCAAAGTCCAGGTCTAACACTTTAACCAATGAGTCACAGTGCATGCCATTCCCAGACATATAATTGCACCAGCATTCTTACCCATTCTGGTCCTTGCCCATTAAAAAAATTAAATCAAAATTGGATGAGCTACCTGGTTCAGGGGTCTTTAAGCAAAGTATTAGCATTTCTTAGATAATACATGGGCCTCTATTCCTTGAGATCAGGAGCTGAGGAAGCTAATTTTAAGGGCAATATAGTAAACTCTGCACTCACTGACTTTTTGTACTCCCTGAACTGTCTGCACCCTGTGACTTTAGTGATGATTCTGCAATCTGGTGAGGACCAAGGGCATATGATATCCCTTTCTAGCAGTTAATGATTTGGTGTTTGTATAGATGTCAATTAGAAAGCCTGCAAGTTAACTATAATCATTTTTTTTTAAAAAAACCAATGAGTTATTGTGATTGAAAGAACAGGCCACTTTATATAGTTATTCTTTGGGACCAAGGTTCACATGCTTTGGATGTGCAGGAAAAAGATTTCAAATGTCAAAGATGTTTTCAACTAAAAGGCTCCCTTTCCTGGAAAGCAGGATTTGATGTACCATTCAAATACTGATAGTTACTTTTACAGTCCCTCATTAGGAAAGAACTTTTTTCCCCTGTAGAGGGTTTAATAAAAGACCACAGCCAATGATAAAGCTCTTTTTTCTGATTTGGGTCATGCATTGTATTAAATTATAATATGGTTCGCTTGGCCATGGCTTTTTATTGTCTGAATCCAATCCTCATGCATTCAATAATCTACAGTTTAGTGCGATGTGCGAATCCAGTCAATTAGGGAAAAAATTTCTCTGCCTTCTGGATGGCATTCTGGATGGCATTTTCTTTCCTCTTCCGGTCTTGCCAGATAGCTGCTAGGGAAGAGACAGATTACTCTGGAGTAGAGGTCCCCAACTTTTTGGGCACCAGAGACTGGTTCCGTGGAGAGAGGTTTTTCCATGGACCGGGGGGCGTGAGGTTTTGTGTGCTGCCTGCATCCCGCGGATGGGGCTTTGCTTCTTTGTATGGACCTGTTGCTGGCATGTCACGGCTCGGTAATGGTCCACGGACTGGGGTTGGGGACCCCTGCTCTAGAGACTTTTTCAGAAATCTTTTGAAATCAGACTAATCTGATATTAGACTACGGCTCTGCACTATTCTACATAGTGCAGCCTATTTGATTCCTGCAACAACTTATATATGTATATCATAGGTTTTCCTCTGAATGCTTCCACCATCTGTTGGAGCATGGATAAAACCAGAGGTAATGCTTCCACGTGAACCTATCTCTTTGAGGGAGATGGGCAATTCAGCAATGGAAATATAAATAAGATAAATAAAATATTCCATCTCCACTTGTGAAATTGCATCTTTTTCATGTGCAGACACACCCTGGTTTTAGTCTATTTGTAGGGTTGTAGGAACCCAAAGAACAGTAAAAATAGTAATAGTGAAGGAGTTGATTGAAGGATTCAGAAAAAAAAGAAATGTCCACTCCGTTTTTAAAAAAAATGAAATTTCTGCTTGACCTTTTCTATACACTATCTTTCTTCTATCTTTTCTATACACTAAATGGAAAGTGTAAGTGTGCCCTTCAGTCATCCATTTCAGAAAATCATAGAATTGAACAAGGTTGCTTAGGCTATCAGCTGGACCTCATCTACAGCAGAATATTCTAGAGAGCAGTGGCCACAGCAGAAAATGTCTTCTTTTAGACCCCGCCAGTTAAAATTCTTTGATAGAGCAAAGTAGGCTTCTTTTGCTAGATGGGCCAATCCCACTGGAGCAAGATGGCTCCTCAGATACCCTGGAACCTTTTATAAAAGGCTTTAAAGGAAATAACCAAGAGCATAGATAGTTAAAACTTCTGGATACTTTTCAAGGGCAGCCCCATGCAGAGTGCATTGCAATAGTCCAATTGGGAGATGATCAGGGCATGAGTGACTGAGCAGAGAGTCTCCCTGTCCAGGAAGGGGCATAACTGGTGCACAATATGAAATTAGGAAAAAGCCCTCCTGGCCACGGATGCTACCTGCTTTTTGAGCAGGAGCTGTTAGTCCAAAAGGACCCCCAAGTTAAACACCGAGTCTGTCTGGGGTAATGCAACTCCACTGAGGACCAAAGATGATGAACTCCTGGACACAAGAGGGCTCCATCCATAGCCACTCCGTCTTACTAGGGTTCAGTTGAAGTCTGTTGTTCCCCATTCAGACCCCTACAACCTCCAGGCAATGCGAAATGTCCACTGCATCACACAATTCACCTGGGGTGGAGGTATATAGCTGGGTATCATCAGCATATTGGTGATACCTCATTTTGTGATGATGGATGATCTCACCTAGAGGTTTCATATAGATGTTAAAGAGGACTGGAGCAAGTACTGAACCCTGTGGCACCCCATAAGGAGGGGGCGTGGGCTGGGATGGACCTCTCGCTCCCTATTGGCCTTGGAGGAAGGAGGTGACCCAGCACAAGACTGTGCTGCTCACCCCTAACTCCCCAAGTCTGCCCAAAGGGATACCATGCTTGATGATATCGAAAGCCACTAGGAGGTCAAGGAGAGCAAGGATGGATGCATCACCTCCATCCCAGTCCCACCAGAGATTATCCATGAACACGACCAATGCATTTGGGCCCATATCAGAGCCTGAAACTTGATTGAAAAGGCTCCAGATAATCCATTTCCTCCAGGGTTCTCTGGAGCTGCAATGCCACCGCTTTCCTTTCCTTTTTACCTATCACTAGGAAAGATTCAGTTTCAATTCTTTGGAAAAAGCCAAATATTTTTTGGCAACAGATAAATTAATGCTTAAGCAATGGAAAATCATGGGGACAAATCGTTTCAAATTTACACTAAACTATAATCTGAAAGAAAATGTTTACAAGATGATTTATTGTTAGTACCTAACACCTGATAATAAGGGACGCGGTGGCTCAGTGGGTTAGGACACTGAGCTTGTCGATCAGAAGATTGGCAGTTTGGCAGGTCGAATCCCGAGTGCTGCGTAGCAGAGTGAGCGCCTGTTACTCGTCCCAGCTTCTGCCAACCTAGCAGTTCGAAAGCACGTAAAAATGCAAGTAGAAAAATAGGGACCACTACGGTGGGAAGGTAACAGCGTTCTGTGTGCCTTTGGTGTCTAGTCATGCTGGCCACATGACCACGGAGACGTCCTTGGACAAGTGCTGGCTCTTCAGCTTTGAAACGGAGATGAGCACCGGCCCCTAGAGTTGGAAACGACTAGCATGCATGTGCGGGGGAACCTTTACCTTAACACCTGATAAACAGTCAAAGATCTATAAAGCTGTCTCAAATGAATGTTGGAAATGTTATTGTAAAGAAGGAACCACTTATTATCTTTAATGCAGGTGTCCCCAACCCCTGGTCTGTGGACCAGTACCGGTCCGCAGCATGCCAGCAACTGGTTCACACAAACAAAGCCCCACTGTGAGACACAGGCAACACACCAAACCATGCTCCCTGTAGTCCGCGGAAAAACCCCTCTCCACGGAACTGGTCCCTGGTGCCCAAAAGGTTGGGGACCTCTGCTTTAGTGGACTTGTGACAAAACAATGAAATTTTGGGGCCAAGTTCATGTTTTAATGCAGAAGATTCTTAAAATGAATATAAAATTTAAACTAGGAGTTTTCCTTTTAGGATTATTAGATAAGGAGCGTGAAAAAAGGGGAACTTTGTTATTCTATACGTTGACTACATGTGAGAATTCCATATGCACAAAAATGGGGGAAAAAAAGTCAATCCCCACAATGTGATGGGAAAAAATGACGGACCTAGCAGAGATGGCAAAATCAACTGTTCTAGTCAGAGAAAAGAATATATATATGTAATTTTGTTTCCATCCGGAAACTGTTTCTGGATTTTCCGCATAACATAAAACTTAAAATTATGTTCTGCTTGAGATTAATTTGTTGTTATATGGCTGTAATTTACTAAATATGTCCAGACCACACCTGCAGATTACTCAGGGAACTGGCAATGAGGGCGTTCCCAGCGCCGTTATAAAAGCTAAACGCAGAGTCGCCAGCGCCCTCCGCTCGCAGGAGAGGAAGGAGGGAGGCAGCCCCATAACAGCCTGGTCCGGGGCGGGTCCTGAAAAAAAAAACTAGACCTGCAGTGAAGAGCGGGCGGTTCCAGCTCTCCTCATGGGGCGCTACACCGGCAAGACGTGCCGGCTGATCTTCATGCTCGTACTGACAGCGAGCATCTTCGTGGCCGAGCTGGTGTCGGGCTACGCGGGCAACTCGATCGCGCTGGTCTCCGACTCCTTCACCATGCTGTCCGACGTGCTCGCTCTGTGCGTGGGCCTCGTCACAGGACGGTTGTCTCACCAACGCCGACGCCGCCCCGGCGCCTCTTACGGCTCCGGGCGGGCCGAGGTGGTGGGCGCCCTCTGCAACGCCGTCTTCCTAGCCGCCCTCTATTTCACCATGCTGGTGGAAGCGGTGCAGCGCCTGGTGAGCCCGGAGTCCATCAGCAACGCCACGCTCATCCTCGTAGTGGGCGCCATCGGCCTGGCCGTCAATCTCGTGGGGCTCCTCGTCTTCCAGGACTGGGGCTCCTGTTGTGGCAGCGGCGGGTCGCCGCCACCTCCCTCTCTTAGCCCCGAGGACGAGAGCCCAACCCGAACCGTCTGTAGCAGCTCATTTGCCTCGGAGGGGATGGTGGAAATGAGCGGCAACGCCGCTGAGCCCCGTCCGAAATCAGGTGCCTTTCGGTTGCCTCCCAGCTCGCCATTCGCAGCATCTCTCCCCCCACCCCACCCCGCATTCCTTCCTTCCTTCCTTCCTTCCTTCCTTCCTTCCTTCCTTCCTTCCTTCCTTCCTTCCTTCCTTCCTTCCTTCCTTCCCTCCCTCCCTCCCTCCCTCCCTCCTTCCTTCCTTCCTTCCTTCCTTCCTTCCTTCCTTCCTTCCTTCCTTCCTTCCTTCCTTTTCTTTCAGCTGCCTTAAAAAAAATGTCTCTCTTGTCTCCCTCCGCTCCATCCTTCTGCAGTTTCACCCAATGTCTCTTTGCCTTTTGGGTATTTCTTCGGTTATTTTTCACCCTTCCTTTCTTATTTCCCATCTTCTTTTGGGAAGTGTTGTATTTGCATGTGCTTCTTTGAAAGTGCTAATTCTTATTCATTCTTTTCTGATTATTCTACTTGCCCTTTCTTATCTATACTCCTCATCCTTACTCTTTTGGACCTTTCCTCCTTATTTGAGCTACTACTTATCTTTGCAACTTTGTAGCTATGCCGTTTTCCCCTTTTGTTATTCTTGCTTTTTCCCCACAGCATTTCTTCTCTCTCTCCCTTTATTTTTATTGTACAATATACATTATTGGAAAAGAATGATATATAATATATATCACATTAATACGCACACACACACACACACTAGGTTACATCACAAGGATAATAATGTACTGGCAGTGTACTTGTATAATGATTTATTACTAAATAAAGCCAGAGAAATAATTGTATTTGTAACATTAAAGTAACATTGAAACATTTTTTGTGTCAATTAGTGTTTGTTTCTGCAGTCTTTTGATATTATAAGTCATCTTTTCTATACTTCAATAGTAGGCAAGAGATTTCAGAATTAATTAGATATCAGGCTGTATAAGGTGGTCTTTATGAATATTAAACAATTCCATTCAATTGTTGCTTTATTGGCTTGTAATTATACTACAGTTTGCATGTAGAGTGTGTGCAAGCATGAGTCACAAGTAACTTGCTGGTTCTGAGTGTTTAAGATAAGTTGGTTTTGAATAGATTTGTATCTTTCTGTTTGTAGAATTTATGCACAACACAGCGTTTCTTCTTTGAATGCAGGTGATTCTGCAGATCCCCAGAAACAGCCTGAAGAGGATCAGAAACAGAAAAAAGAAAAGAAGTCTGAAGCCTTGAACATCAGAGGTACTACAATAGAGATGAAAGATTTTTCTAGAATAAGACAGCCATAATTAGAGATAAAGTCTTATTTATAGTTGCTTTCTATACAAGTTTATACCAAATTTTGGAATCTAATGTATTCCAATACAGTTATCCAATTTTTCCCCTGGGATGCAACGGTTTCCTTATGCTTTGTTTCAGGTGTTCTTTTGCATGTGATGGGAGATGCTCTTGGCTCAGTTATTGTTGTGGTTGCTGCGTCCATATTCTATATACTTCCTCTGGATGAGAACACACCTTGTAACTGGCAGTGTTACATTGATCCTAGTCTGACCGTTGTTATGGTCTTTATTATACTGTCTTCAGCCTTTCCACTTATTAAGGAGACAGCAACCATTTTGTTGCAAATGGTCCCCCAAAACGTGAATATGCAAATACTGGGTAAGTTGTTTTTGGACTGTTATGAGCTTTAAAAGCTGGTGCTGTTTCTGGATTATACATTTGCTGCAGCATTACATGCTCAAGGGTCACACAGTGGTACTTCCTAGCAACATGGCTCAAGTCTTAGAGGATTAATAAAGGCATGTACAGTTATTTTGAGAACTGGCCACATAGGAAGAATCAAGCTGTTGTTTGCAGAAATTCCTGTGCACACTTGTAGACATTTGTAGTCCATAACTACTAATATAAATAGATTGGTTTATTTATTGTTATGCATTGTGGATCACAATCTCATATTTATGACATATGTAAGTTGTGATGGTTGATTTTGTTTTTGAATTCACTCCTCTGAACTTGGAATTTTGGAATGGGGTTTGCTTGCTGAATCAATCCTTATTTTGAATGAAATATATCATAAGGTGAAACAAAGAAATTCTTCAGTTTTTTTAAAGGATATACTTCAAAGCAGCAGTGAAAAAAACAGAATAAAAAACTGAAATATGCTACAAATTGATAGTTTTCCCCCCAGCTTCATGTGGGTCATGCACATAATACTTATTGCTGTATACTAATAAATGTGCTGATACCCAATATATATTCAGAATACAGTGTTATTTAAGAGGTATCTAATTTTGAAATTTCACATTTAATTCATTCATTTGTTTTCAGAGCTAACTTCATATCACTGTTTACCAGGCTGTAGTTTACTGGGTCATATGATCTTGTGACTTAGTTTATCCTGGTGCCCTCCAGTTCCCATTCAGCTCCCATAGTTCTCAAACAATTTGCAGGATATTAGGCAGCAGAAGTTGACTTACTTCTGTTTCTTCCAATGTAATTATTAATGTTGGCAGGAGGAATTTCAACAGGTTCCACCCAATATCCTCTGTCTCCATATTTCTTACTTGGAAGTTGCTAACAATATTAGGCACTGTGCAACATGGACCCATTGTTTCAGCAGGGGCTGGTTTTTGTTTTATCAGCCCTACATTATTGTGCAGCCTGGAGAAGTTATGATCAAGTTCTTATTCTGTCCATTCTAAGAGGCATGCTTTGTGTTTGTAGATGCAGCTAAATATTAAATGGAATACTATGGAGTGTGGATAAAATCTGATTATCACCTTGTTTGTATTTTTCTTCTTCCTAGCAAACAAATTATTGGAGGTGCCAGGTGTTAGCAGCATTCATGAGCTGCATATCTGGGAATTTGTCAAGGGGAAGAATATTGCCACACTCCACGTCAAGTGTCACTCTACTTCTGACTACCTGATTGCTTCCTACAAAATCAGGGAGGTGTTCCATGAAGAAGGGATCCATTCGGTGACCATCCAGCCAGAGTACCTAGACCATAATTGTCCTAAGGTCCTGTGCAGTACGCCGTGTATCTCCAGATCGTGTGATCCTCAGTTGTGCTGCAACCAGCAGGACGCTCTTCTGTCTCAGATGAATGGTTACAGTGAAACAATAGGCAGCTTTTCTCCATCACTGAAGAAGGTCTTCCAAAAAAAAGATGCCGTCGAAATTCCTGTGGAACCCACGTGGGCTGAAGATAAGGTCAAAAAGAACAGTTGCTCCAAGGACAGTTATAAAGAAAAAAGTGAAAACACACCACATATAAATAACACTCAATTTTAGACTTTGGGGTAAATGTATTCTAAATTCTTTTGTCTCAAAAAAAGTTGGGGAGCTTTCTTGTACAAAGCTTCCTTTGGTTGAAAAAGAAGTAGCTGTTGGCGAGTGTTTGCCATGTTTCTGGGAGGCAGCAGTTGAAAGTTGAATACCATGTGTATACGTACTACTACGACTAAAACAGATACCATTGGTTTCTTCTAAGATCTAGTTGAAATGGACAGCCATTTACCTAATGTTGGGCAAATAAGCAGCGCGAACTCTATTTGCTACCCTGTCCTGCAAAGAAAAAAGGGTAAAGCATTTAGTCAATGAGTAGAAGTGTCTTCTGCTCAGATAACTCTTCAAACCTTGTCTTGATTGTTAATCTGCACATCTCTCGGATGCAGGTAGAAATCTCAAGAACGTTGAGATTTTCTTCTGGTTTAATATATTAATTAGGATGCAGATTGCAAGCCTACTACTTTATGATTGTCCTGGCTTATGACATATCTTTATTTTCCATTGAACTTTGTTTTTCTGTTTACTTGAGATCAATGAAAAGGAGAAAAGTCAGGAAATAGGCTCCATGGTGTAGGGAATAAATGAGTTAAATCAGCAAAAGGACCAATTAACGCATCCTTTTGTGGTTCACAAATGAAGAACTATATTCTTACTAAAATATGAATGGAGATATTCAAAATATTTTATTTTCTCCAGTTACTGCCTTTACATTTTCCTCATATCCAAGTAATTACAAAATGCTGGAATATTTTTTTAGAAAACGTTTTAAATAATTTATTGCATTATTTGCCATGAGAGATAAAGTGTGTGTTTTTCAATGTGCACTTACATCATTTATATTGAATTAACAAAGAAGTAAAACTGTGAGAAGTAAGGATTTACATTTGCCTTATGGAGGGTAGAACATACCTCTGAGTTTATTTTAATAAAGTAATCCTATGGGTACACTGAGCAGTTCAGATACTGTTTTTTTCTCTCTCTTCTTTTGTAATATGGTGCTATTGAATGGATTTTTTTTTGAAATTATGAAACTTCCTTCAAGACATTTTTTTAGAATTTTAGATCTTTGACTTGCTGGCCTGATTTAAACCTCAATCCAAATAAAGGTAAAGGTAAAGGTTCCCCCACACATGCGTGCTAGTTGTTTTCGACTCTAGGGGCCGGTGCTCATCTCCGTTTCAAAGCCGAAGAGCCAGCGCTTGTCCGAGGACGTCTCCGTGGTCATGTGGCTGGCATGACTAGACGCCAAAGGCGCACGGAACACTGTTAAATATACGTAATTGTGAACCCTTTGAATGCCTCCTTTAAATACTGCTCTTGTAGCCATGTAAGTGGTTGAGTGAGGCTGAATGATGATGGTCCTTCTGCTATCTTGAGGTTTTTTTTCATGTATTCCTTTCTCTAGGTTTTTGTTGTTATTTATGTCTGATGTTTTTCATATTGTGATATGAATTATTGTGCTTTTTGTGAGATGGGTGGCTATATAAATTTGCTAAATAAATATAATATAAATATAAAACTGCTAAAAATAAAATTGCCTGGAAAATTTTACATAATTATTTTAGAAATTTTGGTAAGCAGCTAAAATTCAGTTCATAGAGTCTGGCTATCAGAGGGTTTAGTCCTGATGAAAAAGGTGGGGATGGAAGAAAAGGTGTCTCCACTGAATGTAATTCACCCCTATCCAGTCAGTACACTGGTCTTTGGTCTTATTATTATGGGCAGCAAAATGTAACCCTACTAAACAGATTCTGTGTGCGATATCACAGCTGTATTTTTATTTTACGTATGTTTCACTAAATGTTATTAATTTTACCCTCGGCTTTTGCAGGTTGAGGATTAGAAATTTAGACTTCAAAAAAGTTCTGGGCAAGTTTTAATAAAACTACTGGCAATGAACCTTGGGTATAACCCGTGAAATTAATGCTGCTGTTTGAAATTAATACTGTTCCAGGCAAAATTTAATGGAAAATAAATGATTGTACTTGCTGCCTGTGTATTTTTCTCTCATTTTAACTTAATGTTTGTTGTATTTGCATTTTTGTAGCATAAACTGGGATTACTATGTGTTCAATAGTAACATTGTACGTGTGTATGTATGTATGCCTATTTATATTGCTTTAATATAAATAGAAATTTTCTTCCTCTAAATTTTTCCCCCTCTAAAACGACAATTACCATTTAAAGAAATACTTTTTAAAACTATTGCATAAAATATTTCCAAATGGGCAACAGTGCTTTGCTGGGATGGTAGTTGTTTTTAATTCCCAAAATGTATATAATAAAGAAGTATTAAATTGTTTTCATAAATACAGATAATGCTCTTTCTGTATTTTAAAGAAATACCGAATACATTAGTTGTTTGGACTTTTTGAACTGTAATTCTTAATTAGAACATTGAAGATGAGGATAAACAGCAGGGCTTGTAGAAATATACAAATAAAGGGGCACAATGATAACCAATTTCAAATTCTGTATCAATGAAAAGCAAATGCCTCATAATAAAACACAAAATTTTACTACTATTTCCTATGTTTGAGTTTGATCTGTGTCAGATGAGAGCAAACTGAAACTTAAATGGTGTTTTGTAGTACTCTACTGTATTATTGAATCTTTACAAGTTGGGAAGACCCACTAAAACTTGCTCTTTCCACAGAAACATCTTTTAATTCTTACTATCGTTTTGATCTGACTTTGGTCAACCATGTATGCTGCTTTCTCAGTATAAGTAGCTCTTTAGAACTTAGCAATTGTTTTCCTGTAAAATTATTACTCTACACACCTGGCATTTCTATGATTTTGTTGTGCTGATTAGATTTATAATTTTATAAATTATAAATTTTATTTAGGCGAGACTTGTCACAAGGTTTATTGATTTATTTATTGGCAGTACCCTGATATCATTCAGCAGTTAGGTCTACTGACATTTGGATGAATGTATGGCTACATTCTTCCACTAACTAAATCATGCATACTGTATACCAAGTTTTTTCTCTTTGCTTTTTGGTGGAGTTCCTGTTGGCCTTGATACAGCTATGATATCAGGAGAGGCACAGGATTTGATTCTTGTCTGAAATAAGATCAAAAACCTACAAAAATCTTAATTAGAATATTACAAAGAATCCTGTAAATGTAATCACTTTTATGAAGTTTAGTACATTTCATTATCAGATTATGGCTTTTGACTATAATATTTATGAACTGTATATTTATGATGAAGTATCACCTTTGGAATGCATCATCTTCACTAAATGAAAGTTTATGTTATGACTTCCTCTGAAGTCACTTTTGTCTTCCATCAGAACAGCATAGACACCCTGTGAAACTGAAATTTGTTTGGAAGTTTGAAACTTTAATTCTGACAATAATTTCTATGGGTTTTTAAGTACCAACCATAATATGTACAATTGTTCTTGTGTTTATGCACTTTATTTGTTGAAAATGACATAAAAGTGCAATATATGACACTAATGTTTTACAAGTTTTATATGTTTTCATGTGCACAACTAGTTTTGCTATCTATTAAATAATTTTTAGAAATATCAAGGTCTATTTCTTTCTTTATATTTTGTCCACTCATTTCAAACTGGAAACACATTTTTTGAAGAGTATTTTGGGAGAATATACATGCCATTTTACATGTGACAGATTAAAAAAGTTTTGTGTCGAGCCCTGTGGGCCCGACACTCGGGGGGAAGGTGGTCTCTCGCATTGGTGCCTCTCCCCCGGTTCCAGCCTGCACCCCCTGCCACCTCCGAGCTCCCCGTGGGGCCTACCGCCGAGCAGCTGTGTCCCTCTCCTCCTCCCACGGACGCCACTGGCCTTCCCTGCCAGGTCTGCCACTGACCAGCTGATCCAGGAGGTGTTGGAGAGGGCTACGCAGCAACTGGAGTGTCCTGGTGGTTCCGTCACCAACCGGCTGTGTGTGTGGGGGCTCAGTGGGGGGGCAGCGAAGCATTTGGAGCTCCCTGCCGGGTTGGCTGCCAGCCAGAAGAGCCCAGGAACAGACTTTTCCGGGTTTGCGGAGGGTGGTTTAGGCTGCGCCGTCCTTTGTGCAGCTGGGCACGGTGGGGCTGGACATTTATTATTATTATTATTATTATTATTATTAATAATAATAATAATAATAATAATAATAATAATAATAATAATAATAATTACTTGAATTTCTATACCGCCCTTCTCCCGAAGGACTCAGGGCGGTGTACAGGGCAATAAAAGCACTACAAAAATTACAAAAGTTAAAAGTAAAATTAAATTAATGAAGCCCTAACAATAAATAATTAAAAATACCCCAAACCCTTAAACCAGGCCGGCCTGTTCAAATAAATAGGTTTTCAGATCGCGGCAGAAAGAGGGGTAAGGGTGGGGGTTACATGATCTTCCTTCCTGGTTGAGGGTGGGCCGCTGGATAGGGGGGAGAAAGGCTGACGAACGCGCATGGGGATGGTGTCTGGAGACAGCAACAAACGGAGCTGTGGGGGGGGGAGGAGGGATTATAAGGGATTGTGGGCAGATGTTGGTCTATGGATTGAGGGCAGAGCCCTGTACCTGGCAACTATATAAGCGTTGGGAGCGATGTGCTACCAACACTGACTTTATTTTCACTTTATGTGCATTAGAGCTGAATAAAGCATCTTCTGTTTTGTCACACGTTCCTGTTGAAGATTCGTGCTTGCTTTCATTGAGGACGTGTAGTGACACTTTGTATTTTATCACATTCATAACATTCACTTAAAGCAAAATGACCCCTATTCCTTCATACATTTACTTTAGCACCTTCCCATTTGAAGAAATAATTCCCAAAGACTCTGAGAAGTTAGATATTCCAAAGCTTTGAGTAACTCTGTTGATTTTTCTTTTGGGAAAAAAAGCACACCATTTTGTTCAGGGTTTAAAAACAGTACTTTTTAAAATAACTGGTATTTTGTAGCATGAGAATCAGACATGACTGAATGGAAGAAAATGCAAGCACACAGTAATTTTCCACAGGAGTCTAGGATCATTCAGCCTGCGCTGCTCCTCTGCACTGTCTTCCCTCTTCCTCTCTGCCTTCTGGAAGGACCTGCATCTTCTGAGAGCAGGTTCTGGAGCTGTTATGGAAGATCCTCGGTGCTGGATTCTTGGCTTTGCTTCAGATGAGCTGCTTTTCACCCAGAAAGCGTCTCTGCCTGGAGCAAAAGAACAGGCGTGCCTGTGAAAGGAGAGCTGTGGCTTTTGGGGCGTGTATATTATACTGTCTCTGTCACACATAAACCTTCCCATGCTACCCTCATCATAACACGAATGCGTGGAGGCAACAAATGGACAATTAAATGAATTATGTGGGGTGTCACAGGGTTCAGTGCTTTCTCTTCTCTTTTTTAACATCTGGCAAAAGACATTGTCTGGCAAGACTAAGTAGCTTTGGATCTGGAGGCCTCACTGGTTCCAGGACTATATCATCTTTGATGAGGAGAATGGTTAGGGTTGCACTATCCCAGATAGACCCTCTCTGTACTGGGGGTAGACTCACAACTCCTGTTCACAGAACAGATGGCAGTTGTGGCTAGGAGTGCCTTTGCTCAGCTTTACCTTGAGCTCCAGTTGCACTTGTTCCTGGATTGGCAGGTCCTGGTCACAATTACTCATGTCCTGGTCATCTCCAGATTGGTTTATGACAATGTACTCTACATGGGGCTCCCCTTGAAGAATATTTGGAAGCTTCGGCTAGTACAAAAGGCAGTGACTTGGGCAGTTACATATGCTCTTAGAACAGCACATGTTACACCTCTGCTCTGTGAGCTGTGTTGGCTATCAGTTTGCTTCCAGGTACAATTCAAGCCTTTCATGACACTGGACTGGGTTACCTAAGGAACTGCATCTCCATGGTTAAATCAACCTGTCCCATTAGATCTGGAAGAGAAGGCATGCTGCACATACCACTGTTTAGGGACCTACATTTGGTGGGTTCCAGGAGATCTGGACTTTTTGCTGTGGATTTATGGAATATTATTCTCAAAATTAAATCAGCTCCATCTCTTTTGATATTCTGAAAAAACTTTGAAACCTGGTTTTGTTGTCAGGCCTGGGGCTCCAAGGCAACTGGAGATCTGCTCAGATAGGTCCATTGTTGAGGCAGCCATTTTGATCCTCTCTTTGCCCATGGTTTGTTTTTCATCTGCTTCATAGTTTATAGGCGAAAATCAAAATACGATGTATTTTTACATATTATCAAATTGTGCAAATAAAAAAGAGCAACAGCCTACATAGGCAGCTCAACTATCAGTTCAGAGTCTTGTTTCTTTAAGCACTTTTCAGCAGTTCTCCATTTATTTCTATTACTCTGACAATGGTGATTGTGAGAAAGCTGTTCCACCATTGATTTTCTGGTGCTAATCAGTTCCTGCTTTCCTCAGTGGATTTGTTTGTTTTGTTTTGTTAGTATCTCACTTTTATTATTTCCACAGACAAGATAGTGAACATATCCAACATGCTTCCCTCCTCCTATTTCCCCCACACAACAATGTTGTGAAGTGACTTGGGTTGAGAGAGTGAATGCTGCAAGGACACCCAGCTGGTTTTCATGGATATGTCAGGACTAGAACTCATGATACAGGATAAAGGATACTCAGAATATAAGTCTAGACCAGGGGTCGGCAACCTGAAAAAGGAAAAGAGCCACTGGGAACCGGTTCCATCACACACAAAAAAAATCACACACGTTTTTTCTTGAGCATGCGCGGACGCGCGCGGTTGCCATTTTTTTAATGTATGATGGAACCGGTTGCGCGACGGCGACGGCCCGTTTGCAGAGCTACCGCCTTCGGAGGAAGGCGGCAGCTCTGCAAACGGGCTGCGGCAGCTTTCCCAACAAGCGGCGCCACTGCGCGCACCTCTCGGAACGGGCAGTGGCGCCGCTTATTGGGAAAGCTGCCGCGGCACGTTTGCAGAGCTGCCGCCTTCGGCAGCCTGCAAACGGGCCGCGGCAGCTTTCCCAAAGAGCGGCGCCACTGCCCGTTCGGGCGGAGGTGCGCGTGCACCTCCGCTTGTTCGGAGAGGTGCGCGTGCACCTCTCGGAACGGGCAGTGGTGCCGCTTGTTGGGAAAGCTGCCGCGGCCCGTTTGCAGGCTGCCACCTTCCTCTGAAGGTAGCAGCTGTGCAAACGGGCCGCGGCAGCTTTCCCAAAGAGCGGCGCCACTGCCCGTTCGGGCGGAGGTGCGCGTGCACCTCCGCTTGTTCGGAGAGGTGCGCGTGCACCTCTCGGAACGGGCAGTGGTGCCGCTTGTTGGGAAAGCTGCCGCGGCCCGTTTGCAGGCTGCCACCTTCCTCTGAAGGTAGCAGCTGTGCAAACGGGCCGCAGTAGCTTTCCCAACGAGCGGCGCCACTGCCTGTTCGGGCGGAGGTGCGCGTGTACCTCTCCAAAGGTTTGGAGAGGTGCGCGCGCACCTCTCCAAATGGTCGGTGCCACTCTCCATTTGGAGAGGTGCGCGCGCACCACTGCCCGTTTGAAGAGGTGCGCGTGCACCGGGTGGCTGGGAGCCGCAGGAGATGGCTCAAAGAGCCGCATGCGGCTCCGGAGCCACGGGTTGCCGACCCGTGGTCTAGACAATGAGATACACGTCAGATCTTTTGGACTGCAACTATGGGCTGTGTGTCTTGTGTTTGGAGGACACCAGCTGCCTATCCTTGACTGGAAACCAGACTATTTTTGATGTTGTAAGTTGAAGCAACCCTCTTCAGTTTGTATCCCATATTATTTGAGGAATTTGAACTGGTCTATAAGCATATCATATTAATAAAGGTGAACTGTATTTCCCATCTAATTAATAGACCAGAATATTCAGATTATTCAGATTCAGTATGACAGTTCCTTGGCCAGGCTTCAAAACATTTAGAGACTGTAGCAACAACGATAACAAATGATATTTCAACTTTAGTGCCTGTAATACCATTTCATGTAGTAAAAGTTTTCTAGATTATATAGCTCTGAACTCATTATCCCATGGTATATAATATAGCTATAACTTTGTTTGCCAGAAATTGTGAAGGCAGGACATAGACTTAAAATGCAAAGACTTACTCAACAGTCTTTGCATTTTAAAGAAAAAAGTGCATTAATATTTTACTTAATTCAGATTGCAAGCCCCTCAAAGGAAGAAATAAACACAATTTTTTAAAAAATGATAAGAAGATGAGAATTGCACAATTTAGAGCAAAGACAAACACTTTTTCAGAGGATGGATTGACACGTTCATAGTCAGAGGGCAGGCAGCAGACAAAGCAGTGGTGCAGTTGTTTCATTGAAATAAGTGGGGCTAGCAGGTCTGGTGATTGGAGTGGAGGGAATTTGATTTTCTTGATGATTTAAGACAAATTTAAGATATACAAACTTGTTCTTTGTTTATTCTGAAACACAATAGAAAATACATCTGGCTTTTTTTGTGGAGGTTTGTTACTGAAATTGAGCGGTACAATTTTTAAAAATAATTTGGGGTTTATCAGTGTTGGACTGCCAACTTGGTCCAGACATGCCAATGTTGGTATCTAGGCAATGAATCAAAATAATACTCCATCGTACTAATTTATCAAGGTGAACCTGCTGAGTTATGTCCTATTAGTTGAGTCATTTCAAAATTCACTATCTAAAGCCATTTTGTCCCTTTTGTTCAGTTAGTTCCTCATCTCTGTACAATAACTTGTTGCAAAAGAATCTGTTGAATATTCTGAAATCACAGAAATAGAATAGGCATCCTGCTTTGGCGCCCCACGACTGTGGCGCTAGCGTGAGTGAGGGGATGTGTGTGTACACGCACGTGCAGTGGCCAGCCTGTTCCACAGCCTGGGGGCCAGCAGGCCGTGGCCCACTACCAGGCCATGGCCCACAGGTTGGAGACCCCTGATTTAAACAATAAGAGGAGAGGTGGAGTTGCCAGAGTTATATTATATTTTTTTAATGATAGACAAGGAACAAAAACAGACCATTTCTTCTGAAGTGGACTTGTTGGAAACTTGCCTCCCATTGTATTTTTTGGTCTCATTAAAGTGAGTTAAAAACATTTTTCCTAGTCCAGGCAATTTTTTCACTTTCAATTATTCAGATTATTAGAACAAAGTATGCATCTTAACAAGCACATTTTAGAAATTAAAATATATAGTTTTAAAAACAGTTTATATATGATTGGATTTTAACAACCTAAGTAACAGTTATTGGGGAAGGTAATAGATTCCTTTCTTATCATGTAGAAACTTAGAGAACTATTTTTCTAAGTGTGTTGTAGAGAGAAATATAGGATATAAGGCATGAATGAAAAAATATAAATAGAAAGAGCTGTCATATATGCCTACTGAAGTACCAGTTTTCATCACCTTCCTTTCTATTACAGCCCTCCATGTCATATCTCATTCTGTCCCTGAAGGTCTCAATTTGGGAATAGATTTGAAAGCTTTAGTAAAATTTCAATTGGCAGGATAGAGGATCACTTGAAACAGGATATCTTGATCTATGACATTGGAAGTAATTTGCACTGAGACTGAGCAACATTGATACAGCACACTAAATTGAGAACCAGCCACTGAGCAGAAGCACTTCAGATGAACACACTATCATATTGTCTTCTACCAGGTTGCTAATAAAATAATTGTTTTCTCCCTCAGCAACCAGATCTTTGTATGATATCCTTTCATGTGGACTATCTAAATGACAGAAGGACCTGTTTTCTCGTAGATGTTTCTAATTAGAAAGGGCTATCAACTAACAGAAATTCTACAGCCATTCAGTCCTTTTATCCTTAATAGGCTTTCTGGGGAAAGAAATGTAAAATAATGAGAAAAATACAGCAGTGTTTCAAATGGAAGCAATGTTGCAGGTGTCTGCAGAATGAGTTAAAAAAATCAAGATGGCAGTCCCAAACATATATTGGGCAACCATAAGGATTCTAAAAGCTATTCAAAGCCCTGCCCCCTTTTTACATATGTCATGATGAGTTAAAAGGTGAGGCTTGAGTTGCATATTTGTGGCCATCATCCAGACTTTTTTTGCCCATCCCCCACTTCATTGGCGACCCTATAGTGTTGACTAGATATCCATAATTTTCCATGAGAGAAATAGATGAAGACCTTGCCTGAATATGCCTCGTGTTAAAGAAGATAGTTAAAAGGCACAGTGAATCATCCAATATAAAAATAAATAAGGAATATAAATAAGGCATACTATATTGGATTTCAAAGTGTAAGCAAGATGCTTTTTGGTTATATGGAAATAAAAGACCCCCAAAAGAAGAGTCTTTGCTTTGTTCACAAATATTTTTTCTCCTTTTCTGTACTCATCTGTTACTTCTGTTTCAGACAATTCAGCATGAATTGGAGAAACAAGAAGTCCCAAAACATACGTGACTACAAAGCAAGCAAACATGTCATAAACAAAGCCAATCACTTTTACCACTGAGGTAAATGCCATTTGAGAAAGCAGGGAGGGATCTCACAGAGTAGGAAGATGGAACAAAATGACCTCTATTCCCTCATAAACCTATTTGAGCACCTCATTTGAGGAAATATGTTCCAAAGACCTTGAGAACTGAGATTTCCTAAAGCTTTGAATAACTGCTGTTATTTCCTTATGAGAAAAAATGCACCAAATAATTTATTCAGAGTTTTTTAAAAAAATATCATTTGAAATAGCTGGGATTTTGTAACAGACATAGTTTTCCAGGATAGGCCATGCTGCTGCTCCACACCATCTCTTCTCTGCTCCTCCTTTTTGCCTTCTTGTGTTCAGCTCTTGGTTAAGAATCAAGTGACAAGCAAGGTTACCTGAACTGGTTTAATTAAGAGAAGGACAAGGGGTGACATGATAACAGTCTTCCGATATCTAAGGGGCTGCCACAAAGTAGAGAGGGTTAACCACCTGAAGGCAGGACAAGAAGTAACGGATAGAAACTTATCAAGGAGAGATTCAATCCAGAACTAAAGATAAATTTCCTGACTGAGAACAATTTATCAGTGGAATGGCTTGCCTCCAGAAATTGTAATGGAAGATCTTTTAGTGTTTGGCAGCTTTGGCTTTGGCTGAGATGCTTCCTACCCAGAAAGTGTCTCTGCCTGAAGCAAAGGAATGGGCATGCCTGAGAAGACAGATGAAGCAGTTAAAGTGTTCCCATGCCAGCCTCATCATTAACACTTTGGGGTAACAAATGGACAAATGAGGCAAATGTCTTTGTTGAATCAAAGTTTTTTTATGAAACCAAAGGTGGCTTTATATTCATCCTCCCCCCCACCCCTCCTGTTTGTTTTTGGTGTTTGTTCTTTCTCAAATCTCTACTGGGACAAGCTTATGGGCTCTTAGAAGCTACCTCCTGAGGTCTGTCATTTTATTTTCTGTTATAGTTTATTTTTTTTTTTGCCTTCTTCCAGGAAGAAAGTACAAATGTACCTATTTGATGAGAGGCAACTGTGATCTTGTCGATATTATCTGGGAGGAGTTTGATCCTGTGACTCCTGAAGATGTGGACAGGATCATGGGGAAGCTGAGCTCCACCACGTGTTTGTTGGACCCGTGCCCCTCCTGGCTGGTTTATGCAGCCTGGGATGGGACATGAGGCTGGCTCCAGGCAGTGATAACTGCTTCTCTGAGGGAGGGTAGTTTTCCCGCCACCTTGAAGGAGGCGGTGGTGAGACCCCTCCTCAAGAAGCCTGCCCTGGACCCAGCTGTATTAAATAACTTTCGTCCGGCCTCCAACCTTCGCTTTCTTGCGATGGTTGTTGAGAGCGTGGTGGTGCATCAGCTCCCTCTGTTCTTGGAGGAAGCTGATTATCTAGACCCGTATCAATCGGGCTTCAGGCCTGGGTACAGCACGGAGACGGCATTGGTCGCGCTGGTGAATGATCTCTGGCGGGCTCAGGACAGGGGCTGTTCCTCTGTCCTAGTCCTATTAGACCTCTCAGCGGCTTTCGATACCATCGACCATGGTATCCTGCTGCGGCGCCTCAGGGGGTTGGGAGTGGGAGGCACAGTTCTTCAGTGGTTCTCCTCCTACCTTCTGGGGTGTTCGCAGTCGGTGTTGGCAGGAGGGCAGAGGTCGACCTTGAGGCCCCTTGTTTGTGGAGTTCCTCAGGGATCGGTCCTCTCGCCTCTCCTGTTCAACATCTACATGAAGCCTCTGGGTGAGATCATTCGTGGTTTTGGAGTTGGTTATCATCAGTACGCTGATGATACCCAGCTTTTTATTTCAACCCCAAACCACCCCAGTGATGCCCTCGACGTGATGTCCCGTTGCCTGGAGGCGGTTCGGGTCTGGATCACTCATGTGCTCGTGACCTCTCGTTTGGACTACTGCAACGCTCTCTACATGGGGCTGCCCTTGAGGACCACCCGGAGGCTTCAACTGGTGCAGAATGCAGCCGCACGAGTTGTGTTGGGGGTCTCCCGATACTACCATGTTACACCTGTGCTCCGCGAGCTGCATTGGCTGCCAGTTGCCCTCCGGGTGAGATTCAAGGTGCTGGTTATGACCTACAAAGCCCTACATGGCATGGGTCCGGATTACCTACGGCAGCACCTGCTGCCGGCATCAACTTCCCTCCGTCCAGTGCGCTCCCACAGAGTGGGCCTCCTCAGGGTGCCTCCGATCAGAGAATGTTGATTGGTGGCCCCCAGGGGGAGGGCGTTCTCTGTGGGCACGCCAGACCTGTGGAACCGCTTGCCGGTTGAGCTCCGGATGGCTCCCGACCTTCGCTCCTTCCGGCGCGATTTAAAAACTTATTTATTTGAACAATCTGGCCTGGTCTGATGGGTTTGGGGTTGGATTTAGTTTTAACACACTTTTAGTATTGTATTATATTGGGCATAATTATTTAATTCTTTTTAACTCTTTTTTAACTTTTGTATTTACATTTTGATATTTATTGCCCTGTACACCGCCCTGAGTCCTTCGGGAGAAGGGCGGTATAAAAATTTAATAAATAATAATAATAATAATAATCTTTCTAAATGTTAGTTTACAGCACTGATTACCTTCAACAGTTGTGGTTTGACTGAGGAATAGTGACAGAAGTGGTGTGTGTGTGTTTGTGTGCCCGTGTGTGTATGTGCCAAAAATGTTATAGGAAAGTGTTTCTCAATCTCAACAATTCTAAAATCTGTGAACTTCACTCCTAGAATTCCTCCAGCTATAGGAAATTCAGATCTAAACAACCAAACGTTTCTTTCATAGGCTTCAACTACTAAAGCTGAATTATGCCTGCAGGTACCAAGAGGCATGTAGACCACTTAACTCTGCAAAGTTAGATGTTTGTGAAGACTCTCCCAATGTCCTGTACCTATACAGCTTTTTTAAGGATGGAGGAAATATTGGAGAGTTCTATTGATTTCATTGTAAGGGACGCGGTGGCTCAGTGGGTTAGGACGCTGAGCTTGTCGATCAGAAGGTTGGCAGTTTGGCGGGTCGAATCCCGAGTGCCGCATAACAGAGTGAGCGCCTGTTACTCGTCCCAGCTTCTGCCCACCTAGCAGTTCGAAAGCACGTAAAAATGCAAGTAGAAAAATAGGGACCACTATGGTGGGAAGGTAACAGCGTTCCGTGCACCTTTGGTGTCTAGTCATGCCGGCCACATGACCACGGAGACGTCCTCGGACAAACGCTGGCTCTTCGGCTATGAAACGGAGATGAGCACCGGCCCCTAGAGTCGGAAACGACTAGCACACATGTGCGGGGGAACCTTTACCTTTACCTATTGATTTCATTATATTCCATCTTTATTATTTTTATAAATAACTCAAAGCGTGAAACATACCTAATACTCCATGCTAGTATATGAAAAGTTGAGTTATGTCAGCATTAATGAATTAGATGCTTGACTAAAAAATGAAAACTTTTCTTCCTCTTAACTTTACTCCGATAGCTGAATTTAGGACAGTTGCGTGTCGTACTTTGCACATTCTCTATTTGAAGGTTTTCCTGCCTGGGTTCAGTATATCACTGTAAAAAAATGGAGAGCAAGAGTTGTTTTTTTGCAACTAACCCAGTGATAAGCATCCTATTGAACTTAAGATGTTGATGAACTACAACTCTTGGCATTCCTAGAAAGTGGGGCCAATTGAACCCAGGTTTCTTACTACTGAGTTATGCCCTAAACAGGAGATTAAGCAGGCACAAAGACCAACAAAGTTTCTCCACTAGCATAAAATATATTGAAGTCGTTTCTAAATTATAGACATTATTTCTAATTCTGCTCTTTGCAAATAATACTCAATTCATATGTTTTATTATTGATAACATAGCTATTTTGTCTAGTAAGCAACTCACTATAAAACTGAGACATAAATATTTTTACAGAACCCACTCAAAATATGTCTTAGTTTTTGAAAAATTACAGTCCTATACCTTCCTTAGCAATTAGACTGTGCTGAATATATTAGTATCATAGGTAAGGTTGAGCAATATTGCCTGGTGTCCTTGATAATGTTTTGGAAAAAAAAAGATCTTAATGACAATCAGCTCAAAGGTAACAGAGTTTGCTATGATTGAAGCATTTATGTTTGATATAAGTTGTGCGTCAGAACTAAGATACAGAGGGGAAAAAAAGAACCAGAGACAGGCAATTAAACGTTTGATAATCTCAGTAAAAAGGTAGTTAGATCTTTGTTCTTTTACTTTTTGCCTGATCAGGAAATGTGCATGCTTAAGCGTTCTTAAGAAACCTTTGAAAGGTGGAGGGTTTAAAGAAGAAAGTGATTCATCCAGGACTTATCCCACAGATGCTTCTGAGGATGGGATTTGGTTGCTAAAAGTACTAAGACTGAGGGAAATTGTTATTGACAAACAGTAGAGATGGCTCTTCATATGCAATAATTTAAAATAGGATGTTCAAGCTTCAACTGCAAGATATTTGGAACACATTTTTATAGAAAAATATTGTAGATCTGTGCTCTTTAATTCCCTTCCCTCAGCATTCATAGATAGAAGCCGGGTGTAAAAAAAAATCTTCTTAGAACAGATTTTTCTCTTGTGGAGGAGATGTAATTGAAACACTAGTTCATGTTCCCTGGCTTTTCCTTTTAGAAGAATTTTCATGCTACTTTGTTATATCCAGAAATTTGCAAAATCCTTGCTTGCTCAGATTAAGATTTGTTTGTTTTTTTGCTAAGTTTTGCCTGATGCTTGTTGGATCTGCTAATGAAGCACTGTGAACGAACTAACTCACCAACTACCTCCTTGTGAGATGGGCAGCTGTATAAATCAAATGATTGAATGAACAAATGAATGAATAATAAATATTTAGGGAAAAATAGCTTCCTCATTTACTTTCCTTTTGGGAATCTTGCAGAGAAAGTTAATGGGGAAATCACAGGAAATTGTTACTTTAAGGCCAGCAGGCTGCTGCCAAGTGGGGGAGGGATGGGGTATGGGGTGTGAAGGATATGTAGGGTTGCATGAAGGTGCTGTGTGGGTCAGGAAGGATGCAAGGGGATGTGCAAGAGGTGCCACATGGATTAGGTAGGGAGCGTGGGAGTGGGGGTGGCATGGATAAAGTATGGGCATGTTGGCTGCAGTGGTATGTGAACAGTGTCATGCAGGTCAGAGACAGCACATGAGGCAGTGCGGGTTGGGAAAGAGTACGGGTGGCAGCACAGGTCAGGGAGGGCATATGGAGGTGGGTGATAGGTGCTATGAGGGTCAAGAAGGGACCCTGCAAGGGATGTTACCTGGATTGGAAAAGGTGTATGGATATGCAGAAAGGGTGTGCAGGGGTATGTGAGAGGTGCCATGTGAGTCAGAGAGGGCACATTGCAGGTGGTGCACTTTGGGAAAGACATGTGGGGTGCATGAGAGGTGCTGCATGGATTGGGGAAGGTGTGCAGGGGGCCATGAGTGGGGAAAGGAACAAGAGAGTGTGTGAGTGGCTAGGAAACTATCACAGAATGTTTAAAATGAGGCAAATGTGCCCGCAGCAGCTTGACAACATTGAAACAGCCACAACTATCTGAAATGTCATCCTCTTGGGAGTAATGGGCCCTGATATTTTGTAAGTTAACAAATTTGAGGTACTTTTTGTCACACTTTTGCCCTTTTTGTCACACTTTTGCCCTATGCTGGTTTGCTCAGTTAAAAGTTACAGACATGAGAGTTTTAGTTGTATAAATATTATGTTATTTTATTTCAATTCTGTATGTTGACCATGGTGTCTCTTGAGAATATGAACTCCAGGAGTGGTCAGAGACTGTAATAAAATTGAATAATTGCACTCACTTTTAGCCTTATGAAAAGCACACTTTTGGGTCAAAACCAGGTTCCTGTCATTGCCTTCTGTCGAAAACATTTTTCTGATAGAGCTTAACACCTGCTGAAGAATACATGCCCATCTTTAGCCTGAACTATTTTGGCGATTCAGTCAATTTTCATCTACAACAGCTACTTTGTTCTATGCTGGATGAAGTAGGGAATGTTGGATCCAAGGGGGAACAGCATGAAACAAGTGAAGTAACCTAGTTATTGAGGAACAGTGGATCTTTGGGGATGGGGGAGAGCCTTATTCAAAGCTATATATATATTGTGTGGTCTGGTTTGGCAGGATGGAAGCTTCCTGTTCTTGATTTACAAGTTATCTCCTAAAATATCTTTCTCTCTAATGACTGCCAATCATTACTGCAGAATCAGCAAGTAATCTGGATAAAGTATCTACTTTTAAGCTACAGTAAGGGAAAGACTGATTTTTCTAAGTAACACAGCTCATTTCTTTGACAGTTCATAAAGCACTTTCCATGACCATTGATGCAAATTGCTAACCCATTTATATGTAGTTATCAAAAGAGGACAGGATGAATGAACTAAGTTGCTCTGATATCTGTCCATCTTAGAAACTACTTCACATACCTGCAGTGTAAGCTTCTATTTGTATTTCTGATGAGATGACCAACAAGACTTTGGAACTGCTCTTTGAATATACTAAGCAGAAAACTCTAAAAGAAGCATTTCATTTATGCGTTATCACATTTGCATAACTCACCTATTAATTCTGCAAACTAGCCAACAGTTACATGCATTTTCTTGGAACAGAAAATCAATAGTTAATAGCTATCTGTTCCAAAGGCTGCTGAGTTACTGGTTGGTGTTGTTAGATGGAACTTCATTTACATGTCATTCCATCTTACATGAGCCAGGTAAGAATTTCTTGAAAAGAGAAGAATGATTTAGAATTTTTTTCAGAAATTAAATTAAATATTTTGAGAGCACCAATTACCTTTCAATTCTGAAAGCAACCAGTGTAGCTTATCTCATTTTGAACAAGAAAGGTAAGATTTAGTGGGACTTAGGGACAACCAGGTCTGGCCTCAGCTCTGAAAGCTTCTGGGGTGCTTTGTGTTACTCATGCTCTGAGACCCAAGAATAACTGTGCCTTCATCTTACTGTCTTTCAAAAGGGGTAGTGAAAATTTTGGACTGGCTCTCAAGATTCAGTTACTATACCCTAGAACAGGGGTGTCAAACTCGCAATGTCACATAACGTGTTGTGACTTATCACAATTTCACCATGACGCATCCGGCCTGTGGGCAGGCAGTTTGACACCCCTCGCCTGGAATAATAAAGTAGCACTCCTGGAATGCTTGCAGTGTCCTTGGCCTGGACTTTCTTATTGAGCTGAGGTTAATTCACTTAAATCAGGAGTGTCAAATTCTCAATGTCACGTTATGTGTTGTGAGGTATTGTGACTTTTTTTGCCATTGCTGGCAATGGGGTGGGCACAGTTTTGCTATGATGCATCTGGCCCGCGGGCTGGCAGTTTGACACCTCTGACCTAAATGAATCACTACTTTGCATTCCCACATGCTTCTCATCTCTTAGTTACCCCTTACTATAAATCCAAAGCTCTTCACTCTCACAGAGACCAAAATGAATAAGATTGAACTAATTTTTCAAGTTCTTTTCCCGGTGTAGGAGGATTAGAGGTTTTAGGTTGCATATTTTTAATATTGTAAGCTGTCCAGGGTCACCAGGTGTGAGTTAGGTGGCCATATAAATTAAATAAATAAACATCCTAGCCATGCAGAGAACTTCTAGTAATCCCACCAACCCTAAACTGATATTCTCTAGATCAGGGGTCTTCAAACTTGGCCCTTTTATGACTTCTGGACTTCAACTCCCAGAATTCCTCAGCCAGGCATGCTGGCTGAGGAATTCTGAGAGTTGAAGTCCAGAAGTCATAAAATGGCCACATTTGAAAACCCCTGCTCTAGATGCATTGGCCTATGCACTGATGGGAGTTTCTGAAAGTTATTGTCCCCAAACATTGGTGGAACATCAGACAGGAGGACATAGCATATACAAAGACTAGGCAAGGTGATTAAACTTACTTTCAGCAGTTCATTCTGAATTCTGTTCCCACTTTACAATCCAGAACATGAAGGTATGAATTGACCTAAACCAATTCAGTCCATATGCGCCAATTCATTGATAAAGTAATAAACTCAATGTAAATTCCAATTACTTGTGAATAAGGTGGGTGGTTGGCCCTAATTTTTGTTCAGATGCCATAATATTCATCTATTAAAAAATCAGACAAGTGAGCCTCTTCCCTATATAGAAGAAGAAAGAAAGTTCACCTATCTTACAGACTATCATGAGGTGGTTTATCAAACATACTTCTGTCCCAGGCAGTTTCCTCCTAGAAGACACCTTTAAGCCACATGTTCTCACATCTGCATTTCATTATAAACCATTGCCAGCTGTTAAAACATCTTTTTATTTCTGCAAGGAAGCTTCAAAGGCATGAGTCAATAGGCATCTATCTAAAGAGTATTAACCAAAAGGCAAGATTGTAAGAACTGCCCCATGCTCTAACCACAGAGTCCTGCAAATATTCATTATAGTCATTTTTATAACACAAACCAAATGTGTTTTACAAAATAGTTATCTTATTCGGCCCCTTCATATTTACAGGGTTTTATTTTTTAAATGAAATAAAATATTTATGGCCATTCCACACTCTGATATACACGGCCAGTTTATGCAATATGTTTTTATTGCCAGCCAGCAAAAGAAAATCTCTGTAACCCTTGTATCTGTGCAGTTCTAATAAACACATCCAATATGGCAAAATAAGAGATATGTGGTAACCCAAAATTTCTCATGAGATTAACTCTGTATCACCACTGAAGGGCTTTGGTGACAAGAATGCAAATATAGACTGTTGCATTTATTTTATGTTCTGTTAAATTTACAATTCTTGTTATATTTGTTTTAGTCATTCTTTTCTTTATTACTCTCTGCAATCACTTTGACACCCTCACTCCCTACCAACCCAGGTTGAATACTCTCACAGTATCTTCTTTGAAGTTTTAACTGAAACGTGGGAAGCCCAAAAGACTACAGATTGAGACAAGCTGTAAAATGCAGTTAAGTATTTTATAATATACCCAAAGCTGCCCTGAGGTTGAGAAGCCGGATTTTTTTTGAGACTTCCCAAGCAGAGACTCATGGACAAATTATGGAGAGTGGAATAGAGTGGTTTCCCTACAAAAAAACCCCCAACTTTCTGAGAAAAATATTAAAAATACACAAGGTAAACTACCCTTTTTTAAAAAAAATTAGTGGATAATTTGAAATTTGTTTTGTTAACAAAAATATGAAATTAAAAGGTCAAATAGCACTAATGAAGGAAATAGATGTTACTGAGAAAAAAGTAAAAGTTGAGTATTGCTGTGACAAATATAAATTGAATGTTAATTTCAAAATAGTTCTGTTAAGACATGGAATGAAATTAAGAAGGACATGTTAAGATGGGAGAAGTTAAATTTGTCAATGTTGGGAGTAATCTCTGTGATAAAAACAAATGTTTCATTCAATGCATTTTTATCTACTGTATATCTATAACAAACAAAGGCAGAAGCCATTCTTTTTTTCTTTGCTTTTCCTTTTCCTCTTACTGTGCTTTTTATCTGTTTTTTGTACTTTCTTTCTCTTGATTCTTTACTTTTTATTCGTGTTTT
Source organism: Vipera berus (assembly GCF_964194415.1). Taxonomy (NCBI): domain Eukaryota; kingdom Metazoa; phylum Chordata; class Lepidosauria; order Squamata; family Viperidae; genus Vipera; species Vipera berus. Next base: position 308,642,563 of record NC_138202.1, read on the forward strand.
TGAAAGTTAATAAAATCATATTAAAATGAATGTTTTTGCTAGAATGATATTTTGGTTTCAGATCATACCTGTTTTGACAACTGATGTACCATTCAAATAATGTCAAAAAGACGTATCTAAATTTGTAAGTTGGGAGAAGGAGGGAATATAAAAGGTTAAATATAAAGTGTTACAGGATGTAAAAGAAAGAGAAGGATGTGGTTTTCTGGATTCGAACTTGTATTTCACTTGTTGAAAAGAAAATGATGAATAAAAGAATGGATGTTGCTGAGAAATAAGAGAACTTTAGAGCCAGAAGATCACAACCTGAAGTTTTGTTGGCATGGATATTTATGGTACAATACAGCTAAAATTCATATAAATTTTAAAAATCATTTTATGAGATGTGCCATATTGAGAATATGGAACAGATATAAAGTCAAGTTGTTCTCAAAAACATCCCTGAATTTCAGCTCAAGAAGCATTCTATAGAAAAGAAACAGCAAACAAAGCAAATTTTTTGATGAACTGACAATTATTGGAAAACCATCCAGGGGAATTTAAGATTAAATCAAGAATGCAACTAATAGCAGAAAGATATAGTTGCCAATGATTTTTCCATTTACAGTTATCAGAAAGATTTAAAATGAGCAAAAAGACACAGTATGGAGCAAAATAAGAGGTACAACTACCGAGGATAAACATGTAATTGCTAAAACATATGAACTTTTGTTGAAATTTGAAACAGAGCAAGAACAGGTTAAAGATGTAAAATGGACCATGTATTTTGGTTACAATATACAGATGGATTGATGGGAAGATATATAGTTAAAGGGGATGAAATTTATATTATGTTATGATTTTAAAGATTTTTTTAAATGAAATGATGTATTATTGGCACTTGATGCCAGGAAAATTATCTAGAATGTATAAAGACACTTTAAATGTATGTTAGAAATGTGAACAACATAAAGGATATTTTATCATGCTTGATGGACATGTAAAAAAGCTAAAAAATGTTGGATTCAAATATATACATTGATACAGAGGATTTTAAAGGTTAATATTCAATTGATGCCAGAACTTTTCATTTTAAGATTGATGGATACACTGTTAGAAAAGAGTCATGGGAAATTATTTTAATATATGATTACTGTGGTGAGATTATTATAATGCACAAAAATGGAAAGATTCGGCACTACCCACTATAGAGGAATGGTTGGTGAATTGATAAGAAATGAACTTGTGATTTCTGATTTTGATGATTAGACAGGATTACAGGGCACTTATCTGCACTATATGATGAATAAATAAGATAAATTTATTTCTCTAAATGTAGCAGAATTTGTCTACCTTATCTGTAATTGGTTACTAATAGTTCTTGTTATTATTTAATTATTGTTTTAATTTTATTGGTTGTATTTTATTGGTCAATGACCAAAATAAAGTTTTGTTTCTCTGACGGCATAGATTACAGAAAGAAGAGAGTCATGATAGAACTGTAGAGAGGTTAAAATATAACCTGCTTATAATATGATTGCTGTGAAGAATATTAAAAGCCGGTTCTCTAAATATTTATCTTCCTCGGTATCTTGTTCTTCTATTCTACTTTACTTTCTTATTGAGTTGTTAGCTTTTTTTGTTTTTTCTTGTTCATATTTTCTGTTCTAATTTAGATTGTCATAGTTCTTGCTTACTATTTGTATTAAAGTAACTACAACTCTGCAGTTCTACAAATACTATTGTGCAGGTACTTTAGACCATATCGTGTTTTTGAACAAATGATACGAATCTTTTGGTATCCTGGAGTGACACTTGTTCAGAGCAGTTCATTCTTTTCATCTCCTATATATATCTAACAGGGTGGTCTGCATAAGAATGTGGCAAAAATTCAAAGGCACAGTACAGGTTTAAACAAATCATCTTTCCTCTTATATTGCCAAATGCCTAAAGTAATAGCTAGGCTATGTAGCATTTTCAGTTCTCCTCTGCATTCTTGAATCTCAATCGTCCCCAGTTGATGCTCTGGGCAATTTCCTCACTGGTGAAAGCCAGTCACCATGGCTGGACAATCATTTATCTTAAATGGTATAGGATCTCCTGCTTGAGGAGGGTGTTGAACTAGAAGACCACCAAGGTCCCTTCCAACTCTATTATTCTATGTTCTGTGTTATGGTTTATTAATTCCTTTGTCCCTCTGGAGTGAAACCTAAGTTGAGTAGAATACCCTTTTTGATCCATGCTTACTCAAAGTAAGTTTTCCTTTCTGACTTTTTAAAATGAGTCTTAATATTTTGGATAATTGATTGTGGTATCCCTACTCATGTTAGAAGACATTATTGGTAGTATTTTGACCACTCTCTTTCAAAGATAAGGACTAGAAGCTGCTTTTAGAAAAAGAGAGAGAATAATATTGATGTAATTTTCTAACTTCAGTCTCCCCCCCCCCCCGCCCACAGGTAACTTGGTTAGGAAGGGGAAATTGTGCCAGGGGAGAAGTGTTGCAATTTCAAGAACTCTTCTTTATGGATAGGGATAGGCAAAAAAATATGGAGGAAGGGGAAGTGTTCTAGAGCACCAGAGGGAAGGACGAGAAACAATGGTTGGGAACTGATCAAAGACAGAAGCAACCTGGAATTAAGGAGAAACTTCCTGACAGTGAGGACAATCAACCAGTGGAACAGCTTGCCCCCAGAGATCGTGGGTGCTCCATCACTGGAGATTTTTAAGAAGAGGCTAGACAATCACCTGTCTGAGATGGTATAGATTCTCCTGCTGAGCAGGGGGCTGGACTAGAAGACCTCCAAGGTCCCTTCCAGCTCTATTCTATTCTATTCTATTCTATTCTATTCTATTCTATTCTATTCTATTCTATTCTATTCTATTCTATTCTATTCTATTCTATTCTATTCTATTCTATTTTATTCTATTCTATTCTATTCTATTCTATTCTATTCTTTTTAGTGTTAAATAGGTCTTGAGTGGTGCAGAATATGCTTTGCGTGCAATACAGTTTGTTGTAAGCTAGTAAGATGAAGGAAATATGTTTTTGTAAATGTACTTGGAAATATAAATTCTAGAGATTAAAAATCATCTCTGTTTTTGAGATATACAGGTTCCTTGGCTAATGAGTTCAGTCACTCTGGAAAAAGTATAGTTTAACCAGTTTCATGTCAAATATCCATTAGCCACTAGATGGCAGGATTTCATAGATATTTTCATTTGAGGTCCGCTCGCAGGCCAAAACCAACTTCTGAAAAAGTGTCAAAACACCCGTTCCCTGGTTTCTCCTATTTTAGTACTGTAAGCTACATTTGAAGCCACCACCTTTGTCAATCTTTTGCTTTCTTAAAACTCCTGCATGGCAGCAAATGACTAGCTGATCCAGTTATTTAGAACATTTATGTGTCACTTGGATATGCTTTTTTAAAGGGCACCAGAAAACCCAGCCATAGCATCAGAAACAGCATTTTCACTAAAAGACAAAAGTCAAATAAGAAAGATATTACAGCAATTGCACCAATAATGCAATTGTATGCATGCCAACTGAGAATGCATATATATGCAAATACTTGGCTTATTCCTAGCTAAACGCCCATGAGATTACAGCCTTAGCCTGTAGATGCTATAAAAGAAAAAGAAAAAAAAAAAACAAAGGGGGAGGGGGAGCACTAAGAACATTGTTTTGAAGTGGCACATTTCCAGCTTTCCCCAGTCCAGGATGATTCAGATGTATCACACTAGAACTTCCATCATTCTCATTTGGATGGATGGATGGATAAGAATGGACACTGAATTACAGAATAACAGAGCTGGAAGGAAGGGACCTTAGGAGGTCTTCTAGTCCAAAGCCCTGCTCAAGCAGAAGACTCTATACCAGGGGTAGGCAACCTCGGCTCTTTTATGACTCATGGACTTCAACTCCCAGAATTCCTGAGTCAGCTGACTCAGGAATTCTGGGAGTTGAAGTCCATGAGTCATAAAAGAGCCGAGGTTGCCTACCCCTGTTCTATACCATTCCAGACAAATGGCTGTCCAATCTCTTCTTAAAGTCCTCTAGTGACGGAGCACCCACAACTCCAAAAAGCATGCCATTCTATTAATTAACTGCTCACTGACTTGATACATATCAATTAAAAAAATAATCAAATGGGCATACATATGTGATTATTTAGACATTTTGGTAGATGGGGACCCACAAGGGAGGTGTTAACAAGGACATACATAGGTCCCAGCCTATGTATGTCCTTGTTAAATGCACAAGGACAAAACCCCTTTTGACAAGTAGGCTGGAAACTCAGAAAAAAACAAACTCCTTTTTGACAAGTAGGCTGGAGACACAGAAGAAAACAAAACCCCTTTTAGTATTGGTAACAAACCTGCCAAATGGTCCAAAAACAAAGGTAACAAAACACAATCCAAACGGAGAAAATTGTCCACATGAAACACAATGCAAAACAGAGAATTATTCACCGGCAATACCAACAGAACATGATCCCATGAATTACATTGCAATGGTTGCCTTCAGCAACCAGCACTGCCCACACATTCCCTTTTTGTAATTCAGTCCTCAAGGCATGGCTTCTCAATGCCTTCTCCCCCTCCCCTGGAGTCGCCCCATTGCTTCCTTCTGGCCTACTCTCCTGGCCTGTCTTCATTTGTGGGCGTCTCTCATGTCCTCCAGCTGTGTGTCCTCTGAGTCCAACCCAGCCTCCCCACACAGCTGCATCTCATCTGAGCATGAGCGGAAGGGCCAGGCTCCTCACTGGAATGTAAGTCTTGGAACTCATCAGAGCCTTCCTCCGACTCCGAAGGCTCCCCAGGCCCCTCCTCCTCCTCCTCCTCAGATTTCCTGTACTCAGCTGCCGGGATCACAGGCTAGCACAGAATCACAACAGGAGGGTCAAAAAATGACAATATGGCAGCTGGGACCTTGCAATCAAAGCCCACTCCTTTTGTACATGCGTTGATGTCATATGTACATCCTAAGGCAGGACTCTGATTGCACAATTGTGCATATAATCTACCCGCAGCTGCTGCTGGTGGTAGTTAAAGTTGGGTATAACATTAACATAAAATTATTAGTTTTTATTAATTAGATTGCTACAAGACCTTTATGTTTCTTCAACAATCAGCACTTTATAGTACATTAATATTTTGGTTTGACTTCTTTAAATTACATTACTGGAATTTCCAATGAATTCTGAGCTTCACAGGGATAAATTAAGAATTTGTACATGTGATAATTCTATAGTGTGAACAAGAGGTCTTCTTTTTCAAAATAATAATAATTAAAAGCTTGATGGGAATTAAGTGTAACCTTCCATGGTGTATTATAAATATTAAGAGTAGAGTTCCAGACTTTTCTTTACCTAATCTAATTCCTGGAATTAACCTTTTATTTCAAATTAGGATTTTTACATCTTGAATAAAAACAACAAACATAAAACATTTTATTAAAGCTATTTTAATAAAATTACATGCGCATCTTAACAAATCAAATGCAGGGGAAAACTGTATGAGATTTGCCTGATCTTCTATTTGGTTTGCATGCACTAGGTGGCACAAAGGCTAACAAAGACACTAGACTTCCTGTAGATATTATAAGTATGCCAAAGGTGAACTCCTAATATCTTTTAGTTATTTCAAAGCTCTGTTGTTTGGGAAAAACTTTAAACACCTCTGATATACATATTCATTTGCAGACAAATCATTGCCTCAGATTTGCCTCCCTCATAGTTTGTAAACTGGTGATGATCTACACATGAGATTGATAATTTGTGGCAAGATTGAGAAAGTGTCTGCAGCTGCCACATGCTGGGTCATCAGCTGAAATGATGAACCTTTGTCTCCAGAGGCATTACCGTTGGGCATCTTTTGCTGCTGATAGCCAAGTGTGAAGTGTTTTGACTTTTTTTTAAAGGTAATAATAGTTCATATGATGTCTGGACCACAAAGTAATGCAAGGAAAAGAAATTAATCCTGAATAATACTGTAGCTGCTGCAGGATGAGACATCTGTCACCATTTGCTAAATGACAGCAAGTTGCAGGCCAAACCAGCATGTTATTTGGTGTGCTAAGTTTAGTAATGCAATATTTGGAAGGTACAGTATTTGAGTTGTGCCACACCAGATCCAGTCTGATGTAGTTCTTTGACTTGTTTCATTCAGCAAGACCCTCTGAAGAAGCAACTTGGGAATGTATTTAGTTTTTAGCTTTATACCCCAGGAGTTCAAGACAACATACAGAGCATGTTCTCCTCTAGTATTTCCACCACCCACCCTTTAGTATCGAGCTGAAACAGAAAAATCAGCCCAAAATTATTCAGTGAATTTTCCTGGCTAGCAGTGGGCTAGAACTGAAGGCTTGCCGGTCCTAGTCCACAGGTCTGAGACCCGCGGCTCTGGAGCCGCATGTGGCTCTTTCAGCCATCTCCTGCGGCTCCCGGTCCTCTGCCATGTGCAGTCCAAAAAAAAAAGTGGGACTAAAAAAGTTCAACCAATCAATTCAAATATGCAGGGTAGGTGCATATCTCGCCTTGGCTCCACTCTTCAGTCAAACCCTGTTCTGCGCATGCGTGCATGTACGTGCATGTGCACACATTTTTTGCGGCTCCCAGTTTTTCCTTTTCTGAGGGAACCAGTTCTGAGTGGCTCTTTCACTGTTTCAGGTTGCTGACCCCTGTCCTAGTCCAACAAATCAACTATTGCACCATGTTGGCCATCTTTAATGGTTGGAAGATATGAGAGATTCTGTTCTGGATATTTTCCCCTTAGAGATATTTATGGCTTTACAGGTTAAAACCAGCAGTTTGGGTAGGGTGTTGAAACAGAATTTTTATACTTAAAAGTTTTTAAGTATTGTTAATTTTAAGCATGGTTTTATTTAAGATTGTTCTTGTTTGTTGGTAATCCACCCTGGGTATTTCTGAGAGGAAGAAAAGTACAATAATAGCAGCAGCAGCGAGCCTGGCTAAACAGTTTTGCAGATTAATGTAGTACTTCAAACAGCAGCTTGACCAGAGATGAAGTGGGCTGTAAGAAGTCAACAAGTGCAATCAACCCTGGTCAATGACAGTGCTATCAAATCAACTTGAACTTATTTGCCTAAAGCAGGGGTAGGCAACCTTGGCTCTTTTATGACTCGTGGACTTCAACTCCCAGAATTCTTGAGCCAGCACAGCTGACTCAGGAATTCTAGGAGTTGAAGTCCACGAGTCATAAAAGAGCCAAGGTTGCCTACCCCTGGCCTATAGCATAGGAAGCTGCTGTGATTCATTTTTTAAAATCTCTAAATGCCTTGTGCTTTTAAAAACATTTACACAGAAGTTCTGAATATATCTTAGAACAATAAGAACCCTGCTGGATTAAATCAAGACTCTACCATGGCCAGCTATCTGTCTCCATGCAGTCTATATACAAAGCATGAGGATTCCCTTGTAATTTTTTTTTCCTTAGCCATTGGTTCACAGAAATATTCTGCTTCAAATAGACAGAATTTTTATTTACAGGAAGAAGTTAAATCTTCATTGACTGGATTAACTTGTCTTTGGCTGGATCCTATTTTCAAATCACTTAAGTAAATAGACATCAGAGAACCATTTGGATGCATATTCTATAAATTTATTATGTGTTGCATGGGAAAAGTACTTCCAGTCTGAAATCCTCACATGTTCTTAGGCTACAAATGCCACCACCCTTGCTCATTGTCCCTGCTGCCTGGAGATGATAATTACAGTCCAACAACTGGTGACCCCAGTTAATTTAAAGCTGGGTTCTCCTGTCCATTGTCTTCCCAACATGTTTGACTTAATTCAGACTGTTGTCTGGAGAAACAGGAAACACTTATTTAGAATACTAAACTGCCGTTTGGTACCATCCCAATATTGCCCAATAATTCTACAAAATACATAACAAATGAGTACTTGCCCTTAAAAAAGGGAAAACTATCGTGTTTACTTGGTCCTTGAATTGCTGGATTTGAGAGAATTCAATCCACCAATATGTCCTCAGCACAATTCCTGTATGCTTCCTGTCACGGTAGAATAGAAACAGTGCTTGGTAAATTGCTCCTGTGTTAATCTGGTGCTGTTTAACTATCCTTTTCACAGTTGTGTCATCTGATGCTCTGACAAAAGGCTGCATACAAAGTGATCTCAGGAAAGCCTACTAGCGGAGCTGAAATCCGTCCTTTCAACTGAATTGTAGCAATGATTGGTGTAGAGGAGTACTTATGCTACAAGCATGATAGATTTCTTAACTACTGTTTTTGAAAGTGGTTCTGGTTTCAAAAAAAGCTGGGCAGAGACTGTGGGTAAATGGCCTCTTGATAAAAGCCTAGGGAATCCTGCAGTACCCAATGATTTTTCAGTGCTCCCCTTCTTCTCTTCCTGCCAACCATCAAACATGTGCCATTGGGCTTCAGAACGTCTTTACATCCTTTTTCCCATGGCATGGGGCCAAGAAAGAGGATAATAGGCTAGCCTGTGATAGGAGTTTGGGGAGAAATAAAGGTCAGCCATTCTTCTTCCACAAAAGAGAAAGAATCTATCAGCTGCCATGCCATGAACCTAAGGTGTCAGCAGCTAAAGAATGTCTGAAATCGATCATCATAAACACAACACAGCTAGGCTCAAAAATATGTGGGGGCAAGGCCGTGTGGGAGAGGAACTGATCTGGTTCTTCCTTCAAGTATGAATGAGGGTGTCATCTTTCAGCCTCCTCTTCTTGATAAACAGTCTTCAGGTTCTTGCCAAAACCATTAATAAGGAAGCTGTCTCCAACGCACAGGCATCATGATGGTAGGGTTCCCACTAGGAATTCCAGATGGGGAGCGGGAAGAAAGACAAGAGGATTGGTACAGTGCCACGGGAAGTGATAAACTAGGTGCTGTGAGAGAGCTCTTGTGTCACCCCAACTGTGGAATACAGCTTAAAATATTGGCTTGGCTGACATGTGAGAATTTAAACCTAACTCCTGCTTCAAGTTTCTTGGGAAGGCATCACCTGGAAAAGGGAGCAATAATGATTAGTGTCACGGTCAAATGCATTCCAGCCTTCTGAGCAAGGAGATTTCCTTGCAAATGGGAGTTAAGTTCATGAAAGTTTTGCTTCCCGGAAATGAGGTAACTGGAGGGCTCTGCATTTGATTTGTTTGCTCATACTCATACTTATCTGAAAGGAAGGTGGCCCTAAATTTGTCAGTTATATACGGCATCCTATGCTGTCTTGCCCGTTTCTTATACTCTTATTTGGTGGGTTTTTAAACCGTTTTTTTTTATACACTGCCCAGAATCACATTATTTGACTGAAAAGCCAAACAAGCAAGCAAGCAAGCAAACAAGCAAACAAACACAAAGCCAATTTTAGAAAATTTCAGTCTGGATTGCAACATGGGTGTGCTCAATTTGGCCATTGCAGGATTTGATTCACTGTTCCTTCGCTTCTTGTTCTTCCCATCCCTGCCAATCCTGCCTCCTCACTAGTACCTGTGGTTTCCTTTTACTTTTCCAGAAGTTTATGCCCATGGATGCCTTTGTATGTCTATGATAAAACTCCTTTGATGCTAAAGCAGATATCCCGCCCATGATATAGTACCATCATAATTCTGACGCTACAATATTCAATGCAATAGTGAAAAAGGTTGTTCTTTTTCTTGCGCATTTGTCTACAGGTTTATGGAAACACGTAGCCTGGAAGAACGGTTACTTTAGCTTCACAGAAAAATTCTTACACTGCAAATTAAAGGTGAAAAAAAAAAAGAATAACGCGAAAGGAAACTTTGCAGTGCTGCTGATAGAAGGTGGGAAAACAAGGCAGCATAGAGATATGTTGGGAGCAGATGACTTTATTCCAGGCTGAGAAAATGAGAAGTACAGAAAGTGGAGATGTAAATAGATGTGGACCATTATTTTTTTTAATTAATATTTCTATACCGCCCTTCTCCCGAAGGACTCAGGGCGGTGTACAGGGCAAGAGTAAAATACAAAATTACAAAAGTTAAAAGTAATTAAATATATGCCCGTTAAAAGAACAATTAATACATAATAAATAACCCCAATAAAATAATAATAACCCCCCCCAATCCCCCCTCAGGCCAGGCCGGCTTGTTCGAACAAGTATTTTTTTAGGTCGCGGCGGAAGGAGCGGAGATCGGGCGCCGTCCGGAGCTCAACTGGTAGCTGGTTCCATAATTCTGGGGCGCCCACAGAGAAAGATCTCCCCCTGGGGGCCACCAATCTACATTCTCTGACCGGTGGCACCCTGAGGAGGCCCTCTCTGTGGGAACGCACAGGGCGGAGGGAAGTTGATGCCGGCAGCAGGTGTTCCCTAAGGTACTCCGGACCCCTGCCATGTAGGGCTTTAAACACCATTACTAGTACCTTGAATCTTAATAAACAACAACTCCTAACAGTCACAGTTTTTTTTAAAATTCCATTTATATCCCGCCCTTCTCCGAAGACTCAGGGCGGCTTACAAGCTTAGCAGTACTATGAGCAATGGTGAAGATAAAATGTATTTGTAATTTGTATCAAATTATGGCCATGAATGGATATCTGAAATGATGGACTTACATTTTGTTATAAAATAGCTTTGCCCAACTTACTGCTCTCAAGATTTACTGGTAGATTTACCCTAACCCTAACCCTCATTATCCTCAAGCTATGCTGTTCTGGGAAGTTTTTATTCCAACAAATTAGAAAGATGGCAATTCTACAGCAGTTTTTATTAGGTTTATACAAACTTCTGAATCATTGGAAAAACTTTGCTTTGCCCAGCAAGACCTTTGAAGACAGCTCATGATTTTGGTAAGATCTGAATTGCTATAAGCTAAATGTGAGGTGTTAAATCAAACAAATCAGTGCAGACAGCTAGATGAAAGAGTAGATGAAAGGGCCAGGAATTTACAGGAGTTGATATCAGTGGGGAGATTTGGAGAGTCTAGAATAATAAGACTAAGTATGAATGTGACAACATTATAATTGTCAGTATTGTGCTACCCACCACCTCAGGCAGATACTTTTAGAGGAAGATTTAATATTCTCTGTGATCAAATCAAGATCTTCTGGAAACCATATGGATTAACATGGTGTTACTCCCTACAGTGCAGAGAGTATCGATCATATAAAGTACCCAGTCAGTCAATGGACTGAAAAAGATACCCAAGAGATGGAAGACTATGGATATAATAGAGCCCTCCATTTTAGGAACCTATGTTCTGGAAATATATTTGTTGGCTTTGTTAAACCAGCAATCTGTTTCTTTGTGTTTTGTTCTCTCTGGGAGTTTGAGAATGTGTGTATATATTTGGTGCATGCCTTTATTTCTGCTAATTAGCCACAGCTGTGTTGTAAGTAACATACTAAAAAATGGGCTTTGCTATATAGTTCTCTCTCTGTGTGTCTATGTCTATGTATGTATTTATCAGCTCAAATGACTCATCTACAGTTTGAAGTTTTCTTTCATTCATAATGGACTGTAATCTATTGGTTTAGTGTGCATTGGTAAACAAATGTTTTTTTTTATTATTTTCCTGTTAGGGCTGAGAGAAAGTGATTGGCCCAAAATTACCAAGTCAGCTTTCATGTCTGAGGATTAAAACCTGGATCTCCACATTTGTAGGCATAGATAAATAGATGGGTAGATGATGGTGGTAGATAGGTAATAGATAAACGATATATAGACAGACAGACAAATAGATAGATAGATAATAAAAGTAATCTCGATGTAGTGCAGTGTGTGATGTCTTGCAAATCAAAATCAGAAGCTAGAAATATGGTACAAAGTATGTAGCTGACTCTGCTAAAAATGTTCCCAAACACCATTTCCTTTGAACATTGAAGTTTTTCATATCTGGATCACCCTTATTTCAAGTTTGCTTAGAAAATTTAATAGTAGTTGATGTTTCACTTAATATGTCATGCTGATCTTCAGAGAAAACGTAAGCTTGGCTAAGCTGCACTGGGAAACAGATGCTCCTAACTGTATGGTTATTGAGTTAAACAGGCAGTATAAAAGAAAGTGATGCTCAAATTGAATATTTTGCATGCAAAATACTGTGTAAAATTTATGAATCACATTTATCTTACTTTATCTTCCTATATATACAAGTATCACAAGGAAACACCTTTATATTTAGATGGCTAGAGAGGCCCAACTTCAATATAATTTATTAGATAATCAAATCTAGTTATTACAGCAACACTATTTGTGTGTTTATTTAAATAATTTGTATGCCTGTCCATCTTGCAAATGCAACTCTGGGTGGCTCACAGAAAGTTAAAAACCAAAAGCAACATCCGCCTATAATTATTAAAAACAATTAGGACAACATTTAAATACAATAGTCAATGTACCAGAGATCCAATAAAATCTTTCAATTCTTGTGAATCTAATAGCAGACAGACAAAGAGCAAACCAACCAACTGAGCTCACCTAACAACTCAGCCCCAATACTTGAGTGCAACACTAGATATTTAATGCCTTGCAGAAGACGATATGGGCTGGGGGCATCCTCCTCTCAGGGATGCTATTCCATAGGGCAGGTGCTGTGGCAGAAATAGTATCCTCCTAGATGGCACTGCTTCATGGAAGGGGCCTGGAACATGCCCAATGGAGTAGTAGAAAGGATTGGAGACAGGTGGATGCACAAATAACCTGGCACTAACCAGTTGGACTTTATGTTAACTAAAGGTTGGTACTGATTGTATGTTAGGAAGGCCTCTCCATTATATTTTTCCTCACAAGGCAAAATCCGGTGATAAACAGCTTTCCAGAGGTTAGACAAGATGGCTGGAGATTTCACCAATTTGATACAAGTCCTGAGTGGTCCTAAACTTTGGAGGCAAAACTAGGGGCCGGTGTAAATGCAGTTCATATTATTTTCCAGATTATTAGAAGAAAATAATATGCACAGTAAAATAGATGATGTTGAAGTCTGTATTTTCATTTTTCACAACTTTTTTTTTGTGAGCCAGGGTTTCCCTGTTGTATGTGGTTTTTAAAGCTAGTTTTTCCCCAGTAAAGCTTTTAAAAGAAAATTTCTCCTGATTCACATTTCTTTCCAGGCATATCTTTTACAAAAGGCCACCATTTAAAGGACTCCATTTAATGTTACTATCAGTTCACCAAAGAATCCATTTTACTGAATCACCCAAATCTACTTCTTTAAGAATCAGTGGCATCATGCTGGTACATTTCATAAAGTGCACATGACACTAAATACATGACTTTTAGTTTCATCACTTTTATTGTATTTTTCAAATACAGATGGTAGTCATGGAATATATGACTACAAACAAAAGGAGGTACCAACTAACTGCAGGAATACCAAATTGATAATGTCAGCACAATAGTATCATCATGTGAATGCTATTATGAATTAGATGCATCTTAACATCTGATACAAGTTGTGGCCATTGGCATAATGACAATGTCACACTTGTCTTTCCCTCCCGGAAAAGACTCTATTAAATGAGTGGAGGAGTAGAGGAAAAGGAATCATTGAATAATCCAGTAATTATTAAATTATTCTGTGATGCTGAACTTTCTCTGAAAATGTAGTCTGTATGTAGAAAATGTAGTCCCACATACCAACCACTCAGTGATTGTTCAGAGTTGGTGGTGAAAAAGGAGGCTTCCAGCCAGTCCTTGAAGTTGTGGCTCTCACACTGTCTCTGATTGCAATTTAGGCACTTTGCAACCAAAGTGCATTTATAATGGTTACAGTGTCCCACACACAAGTGATTGTCATTTGTACCTTCATAGCTGGCTTGCCATAAGCAAAATCAATGAAAAAGTTGGCAGGAAGTCACAATGTCAGGGTTTCATGAGATTGTGCTTAATAACCTGTGATTTACTTAATGACAGCAGCTGGAACTGACAAACTGACACCATAAGTTGGGTGTGGTCAGGTGATTTTTCATTTTGCAATGATGTTGCTTGCAGATGGAATTGCCAGTCCTAATTGTGGTCAATAAGTGAGTAGTACCATCTCCAAACCCAAAGCAATTGCAATGTCAACTAAAAAAAGAAAAGAAATAGTCATTCATAGGGAACAGTTTTTGTGAGGAACATAGCTTGGTGAGAAATATTAAACCTTTCCTCTATCTTCTCAAATTCTGAGACTGATTGTCTCTCTACAGCAGTTTGATTACTCAGTTTGAATAGATGTCTTTTGCTCTAGAAATAAATATTTGTGTGTATATGTACACACACACACACACACACACACACACACACACACACACACACAGAGAGAGAGATTGGCTATAATAACAGAGCCTTCCAAGTCTGATCCTCCCCTTCCCTTCTTTGTGTAACAGTGAATCAGGGAAGTAGCTGCTATAACTGCTTGCTAAATGACTTGCTTCAGGTTTGGTGTCAATATTGTGCGGCTAGATATACTGGTTAGGGAACAGAAAGGACACCCAAAGCTTATGGAAGACAAAGGAATGTAGTATTTGAGTAAGAAATATTATCCACTGAGCCAAAAGTGAAAAGCTGAGGATCTGCTGGCCAGGAGACAAAGAGCTTTGAAAAGAAAAGACTAAAGTTAGCATGTGTGGCAAAATATAAATTGGTTAATCTGAACCAGATCCTCTCTGTACACTGTCCAATGTTTCCTGGATTAAATCCAGGTACTTCAAAATTGTATTATCAGTGAATTGTGGCCTCAGAGGAACAATGCTTGAAGGAAATGTCAGCTTCAGATCACAATTTCCTTTCACTGTTGTGAAAAAGAGAGAGGTCGAGTTAGCAGGAACTATGCCCACCCACGGTTTACATTTAGCTCTAAATGGTTGTCTTGGTTAGTGTTTGAGGTCAACTCCCAAAGAGAATAATAAAATGGCTCAGTCTTTCCATCTTGTAAAAGGGAGTTCAAAGGTTCTGACCACATTGCAACACATTTTACAACAGTTAGAACAATTAAAGAGGGCGACTATTATTACTCACCTTGGCGACGATGGTTGACCTATACCCTTGCTTCAGGCCGCCTCTTATGGCGACGGCGTCTTCGGACCGCTTGGGTGGCGAAGAGGACGACCGGGAGTTATCTTACCGGAGCAAGGACGACATGGGGCTCCTGCATCGTGTATCATCTTTGGACTGCTCTTGCAGTGACGCCGGTGATTCAGACTATTTTTATTCTGGCCTGCCTACCCTCCTTGCCTTGGACACACTTTTTACCATCTGCCTGCCTATCCTCTCCCCTCTCCCTTTGGACTTTCGACATACCTGGGTATCGACCACGGTGGGAGAGTGGCTGGACTTCTCCATTTGCAACCTCATAGAGGTGGGAGCTCTATGGGGTTTGCCTACCCAGAGGATACCTGGTCCACCCCCAGGAACGGAGTCTCTACCCGTTGTGAGAGAACGGGCTGCGGCCTGTCTTGGGGGCCACCCAACTGAGTGGCAGTGAAGTTGGGTGGGGATCCAGACTTCTGTCATGTTCAATCCTCCCATGGACAACTAAGGGATGCCTATCCTGGACTGTTTGGACTTTTTTATACTTATGCGGCAATATACGAGCACGCGTTTGTACGCCCTCAGGGGTGCCCCCCTCTCCTGGGTGCGACCTGCCTCCTTAAACGTTGATAACCTTGATGACGGGCCCGAGTTTTGGGTCTCTGAGAGATGGCTGGGCAGGGGCAGGGGCTGTCCATGTAAATCTAGAAAGCCTCTGATTATTTTTTTATCCAAATTTTTTATAGGGCTAGGGAGCGGGGTGGGAGATAGCGGTTGTTTGGCTATGGGGGGTGGCCGATCTACCATGGTTCAGACCAGCCTTGGGTCTGATAGCACGGGGGGAGAACGGGGTGGCGTTGTCGCCGGGGCTCATGAGCGGGTCGTGGGATTATCAATTCCCACGACGGGGAATGGCAGCAGGCGGATAGACAGGGGGCCGTATCGCTACCGGGAGGGCCGTCCCCGCTATTTGCAAGCGGTGAGGCGCTCCGACCCTCTGCTTCTTCCCCGAGATCCCGGGAGCGAGGATGTGCAGCCTCCTGAGCTCCGGCTGGTGTACCTGAATGCCAGGTCCGTGGTTAATAAAGCTCCCCTCGTTAGGGATTTAGTTGAGGGTGAGCATGCAGACCTGGCTTGCATCACGGAGACTTGGTTGGGCCCAGAGGGTGGGGTCCCTTTGGTTTACCTCTGCCCACCAGGCTTCCGGGTGCTACACCGGCCACGAGCTCATGGTAGGGGTGGGGGAGTGGCGGTTACCATTAGGGAGACCTTATGCCCGCGGGAGACCACCGTTTCTCAGATAGTCGGGTGTGAGTCTCTCTTTATGAGATTTGGTCCTGGGGCGCAGTTGGGCTTGCTGCTGGTGTACATTTCGCCTAGTCGCACAGCGGCAGCCCTGCCCGAGCTGCTCGATACCCTCTCGGGCTTGGTGGTTGAGTTTCCCAAACTTATAGTTTTGGGAGACTTCAATCTACCATCCCTGGGAGGTTCATCTGAGCTAGCTCGGGAGTTCATGGCTTCCATGGCGGCCATGGACCTGACGCAAGTAATTTCAGAGCCAACTCATGAGGGAGGCCACACCCTTGACCTGATTTTTTTATCTAGACGGTGGTTGGATGATCTAGGTGGGGGCTCTCCATTTATTATGCCCCTGTCATGGACCGATCATCATCTCCTGCGGCTGGTCTTCCGTTTTGCCACCCCCCGCCGTGGGGGCACGGAGCCAATTAGATGGTACCGCCCCAGACGCTTAATGGATCCTGATAGATTCCAAGCGGCGCTGGGGTCCCCACCTGCCTCCACTGCTCACAGCTCGGCAGATGCCTTAGTGGAAGCCTGGGAAAGGGCAGCCACTGAGGCACTTGACCGGGTTGTACCCTTGCGGCCCCTGACCCGGCGCAGATCCCAGCGAGCTCCATGGTTTTCCGCGGAGCTCCGGGAGATGAAGCGTCGGAAACGGGGCCTAGAGAGCTGCTGGAGGTCTAGCCGATCCGAACCCGACCGGTTGCGGTTAAGAACCTATATTAGGTCTTATCTCGCAGCGATGAGGGTGGCGAGGTGCAATTACTTCTCCACCCTCATCGCGTCCGCAGATAATCGCCCGGCCGCCTTGTTTAGGGTGACTCGCTCACTTCTTAATCAGGAGGTGAGGGAGGATCCCTTGCAGGGTCGTGCCGAGGAATTTAGTCAACATCTGTCGGATAAAATCGCTCGGATTCGGACCGGTTTGGACTCCAGCTGGGCAGAGTCAGGCGATCAGGACACGGGCGGTCTTGTCAATGTTACCTGGGAAGAGTTTGATTCTGTGACCCCTGATGAAGTGGACAGGATTATGGGGAGGCTGAGCTCCTCCACATGTTTGTTGGACCCGTGCCCTTCCTGGCTGGTTTATGCAGCTAGGGAGAGGACACGAGGCTGGCTCCAGGCGGTTATATCTGCTTCTTTGAGTGAGGGTTATTTCCTCACCGTCTTGAAGGAGGCGGTGGTGAGACCTCTCCTCAAGAAGCCTGCCTTGGACCCAGCTGTTTTGAACAACTTTCGTCCAGTCTCCAACCTTCGCTTTCTTGCGAAGGTTGTCGAGAGTGTGGTGGCGCATCAGCTCCCTCTGGTCCTGGATGAAGCGGATTATCTGGACCCCTACCAATCGGGTTTCAGGCCCGGGTACAGCACGGAGACGGCATTGGTCGCTCTGGTGAATGATCTCTGGAGGGCTCGGGATAGGGGATATTCCTCTGTCCTAGTCCTATTAGACCTCTCGGTGGCTTTCGATACCATCGACCATGGTATCCTGCTGCGGCGTCTCAGGGGATTGGGAGTGGGAGGCACAGTTCTTCAGTGGTTCTCCTCCTATCTCCTGGGACGCTCGCAGTCGGTGTTGGCAGGAGGGCAGAGATCGGCCCCTAGGTCTCTCGTTTGTGGAGTTCCTCAGGGGTCGGTTCTCTCGCCTCTCCTGTTCAACATCTACATGAAACCGCTGGGTGAGATCATTCGTGGTTTTGGAGTTGGGTATCATCAATATGCTGATGATACCCAACTTTTCTTTTCGACCCCAAACCACCCCAGTGATGCCATCGCTGTGATGTCCCGTTGCCTGGAGGCGGTTCGGGTCTGGATGGGGAGGAACAGACTTCAACTCAACCCTGACAAGACTGAGTGGCTGTACATTCCGGCATCCCGGGACATTCAAAATGTTCCATCTCTTTCTATGGGGGGTGAGCTCTTACCCCCCGTGGATAGGGCTCGCAACTTGGGAGTCCTCCTAGATTCACGGCTTACCCTGGAAGATCATATAGTGGCCGTGACTAGGGGGGCTTTCGCCCAGGTTCGCCTGGTGCGCCAGTTGCGGCCCTATCTGAACCGGGATGCCCTGTGTACGGTCACTCATGCGCTCGTGACCTCTCGCCTTGACTACTGTAATGCTCTCTACATGGGGCTTCCCTTGAAGACCACTCGGAGGCTCCAACTGGTACAGAATGCGGCCGCGAGAGTTGTCTTGGGAGTTTCCCGGTACTCCCATGTTACACCTTTGCTCCGCGAGCTGCATTGGTTACCAGTTGTCTTTCGGGTGAGGTTCAAGGTTTTGGTTACGATCTTTAAGTCCCTACATGGCATGGGTCCGGGATACCTCAGGGACCACCTGCTGCCGGCATCAACTCCCCTCCGCCCTGTGCGTTCCCACAGAGAGGGCCTCCTCAGGGTGCCGCCAGTCAAGGAATGCCGACTGGTGGCCCCCAGGGGGAGGGCCTTCTCTGTGGGCGCTCCGGCATTATGGAACCAACTGCCGGTGGAGCTCCGGACGGCATCAGACCTCCGAACTTTCCGTCGTGGCCTGAAGACCCACCTATTTGAAATAGCTGGTCTGGCCTGACGGGGGATTATGGGTTTTAATTTGTCGTTTTAGATTTGTATTACTGTTTTTAACTGGGCATGGGTTTAATCTTTTTTAATTTTTGTATTGTCTTTTTATATATGCCCTGTGAACCGCCCTGAGTCCCTACCAAAGAGAAGGGCGGTATACAAATTAAATAAAACTAAACTAAACTAAACTAAAACTAAAGGAGATACTACCATTTTTAAACTGTCCTGTAAACTTTGTTCACAATTTGTGCATGGGCTCTGACAGATTCTTAAATGCCACTAATAGTCACTAAAAAAACAGATCACTAAAGGGATTGTTGCAAGTTGAAGATTACCTGTATTCTGTTATTTTGCTTTTATATAAATTCTGTCAGATACGTTAGGCTGAATATGACTAATCAAGCTAATTTAAACACCTTTATCTTGTAAATTGGATTTTGAATCTTGGTTGCTAGTTGCCTCTGTTATAGTATGATGGCTTAACTGATCCATCCTCTGTGCTCTTCAAGTTGTGCACTGAAAAATCAGCAGGCAACTGGTAGCATTCAAAGCTAGCAAGGCCATTGGAATATGCACTTTGACTTGTCTGGAGAATCTCCAGTTAGGAAAGGGTCCTCTAATAATTCTACTAGAGTCGTAACTCTCTGGCAACGGCTTCAAAATGATATGGCACCGCATGCCTTTTGTTTCTGTAAGGGATCTTTTCCTTATATATCCTTTTCTTTTGCTGCCAGCATAAACTCCTTTGAGGGCTTAGTAAATTCTCTAAGTTATGCAACTGGGTGGAACCTAGGAAGATCTAGCATAGCACAGACACTTGGCTAATATAGGAACAAAGGAACAAATGGGTCTTTACAGGAGCAGGAACATTTATTTTTACATTCTAATCAATATCAGCTCGCCCTGGCCCTACAATAATTCCTAATTCTGTTTTCTTGATGGAAAAGGCTCCTGAAAGCAGAAGAAAGGAGAGGTTGAGCTTTGCCTGGAACTGTTGTTCCATCTGTACTTTCTCAATCTCTTCCTTCACTCCCCCCTTCTCTTGCTGAAATATAACTTGCCAGGAAGTACCTAGCGTTGCCATCTTTCAACTGGCAGTTTCACTACCCAGTCACCACAGATGGTGATTCTCTGCAGGACTTGATCTTCTTAAGACTACCCCTCCTCCTCCTCCACAAAGCCCAGCATTCTCACTCCTTGAAATTCATCCAAGCAAGTAGAACACCTCTAACTGAATAAACCCTGCATCTTTGCAATTGATTCATCTAATGCCAAGACTCATGTTTATTGTAACATTCCTCACTTAAGGTGGAAAAATAAAAGCAAAAATATTCTGGATCATATTGATGAGGTTCTTTCTTTCTTCAAAAGAGGAAGAATCCCATTGCTATGAAGTTAGATGACAAATGAGATGGATGAAGGAGGATAATCAGTGTCTCCTGTATCTTGGCATTTCTTCTAAGTTGCATGTGTTTCAAAGCAATGGGAAAGGGCTAGGTTTGGGACAGTTGATCCTTTTAAGAAAGCTGGAGGCTCTCAATCACAAATCATGCTCATATTTGTTCCTTTCACTTTTTTTCTTAACTCAACAGACAATACGTAGAGAGGTGGCTACTTATGCTGCCAAATGCTGGAGAGCAAGAATGTTTGAATAGGAAACTGCCCTGTCATACTTTTAAACTGTTAAATTTTATACTTCTAGCACTCTGAAATATAGCCTGGTTTCACCTTTTCAACTATTGCTTATCTAATTATGACACTGCTATTGAACAACAAAAATGTTTATTTGATTTATATAGCTGTCTACTTTTCAGCAGCAAGGTTGTGTTGTCTGCCCCAAAGTTCAATAATACAGTAGTACAAGTAGTCCTAGTATAGCAAGCACAGTTAGAATCAACAACTCAGTTATTAAGGGAAGAGGATGATAAATGAAATGGTGACTCTACTTATGATTTTACTTCAGCTTTTCTTTGATTTACAGACATGTGAAGATTAGTCAATCAGTTATTTTTTTTACGACTGTTGTAACTGCAATGGTTGCTAAATAAAGCATCTGCTAAACAAGGACCACCTGTAAGGAGAACTGAGGACAGCTTAGGACTGATCCATACTTCTTGCTTGCCTTAGTACAGGGTGTCATCATACTGAAGCTGGGCCATTGCCGGCCATTGCCGGCAAAGCAAAAAGAGTTGCGATACGTTGTGACACATCACATGATGTGGTGAGTTTGACACCCGTGCCTTAGGGTGAGGACAGTACACTCATCATTTTGGGAGCCTATGATCTTGAACCTATATCAAAATTGTACAATTTCTTCTAAATTTATTTTGTGGATGATTACATATATTTTAAAATATAATTTACACCAGCCCCAATTAATGAAATATTTTTTCTTATATTTAATTGGCGTGATCTCAGCAGCCCTTTTCCTTGTAGTAGACTATCTTAATCATGCTGATGTAATTATTACATTCTGTCCTTTTCTTATTCAATTGGAAGATGAGATTTTTAAAGAATTAAAACTTTAGAACTACAGATCAGCAGTTAGTTGAATCCTAAATGGGAAAAGTGCTTCTGATGGGAATGTACATACTTTATCTGTCAGGACCTTCTTAAAGAAGCAATGTCTTTTTCTGGACTCATAAGGTAGTTGTTCAGTCCCAGGAAAATATTGGTTGCAGTTAAGGAAACACCAACTGGCTACAACACTGCCTCCATCTTTTTAGGATCTACTTCATTCAAACATGCATTTTTCTAAAATTATACACCAGATAAAATAAGAGCAGTGAATTGAGCCCTATTGTCTGAAACTAGGACATCTGGCAGCCCATGTGTGGCAAAGAGTTTTCTCAGCACCTGGATGATCCTAGCAGTAGTCATGTTTGCAACTGGGATTACTTCAAGCCATTTAGAATGGCTGTCTACCGCTATGAGGAAGAGCTGTCCCTGAAAGGGCCCAGCGAAGTCTATCTGAATTCTAGACCAGGGGGTGTGCGTTTCCTCCCACCTGTGAACTGGAGCATGTGGCATTTCAGACCTTGACTGCTGACATGTATAACATCCATGCACCTGTGCCTCGATGGCTTTGTCTAGGTCTGGCCACCATAGGTAGCTTCTTGCTAAAGCTTTCATATAGACAATGCCTGGATGGCCTTCATGTAGTGACTGTAAAACTCTATCTCTCAGTGAAGTGGGAACTATGACCCTGTTTCCCCATAGGATACAACCCTTGTGAGCTGATAGCTCATGTCTTCTAACAAAATAACTCTGGAATTCAGAGCCTGGGCTTTTATCTAACCACCCTGTGTGCACCCATGAAAGAACTCTACTAAGTGTTTTATCAGTAGCTGTTTCTGCAGCAATGTCCCCTGTGTGGAGGGGAAATTCTGGCAAATCCTGAATGGACAGGATTCTGGCTGGGGCTGGATCTAGTTCAATTAGTGGCAGTGGGAGTGTGCTCAGGCCATCAGCATGGCCCATTTCTTTGCCGGGTTTGTGAACCAGTTTAAATGTGTAGGCTGATAGAAAAATAGACCATCTCAACATCCTTGGGGAAATTATGTGGGGTGTTTGTTTGTCTGTTGTAAAGAGTCCCAGTAGTGGTTTGTGGTCTGTGAAGACCATGAAGTCCCTGCCATATAAATAGTCATGGAATTTTTAAATTCCTGCTACAATGGCTAAGGCCTCTTTGTCAATTTGAGTGTAGTTACGCTCAGCAGAGGACAGTGTCCTTGAATAAAATGCAATAGGAACTTGTGTTCCATTCTTCTCTAAATGACTCAAGAGTGCCCCCACCCCATAAGGGGATGCATCACATGCTAAACAGACCGGTTTAGATTCCCTAAAATGAGTGACAGCTTTATAATTACAATAACACGCAAACCATTTAGCAATTAATGAAATGCAAACAATAAAGTGAGAAACAGTTGTGGCCCCTGCCATGGTTGTGGCTCAAGAATTCTCTTTAGTCCATAATTAGTCCATCGATAATGTCAAAGCAGATTTAGATTCTAAAATATTACATATAAATGCATCAAGACAAAAGAATTATCCATTCTCCTGTGAGCGCAATATCTGTAAGAAGAGGGAAAAAACCCAAAAGTTCACAGTTGAGTAATATCTGTAGATAATTCAATCAGGGGAAATCTCAGTTTTCAGTATTCCATACACTAGGTCAGAGGTCTCCAACCTTTCCGGGTTCGTGGCCCAGAGTGTAGGAGAGCAGGTTTCAAATTGGTGCATGTGCACCAAATGGGCTGCGCACACCCACCCGACGCTAGCGGCTGCATCCATGCATGTGCAAACAGGCCACACAAACCCGCCCGGCATGTGTACCCTGCCCAGTGCTAGCAAGCGCAAATGGGGCCATGGGTGCTAGCGTGAGTGGTGGGGAGTGTGCGCATGCACACACCACCCAGCCATTTCTGTGGTCCACTGGCCAAGAAGATGTGGCCCAGTGGTGGGCTGTGGCCCATAGGTTGGGAACCCCTGCACTAGGTGAAACTCAACACCAGCTGCATTTTAACAAATGTTCAATTTACAGTCTGAGTCAAGTGACAAACATCACGATCTCACTTTGTTCCTTGGTGCCTCCCTGTTTCCCTGATTTTTTAAAATAACATTTTTGTCTAATGAAGAATTTCTGGAGGACTAAAAAAATTGCATATGATTTTATATTGGCCGATCCCAATAAGGATATTATTTAATTGAAGGTTTGAAGCTGAAAGGTTCTGAATGGCTTATAGAAAGCTAAGTTGTTCTTTGTTTAAATGGGAAGGAAGTTTAAATGAAGTGTCCATCCATAGAGCAAGCTACATACTGAGCTGCTACAGTGATACATGGAAAATGTCTATGGATTCATTGACTTCTATACATCAGTAAGTTATTCAAACAAAGCTATATGGAGTTTGATTATGCCCTTTCTGTATGTGCAACTTTTTTGTATTCTTCAATTTTTATGCAGGATAAAATTGTATGCAATGCCATCGTGTCAGCTGAAGCCTTTACCAAATCCAGTTAAATTATTCAAAAAGTGAATTATATGTTCTTTTCATTGTGTAGACTTCACTGAATAAATTAAATAATACTTTGTTTATTGGCCATTCTTTTCCAGAATCAAAAGTTTCACTCTAGCATTCATAACAATGCTTCTCCCTCCCATTCTCACCACATCAAGCACATACTTCTTATTTTTCATAAGAGGTTTCAACAATTTCAACCACACATTGAACAACAACAGCAAAAAAAAAATGCTGGCAAATTGTCAACACATCTAGAAAAATCTTCACCTGGAACCTCTTCTTTGTAATGGAAAACATCTGTCTTCAGGGAATATTAACTGACATTTTAAAAAATCAGCACCAAAGCATGTAATTACAGACATAACCCTTTGAATTAGCTTTGCTTCATAGCATTCAGGATTCAGACCATTCTGAACGCCAAGGAACTCTTCCATACTGGCTAATCTGCCAAAGAAACCATGATAGCTCTCTCATGGAGTTTCTGCATGTTGATTATGATGGTTCAATTAGGCAATTTTAAAGACAATTTTTTTAAAAAAGAGACTAGCAGGATTTAACCCTTTGTGTCCCCATGCTTGCAATCAACATGCCAAAGAAAGGTCTGTTCACAAATAGACCTCTTTTTAGCTTGTTACATTTTAAAATACTGGCCTTTGGAACCAGATCATAATGTATAAGACTTATCTTAACTCAAAGGACAGTATGCTAAGCACACTGTGTTGGGGACTCTGCAGTACATTTTGCTAAATGGGCCCTAGAGCTCTCCCAAAAGCCCAGGCATTTGAACAGGGTTATGAGGCAGGGGAGAAGGAAGTGTGATATCTGCAAGAAATGTGTGCGGTCCAAAAATTCAAGATAACATGATTGAAACCCCACCCCTTTTAATGTATGTAGGAAGTCAGCACCCCCCTCCTAGAGAAGGAAATATTTTGGGAGATATTTAAAAAAGGCAGATGATTATATTTCCCCAAAGGAATAATGGAGGAAAAATTCTTAAAAGGCTTTTCTGTCCAAGTTTCCCCAGGGAGAAACTGAGCAGGCCAGCTCTGTAGAAATGTGATTTGATAATCCTATTCAGAAAGACAGGGCCTCTTATTCATAAGCAAAATGCCTTCAGTCACAGGCCCCAGAGAAGGTTTTTGCTGATGGGATTAGAAAAACAAAGACTCCCAAGGACAGAACATGACCTTTAGGACATAATAGGATTAACCCACCACCATTAGAATACTAAAAGCTCAGGTCAAAATAATAATAATAATAATAATAATAATAATAATAATAATAATAATAATAATAATAATAATAATAATAATAATAATAATAATAATAATAATAAAAGTTGGAAGGGACCTTGGAGGTCATCTAGTCCAACCCCCTGCTCAGTCAGGAAACCTTATACCATTTCAGGCAAATGGCTTTTCAGTCTCTTCTTAAAAACTTCCAGTGTTGGAGCATTCACCACCTCTGGAGGCAAGTTGTTCCACTGGTTAATTGTTCTAACTGTCAGGAAGTTTCTCCTTAGTTCTAGGTTGCTTCTCTCCTTGACTAGTTTCCATCCGTTGCTTCTTGTCCTGCTTTCAGGTGCTTTGGAGAATAGCTTGACTCCCTCTTCTTTGTAGTAGCCCCTGAGATATTGGAACACTGCTATCATGTCACCCCTCACCCTTCTCTTCATTAAACTACACATACCCAATTCCAGCAACCGTTCCCTATATGTTTTAGCCTCCAGCCCCCTAATCATCTTTGCTGCTCTTCTCTGTACTCTTTCTAGAGTCTCGACATCTTTTTTACATTGTGTACATTGCACAGGAACAGGAACAGGAACAACCTCAAACAGGAACAACTCCAAATACAAAACCCCTAAAACAGGGGTGTCAAACTGCCGGCCCGTGGGCCGGAGCATCACAGAGAAACCGCGCCCATCCCATTTTCGGCAATGGGAAAAAGTTCCAATACGTTGCGCGACGTCACATGACGTCGCAAGTTTGACATGCCTGCCCTAAAAGGTATAAAAACCCACCCACTCCCAGCTCCATTTTGTCAGCTACCCTATAAACGTGCTGTATTACTCAAGTTTGTGGCAATTCAATAAACAGAACCTTCTTTCCTAAGTGGTCTCCATTTTGTTTATTCCTGGCTTGGACTCGACCTGGTGAAGATTTTTCTTTCAACATGTATTATTAATGCGCAACAAAGTTGGAGCTTTGTATGGTTGCCATTTTGAATTTTAGCACCATCTTCCTTCTCTACAGGAAACTGTAATTCAGTCATAGAGTGCATCATTTACATAAAGGTCCTAAGTTTAGTTCCTGAAATAGCTGCATTCTTTTTTTTAAAGGATCCAATAAGTGATTAACAATGATACAGAGACCAAAGTGCACATAGATAACTTTGTAAACTGGTGCAGCAAATTGTCTGTCCCTCTGGTGTTTTCCAGGTGGTTTGTCAGTGAGTCACAGTAGCTGCTGGGCATCATAATCCTTCTTTACTAACTGTACTGACCTATAGGTGCCCCATTGAAATGATCATATACAGAATCTTTCCCTTTGATTTCTGTCAAGAATTTTCCCTCTAAAGAATAGGCTTAATGCAAAAGACACCCTCCAGCATTAGCAATGTTGCTACAGGAACAGTTCCAGTTTCTGGCAATTCCCTCTATCTGGCTCTGAGCAGTTCTTCATTAGCAATTTAGAAAGCCATTTAAGCATCTGGGTAGCAATTTATTACTAATAAAGAATGACCTTATATCAGACGGCAATCATTGGAAGATGCTATAAATCTTTAGTGAGGAAATATTCTGAGTGCCTGGAGGCTGTAAGAGGAAGTGAACACTGGTTAAATTCCATCTAGAATATCATCTAAAGTAGGCCATCTAGTGATCGACACAAAATCTTGCACTAAATTTGTAAGGTAGAGAAATTTGGGGGATGATATCCTTTTAGCAAACACACACACACAAATTTTCCCGATGTTTCCCCTTAGATTTACATGAGAAACTAAACCAGTGCTGGGATTCAAATATGTGAACAACCGGTTAGCTGTGTGGATGCCACTTCTGGAAGTCCGTTCTGGGCCTGGGCAACAAAAAATTAGTTACCGGTTCTGCCAAACTGGTGCGAACTGGCTGAATCCCACCATTGAACCAAACAGATTGCAGATGGCAGGAGAGATTAGCTCCTTTACCTAAATAGGTGCAAGAACAGAATAGTCTATTCATTGAAATTTTATTTTGGAAAATGTTAACTCCTTAAATTGTTTTTCTGCTTTTGTGTATTATATATTCCAGAATACTAGGTTCTAACTTCATTCACCAGCCGTGGAAAAGTTAGCAAACTTGCATTATTTAAAAAACACATCATTAATGAGGCTACATTCCCATTGTGCTGATTAAAAACTAGGGTTTCTGAATAAAAAAAATGCAGCATCCCAGATTAGAAGAAGAGTGTCAAGCTAGGTCAAGATTTTTGCTGTCTGAAGCAGTGCAAAGAATGACACAGTGAATCCAAGATTGATTATAGATGCAGCTTTTCTTGATTACTCTTCTGTTGTGTGTAAATAATTTTATTCTGGAGGTATGCAATGTTGCCTTTCAGCCCAGGTTCCTCCCTGCTTCTTCCATTTTATATTATCTTTTTTTTAAAATCCCATTTATATCCCGCCCTTCTTCTGAAGACTCAGGGTGGCTTACAATCTAAGAAGCACAAATCAATGTGCTTAGCAATAGCCTTCATTCTATGTATATGCCTGCTTATTAGGGCTTTCACCCCCCCCCCCAAGCGGCATTATTACAAAGTCAGCTTTTTGCCCCCAACAATCTGGGTCCTCATTTTACCTACCTTGGAAGGATGGAAGGCTGAGTCAACCTTGAGCCTGGTGGGACTCGAACCTGCACTAATTGCAGGCAGCTGGTGTTACTTAAGGAGGCATTAGCCCACTGTTCCACCAAGGCCCTTCACACAACAAACCCCTAATGAGAAAGAAAAGGTGAAATAATCATCAGTAGCATTGTGAGTAAACAGCTTTTGACTTGATACTCATTTTCTTTTAAATCCCACTTTTTAATAAAATAGAAGGGTCATGCATCATATTATTGGCCTGAATTACAGCATTTTAGTTGAAAGATATCTGGCATATGTTTGCTAAAGAGTTGACCTTTTTTCCTGGCTATGGAATCTTCTGCTTTTAAAATAGTTCGCTTATTTTTAAAAATGTTATCAGCTGATGATTACCTTAGTTAGAAGGTTTGGCATAGCGAGATCTTGCTAAAACTTGGAAAGGGATCACCAGGGAACTCCTGGGGTATAATTAGATAAGGAAAAAGAAAAAAAAACCAGAAAAAGACATTGTATTCTATAATAGTAGGATGTTACTGTAACAGCCTATCATATTTCACCATTATAGGAATATATAACAATTAAATTATGCCCTATGGACCAATATATTCTTAATATTCTCTATATTGACCTATTAGAATGTGCACTGTCATGATCACTGGTCATTAAAGGAGAGGTGAAGTATTATTCAATCTAATTGCAAAAATGGGAACAAAGCAATTTTTTCAGGACATTGTAATAAGAGCAATGATTTTCTTCATTTAATAAGATTCTGTACCCATTTCAATCAAATCAACAGTTTCTATTCTTCAATTCTAAACCACAGCCTTTTCAGGAAGGCATCCAGTCTGGAAGAAAAGCCTGGAAAAACATCCAGGGAATATGCTGGAATGACTGGATGACAAAGCTTTCAGTGTGAAACTCCACTAATTTTTGAAAGGCAGAAAGAGAATTGAGTTCAGACACCTTCCATTCCATCACAAATTAACTACCTAAATGCTGGATAGAGTTGGGTGGGTGCCATGCTTGGTTTACATCCAAGGTCAAGCCATTGCTTCAAGAAATCCATGATTTCCAAAGACACGTTTTGATAGAAAATTAACACAAGAATGTGAATATGACTTCAAACTGTAGGGATATTACTGGGTAAACATACTGATAATTAAACCATTAGGTTTGGTTCAACATGGGCATCAGCAGGAAAAAGAATTGGTAAAAAAAGTCAAGAATGTAATGTAACGCCTCTATTAGTTCTGCTTGAGTCCACTCACTATTCCAGCTGAATATCTAATGACTGACTTTGGTCTTTCAGATGTTTAAGTTGGGCAAGATGCAATCTATCAATAAGGAACAATAAATAACTTAAAGTACTTAAGAGCTTAAGTGACATGATAGCAGTGTTCCAATATCTCAGGGGCTGCCACAAAGAAGAGAGAGTCAAGCTATTCTCCAAAGCAGCTGAAAGCAGGACAAGAAGCAATGGATGGAAACTAACCAAAGAGAAAAGCAACCTAGAACTAAGGAGAAATTTCCTGACAGAACAAATAATCAATGGAACAACCTGCCTCCAGAAGCTGTGAATACTCCAACACTGGAAGTTTTTAAGAAGAGACTGGACAGCCTTTTGTCTGAAATAGTATAGGATTTGCTGCCTGAGCCAGGGGTTGGACTAGATGACCTCCAAGGTAATTTCCCATTTTATTATTATTATTACAGCTATGTTTGAAACACTGCAAAGCTGAAAAAAGTGCTAAATATCTAAGTTACCTTTGACTCTGTCCCAAGCAATTTAAAGGCATTTGATTCAATTCAGTGGGGAGATTCAATCACATTTCTTTTAAGTGAATCATCTTTTTGAAGTTCCACATAATCATTTTAGGCGAAAGAGTGCTTACTTTCAAAATCAGAGCTGATTCATTTTCTTACCTAGAACAGTATTTCATTTTTGAAAACCGATTTTATTCTTCTTTTTCAAAGATGTGTTTTATCTTCAGAATCTTCTGGTTCCAATATCCCCAAACAGAAATCCAAGCAAAAACAGTTCTTCATATCCAGCAGAGTTGAGAGTTGTAGACTTATAAAGCCATTCAGAAAAGGAAAAAATATATACAACTCAGGAAATATGTACAGTACTACCAACTTCTTGGTAGTTTATGGTGAAATTTATCATGTAAAGTGGCAGAGAATAGAACAAATGGAAAATCAAATGGAAAATCAAATCCTCTCATCACTGATGAGTCTGGGTCCAATTTGTATGATCAAGAAGACAGAACAATCGAATCATGGTGAATGGAGATTTGACAAAACCGGTTGAAATCCAGAAGGGAACAAGACAGTGGTGTCCCCTATCCCCTTTATTATTTATTCTAGTGTTGGAACTGTTAAATAGAGGTATTAGACAGGATAACAGAGCAAAAGGACTACAAATTAAAGTGCATAATTACAAATTACATGCATTTGCTGATTGGTATTGATTGTGCAAGACCCATTAGAGAACATTGAACATATTATGAGGAAGATTAAAATGTTTGGAGAAATGGCAGGTTTAAGAATAAATAAATCAAAGACGACAATACTGACTAAGAATGTAAAGGTGGAAGATCAGAAGTAACTGGAATTTAAAACTGGTTTTAGGTCGTGGAAAAGGTACCATACTTGTGGGTGATTCTTACTGAGGAAAATTCTAAGGCTAAGCTTTACAAAAACAATTACGGTAAAATATGGAAATAGATAAAATTGGTTTTAAATAGTAAAAATTAGATTTGTCAAGAAGACAGAACAATGAATAAAAAAGTACTATAGCTATGCTACAATTTGCCACTTGTTGAGAATGATAATTTCAGTAAACAGGCAGATATAAAGTTTCCAGGAGATAAATACAAAATATGTATGCAGATAGGATAAAAAAGCTATCCACTCCACTGAAAAAAAGTGTATGGTTGCTATTCAAAAGCAACTTTCTAAGCTTTAAAAGAGGACAATTCAATGAGTTTTATACTCTGAAGTCAACAATGACAATTTCCCCCCAGAAATTTGAATATTCTTAAAGAATTGCTTGGGCTTTCTTCCTAGGTATACAGTATAAGCTCAATATAAATCCTGCCAATGTTGAAAATATTGCAATGGCTATTGAAAATGGCTTCTGATTATGGTCTCAGTTTAGAGTTGCCACTTAGAATTCATTCATGATTTGAATACAGATAGTCCTCAACTTATGATCACAATTGAACTCCAAATTTCTGTTGCTAAGTGAAACATTTGTTAAGTGAGTTTTGCTCCATTTTACAATCTTTCTTGCCACAGTGGTTAAGTAGATCACTGAAGTTGTTAAGCTAGTGATACAGTTGTTAAGTGGATCTGGCTTCCCCATTGACTTTGCTTGTAAGAAGGTTGCCAGAGATGATCACATGACCCTGGGACCCTGCAACTGTCATAAATAGGAGACAATTATCAAACATCTGAATTTTGATCAAATGTTATGCAATGGTCATAACTGTGAAAAATGGTCATAAGTCACATTTTTAGTGTTGTTGTAACTTCGAAGTAAATGAACTGTTGTAAGTTGAGGACTGCCTGTATATGTTTTTGGTTCAGACTTAGGGAAAGGTTGCTCCAACTGCAAAATACTACTTCAGTTACTGATGCATTTTAACTAATTCAGTTGCTAACTGTTTTAAGGCTTTAGAAACTTTAATGTATGCTGAATTGGATGTAAGAGGAACAAGAAATTGAAAATGTCTACTTCTGATTCCGAAATAAAAGCATGGAAGTTTTTGTATATGGATCTATTGAAGAAATACCACATTTTGCTTAAAGGAGAGAGATATTTATAGCTTCAATATCATCATTACATGTGACTCTGGCCAGAGTTTAATCATTCCCAAAGAAGCAGCAATATGTACACACAGTTGTGGGGTAGATGATCCAGCTCTGATGCTTTAGTTAAACATGATGTTGTTTATTATACTTGCTTGTTTCTTTTCTTTTATACATACCATTAGCCTGCGATTGTTATACAGTATATATCCTGTGTTCAGAATAATTGGACAAAATGTTTCTCTAGTTTAGAAGATGATAGGAATTCTAGGAACTGTGCATAGTTTATTTGGGTCAGGATATCAAAACCATAGCTGCCTCTAGGGTACTTATGTCACAAGATGCTTGGTTATGGGAAACAGTGGAAAGTTATTTTTTAATAAAAGGTTTTACAGCTGTAGACAAGAAATGTGGTATTAGTAAATAAGGGTGCATTTCAGCCCTGAATGTCATAGCTAAAATCAGCTCTGAGCCCAGTCTTAAAAAAGAATAAAAAGCTACTGTTCATTTGATATTTCCGTGGATTTCACAAATGTTATATTTCAGTACAAAATGTTTTGGGAAAAGAATAATGTCCTATGGAGTCAGGGTGGATAGAAAATAAAAGTGAATTCTTTAATTAGGCAAACAAAATCATTACGAAAAGCCAACATGGGTTTGTCAAAAACAGATCACGCCAGACAAATCTTATTGCATTCTTTGACCAAGTGACAAAATTAGTGGACCAGAGGAATGCTGTGGATATAATTTACTTGGAATTCAGTAAGGCAATTGATAAAGTAGATCACAACCTACTACTTGATAAGATAGAAAAATGTGGGTTAGATAGCATCACCACCAGATGGATTCGTAGCCACCTGATCTGCCATACTCAGCATGTGGTCCTCAATGGAACTGCATCTACATGGATGGAAGTGTGTAGTGGGGTGCCCCAGGGCTCTGTTCTGGGCCCAGTGCTCTTCAACATCTTCATCAACAATTTGGACTAAGGGATAGATGGGGAACTCATCAAATTTGGAGATGACACCAAGCAGCAGGAATAGCCAACACTCCAGAAGACAGGCTTAAAATACAGGAGGATCTGGACAGACTTGAACACTGGGCACTATCTAACAAAATGAAATTCAATGGTGAAAAAAGTAAGGTTCTACATTTAGGCAAGAAAAACCAAATGTACAGGTATAGTATAGGGGGTAACTTGCTCAATAGTAATAACTGTGAGAGGGATCTCATTGTCCTAGTGGACAATCACTTCAATATGAGCCAGCAGTGTGCTGCAGCTGCCAAAAACACAGTGCTAGGCTGCATTAACAGAGGGATAGAATCAAGATCACGTGAAGTATTAATATCACTTTACAATGCCTTGGTAAGGCCACACTTGGAATACTGCATCCAGTTTTGGTCACCACAATGTAAAAAAGATGTTGAGACTCTGGAAAGAGTACAGAGAAGAGCAACAAAGATGATTAGGGGACTGGAGGCTAAAACATATAACGAATGGCTGCTGGAGTTGGGTATGTGTAGTTTAATGAAGAGAAGGACCAAGGGTGACATGATAGCAGTGTTCCAATATCTCAGGGGCTGCCACAAAGAAGAGGGAGCCAAGCTATTCTCCAAAGCACCTGAAAGCAGGACAAGAAGCAACGGATGGAAACTGATCAAGGAGAGAAGCAATCTAGAACTAAGGAGTAACTTCCTGACAGTTAGAACAATTAACCAGTGGAACAACCTGCCTCCAGAAGCTGTGAATGCTCCAACACTGGAAGTTTCTAAGAAGAGACTGGACAGCCATTTGTCCGAAATGGTATAGGGTTTCCTGCCTGAGCAGGGGGTTGGACTAAATGACCTCCAAGGTCCCTTCCAACTTTACTATTGTGATTATGATTAATTAGCCTTTGACTATCAGTGATGGATCAGCAATGAGTCAAACTCCTAAGATTTAAATAAAAGGAAGAAGAGAAAAAAGAAAACCTTTTCTTCTAAACTGTTTTAGAAATCAATTTTTGACTCCTGGTGACTGCTTGGACAAGTCCCTGCAGTTTTCTTGGCAAGGTTTTTCAGATGTTGTTTGCCATTGCCTCCTTCCTAGGGCTCAGAGAGAGTGACTGACCCAACGCTATCCAGCTTCTTTGTGCCTAAGATGGAACTAGAAGTCACAGTCTCCTGGTGCCTTAATGCCTTCATCAAATCAACTTTCTTTTCTTTTAAACTAGGCTGCTAAAAATCAGCAAGAAGGGAAGGGGTGGAATATATTTGTTTGTCAAACATTTTTTATATTTTTTTCCATAAAGCAAATACTAAATCACCTGAAACAGATCTGCTGGATGGCTACCTTTGGGCACAAACCAGCAGAATAATAACTATGTTTTACCATTCCTCTTATCTCTATGGGATTCCTAATGGGGTCTCTTATTTGTGTTCAGCTGGGTTCACCCTTTGCCCTTCTTCAATAGTGTTCTAGTACCTGTTCTTCTTTCATTACCTAGAGTGATTTGGAAAATCTATTTTTATAAATCTTGCTGTACAAACCATTTTTCCCCAACCAGAAATATGTTTCAGGTTCTATATAAGGTGCTCAAGTCATCTTGGTAGAAATAAGCCTTTTTAGACTCTTCATAAAATGAAAAGTTTTGATGGCTGAAAATCTCAAGCTTTGGTCAAGTAAGAAAAACAAACCTCTTTGAGGCAAGCCTTCTTTCCCATAAATCAAAACATCTATAGGACCTTTCTGCCAAAACAGCCTGTATTCTGGGAATGTGGTGACTGGAATGGCAGGGGTTTGCTTCATGTATGTTCAACTCACATTTGCAGCCACAGCTAATCTGCTAGTTGACCCTACAGCCAATGTTTTGTTTTGGTCCCACAAATGTGGCTACCTCTTCCAGTGTATTGTATTTCTGGAGAATCACATGTAAAGAAGGGAAACACAGCAGCAATGAATCTAAAAATGTAGCTCAGAAAGTTGGATTAAGGTTCTTTTGCCATAAAATAAAACATATATGAGACAACCTCTATCTGCCACTCTAGTTGCAGAAGTTGTGTCTGTGTTAAACAGACTTCTCACAGTTAAGTAGAACCTTCATGTGTTCTGCCCTTACAAATTTACTAGTAGCTAAGAGATTCCTACAGACACATTGACCTACTGTACGAAACCCGCAGAATTCAAATCAACCACTCAGCCATCAGAGACAGCACTGACTCTGAATCAACCTACACAAGCACCCCCAACCAGCACTTTACCCCCCAATGACTCTCAGCTGATGTAACCTCCCCATCACAAGACCCACCACAAGACCCATCACAAGGCCCTGCCCTGATGTGACCCCCACCTGACACAACCTCACTATCATTGCTGACCACACAAAGCCCTTATAAACAGAAGAACCCTGATAGTGACATCCCCTAAATTCTGCTGAAGATGTTCCCTTGCCTGGTAATGAAATGTTCAGAAACCAACCCACAAGCTCAGAGAACGAACCTCCACCCTCACCCTACATCTGAGCTACAGATATTCATCACTATCGCCAACATTCCATGTCCTTCTAAATGTTCATATCTTATGATTCTGCTGTATAACAAAGGCCCTCTTGGTGAATAGTAAACTTTGAACAGAACTGAGGAAACTGTTGTTAATTAGCATACTCCCTAGGCTTGCTAACATTGTAAATCTATAATTGGCAATAAAAGGCAGACCACACTCTTTCCCTTCTACTAATATTTATTTAAATCATACCATTAAAGTGTGCTGAGCTGTTTCTTCAGACTCTATCAGGCTAGAGCCTCTTAGCCAAAGTGGAGGATGGTGGCTTATAACGCTGTTCTGTAAAAGTTTAAAATAACAGTTACAGACTATAAAAATATAGAGTGCAATCCAATTGTCATTAAGCATTTCAAAATCCATTTGATTTCAGTAGGAAAGTTGTACTTATTTTTCCTGGATGGATGGCATTGAGGACTGGATTGTTCCAATAACGTTACTCACATTGCCAGGGTTATTTCATGTTGGGCATTCTATTGAATAAGAAGGTTAGGGAGTCAATAGAGCATAAAAAGATAGGTGTTTGTCTCTTCTCCATTCTTTTCTTCTTTTGCAGTAGTTTTTAGAAATCCTGCTAGGAAGAAATTGGGGTGTTTTGCTCCTTATGGATCTGTTGCAAGACTATCACTTGGTGGCATAAAGTCCCACTGCCTTTGATATCAGCAGGAATGTTTGGATCTACTTTTCCCAAGATGACTAATCATTTCAGTTCTTAAGAAAACAATCAAGTTGGAAGAGAACCCTGAAAAGCAAAATGCTTCAGAAGATGCTCGAAACTGGAAACCTGCTACAGAGAACAGGAGCAACTTGATCCTATTAGTACTGTAGACTCAAGGATCAGCAGTCATGGATTAGGATACTGGGTTAGATGGGTGGGCTTCAACTCCCAAAATTCATGCTGGCTGGGAAATTCTGGAAGTTGAAGCCCATACACCTTAAAGTAATGAAGCTTGAGTAATATTGCTTTATATAGTTCATCTTCATATCTTTTCAACGCAATGTGTACAACTCTTCCTCATGTTAACTATGTGCACCTCCTGGACTGGTGGAGAAAGAATCTAGATTTTTCAAGAATGCTGATTCATGTCTGGCTAAATTGCATAGTGCAGTTTTCTTTTAAAAAAGTGTATATTTGGGGTCAAAAGGGAATGAGAGGGATGGATTCTGTCCAGTTGAATAAATGGAAGAAATCCCTTTCCAGCAGTTAAAGAGTTTTGCTGTGAAATCTACTGCCCAAGGAGAAAACAGATGAATCCATATGCAGAGAGGTCAATCCTTACAGAATGGTTCACAACTGCATGTTTTTGCAAGCTGAATGTTTGTTCCCATATTTTGTTGGCAGTTAGAAGATGATTGTTAGGTGCCTCTAGCAGTAGGGAGAGGTGTAAGATAAATAGTGGGCTGTAGTAGGCTGGCAACTCAGTGAAGGGAAGCGGTCACACAATGTGAGAAAAATGTGGCTGGAAACACTTAAGAAAAGATTTTGTTTTACATGTGTGGATTGAGAAAAGCCTGGTAGCCAAAAAACAAAGCAGCCAGAAAGCTAAATGCATGCAGCTGAAAACCTTAAACAATTCAGATGGAAGACATGAATAAAGGCCAGGAGAGCATTAACAAAACCAGGCTCTCCTCTAGGGCTTAATCTGAGCCAGCAGGATTGAGAAGACCTTCACCCAGGAACCAGTTCTTGAATGTTTTCAAAGAGTCAGCTACGGTCCCCAGATGTACAAAGCCATAAGAAAAAGAGTGTGGCTTGGAGGATGAAGTGCAACAAAATCTTCTGTTCTTGAGAGCATCTTTGGAATGTGGGAAATTGCCTTGTGCTGAAGCAGGTCACTGGTTCTTTTAGTCAAAATATGTGATGTGATTGCAAAGAAGGCAAAGGCCATTTTAAGCTTCATGGACAAGTTTAATTTCCAAGTCATGGGGAATAATTATTCCATCTTATTCTACTTTAGTCAAATCCTATCTCAAGTACACTGCTGGCTTGGTGGCTCAACAGCGAGACACTGGTGAAGCAGGCACAGTAGCGCCTGCATTTTCTGCATCACATGAGAAAAGCACTTCTTCCTTCCCCTGTCCTTACTGCTTTCTACAGAGGGATGATCGAGAGCATCCTGTCATACAGCATTACAATCTGGTTTGGAAGCATCACTGCTTCAGACAGGAAGGCAGTGCAGAGAGTGGTGAGGATGGCAGAAAAGATTATTGGCAGTTCCCTCCCTTCCATCCAGGACATAGCACATAAGTGTTGCTTGAGCAGGGTCCGCTAGATTGTCTGGGACACTACACATCCTCTTCACGACCTGTTTTCCTTGTTACCTTCAGGAAGGTGGCTTCGTGGTATCCGAAGCAGAACATCCAGATTCAGTTTTGTTCCATATAGTATTAACCTTGTGAACTCTAAACCTTCCTCTTTCTGCTATGTATTCAAGATGGACAGTGATTAATATTTATATCTTATTTATATGTAAGGGTGTAGGTTCATACATATGTTGTATATAGAATGTTTAAATGTATGTTATATATGTCTACACTTTTGAGAGCAAGCAACAAAATTTCATTTTTAATGTGTGCCAATGTGCCCACAGTAAAAAATAACAATAAAGGTTATCTATCTATCTAGTTCGGCAACCCCACTTTAATAAGTATTCGGAACAGCAAGAAGCAAAAAAGGAGATCGGGGAACTACAAACTAGGAGGATTGAAGAAGCTAGTTAGGTTTAGCTCTGGAAAAGATGACAGGGGACAATCTGATAGCACTCTTTAAATACCTGAAAGGATGTCCTGAAGTCAAGACCTCCCTTGCCAGAGGAGTGGACATCACACAATCAATGTAGATTCTAGGAAAGCAGATTCTGATTAAATATTTAAGGCAAATTCCCAACAGTAAGAGCATTTGGATGTATAACCAGTTACTCAGAGGAATGGTGAGTTTGGATCATTCACGAAGAGGTTACCAAGCTCATCTATCTGGATTCCTGCACTGTTCAGAGGGTTGAATTTAGGGACTTAAATGACCCTTTGCCTTTATGTTTCAGCTTTTGGGATATGAGGAACTAAAATTCATATCATCTCCACCCAGTTTGGAGAAGGCTAAACTGCCTGACTAGTGGTGTTTTCTCATGCTTTCAGACAGAGACTGTTCTCACTTCTACACAGGATATAAGCAACTGACCTGAGGTTTGGGGTACAAACAGAAAACACCAAGGGGCTCTTGCAGGCATAATTTTGCTTGTGGTCCATTACTGAGCTATGACCATTGCAAAACAGAACAATCAATACTAATATAAACTAAAACTTAGCCCATTTCTTTTATATATATTGGCCACACTTTTTTCTTTTTCTGGCCAAAATTTGCAAATCTGGGAAAGATCTGAGATGCTGCATGATTCTACTCTTCAGAAAATAGGTCAGGCCTTGTATATTTATGGGGGTAAGGACACTGATAGTGTAATGCATTGGCTTTGTCTTGCTTTGGAATATCATGTGGGGTTAATTGCTGGAAGGTTGCTTAAGCAGGGAAGCTGGCTAAGGGCTCCCAGCTCCTCAGACAACCCATCTCCAGCGCCATCATTGGCTGCCTCTAGGGCGGCAATAGGTTGCTTCAAACTTATTGGCCGCCGCCTAGAGGCCAGGGTATAAATTGCTGCATTCGCAGCCCTGTTTCTCAGTTCAGTTCCTGCAACCAAATAAACAATGAACTTTGTTGAACTCACTCGCCTTGTCTTGTCAATCAAGAAACGAACCCAGTATCTAACACGGGCGACGAAGGTGGGATTCTGCTCCTCCAACTGAGCTGAAGAGTCACTAGGGTAGAGGCTGAACACGCCTGACGGGAAAAGCAATTCCCCCCCCACGGTCGGTCTAGCACAGCTACGCTAGCAACCACGCACCCAGAGGACCAGTCCCTGGGCAACAGAGGAGCAGGACAAGAAGACAACGAGCCCCAGCCGCGAAGACCAGCAGAAATGGCAAAGGTCAGAAAGCTGGAAGAATTTTACATAGCTCACTCGGAAAGATGGTCTTCATATCTATCCAGGGTCGAATCAAGTTGCTGAGGACGGCCTGAAGGCTGCTATGCTCCTGTTTGTGTGTGGCCCAGCCACGTTCGACATCGTGGAGGACTTGTTCACGCCAATGCCATTGGAGTCTGTAACGTTCACAGACTTGAAGAAAAGGCTCAGAGACCACTTCCAGCCCAAGCTATCAGTAATCGCTTGGCGCCATGCATTCGAACAGAGAGTTCAGCAACCAGGGGAAACAGCATCTGAATTCATCGCAGCGTTGAGGCAGACCGCATGCCTGTGCCAGTTCTCTGACATCGAGGAGAGGCTATGAGACTGGCTTGTCTGCGGTCCCCGGAATCGAAAGTTACAGCAAAAACTCTTCGCCAAAGAGACTCTGTCGTTTCCAGATGCACTGAAAGAGATCATGGTGGATGAAGCTGCCGGCGGGGCTGTATGAGCCATGCGGCCTGCCAAAACAGCACAGCACGAGGAAGCCGTCCATCGATGCCGAACATGCAGAAGACCCCAAAGACAACACAGAAGTTGACAAGCTACAAAGACACAACGACCAACAGCATCACAGAGACAAGCAACAAGGGGCGACTTACAGGGCAGATCTCTTCCTAGGTGCCCAGGGTGTGGCGACTGCCACCAACGCATGGACTGTAGGTTCCAGACAGCCACGTGCTGGGCCTGAGGAAAGACTGGCCACATTGTGTCTGTCTGCAGAGGTCACCAGAGGGACCGGCCATTGAATTGCCAGTCGGATATCCTGACCAGGAGAGGTACCGGGGCCCCAGGACAGTATAGCATAGGGTTTTGCTCCAGCCGCAGAAGCATTTGCTGTACAGGAGCTCACCATCCTATTAAGCCGAAGTTTAAACTTCAGGTGGAGCTGCAAGGGGTCCCCTGCAAGATGGAGCTGGACACGGGTTCAGCCGTATCCATTATTTCACTCAAGACATTTAATTTTGTCTGCAACCGAAGCAAGAGATGGGCCAAGTTGAGGCCATCTGACATTATACTAACTGATTTCCAGAATGCCAGAATAAGTGTAGTATTGGAGTTCCCTCAATTGAGTTCCTGGGGTTCCGTATAGATGCTGACGGCATCCACCCTGCTGAGTCAAAGGTTAAAGCCATTCAGATGGCACCCAGCCCCAAAATGAAGGGAGAGCTTCAGGCATTCCTAAGCCTCCTAAATTTTTACCATGCATTCCTTCCTAACAAAGCTGCAGTGGCAGAGACGTTACACCAGCTTTTGGACAAAAATACTGCATGGAAGTGGACTAGTGTTCATGAAAGAAGTTTTCAGGAATTGAAGGCTCTTCTGTCAGTCAGTTCCACGATCACTCACTTTAAGGAATCAATGCCAGTATGCCTTGCATGTGACGCGTCCCCATATGGGGTGGGGGCTGTCCTAAGTCACTTGGAGACTGATGGAACTCAAGTTCCAATTGCTTTTTATTCGAGGACACTGTCTTCCACTGAGCGTAATTACACACATATTGACAAGGAGGCATTGGCCATAGTAGCTGGAGTAAAAAAATTCCACGACCACTTATACGGCAGAGACTTCACGGTCTTCACAGACCATAAACCGCTACTGGGGTTATTCACTACAGACAGACAGACACCCCACATCTTATCCCCTAGAATGTTAAGATGGTCCATTTTTTTATCGGCTTGCAGTTTTAAGCTAATTCACAAACCCGGCAAGAATATGGGCCATGCAGATGGCCTGAGCAGGCTTCCACTGCCTCAAATCGAGCCAGATCTGGCCCCAGAGGCCCACATTTTGTCCATTCAGGACTTGCCAGAGTTTCCCCTCCACGCAGGGGACATAGCCACAGAAACGGCAGCAGACAAGACTCTAAGCAGAGTGCTATCTTGGGTCCACATGGGGTAGCTAGATAAAAGCCCAGGTCCTGAGTTTCAGAGCTACTTCACAAGGAGACACGAGCTCTCAGTTCATAAGGGCTGTATTCTTTGTGGAAACAGGGTCATTGTTCCCACCTCATTAAGGAACAGGGTATTGCAATCGCTTCATGAAGGTCATCCGGGTATTGTTTGCATGAAAGCTTTGGCACAAAGCTATTTATGGTGGCCAGGATTAGATAAAGCCATTGAGGCTCAAGCACATGGGTGTTACACATGCCAGCAATCTAGGCCTGAAATGCCACATGCTCCCGTCCACAGGTGGGAGGAGACACACACACCCTGGTCGAGGATTCATATAGACTTTGCTGGGCCCTTTCAGGGACAGCTCTTTCTTATAATGGTCGACAGCCACTCTAAATGGCTGGAAGTTATACCAATCGCAAATATGACTACTGCTAGGATCATCCAGGTGCTTAGGAAACTCTTTGCAACGCACGGGCTACTGGACGTCATAGTGTCCGATAACAGGGCCCAATTTACTGCGGCTGAATTTCAGGCTTTTCTGAGGGCAAACCTTATTAGGCATGTGACATCGGCTCCATTTCACCTATATAGTAATGGTCAAGCTGAATGAATGGTATGCACCACAAAAGAATCATTGAAACGCATAGTGACCAGAGACTGGCAGCACAGACTAGCCAACTTTTTGCTTTGCCAACATTCCACGCCATGCACGGCAACAGGCAAAAGCCAGCAGAGCTGTGCTGGGGGAGGCGACTAATCACGAACAGGTTGCACCCAGACCGAGTGGCAGCTGAGGCCTCTTGCCCAAAACCCCCGAGGGGGCTGCAAGTGGGCGACAGGGTGTGGGCCCAGAACTATGGGCATGGGAATTTGTGGGTTCCAGGGAAAATCACCAAAACGTCAGGCCCTCTGTCATACGAAGTGGGCATAAAGGGCGGGTGAGTCATTCGTCACCATATCAATCAGCTTAGAAAGTGTTTTCCAGAATGGCCACAAAGCGAGGACTTCGTTCCAGGTTCCAGTCATGAACCGCAAACTGGCAGCCAGGCTGATCAATCCATATGCTCTGAGCTCCCAAGCAGTCAGAGCAATGGGGAGGTGGTCGTAGGGGGGCAAAGCCCAGGTTCTCCCAGGCACTCCACGAGGGTTCGCAAGCAGTCAGAGCAACGGGGAGGTGGTTGTAGGGGGGCAAAGCCCAGGTTTTCCCAGGCACTCCACGAAGGTTCACAAGCCTCCTGCATTACAAGATTTTGTTCCAAAATAACGAAGCTATAATGTTGTATGTGTCATTGATTTGCTGCTAGCCAGGAGAGCCTCTGTATTAGCAAGTATGGAAAATGTGTACGTTTGCATACTATTTCTGTATCGCTGTAAAACTTGTAATTGCTGTAATCATTCCCTTTGTTGTTATAATTTGTGTACATTCTAGGGGGGAGGGGTTTAATGTATTGGGCTTTGTCTTGCTTTGCAATATCACGTGGGGTTAATTGCTGGAAGGTTGCTTAAGCAGGGAAGCTGGCTAAGGGCTCCCAGCTCCTCAGACAACCCGTCTCCAGCACTGCCATTGGCTGCCTCTAGGGCAGCAATAGGTTGCTTCAAACTTATTGGCCACCGCCTAGAGGCCAGGGTATAAATTGCTGCATTCGCAGCCCTGTTTCTCAGTTCAGTTCCTGCAACCAAATAAACAATGATCTTTGTTGAACTCACTCGCCTCGTCTCATCAATCAAGCAACAAACCCAGTATCTAACAGATAGAATCTGCAGTCTTTGCATAATATTTCTACTTCAGCTTAGGCTATTGGGTCTAGACCATTAACCTTCATCATCATGTTTTTAAAATAAATCTTGCATATGTTTAAATCAGCTTTTTTATTTGCCCTATTTATTATCTTATTTTCATTAACTGAAAAGAAGAATTGAAAGATCTACTAGAATTATGGTTGTAGAAAGCTCACTAAAAACTACACAAACCCAGTGGTTCAGACATGCAATGTCATATTAACTGCAAAAAAGCTAGACCAATTTTTTTTTAAAAAAACTATATGTGAATTATGTATTACAATTTTATGTAGTTTAAAAAATACATCTCAAATCTTCAGGAGAAGGATGTGTCAACTTTCTTTCTTTGTCTTTAGGCTATTTAAGTTGAATGAGGTATTATTTCAAGCAACTGATTTTAGGTACTATGGAAGAATAATAATTGTTACTTTAAAATTTATTAATATATTACATTATAATTTATTGCAATATTATACACACCATAGATCACATATGAAATTTTATTTTCTGGTCTTGGGACTAGTTAATGGGTATTGATACTGGCAGTTTTGCTCTTTAAAACAAATTGAAGAGCACATTATATCCCATTTATACTTATAGAGGTCACAGGAGATAATTTGCAGGTGAAAATGTTCTGAGAATGCTAAATCCCAGGTCTGCCAGTTGCATCCTGTCTACCCAAATGTTGCTATACTGAACGTGGATGTCTTTGCTTCTCTTAATACAAACACAGCTGCATGATATTTCTGGTGCTGTTTCCATCATCTCAGGGGAAATATTTTGGCAGCATTGGAATAGTGACCCAGAAACATATTTCCTGTGTAGTGTTTAAAATATGTTCGGGATAGAATGTTCTTTGAATGCAAAACACAAGTAATACTGATTAAAACCAATTTTGATTTTTAAATGAGTGTGTACATTTAAATAAAATTGGCAGTGATCAGGAACATTAAAGACGATTGTCAAGGTTGAGTGTGGTTTTTAAATTCACTTCTGATTAGGATTTACTACTATTCCAGTAGAAATGCATTTAAGCTTACAATCCATGGCATTAAACTTTGTTGTAATGACTAAATTTGTAGCCTTTTTGGATGCAATATGGATCTTAAGCTATTGTAGTTATTAAACTCCCTTCGGTGCATATAGAAACATTCCTTATTTGTGACAATAAACCAAACTTTGGATAGGATCTTAAAATGAGTTCATGATATGAACTCATGATTTATTTAGATTTCTTTCATTTTCATGGTATTACACTAGAAACATACCCAAGAGCCTTGAAACCTTATCTTGCTATCCTTTTTACTCAAAACTTTTAAAGATGCTTTTATTCCTTCTTGATACTGGGTCATTGAAACAAAGTGATCTAAAATGCCATCCATATTTAGAAACATAAGACTCCCAGTTTATATAGTTGAGATGTAAGTGTCTTGGAAATGACATTTTCCAGTTTGCCTTCCATTTTGCTGAATGCAATCCTGACAGTCTCTTCAATGCAAGAAGCCAGGGATATCTGATTTCCAGGGTATCTAAATTCCCAGAACTGTGTAATCTGTATGTGATTAGTAATTTATATTTTGAATTAAAGCATAATGTTAGAGATATGTCACCCTTCATAATACCTTTAAGCACTGGGTGCTAAAATACTTCTATTCCAAACCAGGTATTATTACCTGAAACGGAGTCACTCCAGGTTCCTCTTAATGGCAATGGATTCTCAGAACAGCAATCCTGGGAATGTAAATGTGCAGTGGGCATTAATGTCTGAATGCGACAAGGTAAAGACAAGAACTCTGTTAAAGGAGAGACATGGGAGAAAGGACATTGGATCTGAAGCAGGAGAAAAATGTAAGTTCTGCTTCAGCCTCAAATCACTTAATCACTATCAATTATTGTAATGGTTACCACTACAGAATTAGAGAAAAACTTTAGTTCCTAGATATTTATTCCAGTCTATGGGAAATATCAGACTAATTTATACTTGTCTTAGAGATTCTGACATCAGGAATTGCTATACTATATATTTTTTTTGCCTCAGTGTCCTGTTATTTTATAGTTCTAGAGATCTGAAATTCATAAAATCTGATTTACACAAAATCAGTGATTTTTCTTGTGTTCTTACAATGTTTGTTTCTTTACTGGATTTCTAGGCTGCCCAACTCCAAAATGAATCTGGAGGGTTTCACAAGTTAAAAGGACAATATCCATTGTCTGAGGGACAACATAACATCTTATCACATCGTAAAGCCTGAGGTAAAAATAACTTTCTAAAGAT
This sequence comes from Vipera berus, assembly GCF_964194415.1. Lineage (NCBI taxonomy): Eukaryota > Metazoa > Chordata > Lepidosauria > Squamata > Viperidae > Vipera > Vipera berus. The sequence continues at coordinate 308,687,542 of NC_138202.1, forward strand.
AGCTTGAAATTGGACAAGATGGGCATCATACAAATTTCTGATGGAATGCTTTTCCAGAAGGCATGCACTGCAAGAGAAAAAAACCCATTTCCTGGGTCTCACTAGATGACATTACATCATTGATAGGGTTCAAAGCAAACCAACTCAGTTGGAACATATTAAATGGCCAATTGGCAGCCTCTCAAATATCTAGGCCATGTATAACTTTAAAGATAATAACCAGCACGTTGAATTGCACCCAGATGTCAAATGGCAACCAGTATAGCTCACGTAGCAGGGGTGTGTATGTTCCCGGAATAGGAAATTGACTTTTTTATCCCTCCTAAATATAATATCTAGAAGACACTAGACTTCCATTAATTTCTGATTTCAGTGATAGACTCAAATTGAGCCATAGTCTATAGTGTTTTAAGGTCAGCACTCTTTTGCCCGTGTTGCTTGCAAGAATTAATTTGTCATAGTGATGCATAATAATGACTGTTCCCATGAATAAGGGTAAAGGTGAGACAGTGCTTTTTTCTATTACTTGCTTTTAGAAATATGCCAGAAGGTAGTAGGTGGTTATGAAAACATTACAGATCCCCTGGTTTGTATTTTCATTACTAGCCATCCATCACGTTCTTGATAGGAAACATTCCAGGTTTCATTTACTAAATCAGATAGGTAGCAACCATGTCCTGCCGCCAATGAAATGCCACCAATTCTGGATAATGTATAGCTGTATTCTTCAGGAGTTTGGCAACTGTCCAAATAGCTGGGTGAGTTATTTTGAATCATGAAGACATTTCCAAGAAATTCAGAAATGATTCACAATCTCTTCCCACCAAAGTCTAAAGTTATGCTATTCTTCACTCAATAAATGTAGTTAAGACACTCTTGTTTATGAAGGGTTGAACTATCTGCAGTTCTTCTGACAAAAGACAACAGCAAGTTTATTTCTCTCTCACTGGCTTTATCTCTGAAAGCAAGACAGCTCTATGGCTATTAGTCACTGAGTAAAAAGCGTATATCTGCCTATTGAGACTTCAGATATTACTTAATGGGTGTTATCTCTTAATATTGTCATGTAAATCTAATGTGAGAAAATGAATCCAAGAACAGGAAGCTCTAGGATAAAATTTCTTGATAAATGATGATTGTCCTCGACTTGGCTTGTTTCAGAAACTAATAATTGAAACAACTATATATGCTTTAGAGATAGTAGATCAACAGTCATATCTTTCTTTCCAAAGTTAATAGTTTTAGATTCTCAGAAAGTCCTAATCTTATCAGTTCTCCGGTTCATCATTTTCACCCACCAACTTTGGATTCTCTTTCCATATTTTAACAATATATATTAATTTCATCTCATCTCTTTTATTTTCCCAACATTATATCATATAGAATGGCCTGTAAAACATAATGAAAATGATATCAAAAGAATATATTACTTTTGTGTGCCTTATTTGACAACAATCTTTGTGATTTAGAAATATCCCTTAGAGGCAAATCTATTTAAGGATCAAGGGACATATTTCTTACTCAGTCTGCTGGCTAGGACTAATTCTAAGGTCTCTATCCCTTTTCAGATTTTGGACAGGGATGGTCTTTAAATAAATAATGCCTTTAAATAAAACAGACTGTTACAGAAAATATATCACTGAACTGTTTTTGATCTTGGTCTCAATTAACAAGATGAAAACCAACTTTCAACCAGACATCCTTGAATGTACATTATTGATTGATTGATTGATTATGTGCCATCTAGTTGTTTCCAAATCCTAGTGACCATATAGATATTTTCTTTATGACAATCTATCTGTAACTTGTTTTTTCAAGTCTCCCAATGGTGCACTTTGCATTGTAGCCAAACACTGTTGCTATATTCCTAAAGAAATAATTTCTTCTTTGTTTGTCATGTCCTGAGTAATGAAAAGTGTGATCTTTTGTTGGTATTTATTTGTAAATCACCCAAAGTCACTTAGATGAGATGGACAGTGTAGAAATTCAATAAACAAACAAAAATGTATTATTTCAGATTATATCATAACTTTCCATTGAGGCAGCTAAATATAAAACATGAAAAGTTTAAACACAATGCAACATTTTCAATGATTATGAGTGTAATCATTATCACCAAGGCATTCAGCTGTGTGACAAAGCCAATCTAAATAAGTTGTAACTTAAATCTATTGGAGAAAAATTGGCACAGACAATAATAAAAAAATAATAAATAGGCTGATAGAGAAACAAGCCTCATAAAGGTAAATCAGCATGGATTCTACAAAGGGAAATCCTGACTCACCAATTTTCAGGAAAATCAAAAACGCAACACAGTTGTCAGGACTGCGTAACTAAGTACATTCTCTTTTATTACTGGCATTATGTTCATATACATGTAGGAATAAAAGATTTTTTTTTCAGTGAAGGGAAGTAGTAAATGGAATGTTTGAAGCAGAATCTTCCACAACCTGAGGTTTTGCAAAATGTTGATATGTAAACTGTGATGTCACAATGAATGTTCTGCTCTCCATGTGATAATATTACGGTCAGTGGTGGAATTCAAATAATTTAACAACCAGTTCTCTGAGGGGGGAACTGGGGGGAAGTAGGGGGGTGCTGCCATGAGTCAGGTGGGGGAGGGAGGAGCTGCCTCATGCACCCTACAAGTTACCATGCCAAAGGGCCCCCGCAGCCAAGCCTACCATGTCCCAACACCCGTCGCACCTTGCCTGTTTGGTAGTGACTTCTCCCACTTTCTCCTTCTTCCTTCTCCTTTGAACAGCCTTCATTCCTGTTGCTGCTTTTTCAGTCCCAAGAGTTTTGTCTGGAGCCTGTGCAGAGGGTCTTTGGAAATGAAGCACTGCAGCAATCGGGTGGGGTGGGAACCATTCCCTTCGCTTTTGGACCGGCTCTGAAATGAGCTGGAAGGTGCGGCCTGAGGACTCTAGTATGGCTTTGCAGCAAGCAAGGGGATTTGAGGCACGTGAATGCATGCTAGTCTGGCGTCTCAAAAAGATGGTTTTTTTCCCCTGTGCTGGATTTTTCCTGTGGCATACTGTTTAACTTTTTTTTAAAGTTTACTTGATGCAGAACGGGAAAACTTTAAAGAAAATTAAACAGCATGGCAGCGAAAATCCAGCAAGGGGGGAAAAACCCCTTTTTTTTTAGATGCCAGACTAGTGTACATCCACATGCTTCCAATCCCCTTTCTTGCTGCAAAGCCAGATTGGAGTCCTCGGGCCACTCCTTCCAGCCCATCTCAGAACCAGTCCAAAAGTGAAGGGAATGGTTCCCATCTCACCCAATCGCTGCAGGACTTCGTTTCCAAAGACCCTCTGCACAGGCTCCAGACAAACCAAGATCCGGGACTGAAAAAGCAGCAATGGGAGCAAAGGGCTGTTCAAAGGAGGAGGAAGAAGGAGAAAGTGGGAGAAGCCCAAGGGAGATCTCCATCACCCTGCAAGCACCAACTGAAGCTGACACCCTGTTCCATGCCCAAGGGAGACCTCCTCCTTCACCCTGCAAGTGGAGGTGGGGGGGGGAAGGAAAGTCAGCGATCCAGACATGCTACATGGCAGTAGCAAGCAGACGCAGAGGGGAAGCCTTCCCCTGCTTGCCTTTGCTTGCTGCCATCATGCAGCCCATCTGGATCGCCTGTCTTCCCACCTGCCTCTTCTTGCAGGGTGATGGGCATGGAACAAGGCATCAGCTTCAGTCGGTGCTTTGAGGAGTATGAGAGCGGCAAGACCCAAATGGCTGAAGGAAGGAGCTGAGAGAGAGAAAACCTTAGCATTGGATTGAAAAAACTAGGAAAAAAACGGATATGGAAAGGCCAACTTTGCTGAACTCAACAAAAAATTAGGTATCAGTTCTGCCAAACCAGCGCAAACCGGCTGAATCTCACCACTGGTTATGGTGTATGCTTCATTTCCCACCCCTGCCCCCAAAGGATGCCCATGCTATCAAGGATCTGGATTGGGAATTGTGCCATTTAATTTGTTCATAAGCAGAGAGCTGGTCAAATTTGTGGGTGACATTAAAATATTCAGGGGAAACATGACCAAGGAGAATATTTTTCTCTCTCTCTAAGGTTCAGGATTCATCCAATGAAGCTGATTGGAAGGAGATTAGAAACAGACAGAAGGAAGAAATTATTCACACAGCACATAATTTCCCTGAGGAATTTGTTAACACAAGACAAGGTGAGGACAGGTCTATAAATGCTGTTAAGACTCAATATTATATACACCTATTGCAGAGGAACAATAATACTTTCATTCACCCCAGAGGCAGAAAATAATGGATCCAGAATTTGGTTCTTCCTATTTTAAAATCTTTGATATTGTAGCAGATGGGATTTGGACTGAACAATTGTATGGAATACAAACCAAAATGCCCTGGGTCTATTTTGTACAGAGTTTGATTTTAGATCAAACCTAGGAAGGTTTGGGTAAGGGGATGTGAGGAAAAAAATTATGAGTGTGTTTTCTGCAAAATCTTAACCTCTATCATGTTCTAAATCTTTTGAAAATTTTTCAATATACTCAGTTACGGGCCAGGTGGAAAGAAGATCAGAAAACTGGTTTTGCAATGACTGATGAAAATTTGATAAAGCAAATTAGAAATCAGGGTCCAGCACATATCAAACGGATATATCTTGCATTGATAGAAATTGACTCAGAAACAGAACTTGTTAAAGATTGTATGATAAAATGGGCCCAGAATATTCAAGAAGTTATTACAATGGACACGTGGGAAAAGATTTGGGTGAGGAACGTAAAATTCACACAAGCCCAAAACCTAAGAGAGAACTTTTATAAAATGTTTTATAGATGGCATTTAGATCCTAAAAAGCTTGCAAGTATGTATCCGAACTATCAGCCAAAATGTTGGAGGTGTGGTGGCGAAGATGCAACATATTTTCATATATGGTGGACCTGCAAAAAGGTTAAGGCTTTTTGGATAAAAATTTGGTGGAATATGCAGAAGATCTTTAAGCAAAGGATAAAGTTTTGTCCGCAATTGATTTTGTTGGGCATAATTACAGATGCTACTGTTGTGGACATTAAGTTGATGTTGAATTTAATTACGGCAGCAAGACTCTTAGTAGGTCAATATTGGAAGAAGGAGGAACTGCCGACTATAGAAGAATGGACTTTAAAGGTTTCTGACCTGGCGGAAATGGCAAAGATTTCGGCTTACTTGAAAGATCATTCGCAAGAACGTTATATTATGGAGTGGAAAAAATGGATTGATTATATCCAGAACAAATATGGGACTAAAAAATTTCATTTAGCATTTGAATAAGTTTTCTTTTCTTTTTTCTTTTTTTTTCCTTTTTATATGTAATATTAATATTGCTTGTAGTTATCTTATATGAGCTAGAGGGCGATAGAATTAAGAGTTTATTGTTGTTAGCTTATGGATGTTTATGATTGTTCTTTGTTTTTATACCTTGTACTTAGCTCTGGGAAGTCGGGGGGGGGGAGGGGGGAATGGGGGGGAGGGATAGGGAGGGTTAGGTAGGGGTGGGGGGAGGGGGGGATTGTTAAAGATAAAATGTACTGTAAAACTTTTCAATAAAAAAATAAATCTTTTGAAAATTATGATATTACTAATACTAACTCTATATGAATACAAGGGATTGAATAGGAGTGTTGGTTGTAAGAGAAATGGGACTACTTGCAATCAGTTCTACATAAAAATAAATGATTAGTTGAAATCCCAGTGACTGGAACTAAAAAGTTTAGTTCTATTATTGACTTAAAGCAGGATAAGAGTGAAGGAAGTATCTCCCAGCTGGAGCTCATAGGGAGTATAGTTCTCTGCATTTATTACTTTTCCATGCTGGAATATTTTGCTTTTCCCTTTGGCCAGCTGCTCTGTGAAATGTGACCAGTGCCTACCTAATGAGTTGTCAGGCTTTTTATCCAGGATTGCCCCCACCCACCCACCCAGCATACATCTTGAAGAGAAATGGTTTTAATTTGCAAGGCAGACAAGGATTGGCTAGTGGTCTGCACAATATATGCTAATGCAATTGCGATTTTTTTCATATCAACCAACTTCATTGCTCTGAAAGTACATCGGCACTGCTTCTAATTGATTGCTGTGGAACACATTTCCCAAAGGGCACTCCCTTGCTCTTATTTTTTTAACTTATATCTCTGAATGCTACGTGTCACAGTTAGATGGCACATTGTAGCTCAAGGTTCACTAAAATTCTTTCACAATAATAGCTGGGCTTAAAGACACATGCATTTGTTGACCTAGTATGGATATCAGCAGGAATCTTGTGGTTATAAAAAGGGGTCTGAGTTGAAAAATGAGAGTGCGGAAGAGATCAGGTATCAAGGCTGTACTTCAACAGAAATGTCATTCAGAAATGAAGGAGAATTCCAACTGTGAGGCCTATCTTTTTTTTCTGTTGGCTTCTTTGTATTTAAAAACTTCAGTAACTTAGTGGGATACTGCCCTATTTGATTTTTAGGCACAAAATCCTCTGAAAGCGAGTCCACAGTAAAATAAAGGACACTTAACAAGCCCTGGAAGGTTGTCAATGTTTGTTAAAACATTACTTACTGGAGGGAAAGCTGATTATGTGATTCAACTTTGAAAGTAATAAAAAAATGAGAAAGAGTTTCAAAAAAGTATTACATTGTAGTAGCAGTAGCAGTAATAATAATAGCAACAACAATAATGCAAAGATAGTACCAATAACAATAGCTGCCTTGGGTGCAACCCAAGACAGCTGGAGCACCATTTGAACACCATTAGCATTGACAAAAATGCCATCGATCAATTCCAAGCTTACATCCTACAACAATGTAACACCATCAAACATCCACAGCGGCCTGTCTCAGGTCTTTGGGAGGACTCAATAAGTGGACAAATGTGCCAGAGCCATTCTGAACATCTGGCCAACTGTGCAATGAACCATCATGCTTATCACTACACAACCCATGCCCTGCTGATTCATCACTTCTGAGATAGTTTATTACCTGAAGAGAGAAATAGAATGACCATAGGTAAAGGTAAAGGTTCCCCCGCACATGCGTGCTAGTCGTTTCCGACTCTAGGGGCCGGTGCTCATCTCCGTTTCAAAGCCGAAGAGCCAGCGCTTGTCCGAGGACCTCTCCATGGTCATGTGGCTGGCATGACTAGACGCCAAAGGCGCACGGAACGCTGTTACCTTCCCACCGTAGTGGTCCCTATTTTTCTACTTGCATTTTTACGTGCTTTCAAACTGCTAGGTGGGCAGAAGCTGGGACGAGTAACAGGCGCTCACTCTGCTACGCGGCACTCGGGATTCGACCCGCCAAACTGCCGACCTTCTGATCGACAAACTCAGCGTCCTAACCCACTGAGCCACCGCGTCCCTTAGAATGACCATAGGTGGGCAAAAAAAAATAGTGGGAGTGGGAGCAGGCTTTGACTTCCTGCTGGCTTTTCCATTGACTTTTCCTATAGGAAGCTTGACAAAGGAGCATTTGCAATGACGATCACCTAACTGTGGCTGACTGTGGCTGACTGCGGCAGCATTGAAGCAGTCACAGCTTTCTCAAACTTCAGTTCCACAAGACTCAGGGGTCCCAGATTTTGGACACATTCTGTAAGTTAGCCCACATGAGGTATGTTGATTCAAAGGTTGTCTCCCTATGATATACCATTTTCCTCAATTGAAGGCAACAAACAATCAAGCAGGCATGAAAATTTTACTAGATAATATAGATAATAATTCTAACTGAGAAGGTTTTGGAGTGGTTACAGCCCAACTCTACTCTTGATATGACTCTTACACACTTTGTTACACTTAAATAATGGTCAAAAGATAATGAAAATATAATTTGACCCTTATGTATTTTTCATGCAGTACAATGTGTTGCAATTTTTCAATTCTTTAGGCTTAATCCTTGGGCATATTTTCTGAGTCCATGAATGAGCACAGAGATGGAGCTTGGTTTTTTTGGATAGGGTAAACAAAGATGTAATTTGTGCATAGTTGCTAAGAAAATTAATTAATTTGGTTGTCAGCTATCTTAATGGAAGATTTTTGGCATGCAGAATATTATCACTTATAAAGCATTCTTAAAAGAATGTATTTAAATTGAAACACATAATTTTACAGTTTCCCTTTTGCACGATCCTTTGCATTTGATGGTCTTATAAATTCATCAGCCACTGGAGCTAACCTGAAATCTGCAAGAAGACAATCTTTCTATTACCGGTACTTCTGCTGTCTCCTGCATACAGTACACAACTTGGCTGCTATCCTTTGCCTTTCTGTTGAACAAAGTTAAAATGCATAGTTTCTTTGCAGATCAGAAGCATGGGCTGTTTGCTTGGTTCGGCTGCTTGGAAGAGGCACATGGAAGGGCTCTTCAATTAAAGCTTGACCAAAGTGACCCACTTCTTTGCTCATCTGCTCAACATACAATTTGGTTCATTGCCTCAAGTCAAGTTGTTTATAACCTGGAACAGCACTTGGTATTTGTTGACATGTATTCTCATCTGTAGGGTAATTTGACATGGAGGCAAATGTACATCTTCAACATCCATGGGGTGTATTTGTATCCTGTATTTGGGCAGGCAGTTCTCACTTCCATGAATTTCCAGTGCTTGCTGGTTTGGGGGAACCTTCAAATTATACTAGGAAATTTAACCTTGATTTTTGCCTGGATGCTTTATACTTTAAGTATGGTTGTAACCAAACTGAACAGAATTTGTTACATATTCACACACACAACAACCCCCTCACATCTATAAGGGATCCCCGGCAGCCGTTGACAACCGTCAAAAGGCTGCCACGGCATTCCCCCCCCCCCACACAAGCAGCTAGCGGCCGATTCTGACAGCTGTCAAACTACCGCACATGCGCAGTACACTGACAGCTGTCAAACCGGCCGACTCTGACAGCTGTCAAACTGCCGCGCATGCGCAGTACACTGACAGCTGTCAAACTTCAGAGAACCGCGCATGCGCAGCTCAGCCGGAGCTGTCAAAGCTGCCAGCTGGCCCCGGCAACAAGCCGCTACAGCCGCGCCTACCTTTAGCCGGTCTCTCTCTCATTGGGCGTCCTTGTTAGGCGGGAGAACCCCGTTTGTTTATTGGTTCTTGATGTTGTTGTTGTTGTCCCTGTTCACTATAAATACGGGGGATTCCCGGCGTTGCATCGCCCGGGACCTCTGCCCAATAAACGCATTGTTTTGGACCGTGCCTGCTGTCTCCTGTCGTCCCTCAAGACAATCCAGAATTATTGCCTGCTTGTAATTTCTAAGTTTTTGTCCCTTAAAGTAAGTTAATTAGTGAACTGGAAGGCCCTAAAAAGCCAGAAACATTAATAGTAAATCCATGTGAAACCCTTCCTATTCTTTTATTTCTTACAAGTCTGAGTTCCATTTCAGAAAATGTTCTTCACACATCCTATACTTAAAAAGGAATTGGGAACATATAAAACAGAGTACTCTGACATTACCGAATATTTATGAAGTACATTTCCATGCATATAAAATATATTATGCCATGTTATTGATTTTAAATGCCATGAAAATTGGCCATGTCATAATATTTTAAAGCTTGTTTCATACTTTGTCAGAATTATTTTGAAAAGTTATGTGCTCAGCATTTTTATGAAACTCCTAACACATGGACATATGGAAAATATATTCCAGGTTCACAAGGGACAACATTTTAAATGTAGGGTGTAACAAATACATGTTGGCTAAAGAGAGAAAAACTTGCTGGTGTGCCCCTAAGGTTATTAAGTCCCCAAAGCCCCAAAGGTCTTTACTTACACAGGTATAACTTTTGTTTTTATTTTTTAAATGATGTGTTCCAGGATTTAGAGAAGCTGTTTTTCACTTGACTGTGAATACAGTACTAATATAAAAATGATGCTGCATTTAATCTGATACTGTAAAACAAGAAACTATCAGAATCATAAAAAACAAAATATGTGAACAGCATTCAAAGTCTCCATATCTCAGGGGTGTCTGGTATGAAATATTGGTGAAGAAAAGTATAGATAGGCCTGTAAATCATGTATAACACAGGGAAAAAAATGCTACCTTCCATTAAGGGAAATTTCCCAAAATAGGAATTGAGTGAACAGATACTGTAAAATGATTTTGCTATTGTGGGGACAGTTACATTGGACAAAATGGATGTTTCACAGAATGCCAAATTCAAAAATTTGAAAGGAACGTTAGGTTTGAAAACACAAGATAGTTATCACTGGTTGTCTATCATTTGAACAAGAAAATCACACATTAGATTTGGAGAGTGTTAACATCTTGGCATATTGCAACAGAAATTTTGCATGATTGTTATATGCAATAAAAATTATACTTACAATAATTATACTTACAATAAAAAGTGTGTGTTCCCTTTAGTGACCAGTTGTGAGCAACATATAAGGCATGACATCTGTACATCAACTCAGTTTCAGATCTGCTCTGAAGAAGTTAAAGGAAAAAAATTCCACTGACGTTGGGACAAAGAAGGTGGAACAATTTTTCAAGTGGACCAGAGAATAGAATAGAATAGAATAGAATAGAATAGAATAGAACAGAACAGAACAGAACAGAACAGAACAGAACAGAACAGAATAGAATAGAACAGAATAGAATAGAATAGAATGTATTGTTATTGTGTAACTCACAACAAAATTAATTGCTGTCCACAATGCACAGTACACACAAATAAAAACTACAAATAAGAACATGCATTATATACACACATCCTTCACATTTTATTCGCCATTGCGCTGTCCCTAATATTGCACTTCAATGTTGCACTAGAGAGTAGCAAGCAAGAAAAATGAAAGCTTGAAAAAAATCCTAGGTGTCTAGTGACTCCTCAAATGTACACTTAATTTTAAAAGTACTGTATATACCAAATTGGTAATTTTATCCTCTGAGTGATGTTAAATGAGGAGGTCCAAGACCTGACAGCTACAATAAAATGTCAGGTTTAATGCAGACAGAAGAATGCCATTAAGAACTGAGAGATAGAAAGTATAATAGGTACATACAAAAAAGTTTCAGATAAAGAGGGACAAGCTAAATAATTAAAGAAAAAGAAGCTAGCAATAGAGAATTAAACACTGGCAGCATGAGAAACTCAGCGTAATGATAAATAAAACAAAATAGTCTTCAAATGCTCGGCAGTGGAATAATAAACTGACACAGAGAAGCCATTAAAATTAAAAGCCATTTCCAATAAAAATAGAACCAAATATGGGTGATATTTTTGTTCGTTTTTTTTCTTCATGATTTTAAATATATTTAAGTCCATTCTGCTTCTTAGCTTGCATATTAAATATTTTATTTATTTTATTTTTTAAATAAAATAAAATAAAATAAAATAAAATAAAAATAAAATATTGACAGATACATACAAAAATGAAATTCCAATAAAACATAATCTTTTAAAGTAGCTAAACATCTTTTCTTCAAGAGCAGAACAATCACATAAAAATGATATAATCAACTAAAACAATGTATGAAGGGTATATGTAATTATAATTACATGTACATGTAATCTTTGATTTACAACCACAATGGAGTCCAAAATTTTGGTTATTAACTGAGACATTTGTTAAGTGAGTTTTGTCCCATTTTACGACCTTTCTTACCACAGTTGTTAAGTGAATCACTGCAGTTGGGTCAAAAATATAAACCAGTTGCCAAGCATCTGAATTTTGATCACATGACTATGGGGATGCTGCAAAGACTACAAATGTGAAAAATGGTCATAAGTCATTTTTTTCAGTGCCATTGTAACTTTGAATGGTTACTAAATGAACTGTTGTAAATCAAGGACTACCTGTAATTATGGCTAATTATTGCTTAGCATATTAATGCAAAGAATTTTTGTATTTGGGATCAGTGCACAAAATATATATACCAGTATTAACTACCTGCCAATATCTAAGAATTCACTTGTATTATTATAAGCTGGGAGCAAGGTAGGGACAGAAATGGAAAGGAAACCACCTGAGGCCAGTGAATAAGGTTGTGTGTGTGTGTGGGAGGGGGGGCTCATCCAAAAGCTTTTCCTAATCATGGAGCTCCATGTTAACTAGGTTGCCTTCTAAGCCAGGAACTTTTTCTCATACAATTGAAACACACAATTTGGAAAGTTATGGTAGCCAATTATCCAATCTCTGGAACATTATGAGTGATTTTTCTCTCTAAAAATACTTGAAGTATCAGAGAAAATTATTATTTTCTTACCTACAAATAGCAATGATTAAAATACTTTACTAGGTCAGTTTCTTTCTTTCTTTCTTTCTTTCTTTCTTTCTTTCTTTCTTTCTTTCTTTCTTTCTTTCTTTCTTTCTGAAAGAGAGAAAGAAAGAAAGAAAGAAAGAAAGAAAGAAAGAAAGAAAGAAAGAAAGAAAGAAAGAAAGAAAGAAAGAAAGAAAGCAGATAATTAAAGTTATAGAATAAATGCAAAATTGACCAAATATAACTCCCCTCCCAGGCAAATTTTTCTTTCTTTCTTTCTTCTTTCTTTCTTTCTTTCTTTCTTTCTTTCTTTCTTTCTTTCTTTCTTTCTTTCTTTCTTTCTTTCTTTCTTTCTGAAAGAGAGAAAGAAAGAAAGAAAGAAAGAAAGAAAGAAAGAAAGAAAGAAAGAAAGAAAGAAAGAAAGAAAGAAAGAAAGAAAGAAAAATTTGCCTGGGAGGGGAGTTATATTTGGTCAATTTTGCATTTATTCTATAACTTTAATTATCTGCTTTCTTTCTTTCTTTCTTTCTTTCTTTCTTTCTTTCTTTCTTTCTTTCTTTCTTTCTTTCTTTCTTTCTTTCTTTCTCTCTTTCAGAAAGAAAGAAAGAAAGAAAGAAAGAAAGAAAGAAAGAAAGAAAGAAAGAAAGAAAGAAAGAAAGAAAGAAAGAAAGAAAAAAATTTGCCTGGGAGGGGAGTTATATTTGGTCAATTTTGCATTTATTCTATAACTTTAATTATCTGCTTTATACTTAGTTATGAAAATAGAGGTGGGTTACACTGACTATGTTCATTTAAGCACACATTTTTAAGAGTAGTGGTTTTTTTATTAAAAATATTTTTGAGAGACAGGGAGAAAGGCAAGTAAAAGGAAATTAGAATATAAGAAAATATAAACTATTGGCATGTTACACTTCTACAGCTGGGCAGTCATGTTAACAAAAATCTACCAGTTGATGAGCAGGAATGAAGAATGCCAACACAAAATTTCTCTATCAGTTGAGTACAGTGCTTTTTTTGTAAAAGAAAAAGGTGCCGGAACTCACACATGTCATAAAACCTGCCTTGCCTACCCTACAAGGTTCCATCCAAAAAAGGTGCCGGAACTCCGTTCTGAGCGTTCTATGAGAAAAAAAAGGCCTGGTTGAGTACAATTCTGCCTCAGTGACAAGGCTATAGCTGGTGTGTGGGTGTGGGTATGTGAAGATAAGCTGAAAATGGACACCGTCAGGTGAGATTCTAACATTCATGATGCAAATTTGCAATTGTAACCATGTTTAAAAGAGAATTATCCTCTTTGAACAGCATGGGCTTTATTTTTAAGCCAAATATATGATTCTACAGTGAGAGTCAATAGAGTAATTTGCAATCAGAAAGTAAAAATATATTGCATGCAATTAAAAGAAAAATGTGGAAGAATAGAGAATATGCAAAACTTTGAATGGTGTATTAAAGTAAATTAGAGTTCAACAGGATGTACAGTACAAGATTTATGTAGATCAAATTCAGATTGCAAGACTATGCCAAATGCCTCTGAAAAAGCAACATCAATATAGCAAAATTTGGCCATCCTACTGGAAATTTCTGTGGAAAACTTTGCTAGTAGGAAGAATATATTCTCCTCATTCAATCTGTGGGACAGTTAGATAACAAAGGCATGATTAGATCAATGTGGCAGGCAAGATAAAAAGGACAGTTGAATAAAATATGAGTCAAATTTCCCTGCCTGACAAGAGATAAAGGCAGTGTTGAATTGGGGGGTTATTATATCTTCTATACTGTGAGTATAGATGGTAAGGCATTGAATCTACTTAAAATAAAGGTTCTCTAATAGAACGTACAAGAAACTGGTAAATAGTTATCTGGGATAAAAGGGCTTCCAAACAGAATATTGTTACAGTAATGGGAGATTTTATGTAATTTCATCTCCATGTTGATTTTTTTGATCCCAGATAGGATCAACAATTGAGCAGAGAGACACAATGTCTTATAACCCAATTTTATACTTTTGTCCAGGATGATCCAAAATTAACCAAAGTTACCAATTAACAAAAGAGATTTTATATTTAAAAAGCCAGAATTTTAAATGACAACATCTCATATATGTCATTAAGGAGATGAGGCTAGATTCTGGTGCAAAGAGGGATTGGAGACATATCATAGAAGCATGAACATCTACAAAAAGAGAATTACTACTACTAGGGCTACTAAATTATAATAATTATATCATGGTTAAAAACTAATTAAAACATGCATAGAATTGCATCTGTAGAGTTCATAACCACCGCTTCCCTCCTTCTTCAGTCACTTACTATATACAATGATTTCATAGTTCAATTCATTTATAATAGAGGTTTCATGTTCTGTAGATCCCAGCTATTAGATACCAGCACCCAAGTATCAAGAGCTCTAAAGGAGCATTGCATCATTGTGGGAGAAGTCTGGCTTTGATTATTCATAATTATAAATAAACTATAGTGGATAATCATTTTCTGACTACAAACCCAGATCAGTTCATTAATGATTCATACAACAACCCCAAGGCTTAATTATTTCCAGGATTTTCCATTAAATCCCATGGTGTGCCAGAGCTCCGTTGTCTTAGGTGTCCTGATAACTACACTGTTACTTTCCCTATGTTTTCAAGTGTGAGGGTTTTGCTGTTCCAAAAATGCTATATTCATGGAGGAATATTAAATGTAAAACTAATAACTTCATTATTGTGGGAAAAAGCTTCAGAAATAATCTTGTTTGCAAAAGAGGCACATAAATATAATTATGCACACTATTTTTCTGTGCTTTGCAGATTACTTGAAAAGATTCTATTAGATAGGCGGATGAAATGAGACAAGAGTTCATGAATTCTGGTCTCCCAAGCAGCAGTCTCCACCAGACTCCTGGAAGAGGTAGAAACTTCAGCTCCATTCCAAAATTTCCATCCCAGCCCAATGCCCAACTATTTGGCAAGGGAAGAGGATTTTTCCCTGCTGGTGTAAAGAATGTACCAATGTTTTCCTGCTGGAGTAAAGAAGATTTTGGTCTTCTTTGTCCCACAGTCACTCTGTTTCTTTATGTTTGTTGCACATGTGTTGATAGTCAGTGACTGAAAACCAACATTCCAGGCATTGTTCAAAACATTGCTCAACCTTAGTCTATAATGCTAGCCATCTCTGTTCCATAACTGTTGTGCTGGGCAGGGTCAAAAAATTTTGCACAGTAGAAAGATATCATCAGATTTAGAGGAACATCCCAATTAGCATTAACAGAAAAAATGTTTAGAAGAAAATTCTTTGGGGTAATGGAACCAGAACAATCTAAGTGGCAATGGCATGTTGGATGACTATTGGGGCAGTCAAATGAAATGGAATTGGTCGAATTCTAATCAGCAGCCATCCATGCTGTAACACTTTGTGGCAAGCCTTCTTGTGTGTTTTAAGTCAATGCATTTTATTTTATTTATTTATTTTATTTTATTAGATTTATATACCGCCCTTTCCCGAAGGACTCAGGGTGGCTTACAGGGTATTTAAAACCAAACCAATACAAAAGTTAAAAACAATTTAAAAAGATTAAATCATCCCTTAAAAATAAAAACCCCAGTTAAAAATTCTCAGCCTGGGCCGGAGAGCTCAAAGAGCCAGGTCCTCAGGTCCCGGCGAAATGAACGAAGGTCGGGGGCAGTCCTAAGCTCCACGGGCAGCTGGTTCCAGAGGGCAGGCGCACCCACAGAGAAGGCCCTCCCCCTGGGTGTTATCCGCCGGCAGTCTTTTACCGGCAGCACCCTGAGAAGACCCTCCCTGTGTGAGCGCACTGGACGAAGGGAACCTGATGCTGGCAGCAGGTGTTCCCTCAAATATCCCGGACCCAAGCCATTTAGGGCTTTATAGGTCATCACCAGCACCTTGAATCTCACCCGGAGGGCAACCGGAAGCCAATGCAGCTCGCGAAGTAGAGGTGTTACATGGGAGTATTGGGAAACCCCCATCACAACTCGTGTGGCCACATTCTGCACCAGCTGAAGCCTCTGAGTGGTCCTCAAGGGCAGCCCCATGTAGAGAGCATTGCAGTAGTCCAATCGGGAGGTCACGAGCGCATGAGTGACTGTGTGCAGGGCATCTCGGTGAAGGTAGGGCTGCAACTGGCATACCAGGTGAACCTGGGCAAAGGCCCCCCTGGTCACGGCTCTCATGGAACCATTTTTTATGATCTTTGCTTATGGCAACACTGCTGCACCTTCACTTTGGTGAAGTTGGTGAATTGATAGCTGAGAAATCAATCCATTATCTATTCACAGAGCAACTTTGAATTTGTGTTCAGTGACTAAACATGCTAAAGTCATGACATCATAGATAATCTAGGAGCTATACCCACTGGCAATGTAACTAATATAGAAACCATTCTCAGCAGCTATTAAGAGCTAGTCAGATGAGAAAAGCTCTGTGGCATGAGAACACTGAGTGGAGCCACAGCATTTCTGGAGGAGGGAATCATGTCCAAGAACTCTTGGCAGTGGGTGTTTGTAGCATCCTAGAAAAAGAGTTATCAGCCCATAGTATTGCTTATACTTGGTCTTGTGCTTTTAAGAGCTGTAGCTTGGGAAGAGTTGTAGTTTGTAAGTTGTTCCTCACTTCTTTTTCGTTTTACAGTACTACAGTGACAACTGACGCCTTTATACTTCTTCATAAGAAAGTTTCAAGAAGATCCTTTATTGGACCCAGTTGGCAATATGGCAGAAGAGGAATCTATCTGCCTACTTTCCTATCATCTCTTTCCTCTACTATACCAAGATTTGGATTAAAGAACTGTAAGATCCCTTCTAACTCATACATTTTATAATAAACGTACAGTATATAAAATATCAGTTCTGATTTGGAAAGCTTCAGGAATCTGGGAATTAGGATTCACAAGGTGCCATGATCAGAGGGTAAGCCATGTAGTGCAACAACCACAATCTCACACTTGTAAACATTATAAACGAGATTGGTGTTGAAGGAAGGTTTACCTGAATAAGCAAAGATAATGGCAACTGAGGCTTAATATAAGCTCAAGATGCTTACTACTGATATATTGAACAGCTCTTTATCAAGATGACTTTTTAAAAGAAAAAAACCACAAAATCATCTTCTTTTGGCAATTGGTCTATGATTATAAAGTTGAAGAGATGTGATGATATGTGATTTTACTAATAATCTTGACAAATATCAATCATTCCAAATGAATTTCAGAAAAATGTTTTTTTGCAACTTTAATGATAACTGAGTATAGAGACACTGCAGAAACCTTGGCTTCCAGGCTCTTTCAAAAAGACACCTATGTTGAATGTTAATTTAGGTTCTGGCTCAAATCATTTTTGCCCTTGTCATAAGGCACAGAGCAAAGTAATATATCATATTCCAAATACAAGCAGAAGATAGTGAGAAAATTAATTGGATTTATGTATCTCTGGCTAATACACTCCTTTGCTGTCTACACTGAAAGAAAATGTATCTCAGTGGAATTAAAGCCCTACATTTCAGCACAAAGAAGTGCAATTTTCAAGTGGTTTGGTTTTGGTACTTGTCACTTAAAACATTGTAAGCAAATCCTTAAATATACAGCTTGAGAAATGATTTAGTGAACGCTTAAAGTAGGATTGTTCTAGTAAGGTTTAAAGATATTTCTAAAGTATGTAGAACATCGTTTTCTAGTATGTCAGATAAAAGACACAAAAGCTATTGAAGCTAAGCGTATCTGTATTTTTAGTCAATATATAGCCATTTCTTTTAAAAGTGAAGAAAATGTTGGGAATAAAATGTATAGAGCGGCTTAAGGCTTTGTCCATCAGCACCATAATGCTCTGAAAACAAAACAGAACATGATCAAGCTTGGTATTGGGGGAGAAGCTGTCACAAGAAATTCAAGTTTGAAAATGGCTCAGGTTCATAGAAAAAAAAATCATTACAATTTCCCAATGTATTTATATGAGAGAAGCAATGCGGCAGCAGCAGAATATTGAAAACTGATTTTAGGACCCCTTTCTTCCTCCTTCCTGGCCACAGAGTAGAGCACATGCCAATCCACTCTGTGCTTCCCAGGGCACATGCACACCCAAATACACATGCCATAGTTGTAGCATGAGACGAGAGCAAGTACATGGGACCTATGCATGTCTGTGTGTACACATACCTCATAGGCACCCATCCTGATTAGACATTCACATACAAACACTGGCAATCAGAGGCATCTACCGAATGTAATGAGTTTGTCAAAATGTCAAAACAGGCTCTGCAGCTCCATGATGTATGTACAAAGGAGATGGAGTTTCTACTTCAATCTCTTGCAGACAATCCAGAAGAATGCCATGATTGTTGTATGGAAAACCACCAAGAGATCAACAGTTGCACCAAAACCATACTGGTTCTCTCAGAGATCATTAACATGGGCTCTTCCATCTCCATACTATAACCTGGATTGAAACCCAACTGAAAAGGATCCAGATAATCCTCTTCTTCAAGGACCCTCTGAAGCTGCAAACTGACTATCTTTTCAACAACTTATTCTAAAAAGGGAAAATTGGAAACTGGAAAAATGTTGCTCAGTACTGTTGGATCCATTGATGGCTTCTTGAAGAGAAGGTTTACCATTGCTTCCTTTAAGATAGGCAGAAAAATCCTCTCACTCAAGGATGTATTAACCACTGATTGAACCCAACTATGTATATCATCTCCTGGCCAGCCTTAACGAGCATAGCTCTAAAAGATAGGTGGTTAGATTAATAGATGCAAGGATCTGCTTCACTTCCTCAGGCCATACAAGGTAAAACACTTTCCAGATAACAGAACAAGATCATTCCTCGGTCAACTCACAAAGGCTTACCTAGACTGAGCCTAACCTTAGGCAGATCTGATTGACATTATTTGACATTCAGACACCTAGGATATTCTTCACAGAAGCCTTGAAAATATTCCTGAGATTTCTCTATTTCCAGCAAGGAGTTGATCACCATAAACAAGTCTTCTGTCCGGCTAATGGAGTGTGCAGTAAAAGTGGAAAAATATACATGTTGTGCTGATCTTATTGCTATTATGTAATCTCTAATGTCGGTTCTTACATGTGTATGGTCAGTGTACCATGTGTATGGTACAATTATTGAACTGAGCTGCATCCAGAAATTAGATAGACTAGGATAAGCATTCACAACAATGTAGAAAACTGCAGACAATTTCAGTAACAAGATGGACAATTTTCACTGGAAAATTTAGCAAGAGTGTGCTTAATAGATTCATTCTTCCCTTCAAGTGACTACCTCTGCTCCTTGGAGATACTGAGGAAGCATGATCACCTGGAACTTTGGAAATGGTCTACTAGCTATTTTTTTACTATAAGGGAGTTGAATGGCATAGTAGAGCCTGAAGTGGCCATAAGTGTCCTCTCTGAACCCCATTTTGTTTTACTACTTATATTAATGTATTTTCTTTGTTTTCTTTTTTTCCCTTGTTTATTTTATTGTTCTATTAGTTTGCTTTCACATTGTTTATTATTGTTGTGAATTGCCTAGAGTAGCTCCATAATCAGCATTGATAAATTCACCACCAGTCAATTACAAAAGGCAGATTTACTTGGAGCACCTTGCATTGATATCTGTAACCCCATCAAACATCTAAATCTACCTATCTCAGATCCTTGGGAAGGACACAATAGGCCGATGAAAATGCCAAATAATAAGTAACAACTGTTGCAGACTTATAGCCAGCACTGCTAAAGTTCAATTTGAAATTTCAGTTCTCAGAGATTTAAGAGTTCATTCTCCATTGAGTGCTTAATGTTTCTGTTTTTCGAAGAAACTATTGTCTCATTGATTTTTTAAAAATCATTTCTTCCTGAATATTTTTCAACCCTTATTAAGAAATATCTGTTAATTGAAATTTTGCTATTGAATGTTAAATTATTCCGACAATCCAAATTGCAATAGATGAAACAGTCATTTAAACGTTGGTATTAATTTAAAGTGCTTCATGACTTCATACTGAAATACTTAAAGAGGTATATTGTTCACCCTCCAAACCTTTAAGATTCCCACATTTTCTTTTGACATTAGGACACTTATTCAGCTATTAAATAAGTGACTTACAACCCTGTACTCAACCTTAATAGTTGCAAACTGAGTTTTAAATTATTATGTTTTAAATTGAGAAGTCTGGTCTCTGCTTTCTCAGAACACAGTAATTCATTGGCAATAGGCCATTCTGAATACCAGTGTAAATACAACTTCACAGTTTCAAGCAGTTATATTTCATCATTTACTATAGACATGATCAAGGGGGGGCTAAAACTATTAAAATATGTGAATTTAGATCCAGATCTTTACTTTTAATCCAATGAATGCTTCATGATAGTTTTTTTTAAAAAAATAGATTTTATATATTCTTTTAGAGCTAAAGATTTTCCTCAAATTGTTCATAATAAAAAGCCTTTACAATTGCAGGAATTGGTAAAAAAAGAGTGTTATCTAGACCTTTTCCCATCTGCACTATGAACTTAGTCATAGTAATGGACTTAATTATCTTGATGATTAATACTAGGGAAGAGAGAAGGAGAATATAACATTACAGATGTTCTTGCGTTTCTTGTCAAGGGTGAACATCACTGACTAAAATTTCTTTTGGGAATGCTTAAAGGAGCTGAGGGTTAGGTTCTCCATATTGCTGTGACTCCACGTTTATCTTTTTAGGTGTTTAGGTGTTTAGCATTGGGAAGTATCTGCTTATACTCCTGGATTTGTCTTCGGGATACAAGCTGTCATCTGTACTATTTAATAAAACATGAAACTGCCAGAGAAGGATCAGATGCAATTTTGTACTAGCTGCCAGAATGCTAATGATATCCAAAAGTATTTAGCTGTTCCTGTGAACTCAGGCTTGGATGTCTTGAGAACTTCCATTTATTTATTTATTTATTTATTTATTTATTTATTTTAATTCCATTTATATCCCGCCCTTCTCCGAAGACTCAGGGCGGCTTACAAGCTTAGCAGCAGCCTTCATTCTATGTATATGCCTGCTTATTAGGGCTTTCATACACCCCCCAAGCGGCATTATTACAAAGTCAGCTTAATTGCCCCCAACAATCTGGGTCCTCATTTTACCTACCTCGGAAGGATGGAAGGCTGATCCATCTATCTGCTATAAAAATGGCTAAGAAAGGACAAGTTGAATTTGGATAGATCCTTTTGATACTGGGGGTTGATTTGGGTCCACATTTCTCAAAAATCAAATGTGAAATTTAATGTTTCTAGATTTGATGCTGGACAAAATGTATAATGCTTATGAAAAAGGGTGAGGATGAGTTTTATCAGCTTTGGATGACAAATCAGCTCTAAATGTAAGGCTTGAATTTAGCTATTGCAATATACTCTTCATAGAAAACTCTTGAAAATAGTAGGTGAATTGCATCTGACCCTAAATATTGCACAGTGGGTTAAAACAAATTGCACTGATTGCTAGTTTCTTTCAGAGCATAATTCAAGATGTTTGGGATAGGGCATGAAGTCCCATGTTTAGACTCAAATTACCAGCTTTGCTCCCTATTCCCATACAATCTGCCAACACTTTTAGGTCTTCAAAGGGGATTTTTGACAGGTTTAGGCACCATATATTTAACACTGACAATCAATTATGTTTTTTTATGAGTTACAGTAGATTGTGGAAAGAAACTGCTATTGGTCTTGGGTTCTACCACAGATTGGAAGAGTACTTAGATGTATCTTTTAATTCAAACATGTCATTATTCAAGGAACTTTTGTGGGGTGGGGGCCTGCTGACTATATAAACTTAATGTGTATATTTTTGTAAAGCAGAAAATGGACTCAAATAAAATAAGCTGAATAACATCTTACATGCTATTTGATAAGAGCACCAAAGTCTCCACAATTCAACCATGAGATACATATATTCTCTTCTGTAGTCATTTCTGCTCCCATCTTCCCTACATAAAAACTCACAGATTATATTATTCCCAAAGAGATGTCCCAGATGTGTACAAGATTCTGTTAGATGCTTCCTTGAAATATCTTCATTACTAACTTTCAAAAATACTTAAGGTAGCACTTTACAAACTTTTTCCTTCATTACCCAAAACACTTATCAGAAAGTCCTATTTAAATGTCCCTAATGTGATTGGGTAATGGTTTTGCATTTCGTTATCCAAACAACTTTTACCCAATTTTGGGTAATTTACCCAGGTTTGGGAAGCATTGACTTAAGGCAATTTATTTTCCTTATATTCATCATCACTTAGGCTCTACTTTCAATGATTATAGTCAAACTGCTACACTACTCTTTTACAAAGGGAGGTGGGGAATGTTTCTCTCTTATTCTTTTCTTGGATGTATTAATTCTGCCTTGAGATACAGGTTTCATTGAGCAAGCAAGCCACAATTCATTTACAAATGGTCTAATCCTCAAGTAATCTAAACATTGCATTTATTATTTTTTATTTGTTTGACTTTGTAAACATGAAGAAAGAAACTGGGCTTCTGTCACAAGCTTGTCTTGTAGAAAACTATTGCAAGACAATTTACACTATTATTTCTGATTTGTATTACAAAGCAAACCCAAAACCATGCCAATCCCCTAATTGCAATCTGTAGCCAAAAGGTGGCAGTACTCATCCATTCTTCAGTGCTTGGAAAAATCCAAAAATTGATGCCAATAGTTCTTCCCTCAGCCTCACCACTTAATTAAGGTAGAAAACATGTATGTAAGTGTAATTTGTTTTATTTTAGTGTAGCACAATACTACCCTTTATTGTATGTTTTGCAGGAACACCCAAGATATAGCTTGGAAATGTCTGCTAGAGATTTTAATTTATAATGTATCCTTAGTTGAGGAGAACACCATTTTAATCTGGCTAAGGCAGATCCTATTGTAGATCCTCCGTTCCTGGGATCATGTAGTTGAACTAATTAAGGCAAGGTTTTTGTCTTGGAAGCTCTAAAGAGAGCTAAAATAATTTAAGTAGGTTTCATTGTAATCTTCCTTCTGCATCATACTGATTGACAAACAGATTCACAAATCTGCTGTGAACATTTTCTAAAAAGGTCCAACAATTCCATGCCATGCCATGGCATGAGCTGAAATCCATTTAAGCAATGAAACATAACCTTAGAACAGGGATGGGAACTGAAGCTTGACCCAAGAACTTTAATGAATCTTCCAAAATTTCTCCAGACTAGATGACATCAGGGAACATGGTAAAAAAAATAAAAAATTCATTTGGCTCACCTTTCAATAACATTTTCCTGCCTTCCTGCCTATTGCATCTGCCCAAAGCTGGAACAGAGATGGAAAGCTTATAAATGTAATAAAATGAGTAACAGAATTAATAAAACAAAATTAAAAGCCATATGTTCTGAGAAGCGCAGCCTTTCCCAACTATCACTTTTGCCTACTGCTAATGGGGGAGAAGGCAAGAATCTGGCCAAGGGAGAAATTCTGTTGAAGATTCCTCTATTTTCCCCTTTAAAATTAAGTATTTCTGTTAAATGTGCAGTTCCTGTTTAAAATTCTGACACCTACTTCTTTTGTGTGGATGGTATTGTTTAAACTGCAGAGGGCTATGAGAAATGGCATAAAGTATAATCTCTCCATGGAAAAGATTCATTTTTTTTCTTTGCATGCTTAGAGAGAGAGGTAGGCCACCACTGCAGAAGCTGTCAAGAAACATGGTGTATATTAATCAGAAGACAACTATCTAATTATTGCAGCAGGAGGGGCTACTGGTTTTCATATTGGCTCACTAAAATGAAAGTATGTTCTCAAGTCTGGTAATGAGGCTTTTAACATTTCTCAGGCGAACAATTACGCAGGAGAAAAGAAATAGTTAGGCCTTTGTAAAAAACAACAACCATGAATCAGTTTTTCTGTTTAGATCAGATCAATCCCTTCTGGGCTCTAAAAGCAAGTTAAACCCTCCTGCCTTGCAGACCCATTATATCAAGAGTTGCAGTTAGTTTTACTAAAAATTACAGTACATGTAGGTGTAGAGATAGATGAGAAACATAAAACTAAGACCCTGCAGCAATGTATATTATTTCCAGCAATTTGAACAAATCATTTTCATATAAATCAGTAAGTAGGTCATTTTGAAAAGCCCTTTGGATAAACTTCCACCCATTAATGGAGTGTCTAAAAGCTGTCCCCCTCCCCCATCTTTAATTAATTAGAATCATCTCTGTCCTTTTCTGCAGGGGTTCAAATAGCTTGCAGGGGTATTTGATCCTCCTTAATTCTATTTCCAGAACAACAATCCCCAGGAAAGTTGGATTGTGAATTGTGAGAGTAGCCCAAAATTAGCCAGTGAAATATTATGGCTAAGACCAGACTTGAATTCATACATTCACAAGCCAGGTTTCTTGTTTTAACCACTGCTCCAGCGCACATTCTGCTAGTACTGAAAAAAATACTTTATATGTGAGACCACTCCATCTCATATGCGAATAAGGTCCTGATCTATTTGCATAAGACTGATTAGACCCCAGATATCTCTATAAACATTGATTATCCATGAAGATGTCCTCAACCAATTGCTGATTTTTTTTATTTTAAAAAGGCAGGACTTCTTTATTTAGAACACTGATTTTCTTTCTTTGTCTGTCTCATTAAGGAAAGAAAGGTTCACCAGTGTGGACACTGAGTCCTGGAACTTCTTAAACATTAATTCAGGGGTGTCAAACTCACAACGTCACGTGACGTATCCTGACATATTGCGACTTTTTTTGCCATTGGGGTGGGCATGGTTTCGCTATGATGCATCCGGCCTGCGGGCCAGCAGTTTGACACCCATGCACTAAGTGCTGCAGCAGTGCTTACAAAAGTAAACTTAACCATAAAGAGAAAAACAATTGTACAAAAGCAAGCAAGCTTTATTCACAAGAGAATGCACAGGGCCTGATCCATGCCAAAAGAAGGTGTGATCATGAGAGGTTTTCTTTATTCTGGAATGTGAATGTTCTTTTGATTTATAGCAACTGATGGAAACAGTGTTTGATAGCCAGATTATCTGGATCACTATCCAGTAGGTACATAATTTTTTGTCTATTAATAAGTATATGTGCAAAAATATTGGAAAGAAGATGCTTTGCCACACTGATTTTTATAAACAAAAATTTAATATTTCACTGTTAATCCAGTGGCCTGGGTGTGTTAAAATGATCCTTGAGTGTGTTCTGTGGAACCTCTATCACTCTTATTTTTAAAAATAAGTATTACAGAGACAAATAAAGGAACTACTTCATTATCTCTAAATAGATAGGTCACCTACATACAAGGAAAACTAAGTTAGTACCCATGTCAGGAGAGGACATTCTACAATGAAGTGACTGGTTAGGATTTGAAAAGATCAATGTATCTTTGTATGTCCAAATATTGTAAACTTTAATCATGTTAGACAAAATTATATATTAAACTACTATCATAGTATGCATGTTTATGTAACCATGTTGATGCTTGTGCAGGGCATATACAATGATCATTGCTAACCTTTACGTCTTGGCCTCCTCTATTCTTTGGGCATGGAACCTGCTTGTTCTACAGCAATACTATCATATTTTGCATTTGAACTTTTTAATTCATTTTTTCTCACAATTTATTTTCATTTTCTTAGTTTTTTAAAATTCATGTTTACACAGCTGACTTTTCTGCACAGTGAATTATTCTTGTATACTATAAAACCTCAGTCTTGTACTCATGCTCTTAAAGTGATGTTGTATGACTTAGTTTGCCTTTTTTGTGTGTGATACTATGTTTCCCCAAAAATAAGACCCAGTCTTATATTTGTTTTAGCCTCCAAAAGAGGCACTGGGTCTTATTTTCAGGGGATGTGTTATTTTTTGGGTGGAGCTGCCTCCCTCTGCCTGCCAGACACCTGCCGAAGCCATGCAGGGTAAAGGCCAAAAGCGACCGGGGCAGCCCCGCCCCCACCTCATATAGCAGGCATGAGAGCTGCAGTGCCCACCAGGGTCCGAAGAGCCTGCCCTTGGGTCCCACCGCACCACTGCCCAGATGCCCTTGCTTCCCAAGCATTTCTTGGCTAACCTGCTTTTCAACTCTGTTGCATTGCTCCATCAAGTTTCTCAACCACTGCCACATGCAGGGAAACAAAAGAAGTTTCTGAGACTAAAAAAAAAAAAAGTTCAATCAGACCTTCCAACTTCGTGAGATTTTTTTTTTGTGTGAGAATCAGAGTCGATCAGTGAGACCCCAGACGAGGCCAAAAGCAGCTTCAAAACCCCACCAGCCTCAACACGCCCCAAGGAAAGGATTGGAAACAAAGAGTCAACCCCAGCACCAGAGTGGATGGATGGAGTGGTGGCATTCGATCGACCCAAGTTGGAGAAGTGGGGGGAGAGATTGAGAAAGCCACTGAAGCTGAAGTTCCGTTGTGCTACACTTGACTTGATTCTTCCAGAGAGCTGGAGTGGTGTGAGCGAAGAGCCTTGGAATGGACAGCACTGAGAGAGCATTACTTGGCAATGGGCAGCAGCCAGTTGGTGGAGCAACTGAGGCAAAGGTCCAGCAGGTTGGAGATCTGAGGAAGGGAGCCAGTTCCACAACTGGATCCTAAATCCCAAGGGGGCTCGGCTCAACTCCCAGCACTGACACCGACCACCTCATCAGCAGGAGCAGCGGCCATAGCAGTCAGCAAAGCAGCTAGCCCACAACCAGAGGTGACTTTGCATCCCTGCCCCAGTCTTGGGCTGGGGTCCTGCAGTCCACTATTGGTGCCTGCTCCTCAGCCTGGGGGGAGTAGACTAGTGACTGCCACCAGTCCCCAGATATGGGACTCACTTGTGGATGTCAGGATTTGGATGCTGTAACCCTGGCCTGTGCCAAGGCCACCCTCCCCCCATTGGTGAGAGCAACTTTTGAAGGGAATCTGAGAAGCTGGCATTTTTCCTCAACCAGGTCTGGACCCATTTTGAATTACATGGAGTGGAATACCCTGATGATGAGGCCTGGATGGATGTTGTAGTGGCCAACCTTGAAGGAGAGGTGATGGAATGGGTGGAAGATCTCCACTATGAGAGCTCCCCTGAGTTGGCAGATCTGGATGCATTTCTCTGCAGTCTCAGGGCCTGATTCGGGGACCCCATGCAAACCCGAAGAGTGGAGGCAGAGGTCCACAGTGTCAGGCAGGGGAACAGGCCCATGGCAGAGTACATCAGAGACTTTAGGAAAATCATGGGGAAGTTGAGACATGGCCAGAGCAACTCTTGGCCCAACACTTCCAAGAAGGGCTGAGCTTCAACCTGTTTCTCCGATACCTAGCTCGACTGGTGTAGTGATTGGTACCAGTTGGTCACCACCATGGAGCTAGACCTGGTGGTGTACAAAAGCCACAGAGGGTTCGGGGGGGGGGTAGAGATGGACCCATGGAAAGTAAAGACCATCTTGGCCCCTCGTACCTGAAAACAACTACAGAGCTTCCTGGGTTTGCAAATTTTTACCAGAAGTTCATCCCCTTTTTTACCAAAATCACCTTGCCAATCGCCAAACTGTTAAAGATTGGGAGAGGGAGAGAAAACCCCCAGCCAAATCAGCCTTTGAATTGGACTGCCAAGCAGCATTTGAGAAGCTGAAGGGGTTGTTTATGGCCAGTCCAGTCCTAAAATACTCAGACCCAGAGGAATCATTTGTAACCCAAGCTGATGCCATAGATGTGGCTGTGGGAGCAGTCCTCCTCCAGAAAAACAAGGAGGGGAACCTGCAACCATGTGCATATGAATGAAACAGAGTGATGGTGAGCCGTGTGGGAGAAGGAGGCTTTCATAGTGTGATGGGCATTGCTGACATGGAGTTAATTCCTAGAGGGAGTAAAGTCCCCTTCAAAGTGTGGACTGACCATAAAAACTTAGAAGCCTTGAAGACCCAGTGCAAGCTTTGAACTGAAATACATCCCGGGGGGGGGGGAAGAGAACTTCCTGGCAGATGCTCTGTCCCCCAGGCTCCAGTACAGGAGCAGTTGGGAGGAAGTGGTGAGCTCCATCATTCTCACCACGCAGCAAACATCGCAAGCCACGACCAGGCAGCAGGAGAAGAAAAGGAGCTAAGCCCCACTGATACTTTCACCCAACAATTGAAGCAAGAGCTACAAACTAACAAGTGGTTGGCAGCCCATCAAAGAGATCTGACCATGAGAGAGGGGTTGAATGGAAGGGAGACAAATTGCATGTCCCAGACAGCCTGCAACTGCAAGTCGTGCACAGTCATAATGCTAAGCAGGCTGGCCACTTTGGATTCTTAAAAACATTACATCTAGTTAATCACCAGTTTTGGTGACCAAAGATGAAGAAGGACATTGAGAACTATGTGAGGAACTGCACAAATTGTGCAGCCAGTAAGAGGCTACCAGGGAAGGTCTGCTACAGCAGGTGGTTGACCTGGCTAGACCCTGGGAGGAGATAGCCATGGACTTTATAGTGGAGTTGCCAGAGAATGGGGGAAACACTGTGATTTGGACTGTAATAGACTTCTTCTCTAAGCAGGCTCCCTCCAAGCTCACTTCATTGCAAGTCCTGGATTCTCCTGAGAATGTTCATGCAGCAGATCTACCAACTGCACAGATTGCCTAAGTGCATCATTCAGACCATGGGATCCAATTTACTGCTAGGTTCTGGAGGGAGTTCGTAAGGATGATAGGGTCTTCACAGGGGCTCAGTTTCTCTTTCCATCTGAGTACAAATGAGGCCACAGAATGAACTAATGTGATAGTGGAACAGTACCTGCATTGCTATGTCAACTACCAGCAAACAAACTGGGAAGAGCCTTTGCCATTTGCAGAGGTAGCATATAACAATGCAGTACACAGCAGCACCAGTTTCACCCCATTTAGGTTAGTCACAGGAGTGGAATTTGTGCCGATACCAGAGTGCCTCCAGGAACATTCCTCCTTGAGCATCCTGAGCGAATGGGGTGGATTTGTTCCAACATGTTTGGGGCGATGCAAAGAAGGCTTTAACCAAAGCGGCCGAAAGTCAGAAAAAACAAGCAGATAAGAAGCGAGCTCTCCAGGAGGTGTTCCATGTAGGAGATAAAGTGTATCTTCTACTAAGTATCTTAAGTTGAGACAAACTTGCAAGAAATTAGGGCCAAAGTACATTGTAAAATTCATTAATCTGATGATAGTAGAACTTAAACTACCAAGGATATTGGGTAAAGTGCACTTAGTGTTACTGAAGCTTACTGAAGCCATACCAGGGATCCATAATGAGACCAGGAGGGAAGCCAGCCCCAGCCCCAATAACGGTAGAGGGGAAAATGCATTATGAGGTCAAAAGAATCCTCGATTCCAGAATCCACAAAGGGAAGCTGCAGTACTTAATCCAATGGGAGGGTTATCCAATGTCAGAAGCTAAATGGGTAAAAGCTCATCACGTAAAAGTGGATCATTTGGTAAAGTGATTCCACACGAAGAACCCACGGAAGCCGGGGCCAGTACAAGAGAAAGATTAACAAGCAATAGCTTCATTCTCTTCTGCATAATGAAATATAGCCACAATTCTGTGTATCATACAAGTGAAGTACAGTATATTGGGTATACTTGTCCATCCACTATGATATATTTTGGTCTCTAGGATTAAAGCTTTTTAATCCCATCCCCACCCCCCAAAAAAGATCAGATGTAACAACCCAAACCTTTTGTACCATATGCTTATCCATAAAAAAATATGTACTTTATACTTTTCTTTGCAGTTATCAGCATCAAAAAATCCTCATGGAATACAGTCCATTGGAAGGAGCAAGTGCCAGCTTTCCATGAGGTTGAAAAGGTCACTTAAAATCCTATATTCTTGTCTAAACAATATTTGCCCTGGAATGAAGCTGTTTCAGTTTTTAGCAAGAGTCTACTGTGCCCATCACTCCTCTTCTCCCCCCGCTTGTGTGCTCTATGAAAAAGTTTGTATGGTAAATAATGATAGACTGTGTGGTGGGCCTTTGCTCTTCTGCCAAGCTCCTTTTAGTTTTGGCAGTGATTCTGTTTTCCCTGTCATCATCTAATGTATATTTATTTTACATAGCTACAAAGCCAGTGAAATTCCCTCTTAAATCCTAGGCTCAACAAGAAGCAAATCAATTTCTTTTATTAAAATTCCCTAATGTGTTCTCTTCTCTTCTCTACTTCTTTTTTTTTATTTAAAAAGTTTTACAATACATTTTGACTTTAATCCCCCCCTCCCCCACCCCTATCTAACCCTCCCTATCCCTCTCCCCCATTCCCTCCTCCCCCCCGACTTCCCAGAGCTAAATACAGGGTATAAAATCAAAAAACAAACATAAGCACCCCTATGTTATCAACAATAAACTATTAATTCTATCTCCCTCTAGCTCATATAAAATGAATACAAACAATATTAATATTACAAATAAAGTAAAAAAGAAAAAGAGGAAAACAAAAAAAGAGCTTTACTCAGAATAGATTTTCTTAATCCCAGTCTCTTGCATGTATCACGCCAAATGTCTCGCAGTTCCAAATCATCCTTGAGTTCAAATAAAAAGAGTAAAAAAAAAGGTTTAAGCAGTCTGTAAGACAACTTGTTGTTAATTAGGAGCTTGCATACCCATTCTTAGTTCAACACATACTTTTAGTCCATAACCCTAATATACTTTTCTAACAAGCAAATAACATCAATCTTAAATTGTATTAAATATTAAAAAAAAACTTTCTTTCTCCTCTATGGTAAATTTAATCCATTGACATTCTAATTTAAAAAATTAATCACCAATCTTGACGCTCCAAAGCTTTTGGAGCACGTCTGTCATGACCCCCAAAACTTCTTTGGACCGTGCCCCTCCCACAGCTTCACTGTAAGTACACTTTGGAGATTCCATAACTTTCTGCTGGTCTTGCTCTTGCTCTCGTCTCGCTCTTCTTAGGGCGGCACGCGTCATCCTCTGGCCTCCTGCAACAACCGATGAGACTGTATCTTGATCCCCTCCAACACCATTGTCCTCTATCTGTCTATCTGTAACATCTTGAAGCTTTCCCTCGCCGTATCCCTTTACAGCTTCCAAAAATGATAGGGGGGTTGCTTTTAACACATTGCTATAAAAATCACGTGCCTGGGCCACAGTAACCAGACGATGTCTTTTACCTTCGTGCGTCACCACCAGTCCAACTGGAATCTCCCATCTAAACTTAATATCACATTTCTTAAGTTCCTGTACTAGAAATGCAAAATCTTTCCTTCTCCTTAAAATCTTCGGAGGAATCTCTTTTAAAACCAAGACTTCTTGCTCAGCCACTACCAATTTAGTATCATAAGCAGCTTGAATGACTTCATCTCTAATTACTCTCTTTGTAAAATAGACCACCACATCTCTGGGTAACTTCCTCTGTCTTGCAATCCATGAATTTACACGAAAAATTTTGTCCATATTTCCCTCAATTTCAGATGCTGGCTGGCCCAATACCCCTTCCAGAGCCTCAGAAATCAGCTGCTTTAAATCTTTTTTACAATTCTCCTTTAAACCCCTGATTCTAATAGCATACTGCATCTGATGATACTGAACAAGGCTCAATTCTCCGTCCATTTTATCCCTTATATTTTCATTTTCTAATACCTTTGCTTCTAATATAGAGTTCTTTTGACTGAGATCCTTCACTTTTACATCCAGCTGTTGCACACATTCAGCTACAGATTCAATCATAGACAACATGTCCACCCTCATTGCTCTAAACTTCTCTTCCATCTTCTTCTCCAATTTCTCCATTTTCTCCTCCATTTTCTCCTCCAGCTTTTTCAACTTTTCATCCATCATGTCAGACATCAATTGTGAATGCTTTCCAAGAGCATCTTGTAAATCCTTAAGCGTCAATGCCGGAGGAGGTACAGGAGGAAGCAAAGCTTGCAATGAGGTCTGTTGCACCAGGGAAGACCCCGCACTCCGAAGAGCTTTAGACGTTTTAGCCGCCATCTTCCCCCACTTTCACTTATTGCGCACTTTCACTTTAAAGCTATAAAATCCATTGAGCTAGAGAGTAAAGATAAGAGTCCACATCACCTTGACCTCCTGTACCGCTCTGCCTGCATCTTGATAATCAAAAGTATTTCCTTTTGGCAGGGGTGGTTGCTAACGCCTGGCTCTGCTCCATAAATCCCGGAGCAGGGGCGCTGCGCAGCTCGGAGCAACCCAGGCTTCGGGGGGGGGGCTCAATCCTTCAGCCGCCCAAACTCTCAGCTCAGGCGGCCCCGGAGAGCTCAACCCCTACCTGGGGCCTCACCCCCTCCTCTTCTCCCGAGGAGGGGGCTTCAAATCCATCTAAACAGCTGATCGGCGCTGTTTACGATGGAAAAACACAGCTGCGGAGCGGGCAGCCCGAAAACGGCTGTCTTCGGCATCGCGTCACCACCGGAAGTCTCTTCTCTACTTCTAAAAAGGTTCAGTGGTTTGAAAATGTCTGCCTTCAGAGCTTCACCAAAAACTGGTTTGACATCAGAGGCTATCTGATGAAAAAAAAGGGCTATTCATGAACAAGTCCTTATTTTGGACTAGTTTGATTAAGCTTAAGCAAGTATTCCCTGCAGGCAATCAGTTCTACAGCTATATTACTTTGAACCTTCATCAATGTGCATGTTTGAGAGCTTTGTGGCATTGTGCTTACATTCTTATTAGATTGAAGTTTGACTCTGGATTTGCAATTTCCAAGGGCTCTGTGTCTTATTTTCCAGCTTGGGGCTACTTAAAACAAGCTGGTCCACTGGAACATGTGAGTCAACATCTACATCATTCTCAGGCAAAGATGTCTTCTCTGAAGGTATGACACTGGGAAGTTAACACTTTAGGTAAAAGGATCTGATTTAAAAATATCATCAAGTCAAAAGATTTTGTGAGTAACTTTTCTCCAGTGTTTGGTGTGGTGGGGAGGGTGGGGTGTTATCTTTAATTTGGACTTCACTTCCCCTTGAGACCTAAATTTTGTGTGTGTGTGTGTGTGTGTGTGTGTGGAAATCTAAATCACTCTGGGCAAAAGTGGCAGCTTGGAATCAGACATAGAGTCAGGTAGGTTATCCTTCCAAAATGAATTTGAGACCTAGTTTATTTCTTAAGAAGACTTATATGGCCACCTATCTTCTATACAATAACTTGGGGGGAATGTCACAAAAACAGTAGTAAAAATACTAAAACTAAATGAAAACAACACTCTCCAGCTCTTACCATTATTCTTACTGGGCTCCAACCTTAGTCAAACGTTTGGTGAAAGAACCAGTTCTTCGAGGTCTTCCAGAAGTTTAGAAGGGATGGGGTTCTCAGGATGAAAGATAACAGCTACAAAAATCTGTTGCAATTATCCCACTGGGAAGTGACCAGGATATGAATGATAGTTGGCAAAGCCTCCTTGTCCAGAAATTGGTGCATTTAGCATACAAGATTAATCTGTGCAAAAGCTATGGCTGCCATCTGGCCCCTGAACTGCATCTGTAAATCCAGGAGGACACCCAAACTGCATATAATCTCTGTCTAAGGGAGTACTACATCACACTATCTAAGGGAGTATTACACTATTTACACTATTAAGTGTAAAAGATTACACCTCACCAGGTGTCATCTATCCAAAGTTGAATTGGAGTTGTTTTTTTTTCATTTAGGCTATCACCTGAATGGCATCACCCAACTGGCCAGGGAAAAGATGCATAATTGGATATCATCAGTATGATGATAATGCCACATCCTGTGCCATTGAATGACCTCACCCAGCAGTTTCATGAAGTCCTTAAAAAGGAGTGGATGGAGACCTGAGCCTTGAGATATAACAAATGCAGGTTAGAGTTAAAACTCTCTCTCTGCAAACTTTGAACCACCCATGGACAAAGGAGGAGAACCACTGTAAAAGAACAGCTCTTCTTGTTTGGCAGCCGTCGGGACAACTGGGAAAAGCCAGTGCTTGGCTTTCCAGCTTGGTTTTTCTTCATCTAGCAACCCTTAAAGGGTCAGAAAATTGCCGTGGAGGGGCAATGAAGGAGGAGGGATACTTCAGGAGCTCAGATCAGGGGGCACCCGATCAGAGTGAACTGTAGGACCCTCTGGAAAAATGAAGGAAAAGGCTGCCAAGATCAAGCAGCCATAGTCGTCACCAGCAGGAAGAAAAAAAGACTATAAATCACTGGAATTTCAAGTGCGTGCTGAAGCTGGGTGAGCAAGAATTTCTCTTTCCTTCTCCTTGAGGATTATAAATGTTGTGCCCCTAATGGGAAAGGGCTGAAAAGTAAAGACCCCCAGAAGGATTAAAGTTAAAAGCGGCGAGTAATTATAAAGAGGGGTTATAAAGAGGGGGAAAGACTCTTTGTTAAAAATATCAGACATTGATAAATAAGCCAAGGAGGACATCTAGTGGCAAAAGAAGAACGAAATTTCTGATATATTGTGAGAATTGAAAAAAAATTGTTGTTGACTGAAGTAACCTTGACAAAGGACACCTGCAAATGATAAGAGTGCCTTGTTGTGAGATTGAGATTCAAAGCTACTTTTATTGAATTTGGCTAAATCTAAACCGATGTTGTTTTGGCTTTAGATTGTAAACTGTAAAATGACTTCATCAAATATTACTAGACGTATGAAGAAAACCTCTTCTGCACCCTCAGTAGGACAATCCAGTCCTACAACACAGGGATCTATTGAAGCAATGTTGCAATGTGAAAAGATAAGCACTGCTCAAAGTGAAACACAGATTTCATTAAAATTTCTTCAAGAACTTATGTTAAAAAATCAAGAGACATTGGAAAAAAACCACCTGGAAATGCAGGAAAATCACAGAAAGACACAAAGTAAACTGGAGAAACTAAATGAAGAAATTTTTGATATAAAGGGAAAATTTGAAGCTCAGAATGATAATGATAATAAAAAAATGATAATAAAAAATCAAAAGAAAAAACAGATGAGAACGATAAAAAGATAGAAATGTTATTACAAGAAAATGAAAAATTAGAGAATGCAATCAAGACTTTAGAGATGGAAAAAGCAGAACATTATTTAAGATTTCAAAATATCCCTGAGGATAGAGAAGAAAACATAGTGGAGGTGATTATTGACATCCTGGAGGAGGTTTTAAAGGCAGATCGAGGAGAAATTCAGCTAGAGGTTGATGACATATTTTGCTTCAATTCAAGCTACGCAAGAAGAAATAAACTGCCAAGAGAAGTACATGTATGGTTTATAAAGAAGACAACAAGAGATGAAGTACTACGGAAAGTTAGAGATGAACCAATACAATATAAAAATAAAGAAATTGTGGTCTTAAAGCAGATACCCAAGAGAGTTAGAGACACACGAAGACAGTATCACTTTTTGATCACGAAGCTGATTGCCAATGCTATAAATTTCAGATGGCTGATGCTGAAAGGCATCTTAATAAACTGGAACAATACAAGATATAGATTGGACTCAATCTGGAAGGCAGAAGATTTTGAAGTGAGGAATAGGTCAATCTTAGATGAAAGAGTGAAACTAAACCAAGGGAAGAGTAAGGAGCAGAAACAAACAGAAGAGAGGACCCAAGGAGCAACTGCACAAACAGAAGAACAGAAAGAGAAAGATGACCAAAAGGGCGAGGATGAAGGACTTGCCAGAGAACAAAGGACTACTAGATCTACTAGACTGAAATATAAATAAATGGAAATGGAGAAAGAAAATGGAGTCTTCTCAGTAAACATAAATGGACTGAATTCCCCAATTAAAAGAAATAAGATTTTTAGGAAATTACGGAAATTGAATTTGGATATAATCTGTTTGCAAGAAACACATATAAAATAACAACATCATAAATTATTGGAATATTCAAAAATTGGGAAACTTTATTATGCATCAGCGCAACAGATAAAAAGAGGAGTCGCTATATACATTAAAGAGAAAATAGATTCTAAAATGGTATATTCAGATGAAGAAGGAAGAATTTTAATGGTAGAAATTTATCTGCATCAAAAGCAAATATTATTAGTGGCAATTTATGCACCGAATAATAATCAAGAAAATTTTTACAAAAACCTACATAGAAAAATAATAGAAATGGAGTATCAAAATATTTGCCTACTAGGAGATTTCAATGCAATAATAGATGGAAAAATTGACTATAAAAGTAACAAAACAGGTAAAAGTGGAAGAGGAAGATTACTTAAGACATTTTTTGATATGGCGGAGGAAATTGGAATTCAAGATGTTTGGAGGGAAGTTAATCCACAAAAATTGCAATATACTTTTTATTCAAATAGCCAAAAATCCTGGTCAAGGATTGATATGATTTGGATGACTGCTGATGTGAGAATGAACGTTTAGGACATTGAAATAGATAGGCATATGGCAGATCATAATCCTTTGAAAATGACCTGGGAAAGAATACAAAAAGGGCCAAGATGGACTTTAAATTGTTCCATATTAAAAGAAAAAGAATTTATAGAGTTAACAAAAAAAGAAATGAAATTCTTCAAAGAAAATAAAAAAGAAGATACAACAGCACAAAATGTATGGGATACAGCTAAAGCGTACTTTAGAGGTATAGCTATAACGTATATGGCAAGGAAAAATAAACATAGAAAACAGCAATATGTATTATTAAAAGAAGAATTTGGAAAGTTAGAATTAGAACTGCAAAGAAATCCACAAAAAAGACTTTAAAAAGAGAAATAGACATAATAAAACATAAATTAAATCTGTTAGACTCAGAAAAAGTGGCAGAACAGATAAAAAGAGAGAAACAATTTTTTTTAAAATGCCAACAAGCCAGGAAGATGGTTAGCTTATAAACTTAAAAAACAGAAAAAAGATACATAATTTATTCGATAGGAAACGTTATTTACAATATAAAAATGAAGAAATAAAAAGATAGTTAAAGAATTCTATAAGGAACTGTATGATAAGGAGGAGACTTTGAGAGAGAAAACTGTAAAATATCTGGAAGAAAGTAATCTTCCAAAGATTTCAGAGACATTTAAAAATATGCTAGATGAAGGGGTTACAATGATGGAAATAACAGAGGCCATAAAGAGACAAAAAAATGGGAAAACACCAGGTCCAGATGGGCTTCTGGCGGAGTTATATAAGAACTTACAAGAGATATTAAGTGAACCTTTGAAAGACGTTTGTAATGGACTTTTATTAGAAGCTAAAATGCCAATGATGTGGATTGAAGCAAATATTACTTTAATACCAAAAGAAGATTCGGATTTGACCCAGATTAAAAACTATAGACCGATCTCATTGCTCAATGTGGATTATAAAATTTTTATTTCAATAATGGCGGAGAGTTTGAAAAAATATTTAGTTGAATTTATACACTCAGATCAAAATGGCTTTTTACCAAAGAGACAAATTAAAAATAACTTAAGAGTGATAATAGATGTATTAGAAACTATGAGCTACATCCAGGGAAACAAATGGCATTAATATTCTTAGACGCTCAAAAGGCATTTGATAATCTTTCATGGCAATTTATGATTCATCAATTATAAATAATGGACTTTGGACAGAATTTTATAAATATGATAAAAACAATATATAACAAACAAACAGCCAAAGTGATTGTGAATGGAGATTGTACTGAGAGCTTTGAAATAAGGAAAGGCACAAGGCAAGGATGCCCTTTATCCCCTCTGTTATTCATTTTCACTTTGGAAGTTTTAAATCGAAATAAGACAAGATACAGAAATTAGAGGGTTGGGGATAAAGGGTGAAACATAAGTTACAAGCATTTGCTGATGATTTAGTATTTATTTTGGAAGAACCCTTGGAGATGATCCCAAAATTGTGGGGGAAGATAGAACAATATGGAGAAATAGCGGGACTAAAAATAAATAAAGAAAAAACTAAGATAATAGTTAAGAATCTTACGGATAAGCAAAAAAGCCGATTGTCAGAAGCAACAGAGGTACAGATAGTGAAAAAGGTTAAATATTTGGGTATATATTTATCAGCCAAATGCTCAACAATAAAAGAAGACAATTATATAAGGCTATTGAAACAAATAAAGCTAGACTTGGAAAAGTGGAAGAATTTACAATTGTCATTACTAGGAAGAATTGCTACAGTTAAAATGAATACTGTATATTGCCTAAGATTTTATTTTTATTTCAAACAATTCCGATAAAACTTGGGAAAATATTCTTCCAAGAGTTGAATTCATTAATTTTGAAGTTTGTATGGCAAGGAAAGAAAGCTAGAATAAAGATGAAAACGTTGCAAGATGCTAAGGAAAATGGAGGCTTTGGCCAACCCGAGTGGGCTTTGAATTATCAAGCATCTGTATTAACATGGGTGAAAGAATGGAAAATGCTTAGGAATAAAAGGTTGTTATATTTGGAGGGACATGACTTACAATTGGGGTGGCACGCTTTTTTGCGGTACGGGAAAAACAAAATCATAAGTATTTCCAAAATCACTGTATTAGAAATGCTTTGATAACAGTATGGGAAAAAATTACAACTAAAATATATGTAAAAATCCCAGGGTGGTTATCAACGATGGAAGCTTTCTCACACCCAAATTTGTTAGATTTTGAAAAAACTTAGGCATATAGAGATATTTTGATACTGATGGGACATTAAAATCGAAACAAGAGCTGGAAAATCAGGGCATTAACATGTCATGGTGGGCATTGTTACAAATATAAAATAGATATGAAAAAGATGTGAAACTGTACGGATTTTATAAAGAACAAACTGTATTTGATAAGATATTGTTAACTTCTGATGATAAATTAATTAAGAAAATGTATAATTTTTTGTTAATTTTAGAGATGGAAAGTGAACAAACTAAAGAGACAATGACAAGGTGGGTGAAAAACTTTGGTTATAATATAGAATTAGAAAAATGGCAAAAATTATGGGAGAGAAATTATAAATTGACAATGTCAACTGCATATAAAGAAAATTTATATAAAATGTTTTATAGATGGCACTTGCCACCAGCAAGATTAGCAAAAATGTTTAAAAATGTGTCAGATAAATGTTGGAAATGTAAACATAATTCAGGTACGTACTATCATATCTGGTGGACATGTGACAAAGCAAAGGCCTATTGGGAAAAAAAGATGCTTGGTTAAAAAAATATATTAGGAGAACATGTAGTATTTAATCCTGATTTTTTTTTATTAGGTATAATACCAGAAAAGATTAATAAGCAAAATTTATATTTGTTTCTACATATTACAACGGCAGCAAGAATAATCTACGCGCAATATTGGAAGAATGAACGAATACCATCAGAGGAAGAAGTAATTAAAAAAATACTGGAATGCGCTGAGATGGACGGACTAACTATGAGGCTCAAAGACAAAGAAGAAACAGAATATTACCAAAGCTGGAATTTATTCTACAAATGGTTAGAGGAGAGAATCAAACAGTAGGACTTGATTATGTATTAGTGTTTTACGAACCCAGATCACACGCTGATTGAAAAATTAACATATGTATGTAGAGAGAAAAAAACCAATAAAAAGCTTACTATATATATATAAAAAAGAACAGCTCTCCCAATCCTCAAAACTGGTTAAGAAAATGATCAATGTTTATTAAGAGAAAAAGAAACCACAATGACATTATTGTGGACATGTACTATAGGCCAACCACTAAGCATAAAAAAATAAAATAAAATAAGCATCTGCAAAACCAGATGGCCATTATCCAAGCAATACACCACTATGATAATTGAGATTTCAAATATCCAACAATAAAAACCTCTGTTGCAAATGGGAGATCCAAACAGGTTTTTGATATAAATGCAAATAACGTCATTGGTGGAGAAAGGTACTAGGGGTTCAGCTATATTGGACTTAACACTTACTTACAGAGAAGAAGCAGTCCAAAAGTGGAAGTGATAGGGACCTTAGGAGAGAGGGGCCATATAATCCTAGAGTTTCCAATTGAAGACAGTCAGAGCAGTGTTTCAGATTTCAAGAGAACTGACTTCAACAAACTAAGAGCAAAAGTAGGAAGGATTCCATGGATGGAAATCCTGAAAGAAAAAAAAATAGTTCAGGAGACCTGAAGAATTCTGGAAAAACAAGTTAATTAAAATCCAAACATAAACAAAAGCAAAGAGTAAAAATGAGTCCAGCGTAGTTACTCCAAGAGCTTTCTGGTAAACAAAAAAGCTAACTTTTAAAAAATGGAAAGAGGGGCATATAACAAAAATAGAATATTAGGAAAAATCTGAACCTGCAAGGATGGGGTCAGAAAGGCTAAGGCTCAGCGTGAAGCAAGGTTTGCTACGTAAAAATGTCAGAAATAACAAAAAATGTTTCTTTGGTTAAATTCAGAATAAGAGGAAAGTGGGAAATGGAGCTTATATAGTTCACAACAAACATACTCATTTGTAATACAAACATGATGCAAGTCAAATCTGTTCTTCCTACCTTAGAGATTTTGGCTTCCAGCCTATTGCATCATGTAGGTAGAAGAAAGAGGCCCAAGACTGTGAACTTTGATTTCACTATAAAAGTATCATGCCAAAGAAATTGCATGGATATACTCATATAAATTACCAGGAACTGAGCTTGAATCAAAGGCAACTTTATGTTTAAACTGGCGTTCTGAGAAAACGCATATGAAAATCTGTAGCTGCTTTGACAGTAATTAACTTGAGCAATTAATTTGATATTACTTTGGTGTTAAGACTGGTGTCCAGACAAATACTTTTTTGTTATTACTGATTGTGATTAATCATCCTCTCTAGTGCACAGCAGCAAGAATGAGAAACTTAATCCTCCCTTATAGTGATGTGTCTGAATGAAAGTGAACTAAAATCATACCAGATTATCTATATGCCATGATCCAAGTAAAATTATGTCCAAAGCAAAACAATCACCTTTGGTTTCAAGATGAAATTTCCATGCATTTGAAAGCCAAACCAGTTTGCTTGCTCAGGTTTTTCATTTGAATCATGACTTCTTTTGAATATTGGTGATTCAAAGCTGAGTAAGCTTGCGATGAGCAACAGTCAGAAGGGCAATAGTCCCACTGAAGCTGATGTGTCATAAAAGCTAGAAACCCAGACAAACATTATGGAAGAATCATAGTTATCTGATATATCAGTTCTGCAAAATACTCCTGCCTATGTCCTGAAGAAGGGAAGTGACAAGTGGTGGCAATCAGAAAACCTCCTGCAAAGAGGGACTGAAGAAGCAATATGTCAGCCTGACAGAGAAGTTTTAATTTAAGAGGTGTGGGCAAATAGCTAGTTATGTAAATGGTACTAAAGGGAACAATTTGAAATCTTGATAAGGAGTATTTTTCTTAAATATCATCTGCAGTTCTATTGGAAAGGGTTCACTCCTGTCTCACTCCGAGATAGCACACAAGTCATTCCTCCCCACAATGAATCAGAGAGACATGGTTTAGATTTCCTTAGAAACTCATTGGATAGGCTGATTGTGAAATTATGGCTGCATTTTTGCCAACTAAAGAAAAGAAGCAACATTTCTGGCAAAGAAAGGCCAATCTAATAATTAGACCCAAGAAACAAACAACAAAATACAGGAATGGCTGACCTTTTTTTTGCTGTTTTTCCCCCCTTCGTAAATAATTGAATTTACAACTAAACCTGTCTTGATGTTCTCAATTATCACAGTTCTCTTATGCTTCCCAATTTGTCTGATGAAAGTAGCTTGAAATGACTGAAATCAAGCTCCCCAAAATGGGGACAATTATATTTCCTTGTATTAAAATTACCAACTTGATATTTTGACCCAAAGCTCCGAAGGAGCCATTCAATTAAATATTTTTAGGTGTTTTTCAACATGCCTCTTGATCTTTTGCATTTCCAGCTGTGTTAGAAGTCAAGGGAAGTCAAAATACCTAGACAGGAGCAGAAGTGCCAAAAGGGTGAGACATGAATACAAAAAGGCCAAAATACCAAGACAGTAACAAAATAATAATGAGAAGTACTGGATGCCCTATAAGACAGATTTTGGGTTGTGAGATATGTGCTGATTGTTGAGTTCTAACTTATTTTAATAAGCTTTGAGTAAGGACTTTAATCTTGAGATGTTTATCCAAATTAAACTCAAATTCATTGTAAAACCCTTGGAGTTGGCCCATTACTTGTAATATCATTAGAATACTATAGTACTCTGTTTCAGAGGTTGTTTGGACTCTAACAGTATGGAAAAATACTATTTAACTATACCCCAAAGAACTAATCTTGCTGACATTTGAGTCACAATGTATTATTTATCCAGAATAAGCAGAACTGCTTTTTTTGGCTCATTATATTTTAGGAAGACAGTCTGTACAACTTTGTAGATAGCCAGTGGAAATGTGTAGAGAGAATACTCTGGATAGAAATATTTTTTACCAATAACAGAAATAGCCTATTCTTATTGAGATATATTCCAAGTATAGGAATGGTATTGTACCCTTTATTGTTTAAGGTCATATAATAGGAGGTGCGGCATATTCTACCTGCCACAGTGTTGAGTTCTGTGGAGAGGGGTCATATCAGAATAAGCATTCTGAAAGGTTTTGGTACAAACAGAATGACATTTTTTCTATTCTACCAAAAGATTAATTCCCCCCCAACCCCGTGCATAGAAATTTCACAAATTTGACAAATTTTAATTATTAGAAGGGATCACTGTATAGCCTCCTAGAAGTAAAGGTATTCTGTCCGTCATAGTAAAGTTCCTATGTAGGTGAGGTCCCTATACAGTACTTATTGAATGACCTAGTGATGGTTCAGAGGTGTTTGTGGAGAGACCATCTGAAAAGTCAAGATAGCAGCTGTGACTACACAAATGAAACCCCACCACTTTGTACAAAGTTCTGACTCCTTTATAGGCCTCATTCACAAAAAAGGGAGGTGGTCTTCTATTGCAGTCACAGCTGCTATTTTGGCCTTTTCTTAGCCATCTTGTGGATGCTTCTGTGATGGTTGTTTTCTGAGTAGTTCGCAGGTTTTACTATTTTATATGATAGCTGAATTAATGAAATTAATGGAATAATATTTTTATACTCACCTATCCAGCTTTCAGAACCATATGTAGAGATTCCAGAGGAAGGCAGACATATATTGCCTACTGATTCATCTTTCTTTCTTTCTTTCTTTCTTTCTTTCTTTCTTTCTTTCTTTCTTTCTTTCTTTCTTTCTTTCTTTCTTTCTTTCTTTCTTTCTTTCTTTCTTTCTTTCTCTCTCTCTCTCTCTCTCTCTCTCTCTCTCTCTCTTTCTTTCTTTCTTTCTTTCTTTCTTTCTTTCTATCACAGACTGAGTACTTCACTTCACTACAGGAATGAGTTGGTTCCTCCTTTCTCTATTCTGTGTGTGCCTTCACTAGGTATGTGGAATTTCCCCACAATGTAACTTTCTTTTGTTCTCTGAGGTTTATTTGCAAATGGAAAACTCCTTTTGCTGAAGAAGCACTCTATGCCACTTAAGCATTGACTGAGTCGCCACTGCTTATCTCTGGTCATAAAGGACTAATTTGGACCAAATGTTAGTTCTCTGCCAACACTACAGATTCACAGGGCAGAGAGGAGAGTTGGAACAGGCCACTCAAGACCTGTTTCATCTCAAATGTGGAATTAGAAGACTGGGTGATGATAAGCCTCATTATTTAGAAGTGGAGAGGGAGGCAAGGAGAGAGGGAGGAAAG
The DNA here is from genome assembly GCF_964194415.1 of Vipera berus. Classification (NCBI taxonomy): domain Eukaryota; kingdom Metazoa; phylum Chordata; class Lepidosauria; order Squamata; family Viperidae; genus Vipera; species Vipera berus. The sequence continues at coordinate 308,731,362 of NC_138202.1, forward strand.
GAGAGAAATCTGTACACATTGTCAGTCAGCAGAAAACTATACTGATATGATGTTTATGCTTCCATTCCTGACCCTTATACTTTGCATCTGTTCCCTGTCACTGGCAGTAATGAATAAATAAAAAATCTAACAGATGTTATATATCTTATATGTCCTTGTATGGAAGAAAATACTACTGTAGTATTGATACAATGAGCCTGTTGCATTCACAAGTGGGATGAGATGAACACATCATTGTGGGGATACACCAGGAAAAACAGGGCACAGAGGCTGTTAGTGTGGAAAGGCTGTGTTTTTTGGTTAATCCATCCTGAACTCGTTTGACTCAGCCTATATGAGTTGCTGATTCAGAATATGGAGAGAATCTGTACAGGTTTAGCAAGTCAAAATAACCATGCCTTGAATTTTCTAGCATTTTAACAAAGACCAGGTAAAATATTATTTAATTGATTGGGGGAATATAGAACTTGCAAACTAAAAAAAAGAGATTTTTCTTCTTCCCCAAAATGAAATAAATATAAACCAAGTGCCTCATAAGAGCTTTGCACTAGGAGGAAGAACTGCCTGTTTTTTTAAAAAAACACACCAGAAAAGGATTTTAGTATTTCTTTATTTCCTTTTTATTTTCAGGAATTATATAACCACAAAATTCCTGTTTACTATATTTCTTCAGGGTAAAGTTTTCTGTGGTGCGAGATACCTAAGACTATTCAGCACACACACTAGAGATCTAAAGAAAGTCTATTTATTGAAGCTTCCAGGAAAAATATTGACTGGATAGTAAAAATACTTTCTTTGATTACTCAGGCTCATATGTTAAACTTAAAATTACAGGAACTTCTTTTTTTACTGATTTATTTTTAGACTTTAAAAATAAGTACTGGATTTTAATGGGAGAAAACTTACTTTTTAAATTCCTTATTTTCCATTGACCCTGCAGATCCAGCTAGATTAGTTTAGATCTGCTAGCAATGGATAAGATGGCTGTAGCCATCTGTGTCATCAGTTATCATCCTCCAGAGACTTCTGGGTTCCTTGTTGTTTTTTTTTGCCAGTGAGTGCAATGCTCTCTCATACATTGGGCATAGGCACGGAACTAATTTTTTATTATTTCCGTTATTTAGGATGTGATGCCACTGTTGAATGTTCAATTCAAAGGAATCACTTTTATGAATCTTATTCAACTCCCTGGGGTTCTTTGAGAGAGACCTTCATGCCTACAGATTTTCATTAAGTTAATTCAGAAACCAAAACTTTAAATTAGAATGAACCAACATGTGTATATTCAGATGTTGTTAGACCAATTCTTAGCAATCACAATCACTGATAGTGAAGGATGTTATGAAGGGTATAAGATACTCACCCCCCACTTATTTTATCAACAGTTGCTTCATTACTGTGGTAATTATATGCTAGAAAAACAAGAGATAGGATTGTTAAGGCCATTGGAGAGCTCAGTTTGAAACTTTTCCCCTTAGGTATTATGTTTGGGTTTAGGCACCATAAGTGTGTTGCAGGTGGCTATTTTCAAAGATTTGCAATGAATAAGATTTCTTTTAGCATTATATTTTAAAATATGGCGCCATCCTAGATGCTTCATAGATTTCACATGCCCCTTTCTTTTTATTGCATATTAATTCATGTCCAGTCTTGATGAATAGGGTGAATTAAAGCAGAACTAAAGCAGAATTAAAGCAGAACAAACAGTTCTAGTTCATATCCTTTTGAAATACCAGGCAGATAGAAGAAATATTTGGTTGATAGAATCCCAGCTCATCTAAGCCAAGATTCTGAAATATTTAAGAAAATTTTTAAAATTGAATGCACTGTATTTATATCACTCTGAGTTACTTAGTGTTTTCCATTTTATCCATACCAAAATAAACATGACCAGATTTTGAAAGCTTGAACTGATTTATATCTCATCTTCAGAAGTCCAAAATTCTTCTGTTACACCTACTGGTACAAGAAATAAGGAGACTTACAATGTTGAATAGAAAGATCTCTATATTTCCACTCTTATATGCACCATTTCCTTCTAGGTTTGGAAGAGTTAGTTAAATGGAATGTCATACCTATAAAGTTTTTAATTTTTTTAAACTCTGTTTGAAGTCAGCTCTGAGACTTTCTTTCTGAGCCTCGCATATGGTAAAAAAAGACAAGAAGCTTGGGAAAAAAAATCAGGGACACATAAAAATAGATTTAATAAAATGATCTTAAGTACTGAAAAACCACTTGGAAAATAGTTTTATTCAGCAGCTTTTCCTGTATGTGGCATAAGTAGAAGAATGTGGTCTGAAATAAGGGTTTTACTGGCACAGCTTTATGATAACTGCATTACTCACCAGCAATCAAGCCATGAGACAGTTTCATAGGAAGTTCCAAGTAAGTGGCAAACTGCTCTGTAGAGACACATCAATTTCTCACCATACATTCCAATGGGCCCAGGCAAGTCATGGTCCGGTAACCAACGTGGTGCATTTTCCTTCTCCACTTAATGGGATTATGAATGCAAGAACTTTATTGTGAATTAAAACAGTATTTATTTTTTTCTTAAATGTTGGCTTCCAAAAACATATCTGGTTGATTTCTTTATTTCATTGTGGCCCTGTGGTGGCAGGTCTTGGAAAACAAACAGGATTGTTTTATTATCAGGAACTTTGTTGTCCTAAGGAAAAAAAGTAAAGTGCTTTATTTTGCTTGTGGGGTTGTGCTACAGCTTATGCTGATCAGAGGGAGAAAAGCTGTTGAGAGGAGAGGAGAAGGACCTACTTGTCTCACAGTCACCAGGCAAAGAAGTTGAAGGGCCTGTTGGGCAGCCAATCTCTTGCATCTGCAACTGAAAGGATCAGCCTTCAGAATGCTGAGCAAAATGGAAGACCCCTTGGCTCAGTTTCTCTTTACTGTCATAGTCTGTTTTCCTCCTTGCCACATGGGCTGCTTGAGGAAGAATAGCTCTCAATTTTGAAGGATGAATGGATTGTTGTTTGGAACCACATGCTGCCTTGTAATATTATCCTTTTGTTGAGTCTCCTCTCCTCTCCTCTCCTCTCCTCTCCTCTCCTCTCCTCTCCTCTCCTCTCCTCTCCTCTCCTCTCCTCTCCTCTCCTCTCCTCTCCTCCCCTCCCCTCCCCTCCTCTCCTCTCCTCTCCCCTCCCCTCCCCTCCCCTCCCCTCCCCTCTCTTTCTGAGCTGATTACTTGCTTCATTTATTAATCTTAACCTCTAACTTCCTTTCTGGAGTTCTCCTTTCTCCCATAAAATTGCCCATCTTTGCTGTTGAGGTCAGTAATGGCACGTTAATCCAGAAATCTTGGGATAGTGATGAGGAGTTATTTATGTAGCATTCAATTTTATTTAAGTATCAAGGCCATTATTTGCTCTTTTCTGGTTTCCCAACATTAAATTTAAGGAACAGGGAAACATTTGCACTTGCAAACCACCAATTTATTCTTAAAGCTACCCACAGCCATCTTTCAGCTGTATTTCCAAAGCTCTGTGAATATCCACTATGCTTTATACAGTAGCCTTTTTAGGCTGGCATCTCCAGGCATGTTAGAATATAAATCCCCAAATTCCCAGCCAGCATGATAATTGAACACTAGGTTGAAAAAAGTTGTTTTAGAGTGGGGAGATTTGATTGTTGTGTATCTGGCTATAGATGTGGGGCCCCATATCTTATACAATGTTTTATTAATAATCCCTACATGTTCCCAGATTCATGAATTTATTAATTAGATTAGTATACTGCATTTTCTGTAGGAGCTTAAGGTGGCTTACACAGTGCTTCCCCTGTGCTTAGTCTTTCACAAAGTTCTAGTGAAGAATTTGTGCCTTCTTTTTTTCCTGGATCCACATGTTTCAGACATACTGATCAAATGTATTATTTTCTATATCAGTACTCATATTATTCAAAACTTGGGATCTAAAATTAGCCTCTTTATAGGACATTTCATTAGCTCGCTCTCATTCTGGAAGCAGACTACCATTTAATTTATTCCTTTTTGAGGACTAATATCTAACACTAGAAAACCTCTATTATACTGTGGTTCTTGATTTTTGTATTTGGTTAATTGATTTTAACAGTGAGATTATAATGAACAAATATTGTTTGGCAAAATACTTTGGAAATATAAAGTAAAGAGTGGAATAGAGTTTTATAGAACAGACCAACCCCAGATTCTAACTCAAGGCACAAATGAAGAAGCTTAAATTCCTATTTTGGACACATTATAAAAAGACCCAGCTCTCTGGAAAACAGTCTAATACTGGGAGTGTTGTGTAGTGGGTTCTGGAGAGCAGGAAGGATGCCAGGCTGATGAGTACAGCATAGCAGCTCTTTATTAGGTGGAAGTGACCGTACTGGGGAATAGGGCTACCTGCACTCTTTATATACCCGGCCAGTACCTGGCCAGGTAGGCAGCCAACCAATCGGATTGAACCTCTGTTTCCCGCTGAAACTGCTTCCCGCCAAAACAGTTACAGTTCAACGCCTCCTGGTGGTGACTCTTATACAAGTGCTATAGGTGTTCCTAACACCCCTTCCCCCTTAAGGATGAAACAATATGCCTATACAACAAGCTTACATCATGACAACCAATCTTCCCAATGGACCTCGGCATCCGGCTTCCCTTATTTGCGCACATAGTCAGTGAGGTATGCGGGTGGCCTATGGGGTTGAGATGAATGTCTTAGGGTTTCTTCCCCCTTGGGGGCTGGCGCCTTACTTGGCATATCCTGGAAATCCAAGTTCTCCTGAACTGGAGAGTCAGCAGGTAAGCTCTGGCTGACCATTTCTGGTAGACCCACCCCATAGTCAGACCCTGTGGCAGGGTTAGCCCAGCCGTCCTGGGAGGATTGTTGTCCTGGTTGATCGGGGTTCTCCCAATGCAGTTCTGAGTCAACATGGTCCTCCTCGGGCTCGGATGCGGTTGTTTGTTGGTGGTGTTGGTAGGGGGAATGTGAGCTAGCTTGTGTGCCAGCTTGGAAACTCAATGAGGGGTAATTTTCCCTGTGGTTGCTTGGTGACAATTCTGGAACTCTTTTCCTTACTTGGTCTATGTGCCGTCTGACCTGATGACCCCCTTCCACCCCTACTACGTAAGATATGGGCCCAGTTTTGTCAACCACCACCCCCAAAATCCACAAGTTTCCCGGACCATAGTTCCTGGCCCAAACCAAGTCACCCAAGTGTAGTTCTCTTGGGGTTTTGGGTTGTGCGGCCTCAAAAGCCACTTTGTCGGGGTGAAGCCTGTCCAGTTTGGTGATGAGGCGTCTGCCCCAATGGAGCTCCGCAGGACTCTTCCCCGTGGCTGTGCATGGTGTGGTGTGTTGTGATAATAGGAATTCCGCCAACCTGTGGTGCCAATCACTGACGATAATGTGCCTGAGTACTTCTTTGGTTGTTCTCACCATCCTTTCTGCTTGCCCATTAGTTGATGGGTGGAAGGGCATGGATGTGGCGTGTCTAATCAAGTTTGCTCTCATGAAGGCCTGAAATTCAGCAGTGGTAAATTGAGCCCCATTATCTGATACCACAACGTCAGGCAGACCATGTGTGGCAAAAAGTCTCCTGAGTACTTGGATTGTTCTGGCCGTGGTCATATTTGGAACTGGCACTACCTCCAGCCATTTTGAGTGGCTGTCTACTACTATTAGGAAAAGCTGTCCTTGAAATGGACCAGCGTAGTCTATATGGACCCTGGACCAGGGTGTATGTGTTGCCTCCCATTTGTGGACAGGCACTTGGAGCATCTCAGGTCTGGACCTTTGGCAAGTGTATCATCCCTGTACTTGCTCTTCCACTGGCTTATCTAACCCTGGCCACCAAAGGTAGCTCCTTGCTAAAGCCTTCATGTGAACTATGCCAGGGTGCCCTTCATGTAGAGACTGCAGAACTCTATCTCTTAGTGTTGATGGTATAATAACCCTACTACCCCACAACAGGCATTCTTTATGTGTGGACAATTCATGCCTCCTTAAAAAATATGGTTGGAATTCTGGGCCTGGACTTTTATCCTGCCACCCTGTGAATACCCAAGACTGAACTCTGCTCAGAATTTTGTCTGAGGCTGTCTCCACTGCAACATTCTTTGCATGGAGAGGGCATTCCAGTAGCTCTTGGATTGCCAGTATCTGTGCAGCTGGCACCGGATCTGGTTCTATGTTTGCTAGGGGTAGCCTACTTAACCCATCTGCATGGCCCATTTCTTTCCCTGGCTTATGAATCAGTTTAAAATTGTAAGCCGATAGGAATATGGACCATCTGAGCATCCTAGGGGAGAGTATTTGTGGGGTTTGTTTGTCAGTGGTGAATAAGCCTAATAGAGGCTTATGGTCCGTAAACACTGTGAATTCCCTACCATACAGATAGTCATGGAATTTTTTGATCCCAGCCACTATTGCCAGGGCTTCCTTGTCTATCTGTGCATAGTTCCTTTCTGCCCCTGACAAGGTTCTAGAGTAGTAAGCTATGGGAACTTGTGTACCATTTTCCTCCAGATGGCTTAGCACTGCTCCCACTCCATAGGGTGAAGCATCGCAAGCAATGCAAATAGGCTTGGTTTCCATGAAATGGGTGACTGTGGACTTGTTGGACAGTAGAGCCTTTAGTTCCTGGAAGCTTTTGTCATGGACATTGGTCCATTTCCATGCAGCTTTTTTATCAAGGAGTCTATGCAGGGGTTCAGCTATGGCTGGTTTGTGGGGTAGGAAGGAGTGGTAAAAGTTTAATAATCCCAGAAAGGCTTGCACTTCAGCCTTGTTTTTGGGAGGGGGGGCCATCTTAATTGCCTTTACTTTGGATTCTGCGGGGTGAATCCCACTGGCATCGATCCTGAAACCCAAAAATTCTGTGGATGCAACCCCTATGCTGCATTTGTCTCTTTTTAGCTTGAGACCTGCAGAGCGAAGCCTCTTTAAAACTGCCCTAAGTCTGTCTGCTAACACTTCCTCTGTTTCTCCTGCAATGAGGACATCATCAAAATAAGGGCATACACCTTGGATGCCCTTAAGTGTTCGCTCCATTACCTCCTGAAAAATTCCTGGTGCTACACTTATGCCAAACTGCAGGCGGTTAACACTGAAGGCTCCCTTATGAGTTACAATTGTTTGTGCTGCTGCTGTCTCCATGGTAACTGGCAGCTGCTGGTACGCCTGCACGAGGTCTAGTTTAGCAAAGATGGCGCCGCCTGGGAGGGAAGCGAGAACATGGCTGACCATGGGGACTGGGTAAGCGTGCTGGTTTAGGGCCTTATTTAGGGTGCATTTATAATCAGCGCAGATACAGATCTCCCCGTTAGTTTTGAGGGGGGTGACTATCGGGGTCTCCCACTCTCCCCTGTCTGCTGGCTGCAGGACCTCCTGTTCTACTAGTTTGTCTAGCTCTTTTTCAATTTTGTGCTTGAGTGTAAAGGGGACTCTCCTGGGTTTGATTCTAATGGGTAAAACACTGGGGTTTAATTTAAATGAAATGGGGGGCCCTATGTACCTTCCCAGCTTACTATCGAATACGTCTGCAAACTCTTTGCAGACAGATTCGATGTTGTTTCCTTGCAATCTGTGGATGCCAGATATTACGATGCCCAATGACTCAAACCAGTCTAACCCCCTTTAAACTGGTCCTACGGCCTTCGACTACGATAACATCCAAGTGCCCCTGAAACCTCTTAAACCGCACAGAAAGGGTGGCCTCCCCCTTAACTTTTACTGGGGCATTTTGGAAATCGGTTAACATGATACTGGAGGGCCTCAATTTAACCCACTGCTTGCTCTGGCTGCAAACAAGTTTAAATGTCTCATCGGAAATAATTGAGACTGCAGAGCCAGAGTCTAGCTCCATTTTACAAGGAATGCCATGTAAATGGACTTCCAATTTTAGTTTGGGTTTGAGCAGCTGGCAGGACCCAGTTCGGCAGATGGCCCTCAGGCTTTCAAAAAACCCCACGCTTTTCGAGCTCCGGGCCCCAGTACCTTTCCATGATGAGTTCTCCGACTGTCGCTTGGGTAGGTCCTCTCGGAAACGGCTACGGCAGACCGCTGCGATGTGGCCCAATTTTCCACAGGCCCGACACGTGGCTGACCAGAACTTGCAGCTCACCCACGTGTGGTTGCCTCCACAGCCTCCACATTTTGGAGAGGGAGCTGCCTTCTGCTGGCTCTCCCTGTGCTTGTGTCGTCGATCCCGTTGTTCCATTTTTCGCTGGATCTGGTCAGTGTCAGTTTCTTCCTTGTCTGTGTGCCTGCCGTACGTAGCACCTTCATAGTGTATTGCTTCCTCTGGGCTGCTGGGCAGGGGAGTCTGTACCGCTTGCACTGCACCTCCGGCTGCCTGGTCGGCCAAGATCTCATCTTGAGCATTTTGGAGAGTAATATTGGGCCTTGCGAAAAGCCTCTGTTACAGTCGCTTATCTCTTAGGCTGCACACAAGCCTGTACCGAAGTCTCTCGTCCAGGTTGGAGAACTTGCAGAGGCGGGCGGCCTGTTGCAAGGCCGTGATGAACTCCGATGCAGATTCGCCTGGCTGTTGTACCCTCTGGTCAAACTGGAACTGCCAGGCCAGCTCAGACATTTGGGGCTTGAAATGCTCGTTCAGCTTTTGCGTGAGGTCTCTGTATGAGACCGTTTCGATCGGCGTCGGTGCAAATAGGCTTTCGGCCAAGTCGAATATGGCAGGCCTGCTTATGCAAATCAAGGTCACCGCTTTTAGGCCGTCCTCGGCAATTTGGTTCACCTGGAGGTAGTTCTTGACTTGCCCCAGGTGTGATGGCCATTGTTTGGGATGGCAGATGTCGAATTCTCTGGGCTGGCTGACCTTTGGCATCTTCCTCTTGTTCTCGGATCCTGCTCCGCCGATTCAGATGGTTGGTTCTGAGTATGTGAGGCTGCTAGTGTGGTGACTAGCTGGCCATAGAAGGGGGGGAAAGATGCCTCTTTCCTCCAGCACACGAAGCCGTCCCCTTGTGAATTCAGCTCTTCAAGGCAAAGCAGGATCCTATCCTCGTCGCCACTGTTGTGTAGTGGGTTCTGGAGAGCAGGAAGGACGCCAGGCCGATGAGTACAGCATAGCAGCTCTTTACCTAGACCCGTACCAATCGGGTTTCAGGCCCGGGTACAGCACGGAGACGGCATTGGTCGCGCTGGCGAATGATCTCTGGCGGGCTCGGGACAGAGGTTGTTCCTCTGTCCTAGTCCTTTTAGACCTCTCAGCGGCTTTTGATACCATCGACCATGGTATCCTGCTGCGACGTCTCAGAGGGTTAGGAGTGGGAGGCACAGTTCTCCAGTGGTTCTCCTCTTACCTTCTGGGACGTTCGCAGTCGGTGTTGGCAGGGGGGCAGAGATCGACCTTGAGACCTCTCATTTGTGGAGTTCCTCAGGGATCGGTTCTCTCGCCTCTCCTGTTCAACATCTATATGAAGCCGCTGGGTGAGATCATTCATGGTTTTGGAGTTGGGTATCACCAATATGCTGATGATACCCAACTTTTTATTTCTACCCCAAACCACCCCAGCGATGCCCTCGACGTGATGTCCCGTTGCCTGGAGGCGGTCCGGGTCTGGATGGGGAGGAACAGGCTTCGACTCAACCCTGACAAGACTGAGTGGCTGTTCGTGCCGGCATCCCGGGAAATTCCGATTATTCCATCATTGGCCATGGGGGGTGAGCTATTACCCCCTGTAGATAGGGCCCGCAACTTGGGGGTCCTTCTAGATTCACAGCTCACTTTGGAAGAGCATATTGGAGCTGTGACTAGGGGGGCCTTTGCCCAGGTTCGCCTGGTGCGCCAGTTGCGGCCCTATCTAGACCGGGATGCCTTGCGCACAGTCACTCATGCGCTCGTGACCTCTCGTCTAGACTACTGTAATGCTCTCTACATGGGGCTGCCCTTGAGGTCCACCTGGAGACTCCAGCTGGTGCAGAATGCAGCCGCGCGAGTTGTCTTGGGAGTTTCCCGATACTCCCATGTTACACCTTTGCTCCGCGAGCTGCATTGGCTACCGGTTGCTCTCCGGGTGAGGTTCAAGGTGTTAGTGATGACTTACAAAGCCCTTCATGGCATGGGTCCGGATTACCTACGGCAACACCTGCGGCCGGCGTCAACTTCCCTCCGACCAGTGCGCTCCCACAGAGAGGGCCTCCTCAGGGTGCCGCCGATCAAAGAATGCCGATTGGTGACCCCCAGGGGGAGAGCGTTCTCTGTGGGCGCGCCAGACCTTTGGAACCGCTTACCGGTTGAGCTCCGGACGGCCCCCGACCTTTGCTCCTTCCGGCGCAATCTCAAAACTTTCTTTTTCGAACAAGCTGGCCTGGTCTGACGGGATGGGGTTGGGTTTTTATAAATAGTTTTAATTGTAATATGTATTAATTTTAAGGGCATAATGTTTAATGGTTTTATAATTTTTGTATAATATTTTTATTGTGTATTGCCCTGTTCACCGCCCTGAGTCCTTCGGGAGAAGGGCAGTATAGAAATCAAATTATTAAATTAAATTAAATTTATTAGGTGGAAGTGACTGTACTGGGGAATAGGGGCTACTTGCACTCTATATACCCAGCCAGTACCTGGCCAGGTACACAGCCAACCAATCGGATTGAACCTATGTTTCCTGCCGAAACTGCTTCCCGCCAAAACAGTTACAGTTCAACGCCTCCTGGTGGTGACTCTTACACAAGTGCTATAGGTGTTCCTAAAAAGCCTAATACATAACAGGGAGAGATGGAGGTAAAGAGAAGAAGAGGACTATCAGCAGCAAGGTGGATAGATTCTGCTACTTGGCAATGAATACACCACTGGGAGACTTGAAAAAACAGGTGAAGAATAGGTTGTCACAAAGTAAAATCTATCTCTGTGGTCACTGGAAGTTGAAAACAATGGGAAGTGCCATCAATTTTTTTTGCCAATAACCTGTCAGACACTGTTGAATGAGTCCAAAGAATATTTTTCCTCAGCTTTAGCTGTTTTCATGCACTTATTTTGTTTCCATCCTTTGGAATAAAATCTGTACCCTTATTCTTATTTTCTGTTCCTTTAAAAGGATAGTGTTTCAGATAATTGAAAAAATTGATTAGCTCACTTTTTAAACTTCTCTAAACTACTAATTATGGACTATTTAATCAAAACTACTTCCTATCTACAAAACTGACCTCAAAATGATTACCAAAATAATACAAGTTGTGCCAGGATAGTTTGGATTTTTTCTCTCTTTTATGTTCCAATCAAAGAAGCAACTTTTTAGGTCCTTGATAATCCACAATTTACTGGCAGTGTGAAAAAAGCAATCAACCCCATAGAAAAAAGAAAGGGAGTAAAAGAAATCAAATAATGTTTTGTGAATGGTTAGGGGGTGCTATTAAAAGAAACTGTTGAGAGTAGTTATTTTAATGAATAGCAATTCTGCTCTTAAAAATGGGATGCGAAATGAGGTAGATAGAAAGGCATCAAACACAAGAACTGTCAGGACCCACCCCAAACCACGTCTTAGGAAGACAAAATTCTTGGAGTCAAGTCTATTCCAAAAAGAATCTTTACTATGACATGCTTGGTTGTAGGAAACGAGACAGGACTTAATATTATTCCACAAAGTAAACCCTTATAAAGAGTTCCCGGTTTAACCCCCCTTAACCCCATTTGGTCAGTCCCCCATCTTTTATCTTGTATCATCCCTCTCGTGGGAAAAAGGAACTTAGGACCCTTCATGTTTATTGCTCTCTTCCGTGACAAAAGCCAGATGCTAGCCCCCCCTTTTGTTTCCCCAGTTCAAAAGGCTTCTCCTGTCCTTTGAAATGCCTAATACCAGTTCAATACACATCTATTCTCTTCTCTTCGGGAGATGGCAGAATCCATGGAATAATGTTTGAAACATTCCATTTATGAATATGATATAAATAGATTCTGACAAGAACTATGTAAAACTAACTACTAACTTCTTAGTACACTGGCTGTATTAGGCCTTTTCAAGGGAAAATAAACTGATTATTCAGTGCAATATTTGCCTCAGAGTTTATGTCAGTGAGTTTGATATTTGATGTCTATGTGGTTTCATTTTCTTAATAAATTACTTCTTGTACCAATTAACATCAATCTCTGAAAATTTGGTGTCCTCTTGGCCTCATGCCAAAGCTATTAATGATGGCTTAGATTTCTATGTCACAGGATATTGTCACAATAGATAACAGTCACACCATAATATCTTAATAGTAAGCATCTTCTTTGCTCCTTTGAACAGTAGACTATATTTTAGTGAAACAACGTTTTCATTCTTTCACTTTTCTCATTTGTATTTCATAGGACACCCAAAAATGCTGTAATTAAGTGTCTTCTTTTGATTTATCAACACTTCTCAAATGCCTGGTGGAGGTCACTATTGCAAAAGATTAAAAATATTCTTTTCTTTTGCATTAGTGCCAGGAAAATGTGAGTTTCCATATATTTAAGCCAAGCCAATTTTAACAATTGACAACTCAGTTCTTCATGTCTGCCTACTGTACACAGTCATTTGAAACCAGTGCTATGTGTTCAGTCAAATAATGTGATCTGAAATCTGAATGTGAGGATCTGTCATTGATCCAATATCTTCCAAGTTTTCCAAAGTAGTTTTCCAAACTTATTCCACTAAATGCATCCAGACATTGTGTTGATTTTCAACAACTATCAGATACAAATCACTTAACGATTTGGGGAAAAATATCTCTGAAAGCAATACCAGGCCTCTAAAATTGCATCAAGAAGCAACTTCCATTAAACCACTGAGATTAAGTTAATGGTTGGTGATAAAAGAAGAAGCATATTAGTCTCCTAAAGCTCTTTCAGGTGATATGATGAAAGAGTATACATTCTGATACACTATAATTTCTAAATAGAGGTTGTTTCCCATTTGGTTGGTATTCTCTATTGACTTTGAAATATGCATATATATAATGACCAACACACTGTGATATGCTTCAACCTTTATACTTTGTATATATATAGAGAGAGAGATTCTCAAACTTTCAGGTCATGGTTGTCCTGAAAATGCTTTTCAGAAGGCAACTAGATTTCTTTGGGTTTTTTTCCTTGAAAAAGGAAAAGCTGAAGAAGTAAACTGAAGAAGTTTCTTGGATGAGAAGCAAAATGTTTTCAAGGAAAAATCCTGAAGAAAGTCCAGTTGCCTTTTGAAAAGCATCTTTGGATCTATACTGTGTGAATCATTTTTAACCATAAATTATTACCCATACATTTTCAAAATACGTTCATTTTGATGCTATCTTTTAGTACATCTTTCCACAAAACCTGTTATTAACTTGCTTCCTAGACAAAAGAAAACCAAACAATTTGCATTTTTTCCTCTATTCTAAGGACGGGCAAACATTTTTTTAAAAAAAAACACACACAGGATGTCTGACTTTCATTTATTTCTTAATCTGGGATTCATGTAATGATCCCTCTTTTTGTGTCAGTTTTCCCAGTTCTTCATGTGACTCTTCTGTTAACAACTATGGTCTACTTCCATTTTTTCATGGGCTGTTTAAGGGCTAGATCAGGCAAGATCAGGAGCAACTGACATCAGATAGATTTATTATGATAATAATGGTCCCTTCTATTATTATTATTATTATTATTATTATTATTATTATTATTATTATTATTATTATTATTATTATTATTATTGTAATGTATCTGGTGTGTGAATCTTACAGTCTGGGCTGCTGGTGGTAGTGATGGAGTGCACACGATTTCTGGAGGCAAGCTGTTCACTATCAGGAAATTTCTCCTTAATTCCAGGTTGTTTCTCTCTTTGATCAGTTTCAAACCATTGTTTCTTGTCCTGCCCTCTGGTGCTTTGCTGAATAATGTGACCCCCCTCTTCTTGAAGGCAGCCCCTCAAATACAGTACTGGAACACTGCTATCATGTCTCCCCTATTTCTTCTTTTCTTTAGATTAGCCAAACCCAAATCCCATAGCCATTCTTCATAGGTTTTAGTCTCCAGGCCTTTGATCATCTTAGTTGCTCTTCTCTGAATTTTTTACAAACTCTCAACATCTTTTTTGTGATATGGTGACCAAAATTGGTTGCAGTATTCCAGGTGTGGTCTTACTAGGGTTTTATAAAGTGGTACTAATACTTTGTGTGATCTTGATTCTATGCCTCTGTTTATACAACCCAGGATTGTATTAGCTTTTTGACTGCTGCTGCACACTACTGGCTCATAGTCAAGTGATCATCCACTAAGACTCCAAGGTCCCTCTCACAGTTACTGTTTTTAAGCCAGGTCTTGCCCAATCTGTACATGTACCTTTGTTTTTTTCCTGCTTAAATGTAAAACTTTGCTTTTTTCCACATTGAAACTCATTTTGTTGGATAGGGCCCATAGTTCAAGTTTGTCAAGATCTTTTTGGATCCTGGGTTTGACTTCTGGGCTGTTGGCTACTCCTGCCACTTTGGTGTCATCTGCAAATTTGATGAGTTCCCCTTCAATTCCCTCATGTAAGTCATCCTTTCATTTAAGTCATTGATGACGATATTGAGGAGTTCTGGGCCTAAGATGGAACCTTGTGGTATCCCACTCCTTACTTCTCTTCATGAGGACTACTCATTGAGTACAGTTTGTCAGCCAGTTACAAATCCATCTGGTGTTGTTGTTGTCTATTCAATCTTTTTCTAGCTTACTAAGGAGTAGGTTGTGGTGTACTTTATCAAATGCCTTACTGAAATCTAAGTATACTACATCCACAGCATTTTGCTGGTCTACTAGTTTAGTCACCTTATGAAAGAATGAAAAGATTGGTTTGGCATGATCTGTTTTTAACAAACCTGTACTGGCTACTAGTTATAACTTTGTTTGCTTCTAGTTGTTTGCAGATCTGTTAGTATCTGTTATAAAACTCTCTTATCAAATACTGTGTCTCTGTGAACCTCCTAGCTCCAGTAATTTGTGCTGTACTGCCATACATATTTACTTTAACCACCATGTGACTAAAGGAAATAACAAAGGAGGAAATTATGAAAATTCTGGCTTGACTTTTGGACTAACCCTGCTTTTTGAGGTAGGATGTACTTCATGAAATCAGAATTTCATAACCTGGGACAGTTCCAGGTGCTGACTTTCTTCAGGATAATGTACTGGCAGCTGTGAATAGTTTTCTTTTGTAGTTTAGTTGGTTCATTTGTGTAGCTTTTCAGGAGAAAACATTTCTTGCTATGGTTACTACAACTCTATTAGGAGGTAACAAAGGAAAAGCCGAGCTATTCCACTCCTAGTTTGCTGCAGTTTTTTCCAGCAAAAAATGGTGTGCTTTAAGATTGTGAAAAGTAGGATGAAGGGGCAGGGTTGAAGCTTTATAGAAGCATGATCAAAAAGCAACTGTTTAAATAATTTAAATATTCAGGGCCAGATAATGACTGAAGCTGGTGTCTTAGCCAGATTCGTATCTGCTATGTAATCCTCAAGAACTGGTGAAGTGGAAGACAGTAAGTGTTGCCCAATCTTCAAAAAGAGCAAATAGTAATTTCTGGCAAACTACAGATCATTCAGTCTCACATCAATAGCTAAGAAGTTTCTAGGCCAAATTATGTAAAGACTGTTTGCAAGGCTTTTGAAAACAATGCCATAATTATCAGTTGTCAGCAAAGGTTTGTCTATAATAAATTTTACCAATGAATCTTTTTTTTTCCAAGCTGGTAATTTCCTAGTAGCTGTAGGCATTACTACATTTTGAATTATGAAAAAAAATGGAAAAAGATTTCCTGTGACAGATTAGCAAGCTAGTTAAGTGCAGGCTGGATAGCATGACAATTAAATGGATAATAATTGCTTCAAAAATTATACTGAAAGAATTTAATAATGATATTTCATCAAACTGAAGAGAAATATCAAATATCAAATAAATCTAAGGATCAATTCTGGGTTCTCCACTCTTCAATATTTTCACCAATGTATTGGATGAAAAAGAAAAGGGAATGCTTAACAAGTGTGCGTAGGACATAAAATTAGTTATGATAGCTAATATTGTTGAAGGCACAAATAAAATTAAAAATGATATTGGTAGATTGGAAAAAGTAACAAAAATAATTTTAACAGATACAAGTGCAAATAAAGGCTTGTCTTTATTTAAGAGAGAGGTATAGCATGGGGGATATTTATTTGGATAATTTAAAAAAGAAGCTGGAGTGGTAATTAATTGCAAATAGAAGTGTGATGTGACTGAAAAAAAAGACTAATGCCAAATGGGCTGCATCAACAGAAGGAAACTTTCCAAATCAAAGGAAATAATTGATTCACTCTATTCTGAGTTAGTCAGATCCTACCTCAATAACTGTCCAGTTATTGGGACACTACTTTAGAAAGGATTCAGAGAAATTTGAAAAGATACACAGAAAGGCAGTGTATATGATCATTGGCAAGATCTATGAAGGGAGCTAGAAAGAGCTAAATAGGTTTAGCTTTGAGAAAAGATAATTCAATGGGGATATGTGGTGCTGGAGGACCACTATTTGCTTGCTTTGAAGGAGTATTAGAGATAACTTACATGTTCATAACCACCATGACAACCATGTACTTGTCTAAGGCCATTAAAGATAATTCCCTTATGGGAAATCATAGGCTGAATCTGTTATTTGTCTCAGAAAGGATTTGATGAGATCTTAGGGTGAGGGACAGCTGCCTCCTGTTATGGACAAATTACTCTCTGATTGCCAAACCTTTATCTTTAACCTCTAGGATGGACCTATTTGATTACTTTGCCCAGGCTTCTATAGGCTTTCCTACTTGTTTTCCTGAAGATTCTTGGAGAAATTCTGAGTCCTTGTTGGGAAGTTCTGTTAATGTCTTGGTTGACTTCTGAAATGGGGAGGTAACTGAAGCGTTTGATGGGATTGCAACTGAGTACCCTTTCCCTGTTTACTGCTTACTGGAATTTATTCAATTTTGTGAAATAAAGTGGCATAGAAGATACATAGGATGATGCTACCAAAAGATGAAGACAGAATCCAACCAAATACTGGCAAGAGTTCAGGTTCAAACTTACATCCTGTTGTTACAAATGATGAAAAGATAATACTTCTTGACTATTGCCTTCATAGACAGGGTTTACTATGGTATGTAGTAGCTATGCCATATGAACTTTGTATCCTTGACTTTCCTGACTGAAAGAAGTCTCTAGGAAGGTAAAAGGAAGCTATGTCAGAACAATAGTTAACCCATCCTAACCCATCCAGATGAGGTGCTGTTGCCTGTTTGGAAACAGGCAGTGGTACAGCCTCTGGATATTGCTTGATCCCACTTTGGATAATTATTGGCTGATCTCTCACCTCCTTTTATGTAAAAGTTGCTGAGAATGTAGTGGACCTGCAGTTTGTATAAAGCTGAGCTTGATATAGAATAAAAATGTAATTGATTTTTTTTTATCCTGACATACAGTATGCTGGAACCAAGATGGGGGTGTCTGACTCTTCTGATTCATTGGATCTCTTAGTTCACTTCGATACCATTAAAGTGCATTTGAATTGGCCCCTTTAATTCTATGATATTATCCAAAATAAATCACTCCAAAGTTGTTCATTGTATATTTAGACAGTACAATGTTTTGAAGAACTTCAAAGATAGTTCAAAATGCACCAGTATGGGAGCCCAATATTTGGATTCTAGACTTTTCTCAAAAATAGTTATTAATGGATGCAAAAATACCAGAAAGTAGGCTGAACTAAGAAATTAAAAACAAATAGAAGATAAGGGAGAATAATTCCAGATTTTTGCTAAGAAAACTACATGTTTGACTCAGACATTCCTTTTTTAATATCTAAGTTATGGCAACATAACTGATTAACAGTCCTGGGCTCCAATCGAAGTACAGAATTTGACATTTAGATCTTAATAATCTTGGAATTGCTCATTGGAGAAGGCTTACTAGATGACTCTTCATTATCTATAGTGTTCCAAATGAGGATGTAAGACAAGGACTTCTCAGTGGCAATCTCCAGGCTTTTTTTGAAATGTGCCAGATTTATTACCACCATTTCTACTTTCCAAGGTTGAAATGATGTTTTATTTAAAAATTTCTATTACAGTGTGCTTTTACATTACATGTTAGCAGTGCTAGTTGGCTGCCTTGAATCTGCTTTTGGAATGGATTGGCAGAATAAAAATATTTTATTTTTGTTCATGAACAGCAAGCTTGTGTAATCTGTGGAAGTACAGCAACCACTGGAGAATCTAAAATAGTGTGAAACACATGCATTTTCTCTCTCATTTATCATGCCAATTCATAGAGAAGGATCTTCTGAACGAGTGACTCACTTTATATTTCTTTGGCCTTGGAATAAAGCAAAACTTACTAGCAACTCATCCTTCTGACATATGCTTAAGCGGATTCAGCACATGGGAACAATAGAGTTCTGGACGAGAGGCTCCTTTTATTTTTAAGAGAACAGGTCTGTTTCCATAAAACGAAAAAACAAAGCTTAAAGCATGGCAGTGCAAACTATTTATTGTTTACTACAGTTGCTATAATAATCTTAAAACTCTCCCTCCAAAAAACGTTTAGGCAATTTTTGTTACACACAAACCAATACTATATTTTATGTTAATTCAAATGTACCTTTATAAAAATTCATAAAATAAAAAATCTCAGTAAAAGAGTCTGAAAACAAAGCAAAATGGCAAATAAAAAGTGGACCAAACAACCCACCCAACCAGAACCTTATCCAGCAGCAAATGCTGACAAAAGAATCTGAATGGGAAGGAAGAGAAGGAGGAAAGATGTGACCATTCATTAGCAAGATTGGTGTTGCCATCAAGAAACCTGCACAATGTTGAATAAATTTAACTGGTTTTTCAGCATGGTATTATAAAATGGAGATATTTGAGGGTCCAGGTCTTGCTAAACTTTAGTTCCCAGCAGTCCTTGCTCAAATACTTTAAGGAATACTCTGGGTATGGGGGACTGAAATAATAAATAACTCCTATATAAAGAAGAAGGCAAACATAATCACAATCTCTATTCAAAGGGAAGGCAAAAGTAGCTTTCCCCAGCTCACCCTGAATTAGTTAAGTTAGCTACGGAGAGATGGCTAGATGAAACAATCAAAAATATCCCTTACTGGCACCTTTTCTACCCAGTAATAGGCTGTTCTTATGTACTTTATACCTATGGACTCAGTGTAACTAATATTGGCATCAAATCCTGTGTTATGATGCACACACACTGAATACATACTGTATCTTGAGAGTTTTTACAACATCCAGTTCATCCTAGACAATGATCTTATCCCATGTGTCTCTATCATCTGTCTCTCTATCTTTCTAACCATCCAATTCAGTTCTTCAAATACAATACTTTTTTAAAAAAATGTTAAAGATGCCAGTCTCAGTCTTAATGTGAAACAAAACTATGGGGATATTATACAGCCATTACATCAGGCTCAGAACATCCTGTCAGAGAGTTCCCTTAGTGGGCAGAAATGAAAAGCGATCCTTAAATAGTTTTTAAAAAACTGACAGGATATTTCCTGGAAAAGGGAAAAAAAAAGAAATGAAAAGGCCCCTAAGGTACAATTTTAAAAATTAGCTGGAATATTTATCTATATTGACTTCACCCCCATTTCCTTTCTTTTAATTTGCAATGCAAGGTATCAAGCCGGATTTGATATTTGTTCCAAGAACATTGTGGATTTGCAAATCTTAAAGAACCTCATAGCTTGCTTAAATTAGTGCAGTGACTTGGGCTTAACATTTGTTTCTTGAAGTGCTACAATCTGTTCTGCCACTTGGAAACCCTAATTCTGATCTTCCTCTATTCTCTATGTTGACTGTGAATCCCGAGTTGGGCATGTTCATGAAGGAACACTAGGGAAAATCACCTATAATAAAATATCAATAACATTTTTGGATGACTGCCTGCTTTGTGAAGCCACAATGGAAAAACTGAGGTTAAAAATAACTT
Organism: Vipera berus; assembly: GCF_964194415.1. Lineage (NCBI taxonomy): Eukaryota > Metazoa > Chordata > Lepidosauria > Squamata > Viperidae > Vipera > Vipera berus. The sequence continues at coordinate 308,751,280 of NC_138202.1, forward strand.
TTTAATACACGTAGATAAAATACTGCATACCATTGTTTTTTTTTCATCCTTAATACAGAGCATTGACTTTATGGATTAGTGCCTTTAAAAAGGGTATTGTGTTTGGATCGAAGAATATTTTCATATTCTTTTCTTCAAAGGCTGTGCTCACTCTTGGTTCCACATGACTGGTTTTTATCTGGCGTTTAATGAAACTGAAGGAAAAGAAAGACCCAAGCAAAAAGGGGGAAGGGATTAGAGAAAGCGAAGGAGAAATAAAAACAAAGAAAAGACAGAAAAGAACTGACTAATGTGCACTGATTTTTCTGTCATTGTGTTGATCCAACTGCTGGATGCTGAACTACTCAGTGAAAACACAATCGGTATCTCAAGAGACTCTGTGTCAACAAAGCCTCCTTCTGTTGCCCATTGCAATATCTGTTTAACTAATCAGGGGGAAATTTATCATACAGGATTTAGTGGGGTTGTTTGGGCGTCTCTAAGCACAATAGTGCTGAATGTTCAGATGTCATCTGTGCTCCTCTAGAGACAAAACACCACAGCTGGTAGGAAAACAAAAAGTTTCCAGAAGTTGGATTTCAAAATAAAGGATGCTCTTACAAGAATGCAATTTTTAACAATTCATAATGTGCTTGTTTGTTTATACATGTATGTATCATTTAGATTTCATGATTAAATAAGCCAAACCAAACCAAACCAAACTTACACAATGACTACCATAAAGCTATAGGAATAAGTGTTAATGTCAAATAGCTGTTCAACATCTTCAACATCTCTGGAAAGGGTGTGATATTTTTTCAGGCAGCTGAACAACTCAGTAATGGATGATAGTTTTGGGCAACTTTACACATTTGTTTTTACATGGAAATCTCACCATGAGGTGATAAAAGCTATACTTCTGTGGTTACCTATGCTTATAAATAAAACTCCCTGTGTAGTGATATTTTTAAAATAGAAATAGATATAATAACTATGTAAAAGTTGTGCTTTGAAGACCCTTTCCAGTAGAAGCTGGAATAAAAAAAATGGAGGAGTAGGGAAAGAAAAGACCCATAGAAATACATGAATTCTGAGGAACTGATGGAGTGCCAGATGGCTAGAGGAGAGCAAATGTTCACATAACCTTAAGTATTTATTATTCAGTGAAACTGGAACAGGTTCAGAAAAGGGTAGTGAAGATGATTGAAGGATTAGAAATGTTCTATATAGAGGAATTCATAGAGCTGAGTATTTATTTATTATGAAAAATTATTTATTATGAACTCAGATGCTCAGAGCCTTTACTATTTTTATAAACAACTCAAGGTGGTGAACATATCCAACATACCTTCCTCCTCCTTTTTCCCTGTAACAACAACCCTGTGAGGGGAGTTGGACTATAAGAGAGTGACTGGGCAGAGGTTGCCCAGCTGGCTTATAAGGCTTAAATGGGGCTAGAAATCACGACCTACAAGTTTCTAGCCTAGTGATTAACACTTCACCAAACTGGCTCTCAAAAAAGAGTGAGCTGGGCATATATAGGCCAAATCTGAAAGGATATAGTATAGAAAGTCAAAATCCATACTCTACTGTTCTACACTGCAGGTCATGAGATCACGGATATAGCATATAGGATGGCAGATTCTTATTTAAAGTTAGAAAAATGTCCTAATACAGGTGGTCCTCGACTTATGACCACAATTGAGCCCCAAATTTATGTTGCTAAGTGAGACATTTGTTAAGTGAGTTTTGCCCATCTTACAATCTTTCTTGCCACAGATGTTAAATGAATCATTGCAGTTGTTAAGTTAGTAACTAGGTTGTTAAGGGAATCTGGCTTCCCTATTGACTTTGCTTGTCAGAAGGTCACAAAAGGTGATCACATGACCCTAGGACACTGAAACCATCATAAATATGAATCAGTTGACAAGCATATGAATTTTGATCACGTGACCACGGGGATGCTGCAACAGTCGTAAGTGTGAAAAATGTTCATAAGTCACTTTTTTCAGTGCTGTTGTAACTTTGATCACTAAATGAATTGTTGTAAGTTGAGGACTATCTGTAGTAAGAGCCGTGGAAGTAAAACTTCCCAATTTCTTGGAAAGCTGTCTGGAATCATATTATTCAAGTTGAGTGTGTCAAGCACAAAAATTGGGAAACCCAGGAAGTTAAAATGAATATAAAGGTTTATTGAAAGCTTAAGCTCTCTACAAGATCTGAACTACTAATGGTCAAAGCCAATTGGTGGTAGATAAAAGTCAATGGAATTCAAGGTGGGCTGGGCTTAGATATCTTGTGGGTGTGAAGGAACTCGAGACTGATGACACATTTGACCCCTTCCTCAGTCTCAGCCTGGCCTCTATCTCCTACAGGGTGGCCTTACAATTAAATAAACATAGACATACCATAAAAGCAGAGGTGGAATTAGCTCTGGTCCCTGAAGTCTCTCTAACCAGAAGGACTGTCAAACTCCTATCTCGGTGATGGCGAACCTTTTAGAGACTGAGTGCCCAAGTTGCAACCCAAAACCCACTTATTTATCGCAAAGTGCCAACACAGCAATGTAACCTGAATACTATGGTTTTAGTTTAGAAAAAACAACTGATACATTAACATCTTTTGTCTTAAAAGAAAAATACAACAATAAAGCTTTCAATGATACAAACAACTTTTTATTGAAAGGTAAAAGTTTGCATTTGGCATGGTTTTGAACAATTAATGTGATTTTTGCTGTTGTATGCATGCTGATATTTTGTCTAACCTTGGCTCATACTTTGTAAGTTTGAGAGCAACACATGCAGCACTCAGGCCATCTGTTTCTGGTGTCAGATTTGATATAATTCAAAGCTGAAAACAGCTGCTCACAAGCATAAGATGATCCAAACAAAGTAAGGAAAGCAATCCCAAGTGCTTTCATTGACTTAAAAGTATTTGGCAGAGATTTCCACACTTTAAGGATTTCATTTTCAGAACTAACTGTGCTGTCCTTTGTCATCCTTGTTTTCACAGGATTGCTCTCAATAAGAGCGAGGTGCACTTCGGCTCCATTTTAGCCAGGAAGGAGCTTGGGACATGGCTTTTTCCTGGTGAAAACAAGCCTCCAAGCCCTGATGCTGGTGGAGTGAGGCAGCGAAGGCCAGAGCAGACATTTCTCCATCTCCCCTTGCTTCCCCAAAGCCTCCCTTCACTAACAACCTTTCCAGCTCTGTTCTCTACCACCACATGCAGGGTAACAAAAGAAGCTTGTGGGACTACTGGTTAAAAAAAAAAGTTCAACCAGACCTTCCAACTTTGCGAGATCTTTTTTTTTTTTTGCAAGAAGTTGGAAGGTCAGATTGATCTTTTTTTTTAGTCCCACAAACTTCTTTTGTTGCCCTGCACACAGAACCGAGCTGGAAAGGAGGTTAGTGAAGGAATGTGGTTGTGCTGGGGTGAGAGTTAGGATTTGGCATTGTGGATGCCCTGGGGTATGGTGGGGGTTAGGGTTTGGCATTGTGGATTGTGGAGTGTTTGTGCTCTGGTGGGGCTATTCAAAATGCAGGGATTCCCTGCATTTTGAAGCACCCTGTATAACTGCATGGAAAGGAGCACTCCGTTTCTCAAACGCCCCATTCCAGGCATAGAGAGTTTGCAATCTCTGCCAAATCTCCATTGGGATAAAGTCTTTTAACTCCTATAGAGCGCTTCCATATGCAGCCAGTTCCTGCATTTGGAAGCGCTCCAGAGGTGCCAAAACATTTTTTTATCCCAACGGAGATCTGGCACAAGGTTCCGTTTCTCAAGCGCCCCATTCCAGGCATACGGAGCTTGCAGTCTCTGCCAGATCTCCACCAGATGGGTTATGTATGAATTAGGGAGTAAATAGCCCAATGGCTCAGCCTACTACTTGTATGCAAATGTAGAAGACTTTCTATGAAAAAACTACACCCTAGAATAAAAAGACATTTCCATCTTCTTCATTTTTTTTTAAAGTAACCCTTCTCTGTAAATGTCCTCAGGGAAATACCCTGCAAGTAGCAGCTGATTTTTCAGCATTCCGTATGGAATTCAGTGAGATAATGGCTTGGATCACCCATTCTCTACCTTTCTCATGCTGTTGCCAAAGATTTCCAGTCTCAGGGGAACGGCTCAGGAGACAATCATAGAAAGAAGAAATGAGAAATTTTGTAAAAGAAGGCTATTTCCTATTTGAGGTAGCCCTAAATGGAACCCATAATTTTCATCTGGTGGGTATCCTGTTTTAAGACACAATGCATTGAAAACCTAAACATTTATAATTATATCATGGCAGAGAATTCAGAAAAATAGTATGATTTAAAAGTGGATGATGATGTGAGTTACAAGTTATTATGCAGAATATCAATATCCAACTCAGCATTTTTAAGTAATGCAGAGGAATGGGCTACAGCGTTTAATCTGCAGCACACCAGCTCTCCAAGAATGAGTCATAGCAAAAGTTCAAAGATAAAGATCAAAGAGAGAAAATATTCTTTGTGTGCCCATGAGATTAGATGCTCAAAGCAAAATCTATTTTTAAAAAAGCAGTGAAAAAGAGAGGCCCATATTTTGGTTTATAGGGATGAGACAAACATTTGTGTCTGGCAATATGAAATATGTAATGTGGCATAAGATAAACCCTTGCATATTGCTATCCTTTAGTTACATTCTGCACATTGATGCTCAGTCTGGTTTTTTACATTTTTTTTTACAGAAAGCCCATTGCTATCTGAACTAAACCAAATGACTGGATTCCTCCCAGCAATGGAAATTCTTTTTCATCATTTTAAAATGGATTTCATTTCCTCTTCTAACCATTTGTAGCCGTTGTTTTATTTTGCAATAAGAACAAAAAGCATATAGAAAAAAAAATAGAGTTAAACCTGCTTACAAGTCAGCCCACTGCCCCCACTTTGCTGATTTGAATCCAGTTTAGACCCTGGCCAAGAAGAGAGCAACTGGCATCTCTTCCTAACCATGATGACACCAACCTGAAAAAAATGTGCATTGAGCCACAAAATAAAAGTTTGCCCTTTTGTACTTGAGTTGTAATGTCACGTGCCTATAGATAAGGAATGGAGATATGGATATATAAGAACTATATAAAGAACATAAGACTAGAAATAAAATTTAAAATAAACAAGAAAATGGTAAGAGAACATCTGTCTGACTTTGATGAATATAAATCACAGGGACCTGATGGATTACATCCCAGAGTTCTGAAGGAGCTGGCAGATGTTATTTGAGAACCATTGTACTATATCTTTCAAAAGTCCTGGAGCACTGGGGAACTACCAGAGGATTGGAAAAGAGCTGATGTGGGTCCCATTTTCAAAAAAAGGAAAGGAAAAAAAAACCAGACCCAGGAAAATACAGACCAATCAGCCTAACATCAATACCACTCGGAGGCTCCAGCTGGTGCAGAATGTGGCCGCGCGAGTTGTGATGGGGGTCCCCCGATACTCCCATGTAACACCTCTGCTCTGCAAGCTGCATTGTCGTCCAGTTGTCTTCCGGGTGAGATTCAAGGTGCTGGTGATGACCTATAAAGCCCTAAATGGCATGGGCCTGCATTATTTACGGGAGTACCTTTTGCCGGCGTTAACTTCCCATCGTCCTGTGTGCTCCCATCGAGAGGGCCTCCTCAGGGTGCTGTCGGTCAGGGAATGTTGACTGGCGGCCCCCAGGGGGAGAGCATTCTCTGTGGGCACGCCTGCCCTCTGGAACCAGCTTCCTGTTGAGCTCCGGATGGCTCCCGACCTCCACTCTTTTCGCTGCGACCTGAAGACTTGGCTATTTGAACTTGCCGGCCTGGACTGAGGGATTGGGGTTTTAGATTTTAAATTTTAAATTTTAGAACGTGTTTTATTGTTTAGGGCTACTTGGTTTAATTTATTTTAATTTTTGTATATTATGTGTTGTATATAGTGTTTTAATTGCCCTGTACACTGCCCCGAGTCCTTCGGGAGAGGGGCGGTATATAAATCCAAATAATAAATAAATAATAAATACCTGAGAAGATACTAGAAAAAATAATAAAAAACAGATCTGTGAAAATCTAGAAACAAATAAAATTGTAACTAATAGCCAGCATGGGTTTGTTAAGAACAGATCATGCCAAACCAATCTTATTAAATTCTTTGTCAAAGTGACTAAATTAGTAGACTAGTGAAATGATGTGGACAAAGTATACTTAGACTTCAGCAAGGCATTTGACAAAGTAAACCACAACCTACTTCTTGGTAAACTGGAAAAATGTGGGATAGACAGCAGCATCACCAGGTGGATTTGTAATGGCTGACAAACCATATTAAATGAGTTGTCCTTAATGGTACTACATCTACATGGAGGGAAGTAAGTAGTAGGGTACCACAATGTTCCATGTTAGGCCCAATACTCTTCAATATCTTCATAAATGACTTAGGGAATAGAAGAACTCATCAAATTTGCAGATGACACGAAGCTGGCAGGAATAGGCAACACCTCAGAAGACAAGCTTGGGATCCAAAAAGATCTTGGCAGACTTGAACAATGGGCCCAATCCAACAACATGAAATTTAATGTGGAGAAAAGCAAGGTTTTACACCTAGACAGGAAAAACCAAAGGTACAAGTACAGATTAGGTGAAACCTGGCTCAAAAGCAGTAACAGTGAGAGGGGCCTTGGAGCCCTAGTGGATGATCTCTTAAACATGAGTCACCAGTGTGTGGCAGCAGCCAAAAAAAGCTAATGCAATCCTTGGTTGTATAAATAGAGGCATAGAATCAAAATCACATGAAGTATTAGTACCACTTTATAAATCCTTAGTAAGATCAGGCCTTCAATACTGCATCCAGTTTTGGTCACCTCTTTACAAAAAAGATGTTGAGACTTTGGAAAAAGTGCAAAGAAGAGCAACTAAATTGATTAAGGGCCTGGAGACAAAAACATATGAAGAACGGTTGCAGGAATTGGGTATGGCCAGTCTATAGAAAAGAAGGACTAGGAGTGACATGATAGCAGTATTCCAGTATTTGAGGGGCTGCCATAAAGAAGAGGGGTCAATTTATTTTCCAAAGCACCAAAAGGCAAGACAAGAAGCAAAGGATGGAAATTAATCAAGGAGAGAAGTAACTTTGACTTAAGGAGAAACTTCCTAAGAGTGAGAACAATTAACCAGTGGCTTAGCTTGCCCTCAGAAGTTGTAGGTGCTTCATCATTTTGAACTTTTTTTAAAAAAAGACTGGACACCTATCTGAAATGATAGGGTCTCCCACTTGAGCAGTGGGTTGAACTAGAAGACCTCTAAGGTCCCTTCCAGTTCTATTCTGACTGAATGGATATATAGACTACTCCCCACTCCCCTTAAGAGAGTCACCTATGGCTCTCAGTATAATCAGTTGGTTCATGTAATCTAAAGCCACCCTGAGTCACTGTGAATGGTGAAATGAGCAGTTATTATTATTTAGCATTTGAGGAGATCATGACAGAAGAGAAGTAAACATATGTATAAACAGTCCATGTAATTCTAAGTAAAACTTCTACGGGAGTATGGCAGTGGATTCATAACTGGGTGTCCAATTCAGCTATCTAGGCAATTGCCTCTGGTGTTGCTTCATGCAGATCTTCTAGGGCAGGGCTTTTCAACCTTCTCACAGATTGTACCACTTTTAGGACATGACAGTATTTGAGTACCACCAGTGCTTATTTGTTGTTGTTGTTAGTTGCAAAATTGTGTCTGACCCATCGCGACCCCATGGACAATGTTCCTCCAGGCCTTCCTGTCCTCTACCATCTTCTGGAGTCCATTTAAGCTCACACCTACTGCTTCAGTGATTCCATCCAGCCACCTCATTCTCTGTCGTCCCCTTCTTCTCTTGCCCTCAACCTTTCCCAGTGTTAGGCTCTTCTCCAATGAGTCTTTCCTTCTCATTAGGTGGCCAAAGTATTTGAGTTTCAACTTCAGGATCTGGCCTTCTAAAGAGCAGTCAGGGTTGATCTCCTCTAGGACTGACCGGTTTGATCACCTTTCAGTCCAAGGGACTCGCAGGAGTCTTCTCCAGCACCATAGTTCAAAGGCCTCAATTCTTTGGCACTCAGCCTTTCTTATGGTCCAACTTTCAGAGCCATACATTGCAACTGGGAAGACCATAGCCTTGACTATACACATTTTTGTTGGCAGGGTGATGTCTCTGCTTTAAAACTTGATGACTAAAAAAAGGGAGGGATTTTGGGTTTTACTGATTAGATTCATTTGTTGTTATAGAAATGGCTAGTTTATAATATTATGGAAAAGTAAAAAGTTGAGTTCAATGTTAATGCTTCCTTGGACAATACTGGAAGAAGGATAGTTTGCCTACTATAGAAGAATGGGTACTTAAAGTATTGAATCTTGCAGAAATGTCTAAGATTTCTGCTTATTTGAAGGATCATTTACATGAAAGATATATTTCAGTTTGGAGAAGATGGATAGATTATATTCAGAACAAATATGGGACTAAAAAGTTCCATTTAGCTTATGAGTAGATTTTAGAGGGATATTGTTATTAATTTTAGTAATAGTATTGATTATATTTTTGTTTAAGTTATTATTCTTATGTTTTTAATAATTTGAATGTATCTATGTTAAAGGGGAGTTAAAGCACATTATGAATTTGGTTAATTTTATAATGGATAATTTTAGTTAGAATATGATTATTATATCTATAACCCTGTATTCAGCTCTGGGAAGTGGGGGGGGAAGGGGGGTAGTTTGGGGTGGGTGGGTTTTGGGGATATGTATTGTAAAATTTTGTTTAAAAACTCTTTAATAAAAAAAAGTGTTAATGCTTCCTTCTACTGCAACAGAGGAAGTCTGTTTTTTTCCCTTCTCCCCCTCACTTTTCCCCCCTTTTCCTCCCCACTGTGTCCTACTATTTGCTTTTGTATTTTTGTATTTTATTCTATAACCTAATAAAATATTAAAAACTGCAGAAAAAAGGAAAAAAAGTACCAGTTTTAATTGGTCACCACGATGTAAAAAAGATGTCGAGACTCTAGAAAGAGTACAGAGAAGAGCAACAAAGATGATTGGGGGACTGGAGGCTAAAACATATAGGGAACGGTTGCTGGAATTGGGTATGTGTAGTTTAATGAAGAGAAGGGTGAGGGGTGACATGATAGCAGTGTTCCAATATCTCAGGGGCCGCCACAAAGAAGAGGGAGCCAAGCTGTTCTCCGGAGCACCTGAAGGCAGGACGAGAAGCAACGGATGGAAACTAGTCAAGGAGAGAAGCAACCTAGAACTAAGGAGAAACTTCCTGACAGTTAGAACAACTAACCAGTGGAACAACCTGCCTCCAGAAGTGGTGAATGCTCCAACACTGGAAGTTTTTAAGAAGAGACTGGACAGCCACTTGTCTGAAATGGTATAGGGTTTCCTGCCTTAGCAGGGGGTTGGACTAGATGACCTCCAAGGTCCCTTCCAACTTCTTCTTCTTCTTCTTCTTCTTCTTCTTCTTCTTCTTCTTCTTCTTCTTCTTCTTCTTCTTCTTCTTCTTCTTCTTCTTCTTCTTCTTCTCATTATTATTATTATTATTATTATTATTATTATTATTATTATTATTATTATTATTATTATTTCTTTGGTGGCTGTTCCTTTGCTGAATCACTTTCCCTTTGCACTGACAAATGTATGATAAATTTATCTGTTTATTAATATGCAAATATGCAAAACTACCAGCTAGCCCAGAGGCCTTCAAACTTGGCACTTTTAAGACTTGTGGACTTCAACTCCCAGAATTCCTCAGTCATCCTGGCTGGATGAGGAATTCTGGGAGTTGAAGTCCACAGGTCTTAAAGTTGCTAAGTTTGTAGACCCCTGAGCTAGCTGGTTTGCCTTTCTTCCTCTTTCCATTCTGAGCTCTTCCACAGTGTAGTAAGAATGCACTCCCCCCCTCCCAATCCCTTCCTTGTACCTTTAAAAACACAGGAATCAAGTGCAAAGCAAGAAAGGCTCACAAAATAAAGAAACACATAAACTCCGTTTTTCCCCCCTTTAAGCTGCCTCAGGAGTGTCACGTGTCACAATGTTGCAAAGGCTCCCTCAATTGCAAAAAGCTTTAGCCTTAAATTAGATTCAAAGAAAACTTTCTAAAAGCCACAGACAGACTCAAGATAAGGGGGTAAAACTAATTACATTTGTTTAAAGGATTAAACTACGGAAGTCAACACTTTGGACTCATTGCTAGCCTAAAATACAAGCTAAAATATTCTAATAACTAAAGCACACAAAGGAGCCTCTGAATTACAAAACGCTGTAAAACTGTATAAATTTCTTATGGTAACCCAATCAAGCTGCCAGCTGATCCAGAACTAAATAAACCCACCTCCTTTCCGACATGCCAGCTTTTCATTTAATCAATGCTGATTGCATTCTCCTGGCTGGAGAAAACGAACCAGGGGACCTTTTCTTCCAGCAACAACTGCTGCTTCTTCTCTGCCCCTGTTTCCTCCCCATCTGCTGACCTCTCCTCTTTCCTTGTTGCCTTTTTTTCCCTTTCCCACCCAAACCACCTCCTTTTATAGCTTCTCTTCTCCACCCCCGCTTTTCTTCAGTTTACCTCTGCTCTGCTCTGCTTCTGGAAGCGCTAATCAGCTGGAGCCCTGCCGGCTACTGGGGCTTCTGCCGAACCCAGACAGTCCTGCAGCTGCTGTCCCTCAGAGTTGGGTTGCTTCGGCTCATTCTCCTCCCCTACTATACCACCTGCCACGTGACAAAGTACCACAGGTGGTACGCGTACCACCGGTTGAAAAGCCCTGTTCTAGGGAACCAGACAATGCACATCATGGGCAATCTGGCACAATGTTTAATTGTTTGTATATCAGCACCACAATCACAACAAGGGGAATATTTCCATCTCCACTGATACAGGGCAGAGGCACTGCTTCCAGTATCATACTTAAGTTCAATTTTGACCAGACAAAGTGAAGCAGATCAAAACCTAATGGTTCAGTAGAAGGACTCAATAAATGGATACAAATGCCAAATCCAATCTCAACATCTGGCTATATGGCCAAGTATAATAATAACAACATCAAACAAAGAAGGCAATATCAGGCAACTACCTGCTCACCAACAAATTTCAGATTGCTAACTGCTGTGGTAGCTAATGCAATCCAATAGCATCTACAGGTAGTCCTTGACTTATAACAGTTCATTTAGCACTGAACAAGGGGACACAATCATTTTTCACATTTACGACCACTGCAGCATCCCGATGGTCATGCGATAAAAATTCAACAGACTCGTATTTATGATGGTTGCAGTGTTGTAGGGTCATGTGATCAGCTTTTGTGACCTTCTTGCAAGTAAAGTCAATGGAGAAGCCAGTTTCACTTAACAATCTAGTTAGTAACTTAACTATTGCAGTGATTCACTTAACAGTTGTGGCAAGAAAGGTCATAAAATGGGGCAAAATTCACTTTACAACCATCTCACCTAGAAACAGAAATCTTGGGTCTAATTGTAGTCATAAGTTGAGAATTACCTGTAGTTAAAAACAAGCTTTTTCCATTTGAGCAGAAAGAAAACTGCCCAAACAGCAGAGGGACAAAAGATCAGCTCGTAATTGACAAAATGAGTTTGGTTTGAGTTTGAATGTAGTTTGGATTGACTACAAGAAGGCATTCAATTACCTGCCACATGATTTGATAATCAAATGCCTAGAATAACAGAAGTCAGTAGAAACATCAAAAGCTTTGTGCAAAGATCGTTGGCACAATGGAAGATACAATTGCTGGTCAATGGTGATAGACTGAGAGAGGTTAATATCAAGAAAGGAATGTTTCAACATTCTATCACCATTACTGTCTGTCATTGCATTGATTCCTCTGTCAGTAATACTGAACAAGTGAGGCCATTGCTGTCAAACATCTGCCAAGCTATCCCACCTCCTTTACATGGACAATCTGAGTCTATGTAGAAAAACACCATACAAATGGAATCACTACTCAAGACTGTCTGAATATACAGCCAAAATGTTTCAGCTACTTGAATGGGCTCAGGCAGAACTAGAAGCCATGAACTGGAGGACCAGAAAAATAATGACATGAATCATGTCCTTCATTCATGCAGTGATGCTGATAGACCCTACTTACCAAGAAAACAGGTGGGCAGGGAATGTTGCAAGTACACTAACATTTGAAGAAGACAAAGGGCATTGGAAGAATGAAGGACAACAAAGAAGGTGCACTGAAGTTAGTATACTATGAGAACTTATGGAATACCAAAAACACCAACCTGGCCTATAAAACTAGCAAGCAAAACAGATAACAAGACCTGACAAAGGCTAACTGCAGGAAAATTTAAGAAAGAGATGTGGGGGAGGGGGGGAATAGGCTAATTTTGGCTACACAAGACCAAGTCTTTTAGAACAAATAGATACAAAGCCAGAGTTGAGAATGGACAGAAAATGTCATCTCTGAAAAGAATCTGAAGACACAGTGGACAGCCTAGTTAGTTGCTACAGGAAGATCACAAAGACTGACTATAAACAATGGCATGATAAAATAGCAACAATGGTACATTGGAATATCTGCAAGGAATACCATTTGCTGGCAAGCAAGAACCAATGGGACTACAAAGCAAACAAAGTAATAAAAAATTAAGAAGCTAAAGTGCTCTGGGACTTTAGAATTCAAAGACACAAGCACCTGCCCTAACTTAACAATTTTTGATAAGAAAGACAAAAAAAAATCTGGATAGTGGGCACTGCAATATCTGGAGGCAGCAGAATAGAAGAGAAACAATTGGAGAAAATTACAAAGTATAAAGACCTACAAATAGAAGTAGAACAACTGTGGTAAAAAAAAGAAGCAAAGATAATACTGATAGTAATAGGTTCCTTGGGTGCAATTCCAAGACAACTTGATCACCATCAGTTCAACTGCATCATTTGACAAAATCACCACCAGTCAATTGCAAAAGGCAGGTTTACTTGGAACAGCTTATTTCCTGCTACAATACCATTAATATTATTAAACTACAACATCTGCTTATCCTTGGTACTTGGGAAGGACTCAGTAGGTGGATAAAAATGCCAAATTCAGTTGAAATATCTGGCTGACTGTGTGACCAATCATGACAATAGCAACAACAGCCAGAATAATGGTATTTAGTTATTTATTTGTTTATTTTAATTTATATTCCACCTTTATTATTTTTTTAAGTAATTCAAGGTGGCTAACATATCCAATACCTTTCCCTCCTATTGTCTCCACAATGAGCTGGGTGGGCTAAGAGTGAGAGTGATGGGCCAAAATTACCCAGCTGGTTTTCATGGCTAAGGTGGGACTAGAACTCACAGTTTCCTGGTTTCTAGACTAACTATCATCATGATAAACAAAATTATGTGAATTTTATCCTGGTAAACTGTAGATAAAGAAAAAAAAACCCTATGCTGACAGTTTCAGAGCCTTAAACTAGCTACTCCTGTACTTACTGAGAATATCAAAGACAAAGTTAAAGTAGCACTGCCAGGGTTTATCTTTAGTTTGTGCATGAATGTTAAAGGGAAATGCAACAAATAGTTTTGAAAAATTAATGGCCAGAATAAAAAGCGAGGATAGAAAGAGAATTTTTTAATATGTTTGAAACACTTGTATGAAAACATTGTTTGAGCAAATAAATGAATAATGTTATCCATGTAGGTAGTGAATAATAATGTGTTTAACAAAACAAAAGCAGAAGATAAGATATCTGTAGCAAACAGTATAATTGAAACCAATCTAATTAAAATATCAGTAACAATATCAGTTAGCCTAATAGCCAGATTAGGATTGAGAACAGTGAAATGTGGTTGACATTTTTGCTTTAATTGTGATATGTCTGTGAGAGATGCAGATTAATCAGTTCATATCATAATTTAGCATCATTATGACTACAATTTAATTAGCAACGGGAATAACATGAACAAGTTAGTGTGGATTGAAAATTAGACTAATACAAATAGCACATTTTTTCAAACTGCCCTGGGGGAACACATTAGCATTTCTTTGAACCCACTGGGATTTTCCCCTTTTTTAACAGCTCCATCTGTTACTATCTACATGTCTTTTATGTCTGTCTCTGGGAGAAAAGATAGTGATTTTGATTTAAAAAGGGGTAATTCAAACGTTATCCAAATTTTTGATGCAATTCTTCAATTAAACATTGTGATGCAAAGATGTATATTAGAATTAAATAAATACAAATACTAGTGTACTATGTACATTACTTGTGAACATTGGGCCAAAAATATTGAGTCTGAGACCAATCTTCTAATTGTTTTTACCAATTAGGTAAAAATGCACACAGTAAACCGTGTATCAGGTGTGGGGGAAATTGCATATCAGAATTTACATTGTTGTAAAATATGAATTTTCAAATAGATCAGGAAATCAGTTGACCATATATTAAGACTAAACATTTCATAAATGAAGAAAATTAGAAATAAATAGATATAGCTAGCATTAATATGGGATCCCAGGGGAGCGGGGGGGGGGGGTCCAATCACCATGAAATTCCTACCATAGTAATGCTACTTTTTGAGCATAATACGAGATAAAGGGTGATAGGATTTTTAAAAATATATATTATTCCCTCCTGACTTCAAGTTTCTTTCTCTACAACTCTTTGGGTGCTCCTAATTTCTTCTCTGCTTGTCTGGCCTCAATTCCCCAATACTTTCTCATTTTCCGCATAATCTCCATATATCTTCTGGGAAGGCTAAATGCCTTGGATGTGGTCCCAGAATCTTCAGGAAGTTCAAAACCCTTCAGAGATGGGCTCCCGGATTGAAGTTTTCTCTCTCAAATTTTACATAACTGCCCTAGTAAGTGTTTTGTAACAGCCATGCAAACTCAGCAGCAAAAAAAAAAAAGTGGGGGGGGGGGGGGAGGGAAGGAAAAGACTTAAAATAACATTGGTCAAGAGGGTAAGTGAGTCAAAGGCTGACATGGGCTGGAATCATTTCACATCAGCAATCTGGGTTCCGCTCGTTTTTGCATTTCTTTACCACATCTCATCTCTTTTCGTCTGCCAGGGTTCCTTTTGCATTACTTTGCATTACTTATATTTATTACCTCCCCCCCTTTTTTTGAAAGATAGTGGTAAGCTGATTAAATAGCTGCTTACTTAAGACAACTTATTCCACTGCCATGTAATTTCACTTTGAGAACCTGTCTCAAAGTTGTAGATGATTCAGCATGGGAAAAGAATAGGATTAAAGAGAGGTTTCCTTTTAGCCTATTATGTACCTTGACTCAGAGATTCCTTCTGGGTTGCTGCTTCCAAAAATGTAGTCATTTTTGTTCCTATTAAACTCAAAATTGCTCTTATGGAAAAGCCTTCTGCACTAATGTTGGCTTATACAGTAACATTAATGACATCAGTTTCTCTTTTTTGCTACCATCTCTTCCTATTTGCTTAAATGCAATGTGGAAAAAAAAATCCTGCCACTGCAGAAATAATTCTTTCTGCTTGTCATAGGAATAGTTATGTGCTTGAAAGGTCTTAAACCAGGCATGTCCTATCCTGTATTCAGCCCTAAACAGCAAGTAATGCAGCCCCATAAGATTTATAAAAAAAGGAGGTTATTTATATACATTAACCACGTTATAGTTATACTATGTACTGTATATTTTATATGTGTCCCAAGACAATTCGTCTTCATTCAATATGGCCCAAGCAAGACAAAAGGTTGGAAACCCATGTCAGCACTGTGCCAGCGATTCCATCTTGCATCAAATCCAAGTGCAGCATGAGTTCCTAAAAGTGGACTTGTCTGGGATGGAGTATCTGAAAAAAAAGAGAAAGTAGATGGAGACTCCCCTGTAACCACATATGCACTAATCAACTTCCACTATTCAACTATGAGAGTTGTTTTTCATGTAGGAGCTTTACTTTTAAAACCAACAGGCACTGAAATATATTACATCAGCAATTAAAATGGTGTTAGCAAGATATTTGAATGTTTGCAAACATAACTGAGTTATGAGAACACGACAAAACATCAGCCAGCCATAACGCCTCTTAAAATTTCATTTTGTATGGCATTGGAGTCAGTGCTTTTTTTGTAAAAGAAAAAGGTGCCAGAACTCACACATGTCATACAAGCCACCTTGTCTACCCTACAAGGTTCCATCCAAAAAAGGTGCCGGAACTCCGTTCTGAGCGTTCTATGACAAAAAAGCCCTGATTGGAGTATTCCTTTACATTAAAGAAATCGAAAAGGGCCTTAACATGCTCACAGGTATTCAGAATCAACTTGTCAACTTGAGACCATGGAACCCTAACGAGGAAGGAGTGCAAAGCTGGCAGACCTATAAATGTTGCTGAACTACGACTCTTAACTTTCCCCAGTAATGGCCATGTACAATAGGTTGGGGCTGCTGTGATTTGGAATTCAGGAACACCATTGAGCCACAGTTTCGTGTCATGTAATGTGGAGAGAAAGTGGGATGCAAAAGATCACCAAAGGAAAAAAAGATTCCTAATTTTCTCTATGGTACAATATTCTCTATTTCCCTGGGCACTGGCAGGTGGGCTAGCAACACAAGTAAAAATAGTGCAGAGCTTTGATCATGTTCCTGCAGCTGCTGTCTTGATTATCTGAACCTCTCCCCCTTGCAGATAATATCTCATGTTGTCTTTTTTGGGAAAAATAATTAAAGTGGGTTGTCCTGGCCTTCTCCTGGGATCAACTTTCTCTTCTAGCTTATAAACCTGGCATTTCCTACAAATCTTTTATCCAAGTAGTAATCAAGTAACATTTTGTTTAGTGTCTTGAGCTTGGCCAAGGTTGGCTTGGTGACTAACTGGCTATAAGGATTAAGCCTGTTTTAATTCCTAAAACTCAAGTGACATTTTGTTTCTCTCTTTAAATAATTTTGATCCCACCTTTATTTTTCTTCAACTCAAGGTAGCATACATACGTAATGGTCCAACCTCTTATTTT
Source organism: Vipera berus (assembly GCF_964194415.1). Classification (NCBI taxonomy): domain Eukaryota; kingdom Metazoa; phylum Chordata; class Lepidosauria; order Squamata; family Viperidae; genus Vipera; species Vipera berus. The sequence goes on from NC_138202.1 coordinate 308,768,214, forward strand.
TCTGATGACAACAACAACTTTGTGGGTTAGGTTGGACTGAGAGAGAGTGACTAACCCAATGTCATCTAGCCAGCTTTCACACCTAAAGGAGGACTAGAAGTCAGGGTCTTTAGGTCAGCATGTTATCCTCTATATACCAAACCAGCTGTCAGCTGTAAATACGTGGGAGCTCTAGAATTACTACTGCTGCTACCAACAATATATTTAAATGTTTATCATTCGTTATGCTAGGTGAACTATAGACTATGGGATATTTTTGTGGAAAATGAAGTTTTGGAGGAAATACGATTATCATTTTGTTCTTCTGCTAAGGATTTCATAATAATTAAGATCCTGTTTAATATCTATATGAGTCCACTGGGAGAAATCATCCACGGGGTTAGGATGAGGCACCAGCAATATGCCAATGATATGTCATTGTATATGTCACCTTGAGCTAAATGGGGGATGCAGTAGAAGTCCTGATCCATTGCTGGAAGGCTATCATGGTGCAGATGGGGAGACTGAGCAGCTATTCATTCAGAAGTCTTCTGATTGCATGATTATATTATCTTTGGCTTTTTATGTGCTTACCTACTAAGAGCAGGCTCACAATGTGGGGTTATTTTAGATTCAGACTCCTGCCAATTGTAGTCAGATTCCACCAATCCAATTTCAATGAACTGGCAGGTTGCCTTATTCACTACTGAGAGATATGATGAGAGGACCCTAAAAGTAGATATTTTCTGAAGGGCAGCAATCTTTGACAGCAGCTTGTCCTGCAAGGCGAGAGTGACTCCCTTTCTCGTGTTTTTCTGAATGGTAATAAAAACCTGTCTGTTCAGGCAAGCTGTTAGGTGCTAGTGGATGTGCAGTTGATGGTCCCAGATGTGTTAACTGTTTATTGAAATGTCATTTCTTAGGTTTTATTGAATTTGTTATTATTTACTTTGGCTATGTCATTAGTGCTATTTGTGTGCTACTTAAGAATCCTTCAGAATGAAGTGGTTTATAAATTTCATAAGCAAACAAAACAACAAACAAAATAGCAATACAATTGGAATCAAGGAAAGCCACTAAGGTGCAATGGGTAGAATGCTGGATTAGAACTAGAGAAACTGAGGTTGAAATTCGGACACTGCAAGCCACAAGGAAGAGAGGGAAAAATCTTACCAAATTGTACTTTTGGTAGTGGATTCTAATGTCAAAGTCTTGTGCTCCTAAATTGCATGTTGAAGTGCTTCTATGTCTATTCTAGAAATAGAAAACTGTTTCAAAGCCCAATAACTCATAAGAGCCTTGGTGGAGCAGTGGGCTAATGCCTCCTTAAGTAACACCAGCTGTTAGTGCAGGTTCGCATCCCACCAGGCTCAAGGTTGACTCAGCCTTCCATCCTTCCGAGGTAGGTAAAATGAGGACCCAGATTGTTGGGGGCAATAAGCTGACTTTGTAATAATGCCGCTTGGGGGGGGGGGGAAAAGCCCTAATAAGCAGGCATATACATAGAATGAAGGCTATTGCTAAGCACATTGGTTTGTGCTTAAATTGTAAGCCTCCCTGAGTCTTCGGAGAAGGGCGGGATATAAATGGGATTAATAATAATAATAATAATAATAATAATAATAATAATAATAATAATAATAATAATAATAATAGAACTAATCATCTACACTGAAATTTCCCCGTATTTTACCTGGTAAATTATACATCTATGTGCATATAATCTCTAATTCAGTGTCAGTCTTAAGGTATCAGATTAGGCTATGGTCTCTTAGATTTCATTCTCTTTGACATCCACCTTACTGGAGATGATATTCAACCTCCACCATAGTCTTCAGTCATGCAGATAAACAGAGCTAAGCTTTCTGCCCTCTAACCTCAATGCAAACTAATCACAGCATGGATTAGTTTTCTCCAATGTGCTTGAAGTTTCCACATCTATTATTGTCATTGTTACTTTTTCCTCCTCTGAGTAGTACCATAGAGTCTCTTTCTATTACACTCCAGTTTAAAAAGAAAATAACTTGAGAGTAATTCTTGTTAGACAGTGTTTAGGTTTGTCTGGAACTAACTAAAAATGGACTTGTTATTTCACTTATGGTTCCTTGAGTAAGAATATATTTGAGTATGTTATGCAGTCATGGGAAATGTGGTCAATAAACCATGATTTAAAGCAATAACTATAAAGATTGATTTAACAGGGAGATAATGAACAGAAAAGTGGAGATAAGGCAAGAATATCCAATGATGGACAAACAAATGATAAAATATTATACACATTAACTAGAGAGAGATGTGTTCATTCTTTATATGCCTCCCTTGGCTTCCACCAGGTTCCCTGCCTCCCCTTTTAAAGAGCTTTTTAAATTAAAAAAAATAAAGAAGAGGAATTTGGCACATAGTAAAGTAAAATTCTAATTTCTCAAATCATATTTATTTCCAGATTATGCTTTTGTTCCTACAAATTCCTGCTAGGATGGAATGGATATGCTGCCATGACAGCATGTTTAAAAGTAAACATATAAGCTCTCAAAAGTTCAATTCTGCCATTCATTTTCTATGAGAGTTACCTCTCTTATCTGTCATGCTGTTTGTTTGTTTTTTGGATTACGATAATGTAGGATCACACATGACCTCTGCAAATTAGTATACTGGGGAGCTCCAGGATACAATTTATTTACAGCCCCCAGAATATCTCCAAATATAAATTGTGTTAACTATTTAATTATTCAATTTATTGTTATGATATAAGCTGAATTCTGTTAAATATAGGCTTTTGTCCTGGCTGTGCCCATGGCTTAGTATTATTCTGCAGACCAGCCATGTCATTCATGAGTAAACTACAGCTTTAAGAAAGTTGAACATTCCTCCATGATGGTTTCACACCACAATAGCAAGTTCCTGGAATTTCCCTGTGGCAGATTGCTCCAACTTTGGCATCCTTCAGATACGTGGATTTCCTGAACGGTAGAGCCACGGCTGAGAATTCATGGAACTGAATTCTGGAAGGATTATATTTATGTAGCACTTACAAACAGGGACCACTAGACTAGGGTGTATTGAGGTCCTTATAGAATTTACTATCTCCACATGTTCAAAACAACCAGAGAATATCACTTGATCTGCTTTCCTTTTTTTTTTTACAGATTTTCTCAGCTGACATGGCTGGTTTTCTGACAATCTATTTTTTTTTACCAGACCTGGGGGCTAACGTTCTGCTGGATATTCTAGCAATCACCAGCACAAGACCAGCCAGGAGCCTGAGTGCTGGCAATCACACTCTGAAAACAATACCCTGAGTCAAAAAGAATAAGTAGCTGGCCTGAATTCACAAAGAGGGCTTGTAGCTGACATTCTTGCTGGTGCCATATGTAAGTACCGAATATAGAATTTCGACTTCGTTATTTCCTCAGCACTTTGCTATCCCAGCATGAAACATGCTATTAGAAACACAGTTTATTGCAGCCTTGCAAAAATTTGAGCTGATGTCAAGTTATAGTAATACGGTGTTCCGGGAACTTCTTGGAGAACGTTAATGTTTCAGAGAAAACTCCCCTGGGAATTCTTCTGTTACTGGATTGAAAGGCAACACTGTGTACAAGGAGCTGAAAATAAAAAAAATGGATGGCTGAACCAACTGCTGGGCTTCCCGACTGAAAGAGTTCTGTTTGCTTAAGCGGAGAAAACCTTGGCTTCCACAGGAAAAAAAAAAGAAGGCTCAGATGCCTATGGCAGTTTTGGCTTATACCCATCACATGAGATAAAGCATAAAAAAGACATTAATTGTTCATGATCTTTTAACAGGAGGAAAAAGTTGTGATTCTGGTCAAATTTCCGGGCAAAAATATAATGATAAGCTTGTTTGTCTTTTCCACCTTGCCCTCAAACTCACCTAAATTACCTTTTAATAATGTTCTTAATTCTGCAACAAACTGCAGTTATAGCATAAAGCCTCTTCCAAAGAGAAGAGGACAACAAAGTATTTCTCTGTAACAGAGAAAATGAAATCAAAAAGCATTGCTATATATTTGCCATTTGCCAGTATTTGTTGTTATGGTCCTTGGGGGTGAACCTTGACTCCAAAGTCTACATGCAATTTTCCTAACAACATTTTCAGAAATGGTTTCTTCTTAGAGCTGAGAAAGAATTACTGGACCACAGATACTCAGATAATCTCCTCACTCCTAGGGTAACACCTTTAATCATTGCAGTAAACTGGCTAACACTATGTAATTTGTTACATGTGAATTAAAAACCACCAGCAATTTTCCTGTCTTGCAATTAGGACATATATGTCTAAATCTCCTACAGGTGTCGGTTCCTTCCTACCATTCTCTTTCTAGTTCTGCCTAGAACAAAATGTATGGGACATTTAAAGTTCTCTGCCCCTTGAAATCTGCTGAAGATTACTGCTCTACCATAAAATGAAAATTTTACTGTGAAATTTGTTGCTAGTTTTTTTCTAACTCAGACGTGAGCCTCCAAGAAGAGCAAATAAAGCATCTACCCAATGCAGTATATAACTATCAAATTGCAAAAAATAAATAAAATAAAATGTAGTATATAGGAATCTAATGTAACTATTATATTAAGATTTATCTTAATATAATAGTTCTACCAACTTGGGATCCCAAAACAAATCAAGTGACTTAAAAAAAATCTTAGCATTCTTAGTAAAAAGAAAAAGCCCTCACAAGCAAAACAATATTAGCGACAACCACAAAACCATCTAGTATAGAAAATGCAACATGTAAAGCAATTCTTGACTTCTTTTGTCCTGTTCTTTTACTGGCAATGAGGCACATATGGCTTAGGATGCTTTACCTAATAAAGTGAATATCAAGCACCCTGATGTTTCAGCATAATTTCTCTTTAAAAAATGAGTGCTTCTTTAGAATATTTGATGATCTCATGCTCTCAGTTGGTCTCCAATTCATCTTGTAGGTATCCTGATCACAGAAATTTATTTACATTATACAGTTGACTTCATGGTGGTGGAGAGAGAAAGAGAGAGAAGAAAGTCATGAATCAAGAATAGACATTTCCCTGGTTTTCTACTCCAGCAAATTAGGATCAGGCATTGGAATACTTATGGCTGCACTAAAGTATGATAAATGCTTCCAATATTTCTGAAAGTCCATCTATCCAACTGCACAGAATACAGGGCACTATCCAAGACATGAAAGAAAGTGAGCAATTAGTATTTTTATGGTGCATGGTATAGGTGTGAGAGAAAGATAGCATGGATAGAATATGAATGAAGAAAAGGGAAAAGAAAGAAAAATAGGGTGGAATGGAACTGATTTTAAATAAAGAGCACCACTGCTCCACGCTATTTATCTCTCCTGTTTTGAAAATCTTAAGAGAGAACAAATATAGGAATACAAAAGGCTACCAGATGTTACTGAATTGTAACTGTCTAAAATTTGGCTTGTCATGGTAGATAGGTACATGAGATGTTAAAAATACTGTATGTAATGTTTGGAGGGCTACATGTGATACATCTATAAAAAACAGAGATGGAGAAAAGGAGCTTGAATATATATTAATCCTGCAGAAAACAGTAGATCTTAACTTGTTGCCAGTTGTGTACCTAGTAGGCAAAATTAGAATAGAATACAATACTTTATTTGGCCAGGTGTGATTAGACACACAAGGAATTTGTCTCTGGTGCAGAAGCTCTCAAAGTACATGGAAAGCATCATCATCATCATCATCATCATCATCATCATCATCATAATTAATATCACAAATAAGAGGGGAAAGTAAGATAATAAGAAGGATAATAATAGTGCTACATGGATAAATATATGTAAATACAACATGCTGTGGGACAATTCAACTAATACAAAAGTTAAATTAATTTTGATGGAACTGAGGCCAGTAATAATAAAAAAGAAAATCAATCCAGAAATACAAGAGTTACAATCATTTCAATCCAAATGTGATTACCAGTAATAAAAGTAACTGAATGAAACAATTAATACAGCTTTGAATTGTCCTGTGGTGAATTGTCCCAGGGAAATTTGGCCACAGAAAGTTGTCCTGTGGTGAGTTGGCCATGATGAGTTGGCCACAGAGAGTTGTCCTACATCCCTCTAATGAGGTCAGTGACCATTGTATCATCTTCAAATTTCAGCACCCTAACAGAGAAATCCCTAGAGATGCAGTCATTGGTACATAGAGAGAAGAGGAAAGGAGAGAACATAGAGCTCTGAGGGGCACCTGTGCTAATTATCTGGGTACCAGATATAATTTTCCCTGGCTTCACCTGTTGCTTCTTTTCTGTCAAAAAGCTAATAATCCACCTACAAGTATGGACAAGCACAGTGAGCTGAATCAGTTTAAAAGGAAGAATTTCTGGATTGATGGGTATTGAATGCCAAGCTGAAGTCTACAAAAAGGGCCTGCACATAGGTCCCCGAGGATTCAAGATGTTGCAAGATGTAATGTGGGACCATATTGACAGCATCATTCTGATTTCAAGGAACAATTTGTGGTGCTGCATTTCATCATTTTTTAAATTTGCACGTCCCTCAATTTAGTTGATGCTTTTAGAATTTTAATTCAGAAGTTATAATATTCTTCCAAACAGATTTTCCTAAATACGGAGTCTTCCAGCTATATTAGAGTCCCATCCAGTGGTGGGATTCAGCTGGTTTGCACCACTTCGGCAGAACCAGTAGCTAATTTTTTGTTGCCCAGGCCCAGAATGTACTTCCGGAAGTGGCATCCACACAGAGAACTGCTTGTTCACATACTTGAATCCCACCACTGGTCCCATCTCATGAGGAAGTGCAACTAATGATGTGTGATCTGGATGATGATGGACACTGTAACACAACATATCTAAATGGAGGCAGGTTTTTAAAAAAATAATCTGCAAAAAGCCCACTGTTCATCAATTCGTCAATTTCTATTTTGCCATGCTCTACAGTTACAGTATCCTGCAAAGTTCATACCCTGTGATGGGTATTTTTGTAAAATGTCCTTTGCCTTAATAACTATTTGAATAGCTATATATCTAATAACAGAAGAATTCACAGATCAGTAAACATTTATCTGTGCTGCCACTAGGGAATTAACAATATTACACACATGCCGATTGTGATTTCCAGGCAGCTATTATTATTAGCTACTCTGATAGGAATGAATTAAGGAGTGAAATCTAAATCATTTTAGGTAAGAAAGGGAAATAGTCTTTAATTCTTACATATGATTTTGGAAATTTTTGCATCATAACATTAAAGAAAATTGGATAGCACTGGCAGCTGCAGTCATATATCAGATGGTGTTCAAATGCCTAGAAAATAAAGAACATATGTGGAGCCGGCACATATTATGAGACAAGGAAAGATGTTACATTTCTTTACAGGCACTTCATCTGATGTACTGGTTAAGCTCGACGGGTGATTCATCTTCAAGGTTAGTCATAAATTCAGATGTTTAATGCAGAATTCTGAGAATTGTTTAATATTTACTAAAAATATTTGCACTGTGCTTACTTCAAAACTTCTGTCTTTGGTAGACACAGGCCGTTCAGAGATCCTATCACTAAAAATGGAGAGAAGCCATATGAGAACAGAGAGAATAAAACAATAAATAAATCACAACCTGCCTTGCCCCATAGGTATTCTTGATTTATTCACAATTTTGCTCATCACAAGACAAGATGTTTCATAGGCTGGACACTATAAAAAAAGAACCCCCCCTTCCAAAATGTCCTGAATCTGTATCTCTGCCATAGTGCATCAGGGACATAAATCTAGAAATCAGAAGAAAAGATGAGAAATTACTGTAAATTGAAGTGCTTTTGCTGGAAAGTGTTAGCTGTCTGTTTCTGCCAATAGAGAGAGTTTGAGAACAAACTTCAGCAGTGATGAAAAGCATTGATGAGGAAAGGTTTTCATCATAGCCATTTCATGACCAGGAAGCTATATAAGTTGTATTGTATTGAATATCAGCCCTGAATTAAATGAAAATTTAAAAAAGGAAAGAGAGAGAGAGAGAGAGAGAGAGAGAGAGAGAGAGAGAGAGAGAGAGAGAGAGAGAGAGAGAGAGAGAGAGAGAGAGAGAGAGAGAGAGAGAGAGAGAGAGAGAGAGAGAGAGAGAGAGAGGTATGCATTAATAGCACCAGTTTTTCTGGTGTTTTTATTTTTTAAAAATAAAAGAGATTGATAAAATGAGATAGATCTAGAAGGCTTCTTCAGGACATAATGGTGGATGATAGCAGTCCAATATTTTGTTTGGAGATATGGCCACTGCTCAGAAAACAAACAAACATAAAAGTGAGTTGGACTGATATAGAAGAACATTGGAGTCCAGTGGGGAACATAGAGAATCATCCTCACTCAGTTGGCTTATTAATTGAGTTCCTTGTGACTATATGAGTAGCATGCTAAACATTTTGCAAAAGCACCCCAAATATGCTTGCAACATTCTTGATATGTCCATTGGCCCCAAGTGGTTATCTATCCCCTTTTAAATTATTTCTACATTAATGCACTAATTGTATGTAGATGTAGATAATTAATTGCATGTTTAACTCATTATTGCTGAAACTGGCAAAATACTGGAAGGATTCTTCCAACCATAATATAAAACAATAGTTTGTAAAACTATGTTCTTATGACTAAATAACTGAGTTATTTAAGAAGAAAGGAAGACACAAGCATGTCAAAACAAAAAATTGTCTATATCATTGGCTTCTTTTTCTTGGCAAAATATTCAGCTGGTTGTGTGTGTGTGTGTGTGTGTGTGTGTGTGTGTATTGTTATTGTTTCAACATGTTTTATTTTTTAAGTCTCTGCTTCTTTGTTTTCTGTCTTTCTTAGCAGTGTGTTACTAGGGAGTTCACATGATTCCCTTCATATATGGCATAAAAATGATAAGGAGAATAACACATACTGTTTCCTTCTACTGTTGAAACATCCAAAGCATTCGGAATATATCAGAAGAGTTCTATGTACATAAGAATGCATCCTCATTTGACATCCTCCACCTAGCTAAGATATTCCTTTCATCCTAATAAGCTTTATGTACTGTACATACAGGACTATGCATAATAATAATAATAATAATAATAATAATAATAATAATAATAATAATAATAATAATAATAATAATAATAATAATGCTCTGAAAAGAGCACAGAACCAAGCAACTACCGCCCAATTACTTGTCTGCCAACAATGTTCAAACCTTTTACAAGAATAGTGGCAAATTCAGTATTCAATCATCTAATGGAAAACAATTTGTATCCAGCAGAACAAAAAGGAAATTATAAAAAATCAAGAGAAACAAAATCAGCTGCTCATTGACAAAATAGTACTTAAAAATGCAAAATGACGAAAAACAAATTTAAATATGGTGTGGATTGATTACAAGAAAGCATTTGACTCATTACCCCACAGTTGGATTAATGCATGTCTGGAAAACTTTGGAATCAGCAAAAACATCTGTACATTTTTTAAAGCAAATATGTAAAAATGGAAAACAGTTCTAACAGCAAATGGGGAGAATATTGTTGAAATCAACATCAGACGAGGAATCTTCCAAGGGGACTCACTTTCACCACTACTGTTCAACATCACATTAATTCCATTGACAATAATATTATGAAACACAAAACCGGGATACCACATCTCAAGCCAGCATGGCAAGATAAACCATCTACTATACATGGATGACTTAAAACTGTATGCAAAAAGCCACACTGAACTTGAATCAATACTCAGCGCAGTTCAACTGTTTAGCAGCGACATCAGAATGAACTTTGGACTTGGAAAATGTGCTATATTATCCATGCAACGAGGAGAAGTGGGAAAAATAGAAGGAATAGAACTGGGAAATGGAAGTATTATGAAAGCACTAGCAAAGGATGACGGTTACAAATACCTAGGCATATTGGAAGCAGATAACATCTTGAATGGAAAAGTCAAAGAGTCAACACAAAAGGAATACATCAGAAGAGTCCGCAAAATACTAAAATCAAAGCTGAATGGTGGAAATATAATTAAAGCCATTAATACATGGGCAGTCCCATGATACCCTACCCAGATGGAATTATCAACTGGACATTGGCCAAATTGGAACACCTAGACCGGAAAACGCGTAAACTTTTGAACATGCACCATGCTCTACACCCACGAAGTGTCATCGACAGATTGTACCTGCCAAGAAGAATAGGGGGCAGAGGGCTACTGCAAATCCACCGAACTGTAGAAGAAGAAAAACGAAGTTTGAATGACTGTGTGAATCAAAGTACATAAAAATTGCTGCAGGCTGTGAAAACAGAGAGCATTATCAAAATAACAGAAACTAAGGCAGAATATAAGGAAAAACGGCTGGATGATAGATTAAATAGATGGAAAACCAAAGCTTTGCATGGACAACATTTGAAAAACATTGAAGGAAAATGTGATAACAACTTGACATGGGCATTGGTTAAGATGTGAACCATCAAGAAAGAAACAGAAGGCTTAATACTGGCTGCTCAAGAACAAGCACTACAAACTAATGCCATGAAAGTGAAGTTACAAAAATCTACTGACAATCCAAATTGCTGACTTTGCAACAACAAAGCTGAAACTGTTTCACATTTAATATGTGAGAGCAGCAAAATCGCACAACCTGATTACAAAGCTAGACATGATCGAGTTGCTAAACTAATCCACTGGGCATTGTGTAAAAAATACGACTTGCCTGTGTCTGAAAAGTCGTGGGAACATAGGGTGGAAAAAGTTGTCGAGAATGAGAGGGTGAAGATCTTGTGGACTTCCGAATACAGACAGATCGCCATTTGGAACACAACATGCCAGATATCACAGTTGTAGAGAACTGAAGCATACAGCTGATTGATATCGCTGTACCAGGAGATGCCAGAGTCGAAGAAAAAGAACTGGGAAAAATTACAAAATACTACGACCTGGCCATCGAAACTGCACGATTATGGATGAAACGCGTAACAGTGATACCCATTGTCATCAGGGCACTGGGAACTATGTCCAAAAACTTTACAAAACACATCAAGCAATTGCAGCTTCCTGCAATAACTCCAGCAAAGCTACAAAAACCTGTGCTACTCGGAACATCTTACATTTTAAGGAGATACCTGGTTGATACCTAGGATGCTGGCAGCAGCCCGTGTCAACCATTAGTGCCAGTCAATTTGAGTGTTCAGTTGACTGAGTTTCATGTTTTATGAATAAAAGTTTAATCATCATCATCATCATCATCATCATCATCATCATCATCATCATTATCATCATCATCCAATTTGGCATATGCACACTTGCCAGTTCTTTGTTTATATCAGTTTGCAGGCTAGAGAATTCTGGGAGTTGAAGTCCAGACATCTTAACGTTGCCAAGGTTGAGAAACTCTGATCTCTAGGAATCAAAGCTAGCACAATGGCTTTGTATGCTACATCTACGATTAAGAAAGCAAAGTCCTTTAAATTAAATGGGACCTGGCAGGTTGATATCTTCTTCTTTTCTTACTTATTAGCTAATGATGTGATGTATGAATCTGAGATGATTTTGCAAATGAAGCAAACCTGCCTACAAGCTTATGGTATAAGGCTTATGGGAAAATATGAAATATCTTGCTGTGTTTCTGCTTTTATATGTAGAATATACATCCAGTGCTAGCTCAAGGATATATGGCACAATATCCACAGGCAGGACAAGATAATTGAATAACACAAGCTCCCAGGTATTCTGAATCAACCCATAACAATAATAACCACAAATATTAATAGATATTAGGGGTGACAGATTTGAAAATTATTTGAAACAAAGTTTAAAACTTGTGTGTCAGTACTGGACAAATGTTAGCAACTTTTTCAACAGGAGCCGGGAAGAAATAAAGATTACAAAAATAAAGATGCCCCAAATCTCACAAGATTCTGAAATTATGTGAAATTTCAGAGCACTCATCCTGGATGGTTTAAACAAACACCAAAATCTTAGACATTCTGTTGTTTTCTTCTTACATCTTCTGAGATGCCAGGCAAAAACACTGAAATTTCAAAACATTTGGGCATCTCACAGCTTTCACCTAGTAAAACATGCTGCTCCATCTTGGATTATTATACCTTCTTAAAGTAGTTCCAAGCTACAGTAAGATGTAAGAAATATAATAGCCCATTTCTATTCTTTGTTTTTCTTTCCTAGAGGTTGAAATGAAGACCATAATGGATATTATGATTTCAGAAGTTTCTGAGTGCCATGGCATTTTTTTGACGTATGTGGTTCCAGTAGTTTTTATTAATAGTAAAGCAAACTGCTTTATATACAACATACAGTTTCTGTGACGTTATCATTGCATTGCTTATGTTGTACTTAATTTGAACAATTTTGCTAGAATCACTAAATCAGATGATCTACCATTTCATCCATGATTTTCCATACTATTTGATATACATGAAATATGTTGTTTTAGCTTTGTTTGCATATCCTGCCACTCTAATAGTTCATTCGGTTTCTTTTTATAAGAATTCCAGTTTTCAAACACTGCTGTCAAATTTTGATCTGATTTTCCTTCAATGTCATGTTCAAGTTGATTATGATTATTACATGTCATTTAAAGCAATGATCATAAGTGACTGATTGATTGGCTAACCAATAAATTCAACATATTTTTCCTTGGATTTAGTTATTTTAATGCTATGTCACATTTCTATTCATTCCAAACACTCTTTAAAATCACAGCTGTTAACTTCAGATCCATGGAGGCTTAGGAGCCAAATTTGTCTTTACACTTGATTTGCTTTGGGTTACTTCATGCCATTACTCTACAGTTTTAATGCTGTGATTCCAATCTTTGAACACTGTGATACATTTAATTTTTTTTAATGATCACTCCCTTGGAGTGTGAATGCTCTATTGTGAGACAATGTAGTGTCTTCCTTGCCAAAGGACATATTTCATCCATGTCCCAGGAAACAACTTCTGAGCCATTTAATGGCTATTCACATCTGTGAAAGGGAATGAATCCAGGCTAAAGTATACATCTGGGAAGATGTTATTTGTGCAGTGCTAAAGGACGTGTGCCTTTCAGTGTAATGAAAGTTTGGATAAAGAAAAGGCCAATGGGATGACATCATTTGAAAAGTCAAAACTGTATAAACTTAAGACAATGATATAATGAGTAATTTGGATTGTATTAGCCACACCTTTTTGTTTAGAAAATGAAATAAGCTGCACAAATAACCTATTGATCACCAAATCTACTGACAGAATTATGATATCCTTATTTTTAAACAAAAAAATCTAAACAAAAATAGCCAAGAAATGTAACTGTGGATTTTTCATGATGAGCCCAATAAAATAAGATACACCAGGGCCTAGTAACTATGCAAGTTACTTTTGGGAAAAAAAGTACCATTTGTGAATTCAGAATTTCGGACAATATAAATTAGGATTTTTTTTTAAAGAGAAGACATCCATTGCCAGAACTGATGGGATTGCCAGCAATCACGGCTGAGTTGTGTAGAACACTGGTGGCAGAAAATAAAAAGTGATATGACCAAACATGGGTATGCACCATCTTACATTGGTAAGGGCAGTACATTAACATAACTTTTCTGCTTAGAGAATGTTTCTACAGCGTCATCCAGCTGCCTAGTTCAGTGTAATTCAGACTCTATTGGGAAATGATGGATGAGAAGTTCTGCCATGATGTTATTGCATCTTGTTTACAATATATTTTGACAATAAAACAACTCATATTCACACAGAATTGGACACATTAGTGACACAGTTCATTGAGATATGTGGAACAACAGCTTGCAATGTGATCTGGGATTCTTTTGAATCTTTAAAATCTAAGGAAATGGATAAAATCCTCTGTATTATTTGCTCAGCCATTTGGAGGTTGAATCTCTGCCCCTGGCTCCTTTGAGCTACTAAAGAAGGAGAAGATACTTGCATTCACAAGGTGTTGAATTATTTTTTTAAGGAAGGGGTACATCCTTCCTTCTGGGGAAAGATTTGTTGAGAAGATACAGAGGATCCTGGAAGTAGATTCTATTTATTTCCATTTATTCTTGGTAGCTAGGCATGGATCAAAAATGACATTGATTGCTCTTATGGATGTCCTATGACAGGATTGGTTAGATCTTTTAGTGTTATCCAGCACTATCATCATGGTATCTTTCCAGGTTGCTGTAAAGATTAGAAGGCACTTTTTTTGAACTGTTCAGAAATCAAGAAACAATAAAGTTTCCATACCAAGTTCTCCTGGTTGTGTTTACCACCTGACTTTTCAACTGGAGTTGTGAATCTAGGACAGGGGTCTTCAAACTTGGCCCTTTTATGACTTGTGGACTTCAACTCCCAGAATTCCTTGGCCAGGCACGCTGGCTGAGGAATTCTGGGAGTTCAAGTCCACAAGTCATAAAAGAGTCAAGTTTGAAGATCCCTGATGTAGGAGCATCCTCAGATCAGCCAGCTATTCCTTTGGGATAGTATAATCCCATATAGACTTCCTGACAGAAATACCCTAGAAGCAAACTTTAATAAACAGCAACTCTATCTCTGTGGAACTCAATTGGACAGAAGAAACAATAGTAATAAAGGGATGAAACAATATTTTGAAACCCTCCAAATTTAAAACTAGAGAAAAAAAAAGTTGTAGAATCTTCATCTCACCATGGAAAATGAGGAGTCCTGATTCCATAGAATCAATTTCCCTAAACTCATGGCTCCTCATATAAGAAAAATAGCTGTTGTTTTGTCCTGTATACTTTTTTTCTTCCTTTTAATATTCAGGCCAGACCAGCCCCCCCCCCAAATATTATAATTTAATAAAGGTATCCTTCATTATTCCAGTGATCATCCAGCTTCTGATCTGGACCTAATTCTAAATCTCCTTAAGTACAATTTTCATCCCTCCAAAAATAGTATTTTCTAAAAACCCAAAGTCATCCCAGGAGATTATTTCCAAATGGACTGCATTGACAATATGGACTACTTATGTTGCAAGGCATTGCTTATTTTTATTTTATTTGCTTTAGAAAGGACATTAATGCATCCTGGGATATAAGCTTCTGAATGATTGCTTTTCTTAGGTATAAAGTCATTATATCCCTTGGTCGGTAGAAAACAGTCTTTCTTTTAGAATGGCCCCACATTCCCTTCACCAAATATGTCTGCATTTCTAAGGAGGTAGGATTTTCATTTACAGGAGCCAAATCTCAATAGTGCTGTAGGGGGAATGAAGGAATCTATATGACAAATCTTGTACTACAAGTTTTTGTGGTTAACCAGGAAACGTGCTATGAGTCAATCCTTTGGAAAGAGTTTAGTAATTAAAGACAAATGCTATGACATAATCATTTACACATAGCAGAAAGATTTTTAGATTAAATCTACCCTGACCCCATTGCTCAGCAAGTGTTATCTAGTTTTCTGGAGAGTCACTCATTTATTTACGTTCTAATTTAGTCCACATGTTTTATTATAAACAAGCGTTTATAATGGAACCTGCTCCAGAGTCCAGACCAATTGTTGATAATGAGCTCAGTTGACCTAGATCTATTCCAGTGAAGAAATCTATAAAATAACAGCTCCAAGAGTAAGCTCTCTGCAACAACTAAACCTGTATTCTCTCTGAAGGTGAGGTTAGTCAGCATGCATTATTCCAGATAAACAAAGCTGGAATTAAGCTCTTCTGTTTAATAAAACCAACTGTTTCATCAGCTAGTTATATTTCACTGATCTTTGAACATGAGCTTTATGCTTTTAATTGCTGAAAATTTGCTCTTAGAATATCCTCCTACATCACAGGCCTAGATGAAAATAAAGTTGTTTAATCTCAGAATAGTTAAAATGCTAAGTTCATAAATCTGGGTTGCACTGACCCATCAGACAGACTAAAGGGGATCTTTTCCAACAATCAGATCTGTTAGTAGAAATTTTTACTAACAGATGATTCTCTAAGATGATTACAAAGCAGGATTTTAGTGGATTCAATTAAGAAAACCTGACATTAGAAGGAACTTTTAAAATTCATTATTGTAACTTTTAAACTCAGTGCAGCATAACCATTACACTCATGGCTGGCCTTTGACAAATAGGGTTCATTTGTTATTAAAAATGACATGTTTGATTAACCTCCCATTTGTCATGCAAGATTCTGGGAAGCATTTTTCTCCAGTTTCCTCAGAAAATGAACTTTTCAAAGATATTCTATGTTGGCTTGGAATAAAAAACAATTAATATTCCTGTTTCCTATGCTTGTTCAAGCTCAAGAAGCATTGTATCTTCACAGGGAACCTTTAGCTTATCCATTAGTTATTTCATCCTAGATATGATTTTAAAAAAAGAAAATGGAACCCTTTAGTGCAGGGGTGTCAAACTCAATTTCATTGAGGGCCGCATCAGCATTGCGGTTGCCCTCAGGGGGCTGGGTGGGTGTGGCCAGAGTGGGCGTGGCCTACTGGGTGGGTGTGGCTAGAGTGCGTATGGCCTACTGGGTGGGTGTGGCCAGCTCTACACCATTTGCATCAAGGGTGCCTATGGGAGCCTGGGCAGGAGTGGGACAGATCTGAGGGTCTCTGGCAGAAGGAGGGCCAGGACCAAGGCAGTGGGGGCCGTTCCCTCACTGTTTCCAGGATGGCTTCGTGGGCCACATGAAACCACTTCGCGGGCCGGATCCGGCCCCCGGGCCTTGTGTTTGACATGTCTGCTTTAGTGCTTTGTTTTCTTCTACCATCCTCACCTACCTGCATGCCTTAGGTACTACCCTGAAGGTATCCTATCTGTTCTGCAAGGTAAATTTTGAATATGAATAATAGAGGGGAACAAAATACATGCACTATCTATGTTTACAGTGATCCAAGTGCAGCAGAGCCCATGCTCAATGTATGACTTTTATTTATATTGCATTTGTAAGTATTGAGGATGGTAATTTAGGTAATGAACTGTCAGTTTATTCTGCCATGGTCACATCTGTTTTCTCAGAAACTGCCAGGTACAAAAGACTAGGTCCACGTGAGGATCCAATTAAACTGTTTCTTGTTAAAATGCCTATGCATAGGAATCTTCTCAATGGTTGGCACCTGCTTGGAATTACATAAGGGCCAACAGAATTCGGGGTGGGGGGAGAGTTGAAGTTAGTCAACTTGTCACTACATAGGAATTCTAGACTAATCCCTCTTTTAACTCTGCATCTCACCCATATTCTGCCTCTCCTTCTCCTATACAAATAGTTTTTTTTTACCAGATCAGATTCTTTGCTTATGTAGATGCTACCGACTCTCCTTCCTCAGGCTCTGTTATATGCATCCCTCCTGATCAGAAACTGAATCTGGGATTTTCTGTGTGAAAAAAGCATGGCCTCTAACAATGAATTATGTTTCTCCTCACAGTCATACTTGACTTCAGCAACATATTTGTACAGAATAATCCATTGGTCATGGCAATATATTCTCCTCTTTCTTGCTCCAAAACGAAGGAACAGAATGATGCCTATTTAAAATATTTTTTCCCTTTTTCTGGTTCCCTCAAGTTAATCTTGATAACTGGCCTGGATAAGTTCATGAATTTTTCCGGGCAACATTTTGAAGAAGTGGGTTTGCCATTGCCTTCTTCTTGGGGTTGAGAGTGATTGGCCAAAGGGTCCCAGATGTCTTCATGTCTAAGGCAGAACTAGAACTCTTGTAGTTTCTAGTCTAGTGTCTCTGACACCCAGCAAATGTGAATATTGGTTCTGAAGAAATTAGACATAACAATTATTGTCTTTCATTTTCAAAAATAGCTTCAACCATAGTATAATATTTTTCATTCCATCCAACAGTCAAGCAAAAAATAATAATTTTGTCATGGATCTTATTAGAAGTGCATTTACTTCCTGCTCCTCCCTCTCAAAGGATCCATGGGGGAATGAACGGAAGCAGTCATCCTTCTTCCCTTCCCCAAATAATCTGACTCATTTAAAAAAATGAAGCTGCTAGCTCTTGCTATTCTTGTTTCATAGCAAAAGCATATTTTGTGTTTTTTAATGTAGTGTGAGATTTTCCACAAAGCTCATTTCTTCTTTGCAGCATCTTCTGCACTGGCCATCACCCACACAAATGTACTGAAATTATCGTCCCCTGAAGCATTACAAAGGAGAAGCGGGATTTGAAGAAAATCTTGTGCTGCTTTAAGTAATACATGGTTACTTTGCAGCCAAGTAAGAAAACTCGGAGCCTTCAGTCTCCTCCTCATGCCCTGCCTGCTTCACAATGTCCTCCCCCCAGCCCACCCACCTTGGCAATACCTATACATCACTCCTCCCCTGCTGCTCCTCCCTGCTGCCTCACCCCGGCTGATTTGCTGCATGGGACAATTAGCTGCCCATCCCAGTGGCCACTCTACATACCAAGTGGTGGGCCTTTCCTTTCCATTGGACTCAGCACTCAGAGAGGACACTAGGTGGCGTGGGCAGTGGCCTCGGGCACTGGGCCTTTTCAAAAGACTGTGCTCCAGGAGGCAGGGGATGCAGAGATTGCTGCGTGGGCAACCAGGCCAATTCTCCCCTCCAGGCATGCCTTCCTGAGGTGGTACAGTGCCTGCCACTCCCAAAAGGGAGGGCACTGGGTTCCACCCTGCTTTGCCACTCCTGCCCACTGCCCACTGCTGTGCCACCTCCAGTATGCATCTAAATGGCCAAGTTCTAACTCTTGACATGGTTAGGGTCTAAATGGCCAAAAGACACAGACAAAATTTCCCGTCGGCTTATAGGAACAAATTTCATGTTTATTGCTTAAGGCAAATGTCAAGGTCAATGTCTTTTAGTTTCTAGAAGAACAATGAATGTGTGCCAAAATAACTGAAACTAAGGTAATACAGATTAAATTCTTAGTTGTCTTCTTTAAAAATATATCTGCTTAGGCCTAAATCAAATATATTTTTACCATTAGCAGTTGTTTGGGTGCTTATATATAGTGCAATGTAGATCTCTTCTATTTCTGGCCATATCCATCTTTTCCGTAAACCTGTCAAGACTTAAGATTTACAAGGTAATCAGCTTCAAACATCTGTAGAGGATGCCCATTGCATCATGGGTTGCCTTTTTTGGTTTATGGAATAAGTCACTTCTTGTGGAGATTGCAGACTCAAGCTGTCTGAAGGCAGGTTATCTGTTGAAATACTTATTCTGCTTTATGAGGGGGAATCCGGAGTGCATTATGTAATGTATAATAAAATTAAGGGGGTGGGGGTGGGGAAAGAGGAAGGGAGCTGAACTACAGGAAAAGATAACGCAGTAAAATAAGCTCCAAATGACTTCACTATTCAGTAATGGCTCCTACCAAATAACAGCCCGAAATTTTATCTTTCAAAACCAAGATTGTGTTAATGCTCTAAAATTAAATCTCTTGTGAAGTTATCTGGAATTTCTCAACAAGTTTAAAAGGGGGATTATTTTTTCATCCGAGGTCATGCCTCAAGAATTTGTAGGAATTCCGCCTGGAAAGTAATAATCAGTGGAAACTGGCAGTCAAAGCTAATTTATATTACTCTTCCAGATAAAAATTCCTTCCATCTTAGACCTGCATTTCAGAACAAAAAGGGAAAGAAAAAAGAAAAGATTATTATCACTCAGGAGAAAATATATCCATGAAAAAATAGAAGAGAATGACTTAAGTGAAGACTATGCTCTATTTGTGGCATTTAAAATACAATTACATAAAGTCCTTCTAAAATGTTTCAGTAATGAATAGATTGGTATGGGAAAGAGAACAATAAGTGGGAGGAGAGAATGAGTCCTATAACAACCATAAGGTTACTTACAACTGTACAGCATAAGGCTTACAAACTTTACAGTTGAAGTAATGAAATTATTTGAGTGAGTTGCAATGGCAAAAAAATATGTTTTGCTAACTAAAAGTTGATCTCTTTTTATGCATGGAGCCAGTCACATTGATACATTATAAATATATATAAATATATTATTTACCTCTGAATATGTAATGGCATTTTCAACTTCATTCTTAGTCTGGGAGCCAGATATAAATTAATAATTGGAGGCTTTGTCCATTCAGTGTTTTTTTGTCTTGCAATTTCTTTTATCATGAAACACCAACTAGACACCCCAAAATTCCAAAACGTTTCCAGGCATCAACTGAATATGGACAATCTGGCTTCATATTACTTTTGGGAAGGTTACTGTTCTTGCCCTACCTGTTACAATTCACAGTTCTGTACATCCCACATCTCTGCTATCCAGGCTAATATCTAGAATCCCAGAGATAGGGAATGCCTTCTGTATCATTTATTACTAAGATCTTCATGCAGGCAGATATGATAGATTCTGAAACCCTGCATTATCTTTTTGCTAGCACCACTTTTTCCAAACTAAGAATTAAGGTGATGAAGGCCACCATAATGTCTGTCAATTAAGGGGAATAGATGGATGAATTTCTGAAGAGAAGAATTCTTTTTGGCAGAGATAATACATTGCAACATTCAGTAATATTTTCCAGTGATATTTTATAGCAACTAATCTTGCTACATTGCTGACTTTAGACAGTGCTAGTGGAGGTCACATCTAATTTTGTAAGCTATTGGTGATGTCATGAGTTGCCACCAGTATACTTCCAGCTGAAACTGATTTTAAAGAATAACATTGCCAAAGTTGCAACTAGTTAGAAAACCATTGTGGTCTCCAACAAAGCATTGATCTAAGACATAGTTACTTGCCCTTAAATTGTTCAACCTAAAAATGGTGGTCAAAATGAGACTTGTACAAAAATCAGTATTGTTATGGATATTTTTTCCTAAAACCTAAAGGCACAATTTTTCATTCTAGTTTTTAATGCTATGATACACAAATAATTTTTCATTGAAGTTACATTATGCTGCAGCAACATTAAATAAATTAAAAGGTAGGTGAATCACACCTGCTGCAAAGCTCCTACAGATTATTTTGTATTGTATATCTCAATTTATAATTCTGTGAATTTGTACGTACAGATATCCATAATAGATAGGCAGTTACACAGAAAACACATTTATATCGTATCATTTATTGCTAAGAGATTACACACAAACATACACAAAAGAGTGGTAGAGCTACTAAAGGGACACGGTGGCTCAGTGGGTTAGGACGCTGAGCTTGTCGATCAGAAGGTTGGCAGTTTGGTGGGTCGAATCCCAAGTGCCGCGTAACGGAGTGAGTGCCTGTTACTCGTCCCAGCTTCTGCCAACCTAGCAGTTCGAAAGCACGTAAAAATGCAAGTAGAAAAATAGGGACCACTACGGTGGGAAGGTAACAGCATTCTCTGCGCCTTTGGCGTCTAGTCATGCCGGCCACATGACCACAGAGACGTCCTAGGACAAGCGCTGGCTCTTCGGCTTTGAAACGGAGATGAGCACCGGCCCCTAGAGTTGGAAACAACTAGCACGCATGTGCGGGGGAACCTTTACCTTTACCTAGAGTTACTAAACATCTAAAAGTCATCCAGATTGAAAGGTATATACTGAAGTGTATGAAAGCCTCTTTTTAGAAATGTGGCTGGTCTTGAAATCAAAACACCTCTGTGGGACTACTTCAATTAACACTAAAATTTGCTTTTAGCAGCTATATTTTTTCAATGACTCCAAGTTACACATATAGACATATGTTCTATTTTTAATCACTTAGTGATATAAAATACTTACCGTAGTAGATATATCTTCCCTTCTATCCATCCAAGACAGAATGACTCTTTTAAGATTATGTCTGTTATGACAAATGAACTTTATTCCATTTAAAGTGAATCCAGATCTTCCAAACTGGAGGTCTGAACTCACTAATGCCTTTTCTTTTTTTTTAGTTCTTGCAAATAAAGACCATAAAATTGAGTGATTAAGGCATGCCAGGAGAATACATTGTATATCATAACAAGCATCAACAAATCCAATAGGAAACCAGTCATAAATACAGGATCTTAGCAATAAACTCCAGGTTCAGAAACTGAACAATTCTTATACATTCATCTGTGAGTAGCCAGCATGTTTATGATACCCAGAGATTGGGAAGAATTGTAACTCAAATAGAAGAGCTACTGCAGCAGAGCTCTATGCAATAGAGCTAAAAACTAAAGCGCCTTGCTACTCAGGATCATGGTTGGCAGTATTCACACTATTTGCTATGCCAAAAAATAAACAAATCATGTTACTAACATGCTAGTGGAGAAACAGTCTGTTTCAGGATAAGACAGCTTTCCTCTTCTTAGGAAACATGAAATCACTGGGTGTGTTAATCAACAACTGGGATCATGCCTTGTTAAGATTACAAATGTATGGATCACTGGATGTCTATATAGCTTAAAAATAAATTTATAAAACTCACGTTCATGCAACTAAGTAATAATATTGTTTACTTAATTTTGGCTTAGAATGTTGTATGAATCCAGTAATTGTGATTTGCTAATCATTGTTTAAGATTTAGTATAAGGTGTTGATTGACAAATTATGGTTCAGTACACCAAACACTGTTAAGCAAAATACAATTTAGTACTAATTTATTAATTTGATTGCTATGTCATCCAACTCCTGAAGACTGTGAATGGTTTACATCAGCCAATAACATAGATTTAAAAATCACCAAACCCACAAACAGTAATCATTGCAATGTAACATGAAACAGATGTGCTCTCAATTTGGGGTTGACAAACATTATTTTGCCCCAGTTTCCCAGGACTCCTGGATTGAAAGCCAGCTCTCTATGAGGGAACCACAACTACGACTGGAGCGAAAGATGGACTATCACTTGAGTCCATCTCTCTTTGTTTTCTTAGGATTCAGCCAAAGTCTAATTTTCTCCATCAGTACCCTGACAGCCTCCATAAACTAGATCTGCATCTACCATCACCCAGGGGTGGAGATATGTGTAACTGTTATCATCTAGATGTATAAATCCATCCATTTTCACATAGGATTGTGATATTTACTCATCTGTCCTCAGATATCAATTAAATATATGCATATTTGCTTAATTTGAAACAATATAAGAGATTTTTTTAATGTTTTGTAATTAGAGGCCTGCAGGCTATGTTGTCAATCTTAAGTGGCTTGTTGCTTAGCTAATAATTCAATAGCCATTTTTAAGTGAGAGATAGGGTAGAATTTATGGGGAAAGGAGGCTGCATGTTTCTTTGTCTCAAAGTAGTCTGAAAAAAAAAACAAGTTTGGAGAGATGCAATTTCCTAACCTGACATGGAATGCAATTCCAGTGCCACCAAGTCCCAAAAGAATTGGTAAAGAAAAATTGTCAAGAAATCAGAGGCAGAAATACAATGGATCTTTTCTTTCTTTTCAATACTGCTTTATACATCTTCTAAGCCAGTGCTTCTCAATCTTGGCAGCTTGAAGATATGTTGACTTCAACTCCTAGAATTCTGGGAGTGAAAGTTCACACATCTTCAAGTTGCCAAGGTTGAGAAACACTTTTTTCTAAGCCATATATGGCATAGGGCCTGTTCATTTGAGGGACCGCCTGTCTGATCCTAGTATTTGCCTGACTGCTTCAATTTGGCAGGGTTGGCACTCAGATTCCTTCAATGAAACAATGACATTTATTGAGACTCTGGAAGCACACCATCTCTGTAGCAGGGTCTGCCCTCTGGAACAAGGCTTTCCCCAAGATCTAGATAGCCCCCAATCAGAACAGTGATGAAGACCTGGCATTTACCCAGACTTTTGGTGAGGGAGAGTGAGACCTTTCATTTCATTCCATCAGTCTGTCACATTTGATATCGTTGAACTTTTATTGATGTTACTGTTGTTTCTTTGATTGTTGTGAGCCACCCAGAGTCATTGGAAGTTGGGCAAAATACAATAGTAATAATAACCATATGAAGGCCAACAGCAGCTAAAGAACTGTCAGATGCGATTTCACATTTTTGTGTATATAATAATAATGCGCACAAAGCCAGAATCCAGAAGACAGCAACAGATGTCAAATGCCACCTCTGGAAAGAAGCTGAAGAAATAGTGAACCACATAGTTAGCTGCTGCAAGAAGATCATATAAACTGACCACAAACAATGGCATGACAAAGTACAACAATGGTGCATTGGAATATCTGCAAGAAGTACCGTTTGGCTGCAAGCAAAAACTGGTGGAACCAGAAAAATAGAGAGAATAATAGAAAATGAAGAAGGAAAAGTGCTCTGGACTTTTAGAATTGAAACACACAAGCATCTGCCACGTAACACCCCAGAATTAACAATTGTGGAAAGAAAGACAAAAAAAGTCTAGCTAGTGGATGTTACAGTACCTGGAGACAGCAGAATAAAAGAGAAAGAACTGAAGAAAAATCACAAAGTACAAAGACCTGCAAATAGAAGTAGAATGATTGCGGCAAAAGAAAACAAAGAGAGTACCAATAGTGTAATAGGTGCCGTGGAAACAATTAGAGCACCACTTGAACCACATTGGTATTGACAAACTCATCCTCAGTTAATTGCAAAAGGCGTCTTTATGGAACAGCTTACATTATGTGATAATACCTTTAAGATGATTGTGATAAAACTGCAATGTCGCGTGGTTGTACGGAGAGGCGGACACTTGAGCTGGGTAGTATTTCTTTATTGAGTCAGAAATGAAGCTGGAGCAAAGGGGTTACCTGGCGTCTCTTTATACCTGCCCAGGTGAATGGTGACCAATAGATTTAAACCTGGGCTTCCCGCCAGTGCAGGTGGCCAATGGATTTAAACCCTGGCTTCCCGCCAGAGCTGAGCATGCCCTGGGGCTGTCAACGACTCGCTCTATTCAGGCTTTTCCGCCAAAACGGTTATAGCCTGGAGCTGTCCAGCCCCCTGCTGTGCTGACATTTCCGTGTGTGCTTTAAAGGCATACACTACAAAAACCTTTAAGATTATTAAACAACAATATCTGCCTGTCCCAGTTCCTTGGGAAGGATTTGATAGGTAAATGAAAATGTCACATCCAGTCTAAACATCTGGCTGACTGTGCAACTGATCATGACAATAATTTACTTTTATATTCTCATTCCTTCAATTTGTGTTTGTTCAAGTTAATGCTAGCTTCAGTATGCAGATCTCAGTCTAATGTAACTTGATGCAACTTTTTAAACATCCTTTTTTGTTACCTCTATTCATAACATTTGGATTTTATTGCTCTAGCACTGGATTTGTATCAATACATCAACTCCACTTGGTCCTGAAAAAAAAAAAGGAAAACATATTGTCATGTATTAAGATTCATCCAGGTTCCAAGTCCTGGGACATCTGCCTATTTAAGAAAAGGTGGTGGCAGCATGACTGTATGTCTGGCTACAGTTTTTTCACCTGGGGAAAGCCACACCCTGATACCAGGAATTCAAATAGAGGGGTGGGAGCTTTCAGGGCAGGATCTGGCGGGCTTGAATCGATGATAGTGACAGATACCCTGCCTCTTGCTTGCTATAGGATGCTCTTGAAGAAACAATGTTATTTTACTTGGCACAGATTGCAAACTTCAGAAAATATGTGCACCTTCCCCTTGATGTAAAAGAAAAAGAAAACAGTTTGAGCTGGAAATATGATAGAAAGTAGGATTATCCATTAAAATCCTCCCCAGTTGCTCCTAACTGTAAATTCTTCCTTTTATAGATAAATAAATGTTGCTTGGAGGATATCATATGGCTGAGATTTTTTAAACAAACCCCTTCTTTCTCTTATTTCCTCCACAGCAGCTTTTTTTAAAGATTAGAGGAAAAATACTATTGTCAGAGAAGCATGGGAAGGCCACCAGCAACCAGAGGGACCAACAATTATTTGAAGTGGGAAGGAGATTTCCCCCCATCACAGACTGTTGGTCTTTCCCCTTCCCCATCCCCTTTCCCCCCAAACAAAGTGGTCTAATTGGAAACAGACCTGTCATTCATCTCCTAACTCTTAGTCAGTGGCCAATTGACTCCCTTGCATGCTTTGTTCCAAGTGCTGCATTGTGAGATGACCATTACAATGAGAGTCACCTCGCCATGTACTGGTTTGGGGTCCCCCATGGTTGGTGGGAGAAAAAGCCCTTCAGAAGAGCAGCATGCTTTAAATGCAATATCATAGTAGGTCTGGAGTTTTTTCCACCATTCAGAATCTGCTCCAAACTGTCTAATAGTAGAGTTTGGACAATTCAATAGTACATATTGTTTGGCCTTCAACATATTTAATAATAATAATAATAATAATAATAATAATAATAATAATAATAATAATAATAATAATAATAATGATGATGATGATGATGATGATGATGATGTTGGAAGGGAAATTAGAGTATTAACTGAGAGTATTAACTGGGGTTTTAATTGTATTTTTAATTGTAATTGGGTTTTTATTTCAAGGTTAGTGTAATTATTTTAGTTGTTTTTAATTTTTGTAACTTGTTGCATTGTTTTAGAAAACCTTGTGAACCACCCTGAGTCCTACGGGAGAAGGGCGGTATATAAGTTTAATAAAATAAAATAAATAAAATAAATAAATAAATTGGAGGTCATCTAGTCCAATTCCCTGCTCAGGCAGGAAACCCTATACCATTTCAGACAAATGGCTGTCTTTGCTGCTTTCTCACTTGTGTGTCCATTTATTGTAATTCATGCCATAGCTCTGTATATTTACACCCTATCTCCACCTCAGTCCCACAGCATCTCACATTGTTATTTTGATAAGCATCTATTTCTAAATTCAGGACTGATCAAAAAGTGGATATTAATTTATGAGCAAAACTGGAAAATAAATTTGCTTCTAGTTATGAGATCACTGAGAAGATGAAGAAAAACAGGTTTCACTCAGATTAACAATTTGCAAAGCTGCACTTCTCACAAGGACCCTTTCAGATGATATATTTAGAGGGCATACTAGTTTTGTGGTGGTTCATGAGGACAATTACCTGGATTCAGATTTATGCCAGCCCTTCTGTAATTTCATATTCTGTTCTTGTTCTAGGAAGAAAACAATAGGTTTAAACAATCTTTCATAACAAAATGGTTCAGTCAAGACAAAGAGACAGCTTAAACATCTAATGATGGCATTAGAGTCCTAAATTACAAGCAAATAATTAATTTGCTTGTAATGTAGGACTCTGTGACTTTATTAACTAATGAATAAGCTGAGCATACAATTCCTGCCTTACGCTTCTGTTTAAACAATGAAGTGAAAGAAAACAAAGCAGAATAACATGATACTCTTTCTAGGCAAAGTTACTTAGCCGCTTTCCGATATTGTCATTACTTAACAGCACTGAACGCTGCACATATTTTTCTCATAAACGTCCTTGGTGATATTTCTATTCCACTCAATCTAAGGAGGAAACCCTGAATAGCGTGAGATGGCCCTCCCTTTTCTTTCACATTTGTTTTACTTCTATCCTGCTTTCTCCTATGGAACTTAATGTTTCTTTTCTATTTTATTCTCAGGTTTGGAAGATTTGATTGAGAGACAAAGTGGTATGCCCATAAAGAGCTATGAACTCTTCATATAGGCACATAATGTATCTTGCCGTTAATTGGGAGATGGTTGTTGTCCCTTTTAACTTGATGTTTTTCTATTGTGGCTTATTTTATGAACAAACTAGCATACAAGTAGATAGACAGACTTGGGTTCTTGGGTCTTGTAGTAAACTAACTTTAGACCAATGGATTAGTATAATAATCACACACTGTTAAGACACATTCTAAAATTATGCAAGGTATAATGGTTCAAAATTGCATAGGGATGTGTGATAAATCTTAACATAAAATCATACTCAACAGTTGTTTCTTTTTGATAAATTATAATAATATGGGGACAATATGGGACTGATGGCTTCACTATCAGATACAGTCACAATTGGCTGAGTAACCATAGCCAATATATGGTCCTGCATGGGTCTATGTCCACATGAAAGGAAGTATGTGATGGGGTACCTCAAGATTCTGCCCTTGGCCCAGTATTGTTCAACATGTTTGAAAATAACTTAAATGAGGAAATAGGAAGGATGCTCCTAAGATGTGTGGATGTCAAAAAGCTTTTGGGGGAAGAAGGCAGAGATTGCTAACATCTCAGAAAAGAGTATCAAAGTTCAAAAGGATTTTGATAGTCTTGGACATTGGACCTATCCAAGAAAACATCATTCAGTGGTGAGAAATATGCAGATAGTTCTTGCCTAATGACCATAAATGAGCCTGGAATTTCAGTCATAAGTTGTTCCAAGTCTCATTCAGCCTGCCTAGGGAAAGAATTCTCTCCTGTGCAAGGAGGAGAAAGAGACGCCTACATCAGAATGTCCAGTTCTGATCACCACAATATGAAAAGGTCATTGAGGAAGCAAGCCATGGCAAACTACTTCTGAAATCTTGCCAAGAAAACTGTAGAGGCAATCGCCAGGAGCCAAGAACTGATTCGAAGACATCCCATCCCCAACACTGTATTTAATATAAATGATAATATTTTACAGAGGTAGTTATATGATGAATCAATTCATTGGCTGTATGGCCTGCCATACAGCTTCCTAAAATAAGAGAAAAAAATGCAGAGCAAATAATTAACATATAATTTAAAATATGTGGTACAGTAATAGCAAACATAAATGAGTTCTATAAATAAATTGTACAACAGTCATTATAATAATCTGATTTAGCAGCTAAATTAAACCAAATTTGGAGCCCCAAAGATTTTTTCAGCCATAAAAGGGCTTAAAAGTACATATGTAAGTTTGTGAGGTTTTTTTGTGTGTGTGGTAGATCTACTCACGTTTGAATAGATGTTTGTTATGTGCATTTTAATATCCTCTCCTCCTCTAGAAGAAAAGGTTATTTTCCTGGACCTATGGAATATGACATATTAATAAAAGACGACTGGAGGTATCCTTGACTTACAACCGTTCATTTAGTGACTATTTGAAGTTACAATGGCCCTGAAAAAAGTGACATGATTGTTTTTCACATTTAGAACCATTGTGGCATTCCCATGTTCACATAATCAAAATTCAGACATTTAGCAACTGGCTCATGTATATGATGGTTGCAGTGTCCTAGGGTCATGTGATCACTTTTTGAAAACTTCTGACAAGCAAAGTCAAAGGGGAAGCCAGATTCACTTAACAATCATGTTACTAACATAACAGCTGGAGTGATTCACTTAACAAGTGCGGCAACAAAGGCCATAAAATGGGGCAAAACTCACTTAACAGCTGTTTTGCTCAGCAATGGAAATTTTGGGCTCATTTGTAGTCGTAAGTCAAGGACTATCTGTATATGCACACACCCACATGTGCATACAAACTAATACCATCTAAACTAATACAGGCAAATACAATATAAACTAACACAAACTAATAATCAACACAGTGAGCATGAGCTTTGCAAAAAAAATATGTGTGGGTGGATGAACATTCTCAGGGATGGAGAATGGTAATAAAGGTACCATTTTTAATGCTTTGTTAATTCTAATTTACTGCGCTGTCTGGCAAATTGGAACATTTTACAAGCTCAAAAACAAAAATCAAGGCAAACCTTTTTTAAAAATATGCCAGACAGACACTTGGGAGATTATTAAATGTCATTCATCTCTTAACAAAAACTGACAACACAGAAGGAGAGAGACCTCTATTGGCAAAGTTAGAGATCAGAATCATGCAAGCAAAGATTTTCCTTATGATTCTATGGAAACAAAATATGGATTTTGAAGAAGGATAGAACAAGTTTTGATGCTCTTTAACTTTAATATTGGAGAAGATTCCAGAGAAAATCATGGAGAGCCAGATGGATTCTGAAATCAATCAATCAAGAGTTTTCACTTGAGATATAAATGATGTGATGATATATTATTATTATATACTGTACATATTATGGGAAGACTTAGAGAAGATGCTAATTCTGGGAAATGTGGAAGAAAAGAAGAGGATGACCAGCAGGAAGGATTAAATTACAGTAGCAATGGATGCACCTTTCAAAGACCTGAAGGGAAATGTTGAAGATGGATCATCTTGGAGAAGGTCTATCTAATGTAGTCACTAAGAGTCAATGTGATTTAATAGAAACCCATCAATTGATTGCTATTATGGCTACTGACTTACTTATTTAAAACATTTATATAGCCACCGATCTTAAAACAAACTTTGGGTGGCTTACAACCAATAAAATAGTATAAAACAATATAAAACAGAATAAAACCAACAGGAATAAAACTAAAACCAGAAATGTCCTGGTATCAGACACCCTTCTCTACTGCATCCACATTCTCATCCCACTCTAACCCAAGCAAGCAAAACTAGATTTGAACACAGGAGCGTGGTCTTAGACATGGTCTCAAAGCTACTGATATTTATCTCTGAAGATGACTATCTATATTTCCAAGAATGATGAACATAGCTGATGGAAAGCAAATTTACCTGATGATTGAAGCACAAGCATGGAGAAATATTGCAATGTGAACTTTTCTTAACAAACCTTATGTAGAGGAGACAGCCTTGACAAAGGAATGCAATTGGTAAGAGAAAATAAACAGCTCAGTCTTGGGAATGGAGGGGGTGTAAGAAAGAGGATAAATAACCTGACTTGATTCTGTTTGGTGTAAGAGGGAGTAGAGGGAGATTTTGGCAGGAGTTCGAGATTTTGTTATTAAAATCTAGAACAATAAAGCAGAAATCCTGTAATCCTTGTAGTGTCCGTTTTCTGACCTGTCCTACCACAAAGGGCTGACGTCTTTAATTTCTTCCACATTTCCTTGGCATGCAGAATGAAATAGGATAATATCATGCAAGACCGTGGTGTATGTCCTCAAGGCCACTTTTTGATGAATTTTAAAATAAGGGCTTTAGAGTTGATCATGATCAGCAAGATCTCAGCAAGAGAATAATACATTGTGGATTCCAGAGACAGTCAGTACTTTGATATGGCATGGTTCTCAACATCATAAAGTTTCAGACATTTTTTGAAGGCAATTCAAGTGTATTACATAAGAGATATTGTTAAATTACAGATTGCTATGGCCACTCTGACATGGTCTAAGGACAGCATAGTTGGGTATATGATCCAAATCTACCACAATGTCTCTTTCATGGATTAGAACAGGGGTAGGCAACCTTGGGTCTTTTATGACTCATGGACTTCAACTCCCAGAATTCCTGAGCCAGCATGGAATAGAGACCCATTTTCCTACTTTTGTATCTTTTCTGCTGCCATTATTTACATATAAGAATTAAAGCTAGAACGAATAAAGATCATCTCTTTGTGATTATCCAAGCTAATTACCCACATTGTTTCCAGTGGCTCTGGAAAGTTCTATGTCCTTTTGATACAGATATCTATAGATAATGTAAATGCTTGTCTTTTGCTTGTGTCTTTCTCTCTCCCCCTGCTTTCATTCCCTGTTGCCTGATGTTGGCTGAAGTTTAATAAGCAAGCAACAAACTATATTCGTGTTAGCTGAACGGAATGTTGTGTATGCTTGCTCTATTCTGATCTGATCTAGGGGTTGACTGTAAGTGTGCTGGGTGCATAATAAGCTGGACATTGCACACAGTAATTTTCCAAGAGTTAGCACAGAAGTCTTGGCATTGTAAAAGTTATTTGTGGTTGATGCTGAAACCAGGGCATTCTGTAGATGTGAAGTTTGTATTTGAAGAAAGCTGGAAGAAAATACACTTCACACATTTACTGTTTTTCCATTGTAATCTTAAAAGCATTCAGGACATATTTTGCCATGTTGTAGAACTATAATAGCTGGAGAAAGAAGCATATCTTCAGGTGTGAGTTGCCATTTGACAAATGTGCCCCCCACAACTGAAGAGCCTCATTTCTTTATCTCTAATGTGGGCCTTTTCATTTCTCCTGTCCCTTTGGAGAAATGCTGTCTTTCTCCTGTCTCTTTGCTGTCTTTTTATCACTTGCTCACTTGGGGATCAGGTGAAATATTGCTACAGAAATCAAAGTTGAGTAGTACAGACGTGGGTTGATACTGACTTTTGACAATGGCCCTAGGAAGAAGATTTAATCTCACTTGTGTTTTATACCATATTTTGCAGTTCTTATGTGATCATTTATGTTCCCATGCTAAAAATATCCATCTTATTGTGTTTGTCATATTGAAATTTACAATTTGAATTCGTTTATAATAATACTATCCCAATATAATTTTTCTACTTTCCTGGAATTTCTTTTCCTATGGGTGTAATTCCAAAACAACTGAAATACCACTTGAACACCATCTGTGGTGACAAATATATCACTGGTCAATTGCAAAAGGCAACTTTACTCAGAACAGTTTACATCCTGCAATGATACCTCTAACACCATAAAACAGACAAGTCAAACACAAGGCCTGGGGGCCGGATCCGGCCCGTGAAGTGGTTTCATGTGGCCCGCAAAGCCATCCTGTAAACAGTGAGGGAACAGCCCCCGCTGCCTTGGCCCCAGCCCAGGCCAGCTGGAAGCCAATGTACAATTTTGTGGTGGTCATCTATGCTGAAATACATTCAGTCTTAGCTCCACAAGGCCATCTGGAAACAGTGTGGGACTGGCCCATGCTACGTCGGCACTGCCCCTTGGGTGC
Organism: Vipera berus; assembly: GCF_964194415.1. Taxonomy (NCBI): domain Eukaryota; kingdom Metazoa; phylum Chordata; class Lepidosauria; order Squamata; family Viperidae; genus Vipera; species Vipera berus. Next base: position 308,800,699 of record NC_138202.1, read on the forward strand.
ATGCTGGGGAGATATCACCCTTTGTGAGGAATGAAGAAATGCACCATTGCCTGGAAGTGCCCAGCATATGACCCTGCCTACGTTGGGCAGGCTAGGGCCTGGGCAGCATTGCGCTTCTCTTCAGATTCGTGCCACCCGGCTCAGCCTCTCGGCACTGTCAGGAAAGTGCCCCACTGCCTGCCAAAACCAGGCAGGCTGGGGGCTGGGCAGCATTGTGCAGATAACATCAACTCTCATGCTGCTCATGGCATCCCCTCCCCCAGAGCCCACCAAGCCGGATATGTGAAGTAGGCAAGGGCCATGTGCTGGCCACTTCCAGGTGATGGTGCATTTCTTCATTCCTCATGAAGGATGACACTTCCTCAACTGCGTTTCTTGCCTGCTTTTCTCCCTCCCTCATCTCAAATATTTTCCTACCACTCTGTTCTGGAAGGAAGGAAGAAAGGAAGGAAGGAAGGAAGGAAGGAAGGAAGGAAGGAAGGAAGGAAGGAAGGAAGGAGAGGGAGGGTCTGAGGGAAGTCCTGCCTTAGTCCTGCCCTGCTGCCCTTTCATCATGCCCTTGCCCCCTCCTCCTGGCCTATCCTGGGGGCTCTCCGATCCTATTGCTAAGGAAGCTTTGGATACAAAGCCAGGTCTCCTCACATGGAGAGGGAGCGGGCCTCCCTCTTGACTTTGCCCTCGTACCCATCATGAGCAACCTGGCTAAGGAGAGCAAGCACAGCAGCAGCAGCCTTGAGGAGGAGGTAAGTGCAGCTGGGCACCACCTTGAGGAAGTGGAGCTGGGCTTAGTGCCGTGGGTTCTTGACAGCTGGGCTGGGCATTTGACCTCCACACCACTGTCCATCCCCCCCCAAGGCCTGAGAGGAAAAGTGAGGCTCCTCCAGTGGACCATGCCTTGGCACTTGCCCCGGTCCCACCTTCTTCTATCAGAGACCCTCAGATCTGTCCCATTCCTGCCCAGGCCCCTATAGGTACCCTTGATGTGAATGATGTAGAGCTGGCCACGCCCACCCAGTAGGCCACACCCACCCTGGCCACACCCACCCGGCCCACCAAGGGGACCTGCAATGCTGATGTGGCCCTCAATGAAATTGAGTTTGACACCCCTGCCATAAAATATCAGCATCTGCCAGGTCCTTGGGAAGAAATGGATAGGTGGATAAAAAATGCCAAATCCAATCTGAAGATCTGGCTGATTGTGCAACAAACCAAAGAAAGCAAAATAGTACCAATAGTAATAATAAATGCCTTGGGTGCAATCCCCAAACAGTTGGAGCACCACCTGAATACCATTGGCATTGACAAAATTGGTCAGTTGCAAAAGACACTTGGACCAGCTTTACATCTTGTGACAATACCTTTAACACCATCAAACAACAACATCTGCCTATCCCAGGTCTTTGGGAAGGACTCAATAGATTGGATAAAAATGCAAAACTGGTCTAAGCATCTAGCTTACAGTATGACCCACAATAATAATATCAACAACATTGACCCCTTGATAGTAAATATCCAACTAATGACCACTTTGGGGGACTTTGCTCCAAGTCCTTTACTGATGTCTGCATTTTTAATGCAAAGGGCAAAGTGCCTCTGGTAATTCTTCTAACTTTGCAAGCTCCTTATTTGCCTACCCTATAGAACAGGGGTGTCAAACTGGTGGCCTGCAAGCCGGATGCATCATGTGCAGGCCACGCCCAGGCCAGCTCTGCAAAGGCAAAAAACGTCACGATACATCATGATACGTCACGTGACATGATCAAGTTTGACACCCATACTATAGAAGATAATCATTATTTTCCCTTGACTTTAATTGAATGGTGAACAGTCAGCTTGATTAAAATTATTGGATAAAGAACAATACCAGAAAAGAAAGGACAATATACACATATTCCTTAGCCATTTGGTAAGAGTCCTGGACTCCCTAAATTTCATGCAGGTTTTCTTCTCCACCGTAATTTTCTTTTCCATATTTAGTAAATAGCTTTAGACTAGAGGAATTTAAAAAAAATGACAAGGTAAATTAAAAAGATAAATTCAACCTTTTTCAAAAGAATTAATGAGGCATACTTTCACTGAGCAATCTAAGGGGTGCTTTATAACATTTTTACTTTTGAGAAGAACACACTCATAAATCAAACAGACATTTCCATACTATATATTTTGTTAGACTGGAGAAAAAAAATTAAAATAAGATTTTTGAAAATAAACTAATTACATTGAAACAGACACATGTGAAATCATTTAAGCTGATGGTGGTTCCCCATGATATCACTGCAGAGATGCATGGAAGATTTTTTTGTGGCTACAACCATTATTGACTTTCACTTGTGAGAGGTATCAGAGAAGTTATGCATCTTGCCTCTTGGATGTCAAATGTTTACTTTTTTCCAGGCAATTAGATCATTACTTTGTGTGTCAGAAAAATGACTTCATATAGGAGGTTAACATGCATTAAGTTGATTGACATGTTGCTATAAAAACACTAATTCAACATGAAATGGAATCAAAAGAGAGGACCTTTCAGGAACGATACAAAATACTGTTAGTAAAAAGCATTTACACTCTTTGTTTTTCTTTGGAACATGAGAACAGTCTTTTACTATGTAACACCATTGGTCCATCAACCCAACTTCCAAGATTTCAAAAGGGGCCAGGGGGTAGATTACCTGAAAAGCCAAAGATTGAAATAAGATGCATCATTTTACTCCCAAGTAAATCTTTCAAGTTATCTGAAGCATGTTTTGGTCAAATGAGCAGCATAAGACTTTTGTAGTACACCCAATGTTATATTCAATTAGCTGCAACCCAGGAATCTAGTTTATTTACATAGGTACTCTGAAGTATCCCAGCAGTGATAAAATGGTTGTAACTAAGTGAAAATTTACCTCATATTACCAGCTCATGGGAAATGGTAATCTGAAAAACCTGAAGGGTACAAAAGCTTCTATAAATGAACTGAGATATTTCCAGAAAGGCTTACAAAATAATATCTCTTTCCATTCAGTTTTATAGGGTGTCCCAACATTGTTATCTTTTATTTGCTACCCTCAAGTTTAAAGTATATATAAATTCAAAACAAATAACAAAGAGTGAAAAAATAAACAAAAAACTAATCAGAAACCCTAAACAAAAATGAAATGAAACCATGCAAAGCATATATTTATATTTGTGTGCACACACAAAGACACTCTACCAATTACCTTTAATAATTGCTCTCCATTGGAAAACACAGAGGCGACCATCCTATATAACTTGGTCTGTGTGGTTCAGTAACTTATCAGGTGATGATTTGCTATGGTGGTTATCTGAATTTGTCAAAGCTTCATGTGCATCATTTGACTGAATCAAATTGTCATCTACACAGGAAAAATATTTCAATTATCCCTTTGAGGTAACACCAAATATAGCAGGCTTTACTGGAGGAGTCTGCAAGGAAAATATTACAACTTATCTTTAAGTTAATAACTGGAAAAAACCTTAAAATCTCAGCACTATTCATAATTTGCCAGCATTTCCATTATGAACCACAACTTTCAGGAGTTTTAATTTTTTCTTTAAAAAGTGGTTTTCAGATCAAACTTGTATTTGTTCCTTCCCATTTTTTTTCATTTTTCATTGGTGAGAAAATTTGAATTAAGTGTAATAGAAGACAAACTGAATTAGTATCTGATGCCTACTTCTCCGCTCTCTGTGGTCTGAGTAATGTTCTAGTCAGAATCTGATTTTCATATTGAAGGGTTTTTTTCTCACCATATTAGTGAATTTCTAGAATGCTTACCTAAAACAAAATAAATCAGATCCTGGAGACTAGACATTTAAGGAAAAGTGGGATGGAGACAAAAAGCTCAATCTTGGTCATCAGCCAGGCTGAAGTACTTAATTCTCTAAAATGCTACATCAGCAATCTTATTGAAAGGATCAAAAATTCAGATTTTGCAGCTCAACAATTATCCCACTGGAGATGCACTATGACTATCCATCCAGGGACTCAACATCTAATGCTGTTCGGGCCTAATTTTCAGATAACACAGTGATGGAGTGGGTTTCTGAAGTGTAAGTTGAAACAGCTTCCTTCAAGCAACTTCTAAGACTTAAAGATATTTTCCATCATTTCAAGCCCTTCCACTATATACAACCGACTTTCACAAGTAAAGCATTTCAAAGGAACTTAATATATGCTGTTATGTATTTACTCTCACTTGTTAACAAACTTGATAACTACTCCTTAGGCAGAACATAAATATGCACATATGCACATACATGTCCACATCATTTCTATCAACTGCCACACAAAAACTAAAACAGCTTTGAGCGGTGTATCTGAGGATAACATGCTGTTTGATCTCAATCTACCTACATGTATTTGACTCCCTATCCAACATGCTAACCTGCTGGCTTTTGATTTGTCCTAAATATTTCAACTACCCAAGAAGGAAAAACTTTGTTCTTTCAAAGTTATTCTTTACATTATTGGAAAGATAAAAAGACCAAACAAATCTTTCCTGAACTATATGTTCTTCAGCTAAGTCATCATAATGGACAAAAGTGAATAGTTGTTTTTTTTTACTTGAACCTTTAAAAATGGGCAATGAAGTAAAAACATAATAATAGTTTCATAGAAAAAATATTCCTAGTTGAAGTACAATAGAAACTAAAGAATTTACAAAATTAAGAGGAAGATAGTCACAAGGCTCATAACACAAACTCATGAGCCAATTATTCTGTAAGCAAAGTAACAAAATGGAAAACAGCATTGAGGACACAGAAGGTTGCAGGTCCTTGAAAGAAATGTTGAACTTCTAAGATCTTGTCTGATTTTTAAAACTGGTATGTAGCCAGAAAGCAAAAGTACACCTTAAAGAAGTATCTCAAAATGAAATATTTAACTTTTTGGATCTGCAGAATTTTCTATCCTCCTTTGTGTTAAATCTCTGTATTTAATAGCCTATTAGAACATATTGTCTGTGAATCTTATTGCTTCATTATTTCAAAAAGCAACCTAAAAAAAACCAGTCAATCCTTAACCCCTAAAAGAAGAAAGGAAACATTTACATATTTACCTACATGAGCCTAACAAATTCAGTTCTGCAGTCCTGACAGGAGGATCACAAATTCTCCTCTACCATATGAAGAATATTAGAGGTGTCAGCAGTCTGGCATTAATCAAATGCACTTTCAGAACATTTGTTTTTGCAGGGAAGAGGATCTTGCCATTTTAAGAACAGCACTGCCAGCCCTGTAAGCAGCTTACATATTTTGCTTACAGAAGCATCATCTTTTTTTTTTAAATGATCTGAGAGGAAGCCAAGGATGATTTCATGATACATTTACAAAAGGTTTGCCTATTTTTTTCTTTTTAATGTCAGCATGAATGTATTTCAACCTTTAGAATCATTCCAATATCATTGTATCATCAATGCTGAACTAACTCCTGAAAGTAAGTCACACTAAAGTCAGTCACACTAAATTATATAATGCGTGTTTCTGAAAAAAGTCCACAGATGGCAGTGATTAAGTTTCCCATCGCATCATCATGCTTTGAAATATTTTAATAAATCCAACAATTAGGTGATTCCAGGCCACATATGGCTAGGTTGTAGGGTACAAGTGACTCCTTGCAATAAAATGTTGTAGCTTAAGTGTTCCCACCGCTAGCCATTCCGCTAGCCACGTCATATTTCTAGGGTTTTATTCTGTTCTTTTTATTTCCTCTCCCTGCTCTCAAGCATCTATGTCAAGCAATAACATTTGATGTTAGCTGCTAACATTGAATGTTAATGCTTGACACATCTAAATCAACTTGTTCAACTTCAGTGAGCTACCTCCTTTAAAAAAAAAAAATTGTAGTTCTGAGAATGATGGTATTTCCCAAACCTATACCACCCTCTTGCTCATGGATGCAGAAGAGATATAATTATATTATATATTATAATTATACTAATTTAACATACATATTAATTACTCACCTCCCTTGGACTCTGCTACAGAAGGACTGAAAGTTGAAGAAAGTCTTTACTGTTAGTGTACAGGGATGAGTAGCCTTTTGGTGGTCAGTCCTATTCTGGTAGCTTTACTGCTTCTACCACAAACAAGAGTCAGTGGCAGGCAGCGCAATGGTTAAGTTGAGGACTGAACCTCACCAGAGTGACTTAGGGCTAGTTACTCTCTTTCACTTATATGGTTAGAGATGAGGCAACCAGGGAAGTTAAAGGTTAATTTGATGTCATTTTCATCTGCTTGATGAATTAGGTATTTTGCAAATGTCAAATGGCAGCTTTAGAAGCTACCATGAAATGAGTCTGAAGCACAAGCATTTGTTTTCAGATCTGCCAGGTGGTTTCCCCCTTTTTAAAATGGTGTATGTAGAAAGTAAGGCTACTAGTTTATGGTCATGACAATTATATTGTCTAAAGCATCGCAGCTAATACCAGGGGCTAGGAAACATACTTTTGTTATCCACTTTTGAATTTCTCCCTGACCACATGACAGTGTATCTCAACCTTGGCAATGTGTGGACTTCAACTCTCAGTTGAATTCCCTGGCTGGAGAGAGTTGAAGTCACACATCTTAACGTTTCCAAGATTGAGAACCACATTCATCCAATGGGTTTTCAAATTAAGCATGCTAAAAATCAGAGCAGTTTCTCTCTCTCTCTCTCTCTCTCTCTCTCTCTCTCTCTCTCTCTCTCTCTCTCTCTCTCTCACACACACACACACACACACACACAGAGCGTTTAAAATTATTTCAACATGTAGAGTCAACAGAGGTGTGTAAAACATTTCAGATTTTAAACATATGAAGGCAATTCGGAAATAAACCTCCTTTTGGTTATCAATGACAGACACTTGGTGATACAGAACTTTTATTATACACATTAGAAAACTACAACATTACATTACTTTTTTACATAATCGCCATTCAAATTGAGGCACTTATCATAATGTCTTACAAAGATTGAAATTCCTTAGTAGTAGTCGCCCGGCGCCAAATCTAGGCTATATGGGGGTGATCAAAAACATCCCAACGGAACTACTTCAGGTTCTTGGGTGTGTCTAGTAGTGTGCAGGCGAGCATTAGAATATAATAGAGCTAGACGGGACCTTGGAGGTCTTCTGGTCCAGCCCCCTGCTTGAGCAGGAGAACCTATACCATTTCAGACAAGTGACGGTCTAGTCTCTTCTTAAAAACCTCCAGTGATGGAGTGCCTACGATTTCTGAAGGCAAGCTGTTCCACTGGTTAACTGTCCTCACTATTAGGAAGTTTCTCCTTAATTCCAGGTTTATTCTCTCTTTGGTCAGTTTCCAACCATTGTTTCTTGTCCTGCCCTCTGCTGCTTTGGAGAATAGTTTGACCCCTCTTCTTTGTGGCAGCCCCTCCAATACTGGAATACTGTTATCATGTCGCCACTATTTCTTCTTTTCTTTAGACTAGCCAAACCCAAGTCTTGCAGCCGTTCTTCATGTTTTAGTCTCCAGGTCTTTGATTATTTTAGTTGCTCTTCTCTGAACTTTTTCCCAAGGCCTCAACATCTTTTTTGTAGTAGGGTGACCAAAATTGGTTGCAATATTCCAGGTATGGTCTCACTAGGGTTTTATAAAGCGGCACTAATACTTCCCCTCTGTTTATACAACCCAAGATTGTATTAGCTTTTTTGGCTGCTGCTGCACACTGCTGGCTCATAGTCAAGTGATCATCCACTAAGACTCCAAGGTCCCTCTCACAGTTGCTGTTTTTGAGCCAGGTCTCATCCAATCTGTACATGTACCTTTGAATTTTCCTGCCTAAATGTAAATGCCTAAATGTCTTTCCTGCCTAAATTCTTTTTTCCACATTAAAACTCATTTTGTTGGATAGGGCCCATTGTTCAAGTTTGTCAAGATCTTTTTGGATTGTAGGCTTATCTTCTGGGTGTTGGCTACTTCTGCCAGCTTAGTGTCATCTGCAAATCTGATGAGCTCCCTTTCTATTCCCTCATCTAAGTCATTAATGAAGATATTATCTTATATCATTATTCATTATCGTGAACCAACACGAACACTGGAAGTCAGCATGCCCTGATGCTTGTTATAGATGGCTCATCTTGAGTTTTGTAATGTTTCACAGTAGACTTCTGAATTGATGGTGGACCCACGCTCAATGAACTTCACTAGCAATACTTCTTTGGCATCTTCACATTTGGTGAGATTTTCTATGGCACCACTTTGGGTGTGGTGTTGGTTCACAATGCTCACCCACACACTGCTAGACACACCCAAGAACTTTTAAAGCACTTCTACTGGGATGTTTTTAATCACCCCCCCCTATAGCCCAGATTTGGCACCAAGCGACTACTGTTAAGGAATTTCAAACCTTATAAGACATTCTGAAGTGCCTCAATTTGAATGGTGATGTCAAACGTAATGTAGTTTTCTAATGTGCATGATAAAAGTTCTGTATCAGCAAGTGTCTTGTCATTGATAACCAAATGGAGGTTTATTTCCAAATTGCCCTCATATTTAGCTTGGAACATTTTCAGCATGGAGACACTATAGATGGAACAATCGGTTTTGAAACTCAAAATATTTCAAAGTCAAAATGTTCTGCGCTCCACTGAAAATTGAGTTTGAATTTCTGAAAAAGCAGCTTTCTCCTGTTATCATAGGACAACTGCATTTCAAAATTACTGTGCAACTTTGCAGTGTGGAAAAAAAGTGCCATACAAAAACATTCCAAGTGGATTTGATTCTAGCTTTAACTATTCCAAGAACCAACTGCCTTTATTTATTTTGCTTCTTCACTTTTAAGTATTCTTGTTATTATTATGAAGGTTGTAAAACATCCTCCCATTCACCACACATACCTCTTGTAAACTAGGCTCATCCAGGAGGAAGAATGGTACGAACAATTGCAGTCCAATTATGCAATCACAAGATGCATAGTACACATTGCAAAGACACTCATTCCTGAATAAATGTAATTCATATAAACATATTGATGACAAGTGATTTTTGATGAATTGTCTGAAGGAAGGCAAAATGATAAAGGTAGTACTAGACTTACAATCATTTATTATAAAGACATGAAAAAAGTGACTTATGACCATTTTTTTCAAATTTATGACCATTGCAGCATTTCCTTGGTCATGTGATTAAAATTTGGATGCTTGGCAACTGGCTTGTCTTTATGAAAGTTGCAGTCTCTCGGGGTCATGTGATCACCTCTTATGACCCTGTGACAAGCAAGTGAATAAGGAAATCTGATTCACTTAACAAATGTGCTACTAACTTAACTGCAGTGATTTACTGTGGCAACTGTGGCAAGAAAGGTTGTAAAATGGAGCAAAACTCTCAAGTTAGAACTATCTTGAATTTTTTGGCTTATTTATGGTCCTAAGTTGAGGACTACCTTTATATGGATCTGCTGAGAAATAATTAACTTGCTGCCATTTATCATGCAATGTAGACAAAGAAAACAATCACAAAATTGATTTTATTGAAACAAAATCATACAGCTAATCAGTTTCAAGTAACTGAAATATATAGACAAGTCCTGGCATGTACTACAACGTTTTCAACATGAGAAAGACTATTTGATATCATTTGAAATACAGAAATAAAAAATGAAGAACTGAAATTACACTGTATAAAATTATCAATATCCTATTTTATGTATTTTTGCAGACGCGGTCACTCCACATAGTAGTAAGAAACAATACTATTTTGCTATATCATGGCATTCTTCATTATTGATCTTTAATCAAGGCTCTTCTGGCAATTTTTTCAAAATCCAAGATCGCAGTTTTTCTAGCTCACTTTTGCTTAGTTCATGATAAAGATTTGGTAGACTCAAAAATGTAGTTGTTACTCCCAGAGCTTTTAAAGTCTTGTTGGTTTCTTCTCCCCAAGAATACAGAACCAGTTCATCAGCAGTTCCATGACACTGAAACAACTCTGGGAGTTCTCTTTCATTCTTCTCCAGCTCCTAGTAGCAGAAGAGACATCTGCTATGTTAGCAATCTTAAATCATGTACATTGTTAACAAAAAGAAAATAGATGTCCAGACTAGTGTCTGAATTCATTGTCTTTCCCATTTAAAAGACTGACAATTGGACAATAAGGCAGTATACGAGTTCTATGCATTGAAAATAGTATGAACAGAAATGTACTATCTGGCTCTGCCACCTAAAATAATTATTATACACGTAGGATGAAGGTCTGCAGTGGAAGGCCTGTTATAACGAAGTAGGTTCTCTCTGCAACACTGATATTGCATCATCAGAGTTCTAAATCAGGCAAGACTCTAAAACTGCAGCAGACTCCTTACTACAAACCTGTTTTCCAACCCACAAGAACAAGGAGACAGGACAAGCGTGTGATAGAGAGATACCCTCAGCTAGCAAGTCGCTGTTCTCTTGTGCATGATATGAAGTTATGAGAACTTGAATCAGTAGTGTTAATGAGTTTTCAAAGAACCAGACAAAGCAATTTACTAGGCTCTCTTCCTTGGGATGCCTCAAATGGAAATGCCCCAAAAGAAAGGCACTTTGCCATTAAGCTATTGTTTCTTCAACTGCAGGCACTTTGCCTCTGAGCTAAAGCTTTTCACCAAATTTCTGCTGAAGAAAAACAGTCTGGAAGAAGCTAGAATTATGTAACTCCATTAATGGAAAGAACCCTACCGCCTTTGCCCTAGTACATGGCACAATGTTACAACCATCATTTACTTGTGGCTGACTTACTACTGTTCCTGTTCTTAACCTATTTGCTCAAGGATACCTTTAAGAGAAGGAGCAAAAGAAATGATATAACCAAGGCAGATTTTTACAAGGTTATAAGATTTTAATGAACTTCATTTCTTTGAGTAATTTGGATTCCATAGAAAAATATAGCATTGGGCAATCCATGTGTGGACAATCCATAAATTTTACAAAATGAAAAGTGTGGTAGACTTCTTGTGCATAGTTTAAGTCTTACAGATAAATCCTCATATGCTCCCCCAATTGTTCATTTGATTTGTATCTTGCCAATCTGATAAATGAAGACATTCAACAAACAAAAACAATTCAGTAGATGAAAGAAATACTTCTTAATGAATTTTACTGTCTATTGGTTTGCCAATTCTGGAATAATTTTATGGATACAAGATAGAATTGAGGATTTTTTAAAAGCTAGTGAGCATCTACCTGGTAAACAGCTGAATTCTTATTAAGAAAACTTGAAAGTGCAAATACTCCAGCCACCTCTTGGTGATGTCTGTAAGCCAAATGCAAAGCCATGCCTCCACCCATTGAAAAACCACCTGTGGATGTATTTTAAAGACAAGAAAAAGAGATTAAAACTTTAAATACTGAGAAGATTTCAGAACTCTCTTCTTTTGTGCTGCATTTGTTGTATATTTTTAAATAAGAATTTTTCCTTCCCTAAAATAATTACTAGTGAGGACAGAATCTTAGATTCTCTGACCACAAGTTATATTAGAAAAATAAGCAATGATTAGGAGATACAAATAATACAGCAAATGACTGAAAAACAAGCAGGAGTCTTGGTGTTAAATTTGTCATTTGACTGACAAATGCTTAAATTTCCTAAACAACACTTTGGATTTTATAAATTTACAGTTCTTTTGATGAATTAACTTTGCTTTAAGACAATAAGATGTATTTCATATTTCTTAAGACCTGAGATAATTGATTTTGTGGTAAACTCCAAATCTGTTTCAGGTTTCTTGCCATTTTTGTTTTAGTACCTTTTAAAATTGTTCATAAAACTGAATTACTGGTTTTAGCGTTGATAAAACTAATTTATATTGAAAACTATATGATTTTCTGAGACAGCTAGTGGAGCTGATCCAAAAAGGACCACAAATGCTTTATCTGGATCTTATCTATAGCAATTACATCTAAATGTTTTTAAAATCTCATTAATTTCTTCTGGCTGGGGATTGATGGTTTTTTAGATGTCCCTGTGAATGGCTTGTTAACAGGGATAGCACTGTGGTGGAAATGTCAGTCAGGAACCAGTTTAAAAAGGTAAAGTTTCCCCCGCACATGCGTGCTAGTCGTTTCATCTGCGTTTCAAAGCCGAAGAGCCAGCGCTTGTCGTTTCATCTCCGTTTCAAAGCCAAAGAGCCAGCGCTTGTCCGAGGACGTCTCCGTGGTCATGTGGCTGGCATGACTAGATGCCAAAGGCGCACGGAACGCCGTTACCTTCCCACTGGAGTGGTCCCTATTTTTCTACTTGCATTTTTACGTGCTTTCGAACTGCTAAGTTGGCAGAAGCTGGGACGAGTAACAGTCGCTCACTCTGATAATGCGGCACTTGGGATTCGACTCGCCAAACTGCCGACCTTCTGATCGACAAGCTTAGCGTCCTAACCCACTGAGCCACCGCGTCCCTAGGAACCAGTTACTGGCTGACAAAAAATCTTCCCAGAGAAAAGGAGAGATATGGTGATCACCCACTTATGCTTTGGAAGAGCTGCTCCTTGTGAGGAGATCACAGGAACTGCCTTTTTTTGTGGTTGCTCATAGTTGATATGAACTTACAACCCAAGAGATATTTCAAATGGCAGGGAAGACAAAAGACTCTTGGTTAGTTATCTTTTTTTTCATATTAAGAAGGAGAAAAAAGCTATCCTAAAGGATTACAGCTTTAAAACAGATTGTGACTCAAGAAAATTTTGAAACGATAAAAGGGTTAGCAATTTTAGAAACATTTGTGACCAGAAACCACTTATGGACTTTTGCATAAAAATGGAAAAATTGAACTTGTGAATTATGGCTTTGAAACTTTCAAGAAACTTTCAAGAATATTTTGTTAAACAATTTTGTCAAAACTGTGGAAAAAGACAGTTATGATACCTTTCTGAAGCACAGCAACACTTAGCAATAGAGCCTCAACACTTTGTCTAGGATGGACCAAAATTTAGCTGCTCCCTTTTCTAGAACTATCTTAGGTTCTTACGTCTTAGTTACTATTCCACCTCGCTAATGACTAAGCGGGAATTTTCTAATTCGGTGTCTTCCAACTGTGTTGGACTGCAGAATATATTATCCAAAGCATGTTGTGCTACCTGGTAATGGTGACATTTATAATTCAACTAATTCTGGAGTACCCCAGGGTGGGAAAGATAGTATTAATGGGAATAAGAAAATGTTGGCTTTCTCTCTTCCACTTTTCATCTTGTATCATGTCTATTACACTATAAGGCTTCAGGCATATAAGATACTGTTTTCTTAAGAGCTTAGAAAACTTAAGGTATCTTAATATATTGGCATTCTTAGGCCTGCCTTGGCTCACAGGATGAGTTATCCTACAAATGTTATATATTTCTCCTTACAAATCTTACCCAACAGTATCCTGTTTTTCCTGATGCCATTTTTAACTTCATCATCAATCAAACTGTTAAGTGCTTGACACATCATATCAATGGTTTCAGTATGTTCTGGGCAATCATTAGAGATCTTGCATCTGTCAAACCACACATTGGACAAAGACCCCCTCATTGGTGTATATGGTCTGAAAGAAAGATGGATGAGAAATGCATGAAGACAAATTTCATACAAAAGTTTTTTGTGTTTTAGAATCATTCCCTTTGTACCTAGGAGACTGTGGTGTGTAAAACTGCCATTCAGTCATGGAGGTAAGACAAAACTACATCAAACATCTGTTTGTTTAAACAAGACTTGGCTCATTTTTAAGGGTATGTATGTCTATAGAACATTAAGAGCAAATAGGCTATTCATATGCAGGAACTAACCTCATGTTTGCCATATACTCTCCTAAACTTGGTTGTGTGTATCTTTGCTTTAGAGCTTCTCTTAGCATAGATTAAAAAACATGCAATACAAAGAGCCTATATTTAAAGTAACTACTCTAATCCCTAAGTAAAGCGACAAACCTTTAAACCAGCCTTGCTTTACTCCTTATATCATACAATTAACTGCAATTTATTCTACAATGTTGTTGTGAGAGAAAACATAATATAAAGCTAATGTGGGAAGACTGCAGCTGTTGCTATAAAGCATGATGTTTAAAGTAGTAGTTACACAAATCCATAATTAAAGAAACACTCCCATTCATAACTAGAGAAAAACTTGATAGAATAGGGCATATTAATTATCTTAATAATTAATCTTAATAATATCTTGAGTTTCTTCAGTTATCAGTGTAATAGATTCAACAGTAACCAATATTAAATGTATTAAAAAACATTTTCTAAACCTTCAAAAAATCAACACTGTACTCTTCACACAGATTCTTCACACAGTTTATACCCTAAAATTATATAATTCTAGATATCCGCTAACAGAGGACAACCTATCAATTTGAACAAAACAATGTTTTTTAAGGAATGAAGATTTTTAAAAATAAAAGGCTGTTTAGGAAAGACACTATTAATCCCTTAAAAAAACGTCTGCCAGAAAGAAGGATGTGTAATTTCATTTCTTCCAAAATGAAGCTCTGGAACCTAACCCTCAGTCCCAGAACTGTCAATCCAGTTTAGTAGAAAAATAAACATATGTCAGATAAGGAATGATACATTCTGAATCTGAAGAATAATGTTAAGGGGCAATAAGGAAGTCTCAGCAATGCAAAATACACTGCCCTCCTTTTTTTTTAAAGTTAAAAAAGTTTTTCTTGTAAAACTGCTAGCAGCAAATTTAGGTAGACATGTCTGTAGGAATAATACCGTCTCTACTATATTAGAGAAGCTTGGTTTACTTTTCCTGAGATTCAGTTTTGAAATAGAGCAGTCCACTGGTGGTAGCTTCTGTTGGCTGTTGGCTTCCAGTTCACTGGCAATAGAAAGGTCGCCATGGGTGCCAATTGCCATACTGAAGAATAGCTACACATACGCATGTTTTAAAAATTCATTTTTTTGTCAACTCAGCTTCTTTGTTGTAATAAATGCTCCCCAGCTGAAGTTTCTTTTAATTCCATGAATATAATCCAAGAAAGCTAAGAAAAGTTTTAAGTGTCCTCAGTTTCAACATGGGAGATTTAACCACTTGGCTAGCTTTTATCCTTTTATATTCTACCCACTGAAGATAGATGTGTATGCTTAAATATTTTTTTGAATCTGAGCCTCTGGCTGTGCAAAAATATTTCTCAGGCACTATATTCGATACTGTGACATAGCCTTCCTCCCCAAACCTCAAATTTCCAAAGAAAGAAAATATCTGCTTAATCTAACAATGATTTTAACACTTATTCATAATCCATAAATTCATGTTCATTAGCATAACTACATCTGGGCAAGGAGTCTGGATATACAGGTAGTCCTCAACTTACAACATTCATTTAATGACCTTTTGAAGTTACAATAGCAGTGATAAAAGGACTTATAACTGTTTCTCACACTTACGGCCATCCTTATGGTCACGTGATCAAAACTGATATGTTTGGCAACTGGTTCATATTTATGACGGTTGCAGTGTCTTGGGGTCATGGGATCTCCCTTTGTGACCTTCTGACCAGCAAAATACATTTCTTTTAATTTTTATATATTGTATTTTATTGTATTGCCCTGTACACTGCCCTGAGTCCTTCGGGAGAAGGGCGGTATAAAAATTAAATAAATAAATAATAAATAAAATCAATGGGAAAGCCCAACTGACTTAACAACTGAGCTACTAACTTAATAGCTGCAGTGATTCACTTAACAAAATGGGCAAAACTCACTTAACAAGCATTGCTTAGAAACAGAAATTTTGAGCTCAATTGTAGACAAAGAGTCAAAAATGAAACAAGTGAAAAGTAGTTCTGAAAATCTGAGGAATAAGAGCCATCGAAAAACCTTCAGAATGAAGCAGGTCATAAAACAGACTGCACTAGGGAATATTTTAATGAAGTTATTTCACTTGTGTGCAAAATGTAAACGCTGCAATTAAAAAAACCCTTCAGCACCAGGTTGCCCATGTTGAGAATAGCTCCCACTTTTCAGACACTGGACGTAGGCTTGGATAACTCTCCTATTCAGATTAGGAAATCTTGTTATAGCATCCATACTCTTTTATTCTTAAGAACTATTTGCCCTGAATATAACTTATGGATCAGCTTTTGAAGATACTATCAATATTCTTTGTAGTTGAAAAAAATACAATTATTATCACATTATAGTGGTTTAATAGGAACATATAATCCTTTTACTGTTCTACTTTTTTAAGTGTATGCATTCAGTAATGTTAACCAAGCATTAGACAGACTATCATTATTGACTTGGGGGTTTTTTGCTGTACCATTCCGGAAAATGAAATTCTAATCCTGTTTATCTGCACCTCCTTCAACATCATTGTTATTGATGGAATGGTATTCAGAAGTATCTGATGAAAAAGGTTCTAGCCATGTAAGTATGACAGAAAGACCTAGTGTATCACTGATTGATGATTGATTCCCCTACCCCACCCCAAACGAAATACACAACAGACACAGGCATAACCAGGTCAGAGGAAGAAGCAGGCAATGAAAATTTGTTTAGTTTGTTTATACAATTCTGCATGTGACTAAAAACACTCTCTTTGTTGATATGATGCAGTAAATTGAACCAGGCAACAGTTTGAACCAGGCAATAGTTGACCAAGCAGACCAAATATTACAGGGAAATTCTTAAATAAAATGTATAATAAAAGAAATTAAATAAGTAATAAATTTCTAGAGGAGAAAACTGTTATCCTGAGATTTGATAAATGGAACAATATGTACAATGATTCTGTCAAAGGTATTAGTGCAGCAATAAAAAATAAGGAAACTTTCTTTCTAAAAGAACAATTGATACATCAAGAACTATGCATAGCACTAAATCTTAATATATAGCCAAGGCAAAGCTGTAGCAAGTAGCCAAAATAATTTCAAATGCTTAGAACATGACTTTGCACAGAAAATCTCCTTTCATATTAACCATTTTGCAGAAACTGCTCTGAAGAAAGCTTGGGGAATCAAATTAATTCTACCACATGATATTTATATATATACAAAAGAGGTACAGATTTAATTTCACGGTCATGGCTGTTGCCTTGCCTATTTGGACTCCCTCGTTCATTGCCATGTAGAAATTTAGAAGGAACTGAATATAATTATAAAATGTTTCCTGTGCAGAGTTAGATGTATTACTTCAAAATTCATATGATTCTTTTATGTTCAATCTATTTTTAATTGAAGAAAGCTAGCCAGGCAAATAAGATGGTTAGTACAATCACTTAAACATGAGCAGCTGCCAAAAAAGCCAACACAGTGCTAGGCTGCATTAACAGAGGGACAGAATCAAGATCAGGTGAAGTGTTAATACCACTTTACAATGCCTTGGTAGGGCCACACTTGGAATACTGCATCCAGTTTTGGTCATCACAATGTAAAAAAGATGTTGAGACTCTAGAAAGAGTACAGAGAAGAGCAACAAAGATGATTAGGGGACTGGAGGCTAAAACATATAAGGAACAGTTGCTGGAATGGGATATGTCTAGTTTAATGAAGAGAAGGACAAGGGGTGACATGATAGCAGTGTTCCAATATCTCAGGGGCTGCCATAAGGAAGAGGGAGTCAAGCTATTCTCCAAAGCACCTGAAGGCAAGTCAAGAAGCAACGGATGGAAACTAGTCAAGGAGAGAAGCAACCTAGAATTAAGGAGAAACTTCCTGACAGTTAGAACAATTAATCAGTGGAACAACCTGCCTCCAGAAGCTGTGAATGCTCCAACACTGGAAGTTTTTAGGAAGAGACTGGACAGCCATTTCTCTGAAATGGTACAGGGTCTCCTGCCTGAGCAGGGGGTTGCGCTAGACAACCTCCATGGTCCCTTCCAACTTTTTATTATTGTTGTTGTTGTTAAGGATGTGTCAATGCCAAAAATACTGTCCAAATATCTATCACAGTTAATTGTACTTGAGCTCATTCAATGCCTAATGACTTCACTAGTATATATCTACTTGTTTAATACTGAATCAACATTCTGGTTTTTTATTAAAATGATTCTGAAAAATTTCTAAATAATTAATTTGCATGATTATGTATACTATATTATAAAAATGAAGTCTATACTGAAGAACTGAATCCTGAATAATATATACTTGGGTTATTTTATAAAGCAAGAAAGCATTTTTCCTGGAAATGATAAGTTTAGAAACATTTTGACTAGTGAATACACTATGATTTTATAAATAACTATGCTGGATCTTCTTAATGAATGATTCAAACCAGTACTTAAAATGTTTATTTTTGTATAATATTTTTATTTAATCTTTGGTGAGTGTTCATTTTTATTTCATATATGTTTGACAATGGCTTAATAAAAAGTATTCAATTTTTTTTTTAAAAAAATAATGTGTTTAAATTAACTCCACCCTGATTGCTATAGAGCTCCATGCTATGCAGAGGGTTGAAGAATAACAGGCATTAGTTATCTTTACATCAGATCTCCACAAGCTGAAGCCCTAGAGATCCAGCCAACTTTAAATGCAGACTCTATAGAATTAAAAATTAGTTCATTTCTAAAAGTTTTTTGTACTCCTTTCATAAAAAGTCAGAAGAAGTTTATAAAGGTCACACTATTATTCCATAAAAAAGAAGTCTAAAGTGAGATTAAACAGGATAACAGTGTAAACAAAATGAAAAAAGAATACAGGAAGGTCTCCAAGTCAGTCTTGGCACAGGACAAGTACATGGACATGATGGGATTCAAATATGTGAACAACTGGTTCTGTGTGTGGATACTGCTTCCAGAAGTCCGTTCTGGGCTTGGGCAAAAAAAAATTAGCTACCGGTTTTGCCGAACTGGTGCGAATTGGCTGAATCCCACCACAGCATGTAATACTATGGAAGGGATTTACTATTGCCTTTTTTTAAGTCCCCTCCCCCGACTGTAAGTCTCTAACTCTTGAATTTCCAATGCTTTCCCAATCATATACTAACTGGGTCCGACTCCTGTTTATCTTTTTTTTTTACTATGAATCAAAGACATCTAAATGAGAACAAAAAATAGCCGCTATAATAGAACTACTGGGAAATTTTGTAGCTGGAGAAAGTCAACATAAAATGAGGAAATTATAGCTCCTTCAGCTCCTATAATTTCAGGAAACATTAAAAAGCAGATATCTAGAGACCTACAATTCTAAAAAAAAATTGGAATACAATGCTAATATATAAAATTACCAACTGTAACTTTATTTAGAGTAGAAAAATGAATTCTGTACAAAAATACCCAATTTGAGTTTCTCATGAAATTCTAGCTTTATTGAATTTCACTGTACTGCTTTGTATATGTAAATAAAAATACTGTGTGCTTAGAACATCAAAAAATGTGACCATAATTAAAGTTGATTGAAAAGAGTAGGAATCCGACTGAGGTATTTGGGAGAGTTATTCACAGCAAGTCTCCCAATACAATTCTATCAATTCATCTCCATTGCTATCAACAGGGTTTTTGTGGGTCAAGTATCTGCCAATCTATTTAAAATAGTGTCAAACTGACTGATGATTCTGTACCACAGCCAAAGAAGAAAGAATTGCTACAAGGAACTCAAGAAAAAAAAGAAAAGAATCTGCATTGAAAGCTTAAAAAAAACTGCACTATTCTACAAAGCCATTTTCCAACTCTCCATAAATATTTTCTTAAATGGAAAGAGATCAACATTCTTCACAAAATATACAATAAGAACTGTAAAAATTATCTGCTGGTAACTGAAAAGAGTGCATGTAGAGTCCATTTCTTGCTAAGTTCAGTTTGGATTTACAGTGGGAAGGATTGTAAGAAGGAAATGTACAAAGATTCCTTGACCTAGATTTAGTGAAGCGTAACAAGGTACAGTGTAGTTATTCCAAAAAGTTGGGACAACATAATTTTAACTTGAACACGTTACCTGCTATAATGCCAATTTAAACTATCACTTTCTTATTTAGGAGAAATATAAGAAATATTCTCTCCTGATTTAGGCATTCAACAGAAAACAAATGTTTAAGTTGCTCCGCTAGCAGCTGTAACAGTATTTACAGTTTTTAGCCATGCCTGCTGAAAAGAGAGAAAAAGAATTTTGAGAGACGTGGCAGCAGATGCTATTTTTAAAATCCCAACCAAAGTTGCAACACATTTAATCACAATAATCAAGGACTGCGGGAATTAAAAGATGAAATTATATATCATAAGAGAAAGCTGAATCAGTTGTTTTCGGCACTGTAAATAATTAAGTGACCTATGGAAATATAAAGTAGTGCATAATCCTTAACCTATAAATTACTTAATCTTTGCAAGATTATTATTTGGCCACAATTATAAATCTTCTAGGAACTGGCCTTTGGAAAATACAGCCCTTAAACGTATCTTCTGCACTGACTAGTGAGCACAGAGGAAGGGGCTAGTATATTCACCAAATGAATCAGTTGTTTCAATTGGTCACCAGCTAATGCACAACACTGCAACTTTGACAAACTGGAAAACAGTGAAGGGAAATGAATGATAAAACTTACCATCAATTCTCTCTCCCTTCCCCACCCCTTCCTGTTTTAATAGCCATGACCATTGGCAGTCTGTTAGTAACAGAAACTCTTGTTGAAAACAGAACTGTCAGTTACTAAAACAAATACCCCCACTGTTCTCCACAAGATTAAAGGAACTTCCCCCCCCACCAACTTTTTTAAGCAAAGATGTCTGATGCTGCTCACTGCAGCATAGAGGAGCTCATGAGAAACTTCACTGTACTATTGTAATAACTGAAAGCTTGTAGCCTAATCAGTTCATCTGATTGGCAGAGGGCCTTTAAGGTTTTAAATGGAAGAAAATATTTTGTGACGGTGGTAGCACGATCCATTTTGATCTGAAGACTAAATCAGTCTCTTTTATGTAAAATGTGCATTGCAAATGAGCTATGCTTATCTTTCCATATAGTATTCCCATTCAGTGACCATAATCTATTGGTACAGAAAACTGTTATTAAGGAATATAGTTACTAAGCAGCTAAACTCTGAACCTAAAGTTAATAGAATGAAATCCTCCAATTAATTTCCCCCAAATTACTATAGTAAAGAAGGCTGTGCAGATCTTTGAAGAGATGTTTTACTTCAACAATGTCACACTTCTAGCCAATAAAGCTGCCACAGGTTTTACTTGTAACTCTCACCTCAACTTTTATCAAGATTGATTAGCCATCATCTACACAGGCCCAGCAGAAAGTTCAGTAAATGAAAATAGGCAGCAGACATCATAATTAAATGAGAGTCGTGAGATTATACTGGCAAACTGTTCACAATTTATGGTATCAAGAAGCGCTTTCTTCTTTTTCTTTTAAATTAAAACCGGAAATTAGATTTATTTTTTAAATTCTGAAAGGCAGAAGAAAATCTGTTCCCTTGATCAAGTCTCAAACCATTCTGTCACAGGAGCACTATTATTGCTAATCTGGCATAATCCAGTTTTAATGAGCTGGTTTTGGTATGCCCTGGCTTCCTTTCTTCAGATTATGTTCCTATTCATATAAGGCCAGCAAGCAATCCAAATATATTCCAAGTAGGCACACCAATCAAAGGAATCAGAAATCAGCCATTTTTTGAAATCTCATATAGATATTAACTTCTAGTTTTGAGAAAAAGCATCTTCTACCTCAGTGTTCTTAAGCTTGCCAAATTAAGATTTGTGGACTTCAACCTCCAGAATTCCTCAGGCAGCATGCTATCAGAAGGATTTACAACAAATCAGAGCTGAGCTTTTCAGCCAGATCCACCATGCTGGCCAAGCATTATTGCTAAAAGTACACTAGATTTTTAGGTATGCAGCATTTAGTAAAAGTCTAAGGTCACTTCTAAGAGACCCAATCAGTGTCCTATCACAAAAAGCTAAAAATATCTGCTCTCACGATGATCATGTTATGGTTGGCATTTTAAGTGTTGATTTGAAGGTGTAAGGCCAATTTTAGAGTGAGATGGTTTACCTTCTTGGCATCAGGGCGACAAATCATTAATTCTGTTTGACTATGCAATATATCAAGTCTGAAGCTTTTGAAAGCAAACGAAGGCAGCACTGACTTATGACTGAAGCAACACTTTTGTTCATGCTGTCCTTCCTCTGATTAGAACTGCCATTCCCATCATCTTTTCTAAAGCCTTTGAATGGAGAACATTTAATAGAAGAGAAAGAACGTGTCTTTGGCAACTTTCCTCTAATAACTGGAATGCAAGAACAGCAAATCCACTGCAGATAAATCCAGGAAATACCAAGATTTGTGCTCTTCCTCCATTGCCTTTGAATGCTTCTCTAACAAATAACATTTGTTGTTTTCTTGGAAGGAATAAAGTAAAACTTCTCAAGCTTTTACATTCCTACGCAGAGATACCAGTAAAGTATAAGTACATGGCACAGCTTCGCTTCACAGAACTGTCTGGACTCCCACTGCTAGTCAACTAGGACCATGGCAAAGGAAACCATGGTGTCCCACCATGATGCTGCCAATTGATATGTTGAGGTGGATTGCTTTGCTTTGATGGAAATCCCTTTTTTGCACGTGTACAAAAAATACTATCAAACTCCAATGAAACAACTGTCTCGACTAACAAATCTGTTGTAACCTCTTGAACATTTTATGTTGTGAACTGGTATCAAAGAGCCAACTGAGGTGGCTGTTTATACTCTAAACCAGGGGGTGTCAAACTTGCAACGTCATGTGATGTGTCGCGATATATTGCGACTTTTTTTGCCATTGCCGGCAATGGGGTGGGCGCGGTTTCGCTATGATGCATCCGGCAATTTGACACCCCTGCTCTAAACCCTGAAATCATTTTAACTGCATTACATATGGGTTTTGCAAACCTTATTTCTCTATTTCCATAATCACATGAATGCCTAATGCAAAAATTACTAAACAAATTATCAAAGGGAAGACTTAGTAGAGTAATAGTTCTGCCTGTTTATCTGGAGATTGTCTGTTATATTTGAATATGGGTTTTCAAATTTGATCTTTCAGGAATAGGCACAGAACCCAATCCATGAAAGCACACTGACTTAAAGGATTTTCTACCAAAATCTATTCTGTGTCCATTTATCAAAATACATGCAACATAACTTCATCCGATCTGTTTCAACTTGTTACTGAATTATATCCAGGAAGGTGACAGCATAGCAACACACTGATTTACTGCCCAGCTGCCAGTATCACATAGAAAGTGACATTTTTAGTGACAAATAAAGGAAGGTTGGAGAAGAATAGCTTATAAAATCTGTTGAAGTTTTAAATCAAGTTACATAAATGCTTTGCTGTAAAAACCAAGAAACAAACGCAGAAGAGCTTGCCTAGCAGTTCAACTTGATTATGACACCAAATCAGTGTCACCTCTTAGCAATCAGAAAGATAGATTTTCTCCAGGACAATTTATCCCCAATCTAGTTCTTCAGTCTCCTCATGTTGTACCCCCTGCCACTGTAATCAAAGCCATGTATCTTGATGCTTCTCACTGCCTTCTCGTCTTTTCTTCCATCTTTCCCAGCATTATACTTTTATCTAAAGCAGGGGTTCCCAACCAGGGGTGATCGTATTCCGAGGGGGGGGGGGCTTGCAAAAACTTGGGTTTTCAAAATTATAGTATATATGCATAATTTGTTGCTGGTATTTTGAACTTTTGTAAGGGGTGCAAGAATATATCAGAAGTGTTCTAGGGGTGTGGGGTATAGAAAAGGTTGGGAGCCACTGATCTAAAGAACCAGTCTTTATATAATGTGTATGAAGTATGATAATTTGAGGCTGCTCATTTCTGCCTTCAGTGAGAGCTCTGGGTTCATTGTATTTTCTTGGCTATTCAACACTAAAGTGCAAAAATGTCAATACTCTTTTTATTCTGCTTCTTCCAAATCTAACTGCACAATTCTAATCTTTGTAAGTAGAGACATCTTATATATCTCAATATATTTTCAAGGTTCTTTGGAATATTTTTAAAATTGGAGGAAAAATAACAATAGTCTACACTATGTTGAGGAAACTACTTTGATAGTTGAAAATGTGAATGATCTGACGGCTCTAATAATGAAAGTCATGAAGAAAAGTGGAAAATGAGCTTAAGTTATATGTATAAAGAAGACAAAAGTAATGGCAATCGGTACAGCAACCAGCCTTATTGAAGATTATCAATAAGCAGGCAAGAAAAGACTCCGTCTAAGCACATGGTAGAGTAATAGTAAAAACCTTGAAAATATAAAGACTGCCTTCCTGGAATCATGACGGACACAATTGAAGGTCTGTCTATAATTAATGAAGCATATATAGGCTGCTTTTTCTTATTCTTTGGCTTTCTCAATTATTCAGCATGAATTAATAATAATATATCTTGTTCCTTGGCCTCTTCTAAAGCCATGTGAGCATTATTTTGCTAGCATGTGAAATTAAAGACACTGTAAGGTAATTTGCATACTTCATTAACTCTTCTTTTCATCGGTACTGGTGTGTAGACTGATCTCTTTCAATATACTGGCCACTATGCTGTTCTCCAAATGTGCTGGCATAGATTGGTTACAACCTTTACTGATTCTTCTTCTGTTACTTGCCATATTTCTGTATATTCCTGTAGCCTTTTGATTTGGTAATATTCGGGGTACTGATCTAACTTCATCTTCTAGTAGTAGGAAATGATCCACTTGGAATCAGTTATTATCTGTCCATTTGCATCCTTTAGCATACCAGTTCAAGGTCAGAACTTACTTTTGGGTCAGAAATCTTCAGCCTTCCCTCTCCACCCCCACCCAAAGTCTTAAAATTCTATTTTCTTGTGACAGTCATCTACTTGACAGAAAACACTGCATGCTAGTTCTTGATCCATTCAACTTTTTCAGATTTTCATCTTAATTCAACCTGCATCAGAACACAGGCTGAGTTCAATTTCTCAAACCTGGTTCAAATGATGCCTTCGTTTTTTTATAATAATTTTATTTAAAATTACAATTACAACAATACAAACTAATACAAATAAAAAATAATAACTACAAATAATAATAGAAGGTTCAGGAAAGAAAAATGGAAAAAAGAATAAATATATAAAGACATGACTTTCCTCTTCATTACAAATATAATTTTAATAACTTATCACCGTTTTAAAAAATGCAACAAATATCTTTTCCCCATATCCTATCTCTTTTCTATAAATAGTTCCATAAAAATCCAGTTTCAATCCTGATATCAGCAAAAATCCTTTAAGTGTTGCCAGAGATAGCAACATATCAATTTTAATCTTAATCAAATAAACCAACTTTGTTGTTTTACTTAACCATCTTGATCTTTCGTCCCTTCTGATAATGTGCTAGAACTTGGATTTATTTTCATTTTCCACTTTGTCCCTTCTCACAAAATTCTTCAAGCTTTAACAAGCCTCTTTTGCAAATCCAATATGTTTCCTTTCTGTCTGTAGAGTGATTTTTGGAGACCCAGTCTACTCACTCTACTTTTTGTGGAACTGTCCTCAGTCTGCCATTTCTTCCCTGGAAGTCCAGATACCTTTGTGTTTAGATCACAGTATACAAGAAGTGATGTGCAACCCCTCTTCTCTCTCAAGTGGTGCTGTGATATCAGTAAGAATTCTGGGTGTGCCACTGCTCTCTGCAACAGAAAGCCTTTGGATACATAAGATAGCTTTCTCATGAACTGGAATGCTCTTTGTTGCTTTTCAAACAGAATCTAAAATTATAGAGTTGGAAGGATTCTCAAATGCAATTTAACCCAAATTATGATTGATGCAAGATCTACTAAAACATTTTTGAAATGGTGAATTTTACATGAGAATGTTTTGTCTGAATAGACACTATGTTAACCATAAAAGTGAAAAAAGCTGTGCACCTGAATGCAACTATGTTTCTCTTTACTTTACAAAAATACCCTAGAAAGCTAGGATTATGCTAGGATTGAGAAACTCTTGGGAAATAAGAATCCCGACACTCCCATGTTACACCTCTGCTCCGCGAGCTGCATTGGCTTCCAGTTGTCTTCTGGGTGAGATTCAAGGTGTTGGTAATGGCCTACAAAGCCCTACATGGCATGGGTCCGGAATACCTTGGGGAGCACCTGCGGCCGGCGTCAACTTCCCTCCGCCCAGTATGCTCCCAGAGAGGGCCTCCTCAGGGTGCCACCGGTCAAAGAATGTTGACTGGTGGCCCCCAGGGGGAGGGCGTTCTCTGTGGGCGCGCCGGATTTATGGAACCATCTTCCGGTCGAGCTCCGGATGGCGCCTGACCTCCGCTCCTTCCGGCGCGATCTCAAAACCTACCTTTTCGAACAAGCTGGCCTGGCCTGATGGGATGGGGTTGGGTTTTATTAATCTGTTTTAATCTATGTTTTAATGTGTTTTAACTTATTCATGGGCATTTGTTTAATTATTTTTAATTTTTGTATCTTGTTTTTTAATACCGTATATACTTGAGTATAAGCCGACTCGAGTATAAGCCGAGACCCCCAATTTCACCCCCAAAAACTGGAAAAAGTTATTGACTCGAGTATAAGCCGATCCGCCGTTCTGCAAGCCTCTGCCGCCAGCAGAGGCTCGATCCGCCATTTTGCAAGCCTGAATACACAGGAATACCCTGTGTGGCCGCGGCTCGTCGGCAGGTCTCCGTTCCTCCTGCCGACCTTTGGGGAGGTTTGGGCGCCTCCCCAAACCTCCCCAAACGTCGGCAGGTCTCCATTCCTCCTGCCGACCTTTGGGGAGGTTTGGGCGCCTCCCCAAACCTCCCCAAACCTCGGCAGGTCTCCGTTCCTCCTGCCGACCTTTGGGGAGGTTTGGGCGCCTCCCCAAACCTCCCCAAACCTTGGCAGGTCTCCGTTCCTCCGCGCAGACCTGCCGACCTTTGGGGAGGTTTGGGCGCCTCCCCAAACCTCGGCAGGTCTCCGTTCCTCCTGCCGACCTTTGGGGAGGTTTGGGCGCCTCCCCAAACCTCCCCAAACCTCGGCAGGTCTCCGTTCCTCCTGCCGACCTTTGGGGAGGTTTGGGCGCCTCCCCAAACCTCCCCAAACCTCGGCAGGTCTCCGTTCCTCCTGCCGACCTTTGGGGAGGTTTGGGCGCCTCCCCAAACCTCGGCAGGTCTCCGTTCCTCCGCGCAGACCTGCCGACCTTTGGGGAGGTTTGGGCGCCTCCCCAAACCTCGGCAGGTCTCCGTTCCTCCTGCCGACCTTTGGGGAGGTTTGGGCGCCTCCCCAAACCTCCCCAAACCTCGGCAGGTCTCCGTTCCTCCTGCCGACCTTTGGGGAGGTTTGGGCGCCTCCCCAAACCTCCCCAAACCTCGGCAGGTCTCCGTTCCTCCGCGCAGACCTGCCGACCTTTGGGGAGGTTTGGGCGCCTCCCCAAACCTCGGCAGGTCTCCGTTCCTCCTGCCGACCTTTGGGGAGGTTTGGGCGCCTCCCCAAACCTCCCCAAACCTCGGCAGGTCTCCGTTCCTCCTGCCGACCTTTGGGGAGGTTTGGGCGCCTCCCCAAACCTCGGCAGGTCTCCGTTCCTCCGCGCAGACCTGCCGACCTTTGGGGAGGTTTGGGCGCCTCCCCAAACCTCCCCAAACCTCGGCAGGTCTCCGTTCCTGTTTGGGGAGGTTTGGGCGCCTCCCCAAACCTCCCCAAACCTCGGCAGGTCTCCGTTCCTCCGCGCAGACCTGCCGAGGTTTGGGGAGGTTTGGGGAGGCGCCCAAACCTCCCCAAAGGTCGGCAGGAAGAACGGAGACCTGCCGAGGTTTGGGGAGGTTTGGGGAGGCGCCCAAACCTCCCCAAAGGTCGGCAGGTCTGCGCGGAGGAACGGAGACCTGCCGAGGTTTGGGGAGGCGCCCAAACCTCCCCAAACAGGAACGGAGACCTGCCGAGGTTTGGGGAGGTTTGGGGAGGCGCCCAAACCTCCCCAAACGTCGGCAGGTCTGCGCGGAGGAACGGAGACCTGCCGAGGTTTGGGGAGGTTTGGGGAGGCGCCCAAACCTCCCCAAACAGGAACGGAGACCTGCCGAGGTTTGGGGACGTTTGGGGAGGCGCCCAAACCTCCCCAAAGGTCGGCAGGTCTGCGCGGAGGAACGGAGACCTGCCGAGGTTTGGGGAGGTTTGGGGAGGCGCCCAAACCTCCCCAAACAGGAACGGAGACCTGCCGAGGTTTGGGGAGGCGCCCAAACCTCCCCAAAGGTCGGCAGGTCTGCGCGGAGGAACGGAGACCTGCCGAGGTTTGGGGAGGCGCCCAAACCTCCCCAAACAGGAACGGAGACCTGCCGAGGTTTGGGGAGGTTTGGGGAGGCGCCCAAACCTCCCCAAACGTCGGCAGGTCTGCGCGGAGGAACGGAGACCTGCCGAGGTTTGGGGAGGTTTGGGGAGGCGCCCAAACCTCCCCAAACAGGAACGGAGACCTGCCGAGGTTTGGGGAGGTTTGGGGAGGCGCCCAAACCTCCCCAAAGGTCGGCAGGAGGAACGGAGACCTGCCGAGGTTTGGGGAGGTTTGGGGAGGCGCCCAAACCTCCCCAAACGTCGGCAGGTCTGCGCGGAGGAACGGAGACCTGCCGAGGTTTGGGGAGGCGCCCAAACCTCCCCAAACGTCGGCAAGTCTCCGTTCCTCCGCGCCCTGCCTGCCTGCTTCTTTCCGCTGCGGAAAGAAGCAGGCAGGCAAGGCGCGGAGTTTGGGGAGGTGCGCGCGCACCTCCCCAAACCTCCCCAAACTTCGGCAGGTCTCGGACGGCGGTGGCTTGGGAGAGGTGCGGGCGATCCCGGAAGCACCAAAGCCTCGGCCGCGCACAAGTCCTCGGTAAGTTTTTTTGTTGACTGGAGTATAAGCCGAAGTGGAATTTTTCAGCCCAAAAAGTGGGCTGAAAAATTCGGCTTATACTCAAGTATATACGGTATGTATTGCCCTGTTCACCGCCCTGAGTCCTTCGGGAGAAGGGCGGTATACAAATAAAATTAATAAATAAATAATAATAAATAATAAATAAATAAGAAGTTGGAAAAATAAGTCTTATTTAAACCATGGTTTCATAGCTTGGCATTTTTATCCAAAGCAGAATATCCAGATTCAATCACAGTTTTGTTCCATATAGCATCAACCTTGTGAATTCTCAAGTTTTCTTTCTGCTCTGTACTCAAAATGGACAGTGATTAATGTGTGTGTGTGTGTGTGTGTGTGTAAATCTATCTATCTATCTATCTATCTATCTATCTATCTATCTATCTATCTATCTATCTAGGATCAGCTGCAACTATAAACTATAATTTCTTGGCTTACTTTTCCATTTAGCTGAGAGGGTAGGAAAAGTCTTTGTGATGAACTACATGAAGATATTTTATCCCTAAGGGGAAGAAAGTGATGGTACTTTGCATGTTTAGAAAAAATAATTATGACTGACAGGACTGCATTAAGGACAACACGAAGAATCAACAAGAGTTAAAACAAAAAAAAAAGAATCCCTACTGGGCTTGTTTTTACTTCTATAAATAACTTCACCTACTAAAGAAAGAAATAACAAGTCAGAGGGATACTGATTTCTGAAACATGAGTGGAACTTCAAATCCTTATAAAAATTAACTTCTACCTTTTCAATATAATTTCTAGATTTAGTCTACTGGAGATAAGAAAGAACAGAGTACCTGGCAGGAGCTGTTGGATAAACGACTTTTATATGCTGGAAAGACAAATCTTGCTTCAAAACCTGCTTGATCCAGTCTCTTACCCCTGGCCCAGTATCACCTGAATATAGCACAGAAAGATAGAACTGAATTAGACATCCATACAATGGAACAATGTGAACTGTCTTATGAACCTCAGACTTCATCTTGTCCGTACAGCTCTCTCTTTTCAAACTTCATTTTAGAAAAGTTACAACTGGTTGCTTATAGAAACCAAGCCTAATGGGCAATTTTCAAACATCAACAAGTAAGTCCTTGACTTACATTATGGAGCTTGTCATTATGGTTGTAAGTCATAATGGTTGTAAAGTGACTTATTTTATTACCATTTTTGTAGTGGTCATTAAGTGAATCACCGAAGTTATTACACATATTTGAGGTGGTTAAATGAACTCATTGTTTGCCATGGGGCCTTTTTTTGCCAAAATCTGGGAGTAAATGCTGTTAAGTTGTGGTCATGTGACTGCAGGATCCTGTGAATGCAGGCCAGATGCCACAAATGTGTGGATAGCCTTCGAAACTTGAGTTATAA
Source organism: Vipera berus (assembly GCF_964194415.1). Lineage (NCBI taxonomy): Eukaryota > Metazoa > Chordata > Lepidosauria > Squamata > Viperidae > Vipera > Vipera berus. The sequence goes on from NC_138202.1 coordinate 308,830,808, forward strand.
GTACCTTTGGGAAGGGTCTGTCATAAGTTTGAGCAGTTGCAAAGCAACTGATTGTAAATCAAGGCCTGCACCCATCTCCACTAAGGAAGCCCTTTCAGGTGTCCCTATCCTACTGAGTGCAAAAATCCAAGTTTATAGAATCCTTGTCAGCTCTCTTGTCTCTGCTTGAATACATCCAATGAAGGAGCACATACTACCTCCGATAGCTGGTTGATTCCTCCCTGGGCAGACTTTCCTTTCCCGAGTATCTCCCTGGGACGGTTCACACATTTTAGGTTTATTGTACAAAACACGAGGGCTTGCCCCATTCCACCCGCAGTCCCGTAAGCCAAAACGATGCGAACCGCGTTTATGGGCTTAATGCACGCGTGACCTCTTTCGGCGAAAAGGCCCCCACAAGCTAGCCCAGAGATTCACGCCCCCAGCAAGACCATCTTGGGATCGGGAGCCTCCACCTGAGCCATGGAGAAAGATCACAGATGCCGTGTGTCTCCCCGCCGGGCCCACCGCTATCAGGCTCTTCTGCAACGCCGTCTGAACAGCCATGCCGCCTGTTTCCTTCCCATGCCGAACCCAAAGGGGGGGAAAAAAAAGAAAAAAGCAGGCCGCCGTTTACGGCGCAGCCGCGCTTGGGAGGTTCGCGGAGGTTCTCGCAGCAAAGCGGCAGGAGACTCCGCCTCCCACGAGTTCAGCGAAAGTGGCTCGGGAGCGCGGAGCGGGAGGGTGGTGGGTGTCTGTTGTGGGTCTGGGTGAGAGGAAGACGGGGGTGGGGGTGGGAGGTGCTGTGATGCTCCAGGCAATGCTGTGTTAAACCAATAAGTCTTTGAAATAGGTGGCTGTGAACGCGTTAAATTCTATGAGTTGGCATTTGCAAGGGAAACGCCAAGAGAAAAGAGCGTAAAGCAGGGGTCTTCAAACTTGGCCCTTTTATGACTTGTGGACTTCAACTCCCAGAATTCCTCAGCCAGCAAAGCTGGCTGAGGAATTCTGGGAGTTGAAGTCCACAAGTCATAAAAGGGCCAAGTTTGAAGACCCCTGGCGTAAAGTCTGTTAAAAGGCAATAACGCTGCTTTTTTGGAGAGAATGACATTCGCTTTCTTCTCTATCTTTTATCTGTGTTTTTCCGCCTTCAGATTTTCCAAGAACTCGCTGTCTGATAATCGACGCCATTCTAAACATTCATTATCCCTACTCCAAAATAAAGGTTGCATTGCCAGCCACGTTTACTTTGAGAGTCGATTACGTTGCATTCACAGGAATCCAATCTTGAGTAAAGCTGTGTAAAATCGTGCGATAATCCAGCGTTGCGAGGGCTGAAGAAAAAAAAAGAAACGGGAAGATAGGAATTGGTGATAGAAACGGGTGCTAAGTTGTTTTAGAATGATATTAATAGGACTTGAATTTATACAGATTTATACAGATAGAAATAGGAATTTTGGGTTAAGATTATGTGGATTTACAGTATTTTCCCTTTTGTGCCCAGAATGCAGGCTTTTACATTTTTCTCTTAGCACTTGCAATCTAACTCCTGCACAGGTGTGCCCAAGCTGTCACTTTTCTTCAGTGACCCTGTGATGTTTCATCTGCTCCCTAGTTAGCTCCTACTTAAGCCATCCTTTACTACAACAGTGTTAAAATTGTGTTCCCTCTCTTCTTGACACAGCTATTGCCATGGATACAGTCAGATACACTTCACGTCCCACTAACCCAAGGGTGTGGCATGGGATCAGCAAAGCTGGGTTTGTGAAGGGGTCTGCTTTTTTGCCAGGGCTTGGCTAGCTGGAGAATTCTGGAATTGAAGTCCACAGATCTTAAAATGGTCAAGGTTGGACACTCCTGTTTTATGCCTTCCAAGATAGCCTGCTGCTGTCAGAAGTAGTGGAGGATGGTGTCCCATGCCCAGGACTGAAACAAAACTCAATATTTCTTATAGTCCAAGGTCTATGCAAATTGTCCTGTCAGACAGCAATGTGTCTCAAGTGTTTTCACAATTGCCTGGTGCTGTCCATAATCCTTCCTTGACAACTCCTCAGATCTCCTTAGGAAGACCTGGTGCTCATTTTGAGCATCACTGCAATTTGTAGGAGGCATTTTAATATCCCACATATGTGGATAAATTCAGTAAACAAAGTGAAATAAACAATTATCTACCCCTTCCCTCCCCAATTACATTTTTATACTGCTGGGGTCTCATATTTATGGCTTTCATGTTTTGCCTAATAAAGATATAGAATGGTGTATTTTTCTCTCCAGTTTGGGTTCTGCCATAATAGTAGCTTCCCATCAAACCCCTGCTCCCTACCTCATTTTTTCATCACTTATTAGTTCAGCTATACAGCTGTTCAGCATCACTACTGGGTGTGAAGGCATAATTCTGATGAGTGTACTTTGGTCCAGATTTATGGCATGTCACAAGGTAAACAAGTGTTATATTCTAATTTCCATTAAAGGTAAAGGTTACCCCGCACATGCGTGCTAGTCGTTTCCAACTCTAGGGGCCAGTGCTCATCTCCGTTTCAAAGCCGAAGAGCCAGCGCTTGTCCTAGGACATCTCTGTGGTCATGTGGCCGGCATGACTAGACGCCAAAGGCGCACGGAACGCTGTTACCTTCCCACCGCAGTGGTCCCTATTTTTCTACTTGCATTTTTATGTGCTTTCGAACTGCTAGGTTGGCAGAAGCTGGGACGAGTAACAGGCGCTCACTCTGCTACGTGGCACTCGGGATTTGACCCGCCAAACCTCCGATCTTCTGATCGACAAGCTCAGCATCCTAACCCACTGAGCCACCGCGTCCCTTTACCTTTAATTTCCATTACAATATACTTATTTTTGTATGACAGCATCTGTCCACACAGCACTAACAGCACTGAAAATGGAGCATTTTTGCCAGGTTAAAATGATGTTTGGGTTGGCTTGCTTATAATTGGAACAAACTGACTGTCAACAAGAGGAAAATCAAACATGTTGGCTGATGCATCAAATTCGTTGTTAACATCAGGAGTGACATTTCTTCCATAGACATTGTGCGATGTCGTGTGACGTCATGAGTTTGACATGCCTGCCATACATTATGGTTAGCCTCATTTGCAGTCACTATATTCCTCTGAAATATGTCATGTTGTAAGATAATAGGTGACCAAGCCAAATTTAATTCCTAGAGTCCTAGGCAATATTGTATTTCTACCATGTCTTCTTGACATTTGCATATATGAGGATACATGTGCACCCACATGCACTTTGAAGTGGCTTGGTCTTGGACATCCATTAACAACACCAGTTATATGTTTAGTTTACTGAACTATTTTTTTCTTTATTTATTAATCCCTTACAGTCCAAGCATACATCACCATACGACTCAAATTGGATGGTGAACCACACACCCTCAGTTCAGCAGCTGATTTCCTAGAGAAATCACAGTCAACAGATTCAGAAATTCTGAGACAAATTCTCTGATGTTTTCTGATAGGTGATATGCGTGATCAATTGATGTGCCAGTGCAATAAGATTTGGCTAGCTCTCTCTTCCCTCTGTCCACTGAAGAATGAATAGAGAATGCTTATCTGAATAGAGTCTAATATTGTTCTGCAATATATCTGATGGTTGGCGAAGATTGTTCATATACGGTAGTATTATAAAGAAGACCAGTTATGCCTCTCTTGCTGCAGTCCTTTAAAAAGAGATGGTCTCCTTGGCAGATTTAGAAGTCTGAACTATCATGCAGTGAGGTTGCTGAAGGACAGGTGGATCAGGGACACTCCAGATTTGGTTTGTGTGATTTTCTATGAGTCACAGTATTTGGGAATGGGAATATAAACAAAAATCCATAGCCCAGAACAATAATAGAATACATTTTAAATGGCTTCTCTGGAGACTTCTCACATTCCATCCCCTTTGTTCCAAGAATCAATTTAACATTTATTTTGTTATGAGAAAATCTGGCTTTGAAAGGTTTCTCAATTTTTTATTGATATAATGGACTCAGGAAAATTCCTCAGGAGCTTTTTTCCCCCTTTTCTAAATAAATGCAGATAGATGATTTTTATTAACTTTGGTTAGCAACACCCTGGAATAGCTTTCATAAATCAAAGATAAGCCTTTCCTTAACACCACTTAAACTTGGTTGTGAGAAAATAAAGTCAGTTGACCATTGTAGGGATTATCTGGTAACTTGTTTATTAACAAGTAATTTCAATGGTTCAGAAGGCATTTTTCAATAGAAGATAAAGCAAATAATGCCATTTTCATTAAAAAGTCACTGGATGACAATGCCTTCAAAGAACTGCAAACCCATGAAAAGAATTCATTATCTCCTGTGCCCATCCTAAACACCACTTGTCTCACTTTGATTCCACCAAATCTCTTCGTCCTAACCTACACTAATTCTGTTTCCCATGGATACAGAACATCAACTGCTTTTCTTTCCCACAATTCAGCCCACATCAATCTGGTTTCATTCAGATATAATAGAAGCCACCAACCATCATGAGAGACTGATTATCTGGACCCGTACCAATCGGGCTTCAGGCCCGGACACAGCACGGAGACGGCATTGGTCGCGCTGGTGAATGATCTCTGGAGGGCTAGGGACAGGGGTTGCTCCTCTGTCCTGGTCCTATTAGATCTCTCAGCGGCGTTCGATACCATCGACCATGGTATCTTACTGCAGCGTCTCAGGGGGCTGGGAGTGGGAGGCACCGTTTTACAGTGGTTCTCCTCCTACCTCCAGGGCCGCTCGCAGTCGGTGTTGACAGGAGGGCAGAGATCCACCCCGAGGTCTCTCATTTGTGGAGTCCCTCAGGGGTCGGTTCTCTCGCCTCTCCTGTTCAACATCTATATGAAGCCGCTGGGCGAGATCATTCGTGGTTTTGGGGTGGGGTATCATCAGTACGCTGATGATACCCAACTTTTTCTTTCCACCCCGAACCAACCCAGTGATGCCCTCTCCGTGATGTCCCGGTGCCTGGAGGCGGTTCAGGTCTGGATGGGGAGAAACAGGCTTCGTCTCAATCCCGCCAAGACTGAGTGGCTGTGCATATCGGCATCTCGGGTTAACCAAGTTATTCCATCCTTAATGATGGGGGGTGAGGTGTTACCCCCCGTCGATAGGGCTCGCAACTTGGGCGTCCTCCTGGATTCACGGCTCAATTTCGAAGACCATATAGGAGCCGTGACCAGGGGGGCTTTTGCCCAGGTTCGCCTGGTGCGCCAGTTGCGTCCCTATCTGGACCGAGACGCCCTACGCACAGTTACTCATGCGCTTGTGACCTCCCGTTTGGACTACTGTAACGCTCTCTACATGGGGCTGCCCTTGAAGACCACTCGGAGGCTTCAACTGGTGCAGAATGCGGCCGCGCGAGTTGTAATGGGGGTTTCCCGATACTCCCATGTAACACCTCTACTCCGTGAGCTGCATTGGCTTCCGGTTGCCCTCCGGGTGAAATTCAAGGTGCTGGTTATCACCTATAAAGCCCTACATGGCCTGGGTCCGGGATATCTGAGGGAACACCTGCTGCCGGCATCAAATACCCTTCGCCCAGTGCGCTCCCACAGGGAGGGTCTGCTCAGGGTCCCGCCGGTAAGAGACTGCCGGCGGGTGACACCCAGGGATAGGGCCTTCTCGGTGGGAGCGCCTGCCCTCTGGAACCAGCTGCCGGTGGAGCTGAGAACTGCCCCCGACCTTCGATCATTCCGCCGGGGCCTGAAGACCTGGCTCTTCGAGCTCTCGGGCCCAGACTGAGGAGGAATTTTTAATTTGGGGTTCTTTTTAACTGACTACAGGGTTAATTTAATATTTTTTAATTTGGTTCTTAATTTTTGTATTTTGGATTTTTAATTCCCTGTAAACCGCCCTGAGTCCTCAGGGAATAGGGCGGTATATAAATATAACTAAATAAAATAAATAAATAAATAAATTCCTCCATTAGGTATACTAGTCTGCAATTTTTGGAGATGTAGTTCATCACTTCTAATGGGTCTCCAACCATATGGAAGACTACAATAATCTTATCTGCCTGTGCATGTCTTGCTTAATTCATAGCTTGGCGATCAAGCCTGTATTGTCACTTTTGTGGTAAGTATCTCTGTGTGTCTTAATTGGTCAGTAAACTTATGTCTACATAACACTTTACATGACAGAAACTTGACACCAATTGCATCACCCTGTGCCCCTCAGGATATTTGGCCTGTCACTTTGTGCTACTCTGCTGAAGTCATTCCTTGCCATTTCCTGAATGGATGCTGGTGTGCAAAAACATCTAATTATTTTTCTTTTGCTATTAGCAGAAGAAACACCATATCTTCACAAAAATAATGCATAGACCATGTAGACAAGAAAATAAAACAAGGAAAAGGATATCAGAGATAGAAGTTATTATGCAACACATTGTATAGAAGAAAAGTTATCATTTTCTTGAAACTGGAGAGAGGATTATCTCTTTACCTTTCTCTTTCTGTTCTTATTGTTTTGAGCCAAAGTTCTTTTTGTCCCTTCAAATAATTTTTCCATATTTTTCTTTATTATTTTCCAACAACTTTTTCCATATATCTTTTTATATATACATTTCTCTAATGTTCTACACTTCTAATAAAAATTATTACCCAATTGCACTTCTTTTTTTAAATTCAATTGAACTTTAGAAGTTAAACATTAGAGAATTACAAAAACAAATGATAATTGCATTCCAGTTTATTCAAGAACAGGCAACATGATACTCATGGACCCCAATATGGTATGGACACTACATTTGATTCCTTACAGGTTTCCTCTCCCAGAATCATATTTATCTGTGGGAATGTTTAGGGTCCCCAAATGTTCTTCTAGGATGGCAGAAAATTTTTTGGGCTACTTCCCCATCTGGTGGATAGGTGTTCAGTGATTGACTAAACATATCATAGCAGCCAATTTGTAAATGGGCCAATTCTGAGTGAGCATTCATGTTCTTGAAATGCACCCTCAGCCTTCCAGTTTAAGAAAAAACTGGCCACACTAAGATCCTTTGGCAGTAGCCTGCAACCAATTCAGTTTGGATTGTAATCTACTGGACAATTCCCTTGCTTTGGTGCCCTACTTTTTTTTTGTCTCAGGAAAGCAATTGCTAACCTCTTTCTTTCTACTGTGAGTGCCTTACTAGATATACCTAATACACATACTGGGTACCGTATAGTGGATATAACATTTACTTAACTTACGTAGCATTCCCAGTTTGAAATTGATCAGAAACATAATAGTTTTTTTTATTTTATTTCAAGAATGTTGTTTTCCCTGTGCCATCTACTTTTCTCCTGGCTTTATTTGCAGTGGCTGGAGATAAGTAACACTCAGAATCACCTCATTGGGGTGATGGGTGACATATTTTTTTAAAAAAAATAAATAAATAAAAGTAAATAATCACATTGAATCTAGAAACTGTTGATGGGTCTGTACTCAAGACAAGGCAATCAGGTAGTATGAATTGTTGCATTTAAAAATGTGTTTTGTTGATTCATAACATGTGAATTAAAGGAACTTCTCTCCATATATTGTTGGACTCCTCATTTATGTTTTATTTAAGAAAAATCTTAAATTATTGTGATGGACATTAGTTTCATTGTTTAATAGAAAAATGGTGGGAGAGTTGGACAAGCCCTCAAGTTTTTTTGAGTAACAGATATTCTATGGCCCTGGATTTAAAGTAGAGATTTATGCCCAAATCTTGCTACTTCAATCTATGTTTTCTGTTCAGTTGGGCCTATGTCCAAACAAAGCACCAGGTTATAGCCTTCACCATGTTTATTTCTGAAGCATGCTCGAGGATGTTCTGTGGGGTCCAGGGGTACTTTTCCAATATGTGAGAGGCTATCATTATTTTTGCAAGCCTCACATGTCATTACTAATTGCTTAATTTTTACAATTCCTAAGTGTTAAATGACAAAAGTTAGACAAAAGAGTAGGAGCTAAGTGATGTGTACTCCAGGATCCACCTACACCATGTATACGTTAGAATATAAGAGTGGTAAAAATATCTTTTCTTTCTTTTAGTATAGTGTTATGGGTGGATTGGGGATTTCAGCACATGTAATGTATATGCAACCCCTTGTCAGGTATAGTTTTCATTCCAGATTAATTCATGCAGAATGCAGGCTTTGTCATCTTGTATAAATATCACATGAGAGAGATTAAAAGGTAATGAAAATTCTCCATTACCTCCTTTCCCTCTGTTTCTTATTTTCTCATATTTATAGAAGAATGCTTTTCTATTTTGCCTCCTGTTCAAGACACAGGTCTCTTTATAAAGTGCTCATTGTTGTGCTGAAATATTTTTCCAATTGAGAATTCACTAATACTGTTTCTACCTTTAATTTAATTCTTTTATTTAATATTTAGTTATGTTTGCACAAAACCCTGAGCCTTTTATGTGTTCAGGCTTTTATGGTAATATAATATACCTACACCTTCCATTTTCTTTCATTTTAATTTAGTGCTCATAACATTCTTTGCATCTAATTTTTGACCCATATTACAATGGCCTATGTCTTAGTTTTTCTTGATTAGACTGAATGGAGAGAGAATTTCAACTACGTCTTTTTAAGAGTTTCTTAAATATGTCCAACCTTTTCTTAATATCTTATCTAGTTACATAAAGTACTGTCAGAAGTAACTTCTATTTTAATGTGGAGGCAACTGTTTTATTTTGTTAACTGCTTTCAACTACTTATGTACTGCTGTCAAAGGAATTGCATTAATGTGTCCATGAAATGACCAGTATTTAAGTTTGACTTGAAGGATATTTTACCTCTACTGAATAAAGTTAACTCTGGAAATCTGGCAGGTAGTGGTTTCCTTGTTTTTTGCTCAAAACAGAAGCATATGGCATAATTTATAGCTTTCTCCATTGTTAGGGATAAAGATAATTTGCTTCTATGATGATGATGACGGCGATGTCAATGATATTAAATTTATGGTGTTTTAAGGCTCCTTCTGTGGATAAGATGCTTTCATTCAAAACAGAACAGTGCAGAAACATTCTCCTGCATGTTTTATTACCAGTGTTCATTCAATTTAATAGAAAAAAATGCTTTTAAAAGTTATTTCGCGAGGGAAAAAAATCACTGAAAGTTTCAGGAACAAGGCATAGTGTTCTTGTACTAATGAGGCAAGTATGGATGTAGATATGAATGCCTCTTCTTTCACTGCACAATAATCTTACAACTGGTTTGTAGTCTCTTGGTGTTCCATACCTCACTTAAATCCAAGGAGAGGCAGCATGAGGGAAGTTTTTTCACTTTGTTTTTCCAGGCTGGGAAAAGTTGGCAATCAAAAAACTTCAAAATAGTGGAAAGTTGTTTAATAGACAACATCAGCGGTAGCATCGTCCATCATCTTCACAATAAAGTAAAATAATCATCGAGGTAAAGCTGAAATACACAAGGAAACAGCCTTAGAAGTAAAGCTCAAAAGTCCCTTTTTTTTGCAGTGCAAGAAAACTGATTTTGGCACAGTATTATTCAGCGATTTCTTAAATTTATTTAAAATGTGTGTATACTGCTTTTACTAGAAGTGTTAACAATAAATGCATAGTAGATAGTGATAGCTTCTCCCTATGAACAATAAAGGAACCAGCAGTGAAGAGATATGCTGCAGACTAGCATTTGGTAGTGCTGCTATAAAGGCCTCGGAAAGATACTCAGATGCCAAGATGGGACTATAGCTACAAAGATCAGAACTGTGCAAACAATCTTATTCTCTGTGATGCTCTATGGAAATGGCAGAATAGAACGAGTATTAATGCTTTCAGATTTCTATATTAGAGAAGACTCCTGAGAATATAATGGATAACTGAGAAAACAAACACATGGATCATAGAACAAATCAATCCAGAGTTCCCATTTGAGGCATAAATGATCAGGCTCAAATTGTTATATTTTGAATGTGTTATATGAAGATCTAGCTGCACTGTGATATCTGTAATGCTGAGAAAGGTGGAAGGTCAGACAATAGCCAAGCTATTCTCCAAGGCACCTGAGAGCAGGACAAGAAGCAACGGATGGAAACTAGTCAAGGAGAGAAGCAACCTAGAACTAAGGAGAAACTTCCTGACAGAACAATTAACCAGTGGAACAACCTGCCTCCAGAAGTGGTGAATGCTCCAACACTGGAAGTTTTTAAGAAGAGACTGGCCAGCCATTTGTCTGAAATTGTATAGGGTTTCCTGCCTGAGCAGGGGGTTGGACTAGATGACCTCCAAGGTCCCTTCCAACTACTACTACTTCTACTTCTTCTTCTTCTTCTTCTTCTTCTTCTTCTTCTTCTTCTTCTTCTTCTTCTTCTTCTTCTTCTTCTTCTTCTTCTTCTTCTTATTATTATTATTATTATTATTATTATTATTATTATTATTATTATTATTATTATTATTATTATTATTATTATTATTATTATTATCTAGCAGCAAAACAGATTGACTTGATTAGGTGATGGTGTATTTTTGAAAGATATTAAAGGCCAGGTTGGGTAGAGATTATTCTGAAGAAGATCAAACTAGGTGGCTGCTAAGAGTCAACACTGATTTGATGGCACATAATCAATCAATCAATCAATTCTGCTTTAAGCAATATTATTATTAAAAACAAAACATTAAAATATAGCATTAGAAAGTTAGCACTTAGGAAAACTAGTATAAAATGGAATGTTTTCAAAATATTCTTCAAATATGCCCTATGATACAGAAGGATGATAGTTCAGCAAGATAGGTATCAATGCAAAAAAAGGCTTGTTTTGTATTGCCACAAAGCAGCAAGGTGCTGTGCTGTGGAGATCAGGATTTCTGTCAATGATCACTGGTGTTTGGATGGCTGATGTAATTGAAGATATTATTTAAGCTAATAGGTCCCCAATTGTTTAAGGGGTTTTATATTGATATTAATGATTTTTCATTCACATTGACTCTCAGATAGTAATTCTTTGGATTTTTATACATTATATTTTGAATAACTAAGTCTTGCTCCACATCAAGAGTTTGTCAGAAATATATTTCATCGCTATATGAGAGAGTACATTTTCTGAAGTTATTCCTAAACTATGAACTCCCTGAATAAGAGATAAAATTTATTCTTTTTTAGCATTTAAGCATGAGCAACAATATGACCTGACATTACTTGAGCTGTGTTATGTATTGGACTTGTGGTGTTATACCACGTGCATTGCTGGAGGAGCTAACGGCTCTCCAGCAACCCAGACAGGCTGTCTCCAGTCCTTCAATTGGTTAACCCCAGGCGGCAAGCATGGGTTCAAACCTATTGGCTGCCACCCAGGGGCTAGGTTATATATTGTGGCTGTTTGCGGCCCAAGCTTCAGTACAGTTCCAGCAAGAATAAAAGAATGAGTTTTCCTGTACTCAGACTCGTGTCATCATTCCTGCTTACCAGAGCCCACGACTTAACAGTGGTGACGAGGATGGGATCCTGCTTCACCGATTAAGGGCTGAAGTCAATGAGGGGTCGGCAGTACACACCGGAGGGAAGAGGCATTTCCCCCCCCTCTCTAGGCTGGCTAGTAAGCCATGCTAGCGGCTGCGTGCTCAGAGGACGCATTCCCTGAGCCTAGAAGCAGGATCTGAAGAATGCAGGAATCTAAGGAAGATGCTGAAGGTTGGCAAATTAAGAGAGTTTGATGTGAAGCATCTGGAAGAATGGCCGTCTTACCTCTCACAAGTAGAGAACTATCTAAAAGCAAATCAAATTGCAGAGGAAGGCCTAAAGGCCGCCACGTTGCTTTGTGTGTGTGGCCCAGCAACTTTCGACCTAGCAGAGAACCTTTTCGTGCTGACACCCATCGAAGCAGTATCATATGCAGACCTTAAGAAGAAGCTGACCTGGCATTTCCAGCCCAAGATGTCGGAGATGGCGTGGCGATTTAAATTCGACCAGAGAGTGCAGCTACCCAGGGAGACAGCCTCGGAATTTATCGCGGGCCTAAGGCAGGCCGCACGCCTTTGCAAGTTCTCAAACTTAGAAGAACAATTAAGAGACCAGTTCGTCTGTGGCCTTTGGGACAGAACCCTTCAGCAGAGACTGTTTGCTAGACCCAAGCTGATGTTCTGTGAGGCACAGGATGAGGTAATGGCCGACGAAGCTGCTGGGGGTGCAGTGCAGACAGTTCAAACCTCCAAACCTTCAAAAGTCGAAGATTCTGTCCATCTTGAGGTTGCCAAATGCACCGGAGAATCGTCAGAAGATGAAGAACCTGAAATCAACAAGCTCCAAAGGCAACCAAACACGCAAAACCACAGCAATCATCAGTGAGAGAACGATTACAAGGCAGTTCTCTTACCTAGATGTAAGGGGTGCGGAGGCAACCATCTTTGCGCCAATTGCAGATTTCACTCGGCCACATGTAGAGCTTGTGGAAGAACAGGCCACATCGTGGTGGTTTGCAGAGCCCGCCAGAGAGACAGGCCACCCAAACACCAGTCAGAGGAACCAACTAGGAGAGGTACTGGGGCCCAAGGTCCAGTTAGTGTGGGGTTCTTCAGAAGCCGGAGAAGCATTTGCCGCACCAGGGCTTGACGCCCCCTCAAGCCTAAACTTAAGCTCTTGGTAGAGCTACAAGGAGTCCCATGTAAGATGGAGTTGGACTCTGGCTCTACAGTATCGATCATTTCACAAGACACATTTGACTTCGTGTGTAGGCGCAGTAACAATTGGGCTAAACTAAGACCCTCAGATATCATTTTAACGGATTTTCAGAATGTTCACATTAAAGTTAAGGATGAAGCCACATTATTGGTAAAATTTAAAGGGTTTTTGGGGCACCTGGATGTCATAGTAGTAGAGGGCCAAAGAACGAGTCTTATTGGACTTGATTGGTTTGATGCTTTAGGTATTCAGATTACTGGCATAAACCGGACACAAACTGCAGACCTCATGACTGTTTGTGAAGAATACACAGCTGTTTTTGATTCAACCCTGGGGACATACACTGGCCCACCAATTTCTTTTAAGTTAGATCCTAACGTTGTTCCAATTAGGGTTAAACCTTGCAGGGTCCCCTTTGCCTTGAAGCACAAAATTGATTCCGAAATCGATAAGCTTGTAGAACAGGGCGTGTTACAGCCTGTTGATGGGGGGGGGGAGTGGGAAACTCCTATTGTCACCCCACTGAAGTCCAACAGGGAAGTTCGCATTTGTGCTGATTATAAATGCACATTAAATAAGGCCCTCAAACAACATGCTTACCCAGTTCCTGTAGTCAACCATATTTTAGCCTCTTTGCAAGGGGGAACCATTTTTGCTAAACTTGATTTAGCACAGGCTTATCAGCAATTGCTGGTTGATGAGGCCACAGCCGTGGCTCAAACAATCGTGACTCACAGGGGGGCATTCAAAGTCAAACGCTTACAGTTTGGAGTCAGTGTTGCACTGGGTATTTTCCAAGGGATTATGGAACGCACACTTAAGGGTATCCAGGGCGTCTGCCCTTATTTTGATGATGTTCTTATTGCTGGGGAATCCCCAGAAGTGTTGGCCAGAAGGCTCAGGGCTGTTTTGCGAAGCGGGCCTCAAATTAAAGAAGAACAAATGTAGTATTGGGGTCTCATCAACAGAATTCTTGGGGTTCCGCATTGATGCTAATGGTATTCACCCTGCTGATTCTAAAGTGAAGGACATTAAAATGGCTCCTAGGCCAAAATCAAAAGGAGAGCTGGAAGCATTTTTGGGCCTCCTAAATTTTTATCACACATTCCTACCTCATAAGGCAGCAATAGCAGAGCCCCTCCACAGGCTGCTTGATAAAAAAGCCCCTTGGAAATGGACTAACTTACATGAAAAAAGCTTCCAGGCTTTGAAAGCCCTTCTATCTGAAAAGTCCACTGTAACTCATTACATAGAGTCTAAACCTATATGTCTTACATGTGATGCATCTCCTATGGGGTGGGGGCAGTATTAAGCCACATAGAGAAAAATGGGAAACAGATTCCTATTGCATTTTACTCTGGGATCTTATCCTCTGCTGAATGCAACTATGCACAGATTGATAAAGAAGCCTTGGCCATAGTTGCTGGAGTTAAAAAATTTCATGATTATTTATATGGCAGGGATTTCACTGTCTACACTGACCACAAACCTCTGTTGGGATTGTTTACAACAGACAAACAAACCCCCCACATACTATCTCCAAGAATGTTGAGATGGTCTATTTTTTTGTCTGCATACAATTTTAAGTTAATTCATAAACCAGGGAAGGAAATGGGCCATGCTGATGGCCTCAGCAGACTACCACTGCCACTAATGGATTGTGATCCAGCTCCTGCTGCTAGAATACTGTCCATTCCTCCTCAAGGTCTACAACTATTCTTTATCATCCTGCAGTTCCAAAGATTAGTACTGATGTTTGATTTTTTTGGAATTTTCAGAATGCTATAGTAATGTTTCTCAAACTTACCAATGTTAAGATGTGCAGAACTCAACTCTCAGAATGAAGGCCACACATCTTAAAGTTACTAAGGTTGAGAAACACTATAATATGTCAATTTCAGAGCCATTTTCCCTGGGTTAGTTAGTCTTGATTGAGTATATTTTGCTGTGTGTCTTCTAGATACAGTACCATGATATTGGTTGGCTCTTTATCCCCACTTTTCTTTTGCCATGAAGCAAGTAGGTAAATTCATCTCCTCCTCTAGTCCTTGCTTTCTACTTCCGATCCTTGGATAATTGTGAGCCCCAGCTAAGCAGTTGATGACCAAGTGATGTTCTACAGTAAGACAGTCCTTCTCACCATGATTTTATCTCCTTCCTCCCATTCTCTTTTAGGGCAACCAATCACACCACATCAGGCTTTGATGAATGGTTTTGCACACTGTTTCATTTTGTTTTTCAAAGAATAAGAAATAAACTTTCAGTGCTATAAAATGCTAAAGAACATTTTCTTCAGAGAAGTTATTTATTTAGCAGGAAGAAATTTTTAGGCTCTTCCAGAAGGCCAGGAGTGTGGGGGTGGACCTTACCTCTGGTGGGAGAATATTCCAGAGGGCCAGGGCCAGAACAAAAAAGGCTTTTCTCCTGGACCCCACCAACTGAAATTCTTTGGTTGACAGAATCCAAAATTGTCCCCTTTCCATTGGAATGAACGGGGCAGTTTAGTCCCATTTCAGTAAAGTCATTCATCAGATAACCTGGACCTATGCCATAAAGGGCTTTAAAGGTGACAACCAACACATTGAATTGGATCCAGAAGCAAACTGGCAACCAGTGCAGCTCAATAACAGCAGTGTCACATGTGTCACCTAAGGGGACGCCAGAACTGTCTATGCTGCTGCATTTTGTACCAACTGTAGCTTCTGAATGTTCTGACAGGATAGGTCCATGTAGAGCACATTGCAGTAATCCAACTGGGAGATGATCAAGGCATGAGTGACAATGTGCAGGACCTCACAATCTAGGAAAGGATGCAACTAGTGCACATCACAAAGTTACACAAGAAAAGCTACCTGCTCTTGAATGAAGTTATAGAAATTCAGTGTATGATAAGGAAACATCTGGGAAATGTCTAGTAGGAGGAGGAAGATCTTCAATAGGAGAAGAGGGAGGGCATGCTGAAATTGGCAATCAATTTGGGAAAAGCAACACATTTCAGCTCCAAGTGGCATAACCTTGACTTCCCTCTCACACCCATGTGCAAAATCAATGTTATGATGAAAGATATAGGAAAAGAGAAAAAACGAGAGTATAAAAAGAAACAACCACAGAGTCACTGTGAAATAAATCATAAAATAAAAAATGTTGTCTTGGGCTGTACACATACAGTATATAAAAAACATTCTCCATCTCCCCAACGCAACCAAAATGTGAAGGTTGAATGAAGGTAACCTAGTACTATTAAAATACCAGAGCTACATTCGAAAGATTTATATAATTTGATCTGCATTGTGCATTGAACCTGACACATTCTTTTCCATCACTGCATTTGACTTGGAGAATGAATCACAGGGTTTGACTGTGGAAAAAAGCATTGTTCTTATTATGGCCATGCATAAACAGTGCCCTCTTTCATACAGATAGCTGCAGGTTTATTTATTTCATAGTACATGTGAACTTGATTTAAAAGAGTTCTTTCTGCCAATTAGTGGCCACATGATACACAACACTCATCTGGCCCTTTCGTGTACATTTGGTTCCAGTTGAGTTGTCTTCACTTGTAAGTGCACCAACTGTTAAGTATTCATTTACTATTTCAAAATGTCAATCATTCAACAACCCAGTGAAAAGCAAATATCTTATACAGATACTTTCCTATAATTGAAGGGCTGAGCTTCTGAAAAACAAAAGACATACGTACAGCACAGAACAACATAATTAGTGAGCTTAGGTGGAAAGCAGCTGTATTTACTGACATCTGCCATTCTCCATTTTGTGCAATTCATTTTTCTTCTGTATTTATGATTTCACCTCAACCTCTATTGAGCTTGAATATCTAACTTATCTAAATAATTTGTGATAGACTTGTGCAAAACATTGAAATAGGTCTTTAATGGAGATTCATTCTAAAGAAGGCCAATTCATGAATAGAAGTGGGGACCCATTTGATGGCTCATCTATTTGTTTCTAAAAAGGATTTGGGATGCCACTTTCTGTGTGCTAGATTCTTTCTTTATGGACTTCCTATCTCTGTATAATTGTATTTTGTTGCCCCAGCCTGTTCTGTTACCCCTGCCAATGTATACGGTAATAATGTATACAACTGAGGCAGAGGAGGAGAGGACCTGGAGCTTATGGAGCGAAGGAACTGGATGAGGCTGTCGGCAGGCCCAGAGGAAGAGAGAGAGGCTTTTGGAGGAGTTGGTGGCGGCGGCAGCAGCGTGCTCCAGGGGCGAAAAGAAGCAAGGCCTCTTTAAGGAAAAGGTGGAAGAGTCAGGATCAGAAAAAGGAAAGAAGGCGAGGTTGTCAGAATACAAGGGAATTTGAGGGCTAATCCACATGGAGCCCCATTTCCATCTGTCCTGTTTGCCATCGTGCACTCCCTAGAGACTAAAATGGACAATGTGAAATTTGAGCGGGCCCCGAACAAGGAGTATATATCGGAGGTGGTGACCCTTTGAGAGCTGTATGCAACGAAATTTCATTTTGATGTATGCCGATTGGTGTACATTCAAAGTGACAATAAAGTTATCATCATTATCATTACTGCCAAAAAACAAAACCATGTTTGCTCAGATGTTTCAACAGTGGCTTCTTCCCAACCTTGTACTGGACTACTGCTAGCAATGAATGGATTGTTCCCATGACAGCACAAGCTTGCAACCAGTTATGCAATCCCTGCTGTCATCCCATAAAGCCCAGTAATCATTGGCAGCAAAGCATCCCATCTACAAAAACAAATCAATGGGCATTCTTCAGTTATTTTCCTACTATATAACCCAACAAAGCATCTAGAAAAGCAACAACTTAGTTTTTAAAACTGTTTATGTTTAGGTTGGAGTATTTCCTGCAATGTTCAACCCAATATAGGCTCTTTGTTGGACAATCTGAAGGCTGATTAGAAATCAATTCCACTTTGTGTCATCTCTGCCTTAAAAGATATGAAATAGAAATATTTAAACTAAATAACTGAAATGAAATTATGAACTGATTGAACTGATACATGACAGGCTTCACATTTTCTAGAGAATATACTATCCTGCTATTTTCATCCCTTCTGTTAAAGATTGGAGCAGTTATTGACACTTTAATGTCTTTCCATTATAGAGTTACCTTGAGGTAAGATGGTAGGCCTATAAATTTTATAAATAAATAATAATATATGCTATGGATGAAGACTGTTTTTAAAAAATCAAATCTCAACTTAAATAATACTTTGTTGATTAAACCAGATAATTGGTTCTTCTAATTTGTAAGTGTCTTCCTTGACTAAACAAACTTTGTTTTGAACGTACTGTGCTTCATTATACTTTTGGAAATCACTTTATTTGCCAGAAGTATTTTGTTCATTATTATATTTGCACTAGCATCTTTGGACATCTTACAGTAAGATGTTGAAAACATTCAGATATGTCTGATGTCTGACTAGAAATGTTTTGAGACAAAAAGAGTTCATTGTTATATTAGAAATGAGCAAACAACATGGGTTAATGAAATAATAACAATAACAATAACAACTATAACAACCATAACAACAACAACAATAATTGGAAGGGACCTTGGAGGTCATCTAGTCCAGACCCCTGCTCAGGCAGGAATCCCTATACCATTTCAGACAAATGGCTGTTCAATCTCTTCTTAAAGACTTCCAGTGTTGAAGCATTCACATTTTCTAGAGGCAGTTTGTTCCACTGATTAATTGTTCTAACTGTAAGGAAGTTTCTCCTTAGTTCTAGTTGCTTCTCTCTTTGGTTAGTTTCCATCCATTGCTTCTTGTCTTGCCTTCAGGTGCTTTGGAGAATAGCTTGACTCCCTCTTCTTTGTGGCAGCCCCTGAGATATTGGAACACTGTTATCATGTCCCCCCCCCGTCCTTCTCTTTATTAAACTAGACATGCCCAATTCCAGCAACCGTTCCTTGTATGTTTTAGCCTCCAGTCCCCTAATCATCTTTGTTGCTCTTCTCTGTACTCTTTCTAGAGTCTCAATATCTTTTTTACATTGTGGTGACCAAAACTGGTGCAGTTTTCAACATTTAACGTAGCACAGTACTTAAACAAAACAGTTCGGTTGAGATCTGCATATGTGGGACTGATTGGGGTAGATTGCAAGGGCAACTCCAAAATATAATTTTATCATATTTTATCTATATCTTAAATTATTGTACACTATTACAATTTCATTTTAGATTGTATTTTATTCCCATTTCATTTTAAATTGTATTTATCATAATTCCATATTTAAATTGTATTTTATCAAATTCCATTTTAAATTGCTTTTATCAAATTTTAGTAATAATTTGTTGCTGGAACTTTGCACTTTGATATGGCCCAAGGGCTAATCAATAAAGACTTATTATTACTATTTGCCAGGAAGTGAAGGGTGCAGTATTCCAAATGTGGCCTTACCAAGGCATTGTAAAGTGGTATTAACACTTGATGTGATCTTGATTCTGTCCCTTTATTAATGCATCCTAGCACTGTGTTGGCTTTTTGGGCAGCTGCAGCACACTGCTGGCTCATATTTAAGTGATTGTCCACTACAACTCTGAGATCCCTCTCACATTGAGCAAGGTATCTCCTAAACTATACCTGTGAATTTGGTTTTTCTTGCCTAAATGTAAAATCTTACTTTTTTCATCACTGAATTTCATTTTATTAGATAGCGCCCAGTGTTCAAGTCTGTCCAGATCCTCCTGTATCTTAAGTCTGTCTTCTGGAGTGTTGGCTATTCCTGCCAGCTTGATGTTGTCTGCAAATTTGATGAGTTCCCCATCTATCCCCTCGTTCAAATCATTGATGAAGATGTTGAAGAGCACTGGGCCCAGAACAGAACCCTGGGGAACCCCACTACACACTTCCTTCCATGTAGATGCAGTTCCATTGAGGACCACATGCTGAGTATGGCAGGTCAGCCAGCTACAAATCCATTTGGTGGTGGATGCTGTCTAACCCACATTTTTCTATCTTATCAAGTAGTAAGTTGTGATCTACTTTATCAAATGCCTTAAAGGTAAAGGTTCCCCCGCACATGCGTGCTAGTCGTTTCCAACTCTAGGGGCCGGTGCTTATCTCCGTTTCAAAGCCGAAGAGCCAGCGCTTGTCCAAGGACTTCTCCATGGTCATGTGGCTGGCATGACTAGATGCCAAAGGCGCACGGAACACTGTTACCTTCCCACCATAGTGGTCCCTATTTTTCTACTTGCATTTTTACATGCTTTCGAACTGCTAGGTTGGCAGAAATCAAATGCCTTACTGAAGTCCAAATAAATTACATCCACAGCATTCCTCTGGTCCACTAATTTTGTCACTTGGTCAAAGAATCCAATAAGATTTGTCTGGCATGATCTGTTTTTGACAAACCCATGTTGGCTTTTAGTAATGACTTTGTTTGCCTCTAGGTGTTCACTGATTCGTTGTTTAATTATCTGTTCCAGAATCTTCCCAGGTATTGAGGTCAGGCTGATAGGTCTGTAGTTTCCTAGATCTATTTTTTCCCTTTTTTGAAGATGGTAACTACATCAGCTCTTTTCTAGTCCTCTGGTAGTTCCCCAGTCCTCCAGGATCTTTGAAAAATATAGTTCAGTGGTTCTGAGATCACATCTGCCAGTTCCTTGAGAACCTTGGGGTGTAATCCGTCTGGTCCTGGTGATTTGAACTCATCTAGGCTGGTTGCTCACTTACCATTTTCTTGCCTATATTAACTTGTGTTTCTAATCTGCTTTTTGCGGTACTGTTTTTAATAGCTTGGGCTGTTTTTTTCCCTTTGTGTAAAGACGGATGCAAAAAATGAGTTAAATAGTTCTGCTTTCTCTCTGTTGCTTGTCACCTTCTTGCCAGTTTCTCCCACTAATGGGCCAATCGTTTCCTTGACTTTTTTCTTGTTTACATGTTTTTACTTTTGTCACAAGCCTTAGTTCATTTTTAGCCTTAGCTTTCCTCACTTCATCTTTGCAGGCTCGGGCTATTTGCTGATATTCTGCCTTAGTTATGTGCCCTTCTTTCCACTTGTTATACTTCTCTTTTTTGACTTTCAATTTATCAGAGTTCTTTTGGTTTCTTTCGAGAGCTGTTATTTTTCTTCTTCATTGGTATTGTGCAAGATTGAGCTTTTATTATTTTACTTTTCAAAATTTCTCAAGCTTCTTGAGTTGTTTTCCCCTTGAGGATTCTCTTCCATGGAATCCTTCCCAAGCTCTCTCTAAGTTTATTGAAATTAGCTCTCTTGAAGTCCAAAATTCTATTTTGACTGTGTTCTATTGCTTGTGCTTGCATAAATGTTGAATTCGAATATTGCATGATCACTCCCCCACAAGGTTCCTGTGGCTTCAACACCTTCTCTCATTTCATCCCTGTTAGTGAGAATTAGGTCCAATATGGCTAATCCCCTAGTTCCCTTCTCTACTTTTTGGGAGACAAAGTTGTCTGCTAGGTTTGTAAGGAATCTGTGTGATCTTCCACTTGGTGCAGAGTTTGTCTCCCAATTGATGTCAGGGTAATTAAAGTCCCCCATTACTATTGTGATGTGCTTCCTACATACCTTAGTTAACTGACTAGCAAAAGGTTCATTTATTTCCTCTGGTTGGGTGGCCTATAGTATACACTTATGGCAATGTCATTTCCCCCCTTTTATATTGACCTAAATGCATTCAAGACAATTTTCATCATTGATTTGCTCTAATTTTGTAGAGATGTAGTTATTTCTTATATAGAGAGCAACTCTACCTCCTCTTTTATTTGGTCTGTTTCTTTTAAATAATTTAAATTCCTCTAGCTGTGTGTTCCATTTGTGGGTTTCATCCCACCAAGTTTCCGTAATGGCAACAATATCATGTCTGCACTCATTTACCTGAATTTCTAATTCACCCTGTTTATTGCTCATACTCTGTGCGTTGGTGTATAGACATTTGAGTCCTGTTTGATTGACCGTGTTTGCTTTCTACATAACCTGTGTGGTGCCTGAGTTCCCCTATTTTCTTACCACCTGTTTGATTAGTGCACTTGGTGTGGCACTCATTATTGAAAGCTTGTTTTTGTTTGACAGCTAGCTTGATATGCTTGTCCACACACCCCCTATGTTACATGCACTGATAATCCTATAATTTTTAGATTGCTGGGGACAGGAATGTTCTGTATCAATTAACTCACTGTCCCCATTGTTTAGTTTAAATATTTCTACAGAAAATCTGTGTGAATGTATTGCCAAGTAACTCAGTCCCTTTTTTTGATGGATGCAAACCATCTCTTTTGTACACTTTTTCATTAGACCAGCTGCAGACATTGTGACTAATGTAACCAAAGACTTCCTCTTTACACAACTCCTTTAGCCACATGTTGAATTCTGCTATATGCTGGCCTTTTCCATTTTGTTCCTTATACACTGGTAAAACCTCGGAAAAAGTAAGCCTACAGCTTACTAATTAGAACTCTACAGACCCACCTTGCCTCTAGTGCTCTTCATAATAATTAAGGATACTGTCCCCACAGTATATTAAAAAAACAACCCCAAACTAGCATAGATAATTATTCTGATGATAGAAAAATATTAGGAATTCATTAATATAGTTTTCTCTCTTGAGAATTCTGAGAGGAAACCATTGCCCTGTAACAATAGAATAGAGTTCATATAATACGGTTTCTGTTTCTCAAAGTTGCCTACATCAGA
This sequence comes from Vipera berus, assembly GCF_964194415.1. NCBI lineage: Eukaryota > Metazoa > Chordata > Lepidosauria > Squamata > Viperidae > Vipera > Vipera berus. The sequence continues at coordinate 308,853,080 of NC_138202.1, forward strand.
GAAGTGACATATTCCTTCAAATCCAAAACTGACAGAGGGTACCGCAACTCTCTGGAACATATAGTATATGGATGAATTATAGAGTGACTGTAGAGAAATAGGGAAATCTTATGCTGTTTGTGGTAGCCATTCTTTTTTGCATTACTGGATAGCATCAAAGGGTTTGCAAAAACTTAACGATAAGTATAGGCATGAGGGTTTCTATGTAATATGCATGCGTAAGTGCATGTTTGTGTATATTACAATTTCCCCGGTACCAAAATAGTCCTTGCTATCCACCAGCTCAGAGGTGATGAGAGGGCAGGAATAATTCTAAAGCTAATAAACATTCAACACCATTTCCATTTATTTCAATAGCTAATAATCACAGCATGATGATTTACAGAAATTGTCTGCCCTCTGTTTTGCTAAGGTTTTTGCCTGTGATCACTGTAATCAATTTTACCATTTTAAAGCAATGCTTGCTTACACAGCTTGAAACATTTAATATGTCTCAAGCTGGGCTTTGGCATGGCTAATAGCATGTCCTGTGGGCATGACAGTTAATTATGTGAGCTTCTGCCTCTCATCTACCCCATTCCTTTAAATCTGGTTGATAAGATTATCTTTTTGTCCACATTTTTTGACTCATTACTTCTTCCATGTCAAATTACCAGTGCAAAGTCCGTAATCCTCAAATAATCCCATTTTCTGAGGGTTTGTATCAAAGTGCAGCATTTTTGTAGGCTTTGAATTACTGCTTTGCAGTAGTATTTATTACAGCTGCTATGCTTCCAAGCTTAGACAAAAGGACATAAATCCTACTGAACTCAATAATAATCAAGGAATCCTGTGAAAGTCCAACTCTGAAAGGTTTAAACCACTCTATCTGCAAAGAATATGTATAGATGGCAACATTTCTCTTTTATGAAGAACATACTAATGAAAATACATTTATCAGTGAACATATTATTGAAAAAACAGAGTGAAACCTGACGTAAACCTGATCCCAGCCTCCCAGTAGAAGCCATTGCTCATGCACCTTAATTCTTTACCTTTAACCATTTTTTCCAGCCATCCAATCAGCATTTAGGTACCCAAGGTTTGAAACCATCACTGTTATTTCCCACTACTGTAAAGGAAAGGGCACATCACTTGCAGCCTGGAGATAGTACAACTTAATCTTCTGGAGGACTTAACCAGGATGTCACCAGAACAAGATAAACTGGATGGTTTGGGCCCTTTTTTTGGGGGGGGGGAGAGGTTTCTTTGGGGTTGGAATGGGAGACCTTTCAAAGACAATAGGTCCCATTTCTACAGTTAAAACTAACCCTGGAATATGAACTAAATCAGCAAACCTCTTAGAGCAATACGGTCTTGGTCTGCTGAAGTGGCTACACCTCTCTAATAAAGAGAAGGACAGTGCTATTTATAAGTTTGAATGGTCACTAAATGAACTGTTGTTAGTCAAGGACTACCTGTATACCAGGGAGGCTCTTGGACATCTCCCAAAACAAGAATAGTCCTAATATCAGGGAACCTATTCATGGACTCTTTTTCATGGCTCACTATTCTGAACATTGCTATATTACAAAAATCAATATCAGAATCAATTCTGTGTTTAAAGATAGACAAAAATATATGGTTTAAGGCTTGCTTGTTTAGGATTTTATGGAAAGATTAATAAGATGAGTATTGTCTTTTTAAAACTATATATTAACTTGTAAGGGGGCAAAAACATACTTATATATGAAGACATGCAAAACTAGAAAGAATGAAAAACAAAGCATTCCACCCATTTCTGCTCAACAAATTGCTTTTTTCTGCCTATATTCACTTTTACCATTTGCTGCCCAAGACACTGACCAGTGAATTGACTTTGGCTGAACATACTGTACAATACCAAAAATAATCTTTCTTCAATCTGGTATCCTTTATGATCTACACCAAGGGGTAGAGAACAATGGCCCTTTTATGACTTGTGGACTTCAACTCCCAGAATTCTGGATGGCTCAGGAATTCTGGGATTTGAAGTCCACAAGTCATAAAAGGGGCTATGGCTGCCCACCTCTGATTTACAATATTAATTGGGATTCGCCAGGGCAGTTACAGTCATATTTTTTATAGGTGTTAAAAGTATATAATGTCAGAAAAACTACAAATCTTTTTGAAGTAGAGTATTAAATGGTGAAATAGTCATTGTCCTGATTAAAGAGGGAAAATGAAGAAAAACTGAGGTAAGACTATAGCTCATCATATTCTATAATGGGAAAAAAATATTTAAATTTGGAAACAAAACATTTAGGGTCTTTTGTGAGACTTTAAATCTTACACCATGCAGGCAATTCAGAAAGATTTTAGATGTATCATTCGATAGAAGAGATGATATGTGGAACAGTGATCTGGAAAACAGGGGAATAATTTCTCAAAACACTGTCAAGGCACCTCCCTTTCTGTGTAAACAAGAAAGGATGGACCGAAATGTCCTTTTCAGAGTAAGGCAGAATGTCTAGTTCACTCATGAGCACAGTTTGAAGATATGTTATCTCTTAAACTGCAAATGTGTTCTTATGCAATATGTGAATCATTTGTTTCTCCTTTCTGTGTTTATGTGTTCCCCACTAGCTATGGATACAAGCAAGAATTTGCAGCTAAAAGGAAAGAACATCTCCAACCTGTCCTGAAATGCATTGCAACTGCATAGAACAGGGGTGTCAAACTCAATTTCATTGAGGGCCGCATCAGCATTGCGGTTGCCCTCAAGGGGCTGGGTGGGTATGGCCAGGGTGGGCGTGGCCTACTGGGCAGGCGTGGCTAGAGTACATATGGCCTACTGGGTGGGTATGGCCAGCTCTACATCGTTCACATCAAGGGTGCCTATGGTGGCCTGGGCAGGAGTGGGACAGATCTGAGCGTCTCTGGCAGAAGGAGGGTCTCTGGGCCAGAGCCAAGGCAGTGGGGGCCGTTCCCTCACTGTTTCCAGGATGGCTTCGTGGGCCACATGAAACCACTTCGCGGGCCACATCTGGCCCCCGGGCCTTGTATTTGACATGTCTGGCATATACAGTTCATTCATAAAGTGTATAGCATGTGGCCCAGGACATGGAATGATTCCTTTTGTAGGTAGATTCCATTGAATAGGTTCCATTCCATATATACTGTATATGGCTCATTTTTAATAGTAATTTTATTAAATTTATAATTACCTGCAATAAATTTTTTAATTACATATAATTACATACTTATAAGCAGTAAATTTTCTCACTAATACAAAGTGAGAAAAAACAGAATAAAATGAAAGAGTAGAAGGTGCAGAAAAGAAAGAAAAATGGGATTATAGAAAAATAAATAGAAAAGAAGAAAAATATATATGGAGGTGACTTCTCATCTTACAAGTATAAACAGTTTTAGTAACTTATCACCTTCTCTTAAAATATAACAAATAATCTCTTCTTTCCATATCCCATTTCTTATCTATAAACAAATCCATAAAGCATTTCCATTTCAGTTATAATGTCAGCAGAATTCCATTAAGGATCACCAGAGATAACAGCATATCTATTTTAAGCTTGACTAAATAAACCAACTTTATATTCCTTCCTTTTACTTTTAACAATCTTTAGTCCCTTCAAATAAGTAGAACTTGGTTTCTTTTCATTTTTTATTTATCTGATCTCACAAAAAAATCTTCAAAATTTTAATATGCCTCTTTTGTAAATCCAATATAAGAAAATTATCAGGTCATTCTTTTGATTTGTTGTTTGTAAAGATAAAGGTTTCCCTATCCAGATGTATCTGACACTAGAGTGTGGTGATCACCATTGTTTCTTAGCTGAGAGAGCTAGCATTGTCTGGAGACATTTCCATGGTCATGTGGCCAGCATGGCTATATGTCAAAGGTGCATGGAACACTGTTACCTTCTCACCAAAGTGGTACTTATTTATCTACTCACATTTCCATGCTTTTGAACTTCTAGGTGGGCAGGAACTGGGGCAAGTAACAGGAATTCACTCTGTTATATGGTGCTTGGGTCTTGTCTTAACCTCTGAACCATCACGCTCCCTATATTGTTGTTTATATATCCCTTTTAATAATAAAGACATCTGTTGGATTTCTTTTGTATGTCTAATGTAGCATCTTTCTCCATGTCCATCTTGATCTTGCCAGGTAGAACTTTTTCCTCTTGCATAAAATCTTTTAGACATTTATTTATAGAGGGAGACATTATTAAAATTAACTTCTGGGTTTGTTGTTCAAACATTTTCTTCAATATGTCCAAAGTTAAAATATTTTCTTCATTCTGCAATTGTATTTAAATTTAAATTTAAATAATGGATTTACAAATCCAATCATTAGTAATAATTAGTTCCATTTAGTGTCCATTTTGTAAAAAAAATATATTATTTTTTTAAAAATTCCAAACAAAAACATTTTCTCTGGGGTTATGTGTTCCATGTAACACATAACCTAACTCAGTGGCCATCATATTTTGGTTGTAGTTTCCAAATATTTTTCTAGACCTGACAGAAATTCAATGTGTATTTCAATGTGACATGAACAAGCAAGAAACTATGTGGGCAGATCATGCCTAGCCTACACTTTTTATTTTTTTAAAAAAAAATTGCTAAAAATCTTTTCAAAGAAACATTTCCAAAGTACAGATGATGACAGATTTCCACTGGAGAAAACTTACCTTTCAAAATCAGTAGTTTACAACCAATTTGAAAAAAGCTAATAAACATATTCAGGAAAATCTGAATTCTTGGGCTGTAGAAATATTCCCATAAGAATTCCCCAAGACTAAAAGAGCCAATTCTTCCCAAATAGTCAGATTTTAGATCCATACATGTTGCAGGGTGGGAGAATTAAATATGGGCAGTTGTGGAAAAAATCCAAAAGAGGAAGCAAATCCTTTCTCAGCCCTTCTCTGAGGTCACAGCATTTTCAAAGGAATTTGGGAATAACACGATTCAGAGAAGTTCAGGTTTGTGCCTGATGTTTTTCATGGTGAGAGCAGCATGTCAGGGCTCTTGGCTGTTCCTTCTGGACTGCAGGACTTTAACTTCTATCACTGTAAAGAGAATGAAAACTTCTCAGACACTTCTAAGTAAATAAATAAATACCTGGTTCCAGCACTATATATTTCTAATAGAATCATAGAGTTGGAAGGGACAAGTCAATATTGTGAAATCTACTCATCTGAACCATTGATGATAAAATACTAAAAGGATCCTTCAGTCTTCTAATACTATCTTCAAAGCATCTGTTTGGCATCCTGCTGGCTGGTTGTCTTTGTTTAGAAAGACAGTACTTCGTAATTGCCACAGGGGGAACTGTTGGCTTAATTTTGCACATGCAAATCTTACCACTCAATTTATTAAACTAGTAATTCATGCTCTTCTGATCAAACCACCTCTTTCATTTCTATTAGCCTGTTTTGTTTACTTTTCACGACTGCAGAGCTTTTTTGATGGCTTCTTATTTTGTCTTTCTGTACAGTTTATTTATCATATTATTTATCATATTCACAAACCATTGGTGGCTAAAGAGAAAACTTTCTTTTTTAAAAAATCCTGCAAGTTTTAAATTAACCACTGTTCTGCTATTGAGAATTTTTAAAATTTCAAGTTACACTAACAATCGATGTCAACACTAACTTAATTCTAGTTTCTGGTTTTAAAATAGCAGAAAATTTAAGTTTTTCTTTAAAAAAAAGTTTCTATGATGGCGTCCCTTTGGAGCTATGAATTCAACCATTTTCCCCTTATGATATTTGTCTTTATGCCATCTGAAGGATTTAAATTGTGCTTAAAGACTCCAGTGTTTGCATGTGTAATTTATGTGCGCTGCTACATATGAGTTATTTTGCTTACCTAAAGGTTGATTTATTTTTATATAAGTGCAGCTTTAATAGGTCAGAGAACTACTAAGAGCCTTACTGTGCAAGATTATGTAAGAACATGGAAAAATAAATATCAAATGATAGTAATTTTGCTTACTTGTTTTATGTTCTGTTAGAGCTGTGTACAAGTGCTTACTCAGAATTCTGTAAACTGTTCAAGTTATTTATATGCAGACAAACTTGCAAGTTTGGAAGTGACGGTTTTTTCATTACTACAAATTCTTTCTTTCTTTCTTCTTTTCTTCCTTCCTTCCGTTTCTTTGTCTCTTTCTTTCTTTCTTTTTTTTATTTTATTTAAAAAGTTTTACAATACATTTTGACTTTAATCCCCCCCTCCCCCACCCCTATCTAGCCCTCCCTATCCCTCTCCCCCATTCCCTCCTCCCCCCCCCCGACTTCCCAGAGCTAAATACAGGGTATAAAATCGAAAAACAAACGTAAGCACCCCTATGTTATCAACAATAAACTATTAATTCTATCTCCCTCTAGCTCATATAAAATGAATACAAACAATATTAATATTAAAAGTAAAGTAAAAAAGAAAAAGAGGAAAACAGAAAAAGAGCTTTACTCAGAATAGATTTTCTTAATCCCAGTCCTTATTCATATTAATTTCAAAAAAAAAGGAAAAAAAACTTTCACCTACTATTTGCATTCTCCCACCTTTCTCTAATTTCTAAACAAATTCTCAATTATGCGCCAAAAGCGCCTATCTCTGTTAACCTTAATAATCTCCAACCAAACTAAACTATGATCAAAAATAGTTCTTGCATATATCTTTCTTTCTTAAAATCTGTGATTGCACCCATTTTGAATCCCTCACAGGACTCTCAAGAGAATTATAGGATGGCTTGGAGCAGAGGAAAAGATAGCTACCAATAACAATTGTAAACCATTTTTAAAAATATGAAACCTTTTATTAAAAATATTCAGCTAAATCTTCTGAAGAGTTCTTTAATATATAAATTATTGCCTTGGATTTCTTATTAATCTCCCACCCACATATTAACCAGGTATGACCCTAAGATTTCTAAAGATTAGCCAAAGTTAGGTGGGTGTTGTCACTTTTTTTAACTGTTTTGAATAAGCAGTTCTAGTGTTCTATTGTGAAATTTCTGATCCATTTTGTGTCTTACCCAGTTTCTTTTTTTTTAAAGTTTTAAAATACATTTTTAAAAACATAAACTCCCTCCCTCCCCCTCCCCCCCACTTCCCCTCCCCCCCCTGACTTCCCAGAGCTGAATACAGGGTATACACTTTAACCAACTTAAGCTAAAATATGCTAACCAACTAAAAAAAGACACTTTAAATTCTATCACACTTTAACTCCTCTTAACATAACTAAATAACTAAATAATAATAACTAATTAATAATACATCATATAATACTAATACTTATTCATATACTAAATGAAACTTTCTAATCCCATATTTATTCTGAATATAATCGATCCATCTTCTCCATTCCAAAATATATCTCTGTTGGGAGTGTTCTTTCAAATATGCTGAAATCTTTCGCCATTTCCGCCAGGTTTGAATCTTTTAAAGTCCACTCTTCTATAGTAGGCAGTTCCTCCTTCTTCCAATATTGCGCTACCAAGAGTCTTGCTGCCATAATTAAATTTAACATCAATTTAGTATCTATAACAGTACAATCTGTAATAATACCCAACAGAAATAACTGTGGAGAAAACCTTATCTTTTTCTTAAATATCTTCTGCATATTCCACCAAATTTTAATCCAAAAAGCTTTTTACCTGGTTTCTTTAATGAAAATAAACTGACCTGTCTTTTTTTCTCTCTCTTCAACAACTACAGTTGAAGTATGAAGATATAGAGAGACCTAATGTCTTGCCTTTACTATTTAATTCAGTAGTATTACTTATAAGTAGCCCTCCATTACCAACTGCCTTGTTTATAACCTTCAAAGTTATGACAGTGTAACTATAAATAGCTTTGAGACCATTCTTCGCGTTTATCACCATTGCAATATTCTGCAGTCATGTGATCACCGTTTGTATACTTTGCAACTGCTTTGCAACAAGTAGAGTTAACAGAGAAGGCAGAAGTAAAATTTTAAGTCATGGTCCTGTGATGTTTTACTTAGTAATTGTGGTGCTTAGCAATGGAATTCCCAGTCCCATTTGTAGCCATTAAGCAAGGACTGCCTCAATTGTGAGTCAGTTTGGTGTAGTGGTTAAGTTACCAAGCTGGAAGTTTGGAGACCCTGAGTTGTAGGTGTGAACCTAGCTGGAGGACCTTGGCAATGGCCAACTGCTTCTGAAGAACCTTGCCAAGAATACTGTAGCGGTTAGTAAACAGTTATGATTATGATTATGAACAATCACTTTGGTTTGAGGCAGCAGTATGTTGCAGCTATGAAAAAAGCAGATGCAGTCCTAAGCAGCATCAACAGAGGGGTAGTATCACAATCACGTGAAGTAAAACTTACCAGTGCTTTATTCTGCACTGGTGAGACCACACTTGGAATACTGCATCCAGTTCTGTCACTGTGATGCAAAAAAGATATTAGACCAGAAGGCCTCTAAGGTTCCTTCTATTGTGTAGTGGGTCCGACGCAAGAGAGACGCCAGCCGGTGTGTGAGTTCAGCTCTTTATTGGAAGGGGAAGTGAACTGGGGAATGAGGGCTACCTGGCCTCCTTATATACCTGGCCAGGTAAGCTAACAGCCAATGGGGTTGGCCCTAGGTTTCCCGCCGAAACTGTCCAGGCCAACGCCCCCTGGTGGCTGTTGCTATGCAGGTGCCTGCATACATAACACCTTCCAACTGTGTTATTCTGTTATTCTGATTAGTCCAGGCAGTCCCTAGGTGTCCAAAACTGACTTTAAAGCACATACAAAAGTAACTTCACTGAAGAGATAAATATTGTAACAATTACAGCATTTTTTGCCAATCATGATTGATACACACTCAAAATATGCTTCCTACTTTTTTTTAAAAAAAGTACATAATTTCATAATCTTATTTAGAATGTGATTCTTCTCAAAAGAACATTACAGATAATAGCCTCTCTGGAGAACTAGCAGCCTTTCAACAGCTTTTATGTGCCCGTAAAAAAAGGAAAGAAATGTTTTTCTTAAAAAAAAATTATAGATTTACTGGAAATTCCCTGTGTGTTTTAAGCCATTTCTGAGCTGTCAGGAGAGAATTGTATAAAGATGTCTCTCATGAGACATGAGGTGTTTCTCTGTATTTTGCCAAGCAATAAAATCGCTTTCTAAGAGAGAACTGTGTAAAATTGTGCTTTTTAAAATAACAATTCACAAATGCATTACTCGTTTCAAGTATGCTTTTTTAATGTAACATCAGCTGTGACTATATAATAGCACTTCCCTACTTTGTATCTGAAAGTGCCCCTCCTTTACCGTGGAATAAGTGGGTGATGAACTGAATAGGCTTTAAACCTTTACAGCTCTTATAGCTTTTAAGTTGCAAGAGCTGAAAATTTTGAAATAAAGTGAGAGGCAGGTCACCATTATTTTCCACAGTTACCTCACTGAAGTATAGAAATGCTTGCAGTTCACTCTTTTAGATAGCTCTGGAGAAAATCCGTATTTCACCAACAGAAATTGTGCTAATGGTACAAGTGACTGCCCAACTCAGCTCTGATTGAACCTAAGTTGGAATTTTGAGATTTGAAGAAAGCAGGTTTGTACTTCAAGATTTAGGTCACAAAAGATTTGATCTGAGTAAAAATAATCCTTCAATCATAGCAGGGCTCTTCAAACTTGGCCCTTTTATGACTTGTGGACTTCAACTCCCAGAATTCCTCAGCCAGCCAAGTTTGAAGACCCCTGAATCATAGGCTGTAATGGGGAAATTTCAAGACAATCACTGATATTTCATAGTTTAGCTAAATAGGATGAGAAAAGCCGGGAATGTAGACTCTTCATATGAGATTTTCCTTTCAAGCTTGAGCTAAATATATCCTGTAATTTCACAGCAATGACTTTTGAAATATTACCCCATACCTCTTTTTAAGGGCAGAGATGTGGAAAGGAATGTACAGTAGTTTCTCACTTATTCAGCAGTAAACAAAGCAAAATGTCCTCATCCAACTTAAGAAAAAAATTCAAAAAGCTATCAAAGTTACATTTTTATTTTACCTCTTGCGTTGCTGTCTTACAGCAGCTAATGGTGTGCCAAGAGCATTCCCATAGTGAGTTGGCAATTGCCCTTCCTTTGGCAAGGCTCCTTTAGCATTGACTTCAACCAAGTGCCAGATTGGACAGGGTCTAATGGTCATGCTTGATTTTTTTCTGGCAATGCTGCATATTAATCAGATTGCTAGCAGAGAATCTGGCTGACACAATAAGGTACAATACCTCAGAGATAAGCAAGTCACAAGTTAGCCCAGAGGAAATGGCATTGTCCCATCAGTTCTCCCAAACAGTAAAAACCTAGAATGAGTAGCCAAACATCCATTCATTTTGAAATCTATCCTAGTCATACAGAATTTAAAAGTAAGGCTTGGCTCAAGAGACCATACTGGGTTGGAATTGAGGACAGCTTCAGGCACAGTCCTGTGAGCCAGGTTGAAGTTCCCATTATGTTGGCAGGAATAATAGAAGTAAAAGCTTGTGGCTGGACACAGTGAAAAAATAAAAAAGAAAGAAAACTGAGGGAATAAAGGAAGACCAAGGCAATGTCACTCTTGTCATCCCAAAAGAGCTTGGATAATCAAAGGGTTTAAATGAAGTGATAAAAATCATTGCCTTATTTCTCACATTAATGTAAGAGAGCTCCTTATGCCACTCAATTCCCTTTAACATTCTCCATATAGGGATATGAAACACAAAACTGTACATTCTGTACTAACCCCAGAATTAGCAGACTATTTATTAATTCAGCAAAGCTCTTTGCAGCCACCTGATTTGAGTCACAGCATCTGTTTTGATTCCAGATCTGCTTTGATGGGCAGATGCAATCAAAGCCTGATCAAACTGGAGCTTTGCACAACCCTAGTCACAAAGTATGTCTTTGACTTCAGTGCTAATCCAGATTTGATGTCTTCCTTGGGCAACATGTTTTCACTTTGTGAACCCAACTGCTCCTTTATTTTTCAGTTGCTCATTCTTATGTTCCTTTCCCTTCAGACCTAAAAGGCATAATTTTCCAGAGCTAGTTGCTCTTTCTTGATTAAATGAATGATAACAGTGAGAAGCAGCTATAGTAAAGCTATAGGAGATGGATGACTGGCACTTGGCTGCCTGAGTGGTTGAAGTAGTTATATTTCTCCTCCAGAAGATGTTTATGATGGAGAGAGCCAACATCTTCAGCCCCTCAACCCCAAATGTGGAAGAGTGTTTACTTAAGTCATCCAAATTTAAATAAGTATAAGCTCAAATACATAAGCTTTGCAGGCAGCCTTTTCTGAGCATGTTTTGCTTGCCCTCATCAAATCTTCTGCCCTATTGGCTAAGTGAATAAAAGTAGAAACCATACATACTGATGTAAAGACTGTCAAGGAAAATGATCTGGCTATCTTAATTTCTCAGGTTGGTTTGACATTTTCTTCTGTGTCATCTGCTACTTTCTTTCTTTCTTTCTGAATTGGCACTTTTTCTCCCTTTTGGATCTTTCAGAGTATCTGGATTCATGTCTTTCCTTTTGTTTCCTTCTGTTCTTAGTTCTTAGTGAAGAAGATGCAAATAAGTAGAGAAGAGCATGGCAGATTCCTCGGTTCCTTATAGAGGAACCTAACATTGGTTCTTGAAAGCACACGACACTATGAATCTTTCATCCAATATCACCACCCAAAAGCAAGGTTGCACACTTTAGCAGATGCATTGATAAAGACCTACATTTAAAGCTACACTGAGTCATAGAACCAAACCAAAGCTAAAACGTTACTAGATTATCTTGAGAGACTATCATTGCCTTTCAAAGAAAAAAATTGTTTAAGAAATATATTTGAGAAATTCTATTTATGCTGCTCAGACACTCCTGAAATTCTGAAGGGGTAGCTTCTACTATGTTGTGCTTGCCAGTGTCTTTTTTTATCAGATTCATAATTATCTATTGTACTTTATTAAATAATTTAGTCTAAATCCTTTTCTTCATACTAGGTGTCCCGACTATGTATTTAACTGTTCACCTACTCTTATAATCATTCAGTATAAACTGAAAGTATAATTGAATCAGTGCTGTTGTTATTTGTTTTTCAATAAGCTTCTAATCTTCAACAGTTCCATTCAGGAAAAAAAATCAGAATAAATGTCTCCATATTGAAAACATTTGTAGTTATTGATTTGGCTGACACAGATAGTTAGAATTTTGCCTGTCTTTTTAGCCTTACCAAACTATGCAATATGTCATTAATACATTGGTGCTTTTAAAGAAAAATCAGGTGTCACAGTAAGCAAAATGGATTGATTAGTCAATTCTAAGTCATTAGTGGCTTTCATTTACAACTCTTCTTCCTTCCTATAAAACATTTTATTTCAATCAAAAGGACAGAAGAGCTGCTTAGAATGTCTTCCTTCTTCTCATTGGATCAAAGTAATTCCACTGCTGCTGGATAGGGTCAACAACATTTCTCATCCTGATACCCCAGATATGTTAAACTTCAGCTCCCAACAAATCCAACAATCAAGACAACTGAGAACTGTGATCAACACATCTGGAGGGCATTAGTCAGGGGAAAGCTGACATAACACTCTCTGTATTATTGACATAGGATAATGTATCATTCTTTGTATTCAGCTTCCTTGTGTATCAACACTGCCTCAAGCTTTCCTTTCTCCATGTAACTTTGGCTGAGCTTTTCCTGCTTTTTTTTAATTGGTTAAGTTCCCACCATCACTTAATGATGTGTCATCAGCAAGTGTATCTTTTGAAGTTGTACTTTTGAACCACTGAAGGTCATTCATAAACACAGTAAACCAAACCTGGATCTCAATATTGACCTTTCCAATCACACCGCTCATTACCTCTTCCTAGTCCTCAAGTCTTCACTTTTGCTAACCCCTTCTGTTTCCTGTCGGTAAACCATTTTTTTATATTGACAATATTTATGTAGTTGTCATACACATGGGTTCCTGAGGGCAAATTATTTCTGCCTTTCATGTGGATTTGGAGAAGTAAAGAGTACTGTGGACCTTCAGGTCTTGCTCTAATAATCGTCTTTAAAAGGCCAAAAATGTGTCTAATATATATTATTAAAGTCCTCAGGAGAGGGATAAAAACTGAAAAAAAAATCTTACCCATCCCAAGTTATATTAAATACACTGACAGTTGTTGAAGGCATTATTAGTGATATTTTAAATGATTTCATTGGATCCCTTTTACAGATATTTAAATTTGTATAATATACTATTTTGAATGATTGGTAAACAATAAAGATATTCTACTAGAATTAGGACTATAGTTTAAACCATTAATACACAAATTATTGACTAAAGATACACCTCAGATTAATTGGCCAACTTTCCATTTTTTTCCTCTTGGTTTTCCTGCTTTAGTATATTTATAAAAATTGCAGCTGTGAAGCATCATTTCAGAAGGGACCCATAGACACTGTCTAAAAATAAAGCATGCCTTTGCCTTCAAAACAATGTTTCAGATAGAAATGTTCAATTAATCGAATATTATTTCTTTTTCTGGGAGTAGTTCTAAGCATTACTGAAGATGCTCAAGAAAGGAGGGTTCTCTACAGAACTTCTTTAAGAAAGGAAAATTCCAAGACAAGAAACAATGGTTGGAAACTAACCAAGGAGAGAAGCAACCTAGAACTGAGGAGAAAATTCCTAGTGGTGAGAACAACCAATGGAATAGTTTGCCTTCAGAAATTGTGGGTGCTCCATCACTGGAGGCTTTCAAAAAGAGATAATCATTTGTCTGAAATGGCATAGGGTTTTCTGCTTGAGTGGGGGATTGGACTAGAAGACCTTTGAGGTCCCTTCCAATTCTGTTATTTTATGTTCTATGTTCACTCCTAAGGAGGAATCCAAATCCCTTTGGTACTCTAGTTTCCTTCTATGAATGAAACCTCGTTCTATGAGTGGAACCAACAATTCAGGCTAAGAATAGGAAGTCTTCAATTTACAACCATTCAATTAGTGACCAAAGTAACAATGCAACTGAAAAAGGGACTTAAGACCAATCCCCAAACTTACAACTGTTGCAGCATCCCCAGGATCACATGATCAGAATTTGGGTGCTTGGCAACTGACATGTTTATATGATGGTTGCAGCATCCTGGGGTTATGTGATCACCATTTGTGACCTTCCCCTTTGGCTTCCAGCAAGAAAAGTAAATGTCTAGCTCAGGAAATCAAATCAAATCAAATCAACCTTTATTATCAAAGTACAACATGTGTACAATGAGATTGGCTGAGCCTCCTTTCCTGCCTCCCCCCACAACTCACAATGACAACAAACCGACCATCTTGTTACACCATGTGAGCTAATTGCACAACGTGCCAGCCCCACAAGTCTATCATACATGGAGTTATTTCCCATTCAGGAGCCAGACAGCCCATGGATAGAAACTGTTTTTCAGCCTGTTGGTGCGGCTGGCTATACTTCTATATCTCCTACCCGATGGCTGTGAGTTGTCCCTGAGAATTTTCCTCACTCTTCCGAGGTAGCGGGCCCTAGCAATGTCATCCAGTATTATCAGGGGACAGCCTACGATCTTTTGTGCTATGCTCACCACCCTCTGTAGTATCTTTCTATCCGCGGCTGTCAAGCCAGCATACCACATAACAATACAGTGCAAGAGGACGCTCTCTATAGTAGACCGGTAAAAGAAGGTCATGGGTCATTGTCATTGTTCTACCCTGTTCTTTCGCAAGAGCCTGAGGAAGTGGAGTCTCTGTTGGGCCTTTCTGGCCACCTGGGTTGTGTTGATTTTCCAGGTATTGACTCCCAGGAATTTAAAGGAGCCAAAGCAGTTCCAATGAATACCGATTCATTACTTGCTAACTCACTCTCTACAAAACTGTGAACTACTATCAATCAAAGCAAATCAGTAGTAGATAAGAGTCAATGGAATTCAAGGTGGCTCGACTTAGATCTCCTGTGGGATTGAAGGAAGGAACTGATGGCACACTTGACCCCTCCCTTGAGCTCAGCCTGGTCATCTCCTACAATCAATGGGTAAAAGTGGATTCATTTAACAACTGCTTTGCTTAGCAGTGGAAATTCTAGCTCCAATTGTGCTGGTAAGTTTTTTTTAAAACTTTGATGGAGAAACATAAGGATAAACCTAGGATCTATTTTTTTAGATGAATATATTTATGAGGCACATTTTAGTTTTAAAAGGTGCTATCTTGAAATAATCCTTTGACTATTTGGCTTTAAATTGGGAAGTTTTTTAGATTATAATCCTGTGAGTTTGGTTTGTAAAAGGAAATCCAGTTCTTTTGTTGTTGTTAGTTGCAAAGTCGTGTCTGACCCATCGCGACCCCATGGACAACATTATCCAGTTCTTTTAGACGGAGTCTAAATGAAATGTTGCTATAGAAAAAAGGAGAAAAAAGGAGGAAATTAAAAAGAAATTGAAATACTTTTTTGAAAATAATTAGGTATAGGTACTGGTTTAAGAATGGTTTAAGATGCAGGTAAAGCTTTCATTAGAGGTTATTTCATATGACATAATAGTGAACTCCAAAAAAAGGCAAGAGAAAACATAAGCTATTTTTTGATGAGATAAGGAGAAAAGATGAAAGAAATTTAGAGAAGATAAGTATTTCTCATCAAATTAAGTTCTTATAATAGTTATCTATATGAGAGAAACAAATAAAAATGAACTATGTAAAGCTAAAAAACTGAGTTTGAAAACAAACCAGGGAGGTTGTTGCATATAAATTATGAAAAGAAAAAGAAAAGAAAATGATTTTGAAACAAGAGGGAGATACTGACAGGTTTCTGCAGAAAATAGATAAAATACCTAGAGAAATTTACCAAGAATTGCAGAGGAACAGAAACAGATTATGAATGGATCTATAATAATAAGGGAAGTTTGTGAAGCTATAAACAAGATTAAACCAGAAAAGCTGCTTGGATTATCAGAGTCTTATTGTAAATGTTTTGAGGATGCACTTTTACAACTTTACAAAATACAATGATTTCTACCTTAGAGAAAGAAAAGATGCCAGAGATCTGGAAAGAAGCCACCTAAAGAGGGACAATAAGAAACTACAGGTTGAAGTCATTGTTGAATAATGATTATAAGTTGTTTACAATGTTTCTGGTGGATAAACTGAAAATAATTTTGCAAGAATTTATTCATCAATGTCAATGTGGGGTTTTACCTGAAAGACAGTTAAGGGATGATATAATCTGTTGGACATTTTAGAATATTTAGAGCAACAAAATGACAAGCATTGATTTTCTTAGATGTAAGCAGACATGTCAAATTCACAACATCAGGTGACATCACGAGACGTATTGTGATTATTTTGCCATTGCTGGCAATAGGGTGGATGTGGCTTCCAGATGATGTGTCTGGCCTGTGGGCCGGCAGTTTGATACCCCTGATGTAGAGTAAGCCTTTTGAGAATTTGAACGGGGCTTGTTCAAAGTTTTGGAAGACAGGAACTTTGTAGAGAACATTATAAAATGGGTAAAACCAATTTATACTTCAACAAAGCACAAATACTTGTTAATGGACATCTCACAAAGCCTTGTGAAATACAAAAAGAAATAATGTTATAATTTTAAAGAGAATTTTTATAAAATAATATACTAGTGATATATTTCATTAGAGAAATTGTGTAGAATATAAAACATCAAATTTATGTTGGAAATGTGAACAAGTAGGGAAAAAAGTAGAAAATTTTGGATTGAAACACACACACTGATTCAGAGAAAGATTAATATACAGATGAGACCAGATGTGTTTCTTTTGGAATTGAGGAACAAACAGTTGGGAAAAATTCATTGGAACTTTTTTTAATATATGATAATGGCAGTGAGATTATTCTATACACAAAGAAAGATTTGGCAATGCCCACAATGGAAGAATGGTTGATGAAGATGATGGAACTTGCTGAGATGGTGAAATTGACTTTGTTGACTAGAAAAAAGACAATATTTATTGCTGGAAGTCCCTGATGGAAGTTTTGTATGAAACATAAAAAAAATGACTTATGGTTTTGATAATTAGGCAAGATAGATAGTAGAAAGAAATATTCTTGTAACTTTAGAGACAGAGATACATTTATAATTCTACAGTATATATAACTGCTATAAAGAAGATCGGAAGCCAATTCTTTGTATCCTTTTTCTTTCTTTTCTTTTCTTTATTTTTTTCTTGCTCTTTTAGCTTGGTCTTTGAATCCTTTTCTTTTTTTCTGCCTTATTTTATATTAGTTTGCATTAGTTTTTAATCTTTCTTTTAATAACTTCTAATAAAAGTATAAAAACGGATTTAACCACATTTTAGAAAAACACTCATCTTCATGATCCCACTTTCATTTTATATCAGAAGTTGAGCACAAACCTTTCAAATTGCTCCTATTCCTTGCTTGAACCTGCTGAATGTTACAGATGGTCTTTCTCTTCACTGGGTATAGTATTTTTCTAATCTGCTAAGTGATCTTTAGCATAGAAGAAGACCTCACAGAAGAAAAACATTGATGGAAAGCATTCATGGCAATAAATGTGCTGTTCTGTCAAAGAAAAATTGAACACCATCCAAAAATTAAAAGGACCTTGTTTTCAAAAGTACAACTGTTCTTTTCACTAGAAAGCTGCTATAGAAATAATCTAATTTCAAGAAGTACCTCTTCTCTTAAAAATAAAATTCTGAACAATTTAGGGTTAGATGTGCATTGAAATTTTTTTTAATGAAAAGAAATGGGAAAAGCGTGTAACACTCCAAACCAAAAACAGATCAAATCTCATTGTTTTGGTGTAAGCCAGTTTCTGTGCTACCTTTATAGGGATGAACAGCTGCAGAGACTTGTGGAGTGATGGTAAGGAAGATCTAAGGCTGGATTATCTCAAACAAGAAAAGTCAAAGTTCGGTCTCTATAGTGAAGCAGATGAAGTCCAGAAAACCATGGGATTATACTGTTATTTATATTTCAATCAGACATGTGGCACTGAAACTGATATTGAATGATGCAGAGTGCTCCCTTGATGTTACACTTATGGTGTGAAAAGATACACCTGTTATAGTGTGAAAAAAATACATCTTTCCTCTCCCACAAAGTGATGCTGGCTAGAACTCTTGGAAGCTATGAAAATAGCCTAGATGATTTGAAGTCCTGGGGGGATTACATTGCCATTGGTAAAGAATGCTAGTCGGGAATATAACAATGTTCTTGCCTAGGAATAGCATGGATATCATATTTCACTACCCCTTCCTCTTTCATTGACTGTGCAATCTCAGTAAAATGTGGGTGTATTTCAAGGGGAAAAATATGTGAGTGAGACCGCAAAAATACAAGAGGCTAGCTCTGTTGAGTATAAAGATCCTATTTTTTTTCTTTCTTGGGCTTAGTTTTAAGCCATCACAGGGGAAAAATAAGTAATAAACAATTGTAAGATCACTGTCAGGGAAGCTTCTGATGATCGCTATTTAGAACTGAGCTTGGGTCAACTACATCTAGTCCTCAACTTATAACAGTTTGTTTCCTGACCATTTGAAGTTACAACAGCACTGAAAAAAGGTGACATGACCCTTTTTCACATTTACAACCATTACAGCATCCCCATGGTCACGTGATAAAAATTCCAAAGCTTGGCACT
Source organism: Vipera berus (assembly GCF_964194415.1). Taxonomy (NCBI): domain Eukaryota; kingdom Metazoa; phylum Chordata; class Lepidosauria; order Squamata; family Viperidae; genus Vipera; species Vipera berus. The sequence continues at coordinate 308,871,687 of NC_138202.1, forward strand.
GGCTCATATTTATCACAGTTGCACTGGGATTATGTGATCACCTTTTGTGACCTTATGTCAATAGGGAAACCAGATTCACTTAACAGCTGTGTTACTAATTTAACAACTGCAATGATTCACTTAACAATGGTGGCAAGAAAGGTTTTAAAATGGGGCAAATCTCACTTAACTGGCTCACTTAGTAACATAAATTTTGGGCTCCATTGTGGCCATAAGTCAAGGACTACTTTGCTCTGTTCCTTACAAAGTTACCTTGGGAGAGAGTAGAAAAAAGTTTAGAGGTGAAATAGACAAATATTTGGGAGATGAAACAAGTGGGTATTCTGTGCCCTCCCATTATGAAGTCTTTAAAAAACCCCAAACCCAGCCACATGCACAAAATCAAAGCAACCAATCTTTCAGAGTGGAGGAGCATGTCCTTCAGATGTATTCTAAGAATTCAGAGTATCAACAAAACTCAACTGAAGCAAAGAACTGTATAAATTCCTGCTATCCAGATCGGCCTTTCTGCTTATGCATTTCTTTAAATATTTTTCATTCTTTGTTATCTAATGCTAGAGCTCCAGAGTTTGGTTTTGATGAAGAAAGCCACCCAGGAGTTTGAATGTTTATCTGATGTTGGCCCAGATTATCTGGTTCCTCAGGAGCCAATTTCTTCCTTGCTATATAAATCCATGGAAATGAATTATCTTGATTTGCTGTGTTTTTACTGTGCTTTTTTTGCTGCTGGAAACAGCTTCCATGTGAGCAGAAAACATTGTATTGAATTTAATCCATTATTACTTTTGATAGAAGGACTGGAAATATGAAGCATACTCCCAAATATGTATACAAAAGATAATAATGAATTTATTACTTTTCTATTGCATGTAATCTGTCAATGTGGTATATGTAGGTTGTACCAGTTGTTTAGGATACTTTCCTTCAAGAAATGTTTTGAACTATGCTCTGCCCCTCACATTTGGCTCCTACAACAAAATACCTTTCTTTCAGCATTGTATCAACACACAACTGCTTACCAACGACCTGAAGATGGCAGGTGAAAGAAGCAACTGGTCTGAATGAGCTGAGAGTTGTGGTAAGTTGGGCATTCAGAAGTCTTAGTACAAAAGTCAGAAGATAAACCCAACAACCCAAGGAAATAAAGGAGAATTGTCAAAATGTTGATTTGTTTTGAAAACCAGACCAGTTGAATTCAAAACTTTGAAATGGTTGAAAGGAATCTAAAGGCATCCAAACACTTCAGCAGGTATCTCTTTCTTGAATGGTTAAGGATAGTGAGAATTTGTTTGGATAATTTTTATACTTGTGCACATTCTATTTCCAGACCCACTTTGAATCCTGTCATTCACAGCACCAGTCATGGGAAGATACCACAGATGTTTGCTTGTGATGTGCACTGCCATTTTTCTGGCTTTTCTTTGTATATTTTTTCAACATACTGATCTTTTTTATTACAGATTTTTTGGCATTTAGGTATTATACTTTTCAGTACTTTTTTTTCCTCCAGTAGAGTTTCTTCTTCTATAAGCTTTCTATCTGTGCATAATCTTGTGATTTCTTGCTCTACTGTTAATAAGGGACTTCAACTTCTGTATCTTTAAAGCTTTTTAAAAACTAACTTAATTGTTCTTTTTCTTAAAATTGTTTATAATTTCCAGCAACCTAATAGTGGTGTATCCCACGATACCAGGAAATACTTACTGGGATTCAAGCAATGAATGTGGGGCCACCCAAGAGGTGTATATAACAAAATAATGTCAAGATGGTACCTATTTCTGTATGATCAGTCCCTTTCTTCATGACACATATATGAAAAAGAGAAGGGGCTGTGATATTATGTTCTTGGCTGCCATCTTGACTTTTTGCCCACTTATGAGAGTACCCTTGCATGGAAATCAAGAAAAAAAAAGATATTTCATTCTCAACTAATGTGGTGTCATCAACACATTTTGCTAAACATCCAATTAAATGTGTATGAATGCAAATGTTCTAAGGCATGTAACATAGGGATAAGAGTTTTGCTAGATCAAGTTAATAATTAAGTAGAAATGTTTGGTTCTGATTTATTTAATTTTGACTATTTCTGCACTGTTTTTAAATCGTGTGTAGGACTAGATGGTATGAAATATAAATGGAATTAATTTGTGTGTTGGAAAAGACCATACTGTATTTTAATTGCCTAGCAGACATCTAGGTGCCATGTGATGCAAAGCTAAACTGTCATCATTTAGTCAGAGGGAGTAATACAAAATTATGCAAAATAATACAAAATGTTCCAAAATTTGTGCCATATTACTTAAACAGATATGCATAGGATAAAGCGGTAGTATAAAATAATCACCACACTTTTTGTTATAGTAAATTTATTTGCTTTAAGAATGAACCTTTTGCTTTCTATTGGAAAAAAGATAATTGTTCTGTATAGCACTTATGTTAACATAACTAGTTTCTGTACATTCATATACACATATTTTACTAATTTTACTCTTTATAAGTTGTGAGGGGTAGGGAGTGAGTGAGTGAGTGAGTAAGTAAGTTTCTGCATTTATCACCCTGTCTCTGCAGTACCTGGATTTGTCCAATAATTCATTATTGCTTGAGAAGATTATATTGTAAACTGTTTTGGCTTTTCACTTGATTGTACTTAAGTGTTTTTTATAACATGAATGCCACTATAGGATACTGAAAAAGCCAAACACAAACTTTACAAAAGGGACACACTATTTTCTTGCCTATTGAGTTTCTGCCTTTTCCAGAAACTACTCTGAATATAAATCGTAATGTCTCATAGCACCAATACTTTATGACATATACTGTATGTACATACGTACTGTTAACCCCGCCACCCTTTCCAACAGTTCCATCATACCAAACCATAGCAGGCTCTCTGTTTTCCAAATGGGCAATAAGACTTCAAATTAAAAGATACCGTGCTGAAAATCAGAAACCAGATGAAGAATGACCAATACTTCTCTATTCAAGGAAAGGAGATAGAGTAATGTGGATTTAGAGTGAAGTTCCAGGAGTCCTAGGAGTCACATACAAAATTAATCTACATACAAACAGAAAAAAAGTTTAAAAATAAAGAGCTGAAGTCTGAAGCCCATTAATAAGTCAAATAACAATGCTTTAAGAAAACAGAAAGAAAAAGAAGGTACAAAAATTAAGAGAGAATGAATAAATTCCATGTGAGAAAAGAAGACAAGTCTTAGAAATCAATAATTATGTAAAACTATTTTCAAAGCAAAAAAAATCTAGCCTGATAGAGCACTAGCAAGATTTCAATAAAGTGATAAAGATTATCTGAAGGTATGTAATATACTGAAGCAGTAGGCGTGAGCTTAAATGGACTCCAGAAGATGGTAGAGGACAGGAAGGCCTGGAGGAACGTTGTCCATAGGGTCGCGATGGGTCGGACACGACTTCGCAGCTAACAACAACAACAAAAATGTAATATACCCATGGAATACTCAGCACTGAAAAATTAAACTCAGTATAAAACTATTAACAGCAAAAAAAAAATCAATCAGTATAATAATGAAGCTTGCATCCATGTTTGAGAGAAGATAAAATTTTTCATCTATCCATATAAGGCTTTGTCCATTCTGTATTAAGAGAGATAAAGCTATGTAAAATCTTGTGAAGTAATTTTGAATTGTTTTCCTCCTCTCCCTGCCTCTCTCTAGCATACTGCATACTAGGGACAAAACGAATATTCTTCCATAAAATAATGCTACAGATTGAGTCTTGCATAACTGGGGCAACTAATCACGTAGAATAACCTAAATACGCCCATGCTTCTTTGGAAGCTTTCTGAGGCCAGGGTACACCAGCTTTAGAAAATGTTAGCCTGGTGGTGATATGGGAAGAAGAATCAAAATCATATTTACCTTTCTAAAGTCAGAGTTCTCCTTCTGTTGTGCAGTGAGTTCTTTGGAGGCAGTAAGCAAGACAAGAGGTTACAAACAGGAACATTGTTTTATTGAGGCAAACAGGAACAGAACTGAAACAGAGGCTTCTGTGCAGCTACTTATATGTTTGGCCACTAGGCGGCAGCCAATAGGTTTAAAGGAACTCATTCCCACCCCAAATCATCCAATGATCTTCTTGGAGACAGCAAGTCTGGCTATTTAGTGACCCAAACAGACACGTGAAACAGTTCAAGTAAAATCCCAATACATTACACCTTCCATCCTGGAGTGACTAAGTCAAAGAATCCTATCAAAGTTTAAAGTTTTCAAAACAATAGCAGCAGCAGCAACAACAAAAATCCTGCCACAAATAACTGCTAGAGTTGAAATCTAAACTCAAGACCTCAAAATTATTTTTTTAAACAGTGAAAGGCACACTGTGATAGATTTTGCATAACTGGAAGGATTATCAAGTTTGTAGGAATATCAGGGAACAATATAAGGAAAATATGGCTCCTTCCTCTCATTTTAAATTCTACATGATCAAAGCCCTGAATCATATGAAATAGTCTAAATTCATCTAACTAAATACATGTAACCCAGTTATGTATCAAAACCACTTGCCTTCAAAATAGCATTCTCCCTGAGATCTATACAGGCCCAATTCTGCTGCTCTTCTTCAAAAGATCTTTGAAAACCTGATTTTTTCCCCTCAAGTCCTGGGCTAGGACATCATACAAGCCCATTTCTGAATCTGAGTCATTGCTGTTAAGTTATATGTGTGTTCTCTCTCTCTCTCTCTCTCTCTCTCTCTCTCTCTCTCTCTCTCTCTCTCTCTCTCTCTCTCTCTCTCTCTCTCTCTCTCTCTCTCTCTCTCTCTCTCTCTCTCTCTCTCCCTCCCTCCCTCCCTCCCTCCCTCCCTCTCTCTCTCTCTCTCTCTCTCCTGACACATAGTTTTAAGTTGTAACTGTATTATTTTAACCTTTATAAGGAGTCACGTGTGAGTGGGCGGCAGGCGAAGTTGAATTTATAAATCACAGGCACAAAGATAAACTGATGTCAAAAAGCTAAGCAGGGTTAGCACAAGTAGCATCTGAAAGGAAGACGATAGGTGATATCAGGATTCTGAGCTAGACTGCAAAGTTGAAAGAATGTCTTAGAAATAATTGTCAGAAGAATAGTTTGGAGTCCCAGTTTGAGCTGGGGTTATGCAAGAACAAATTAGAATGAAATTTAAGCATGCTGTGTGGAAAGAAGATGATTTATTTATTTCTCAAAGTAAAGAGGTTCCCTTCTTGAGGTAGCAACAGAGAAAATGAGGTACAGAGAGGTTGTTATAGGGTCCTTGGTGTGGGGTTTAGGGACATGGGTTTTAGTTCTAGTATGTGATACCTGAGGGGCATGGGTGTGTGTACATGTTGGTTCTAGTGTGTAACTTTGTCAAAAGGTCAATCTTGATTGTCCATCCTTGTGTCTACCGACTTGCCTTGGTTGTGTAGATGATGTCTGGGCAGCCTATTTGTGGGTTTGGGGAGGTGTGGATGAACGGGTCCTTTGGTTAATTACTCTTGCACAGGTAATTGGTTTTACTATTTATCGATTGCTTGCTTAGTGGACAATTGCTTTCAATGATATTCAGAGTGTTCTTTGTTAAAATGCACCTATTTGACTGCAACATAGTTTCTTAGTCCTGGTCAATTGTTTGAGACCAAGAAAGAATCTCCTATTATAATTACTGATTCTTCCCACATGGTTAATGGGGAATCAATTCTGTTTTGTTACCAAGGAAACTACCTGGATATGCCTGTGTGGTCATCATCAGACATTCTGTATCTCCCTAAACCCCTAAATAATAAAGGATGAAGTAAAGAACAAGAAAAAAACTCATTGGGAATAAAGCATTACTTAAAAAGAGTCTATTTTAAAGATGTGCTTGGGTTTCTCCTTCACCTCGTTACTCAGTATATCAAAATCTGGGAAGAGATCTAGCAGGACTAAGATGTTGCAGTTTGTCAGTGCGTTCAGTCCATCCTTGCCTACTTTTACAGAGGTTTAAGAAGGTAATTTTCTGCATAGGGATAGAGAATTTCTTATTTTCAAGGGTTTCAGTATTAATGGTCAAGAGTGCTAAATATTTATGTTATTATTAAGAAGAGGTGAAAAATCAAGCCCAGTTGAAGAAATAGCTTCATGCTTATAAACATCTCCTGCAATAATAAAACTATTTGTTCAAGGGGGAAAAAAGTAAAAGAAAACCTATACAGAAAAATGGCATTAAAATTAAATTCCTGACTGCAACAAAATCCCCCAGCCAAACCGTTTAAGTAGGCAGCCAAGCAAAAGGAAATGGTAACATATTTTTTGCAGAATTTACACTTTTCCTGCTATTGATGGAACACACAGTTCCATGCATGGATTACTGGAGCAGGGCACTGAAGTCAGTAATATTCCATGGAGACAGGCAAACAGAATAACTTCCATGGTGTAACTTTTGAATGCAGAATTCTATCCATAAAATGAATTAGGCACAGTGTCAGCACTGAAGTATCACTTCTCTCCACTTAAGTCATATGTTTATACTAGGAGTAGTATACTAGGAGTAATGTATGCTGCTTTTCCACTGTAGACTGTGCCCAAAGTAGCTTAAAAGAAACATCACCTTTAGAAAAATAACACAAAAACAAATTTAATAACTGAAAACAAATGATAATTTCAATACGTTAATCTATGTTTACACTGAAAAAAGACAAAACAACATTGAAATTAATACACTGAAAAGCTACTGCTTAGGATAAGCACTTGACCTGCCGTTCTCCAAGTAGCTACACAGCCTGGCTTAACTACAGTTTAGAAAAGGGTGGGCTCTTTTTGCTGGCCTAAATGATTCACTACTGGCTGCCTAGTCTGTACTCCATGGGGGATTGGCAGCAGTAAGAGGAAAATGCTGAAGAATGACCATAGTAGCAAGTCCTTTTCCATTGTCCAGGTGTTCCAGCAGCTGGAATACTTCTCTTATAACTTTCCCACCTAATATTTTGCTCTTTGCCCCAGACCCTCAGTTGGAACAAAGAACAGAACAGAACAGCATAGAATAGAATAACAGAGTTGGAAGGGGCCTGGGAGGTTTTCTAGTCCAACCTTGGCTTGACTCTCTCTTCTTTGTGGCAACCCCCTAATCCATGTGTTTGTTAGACACACCCTATCTGTGCTGCAAAAACTAAACCATGAGTTATTATTTTGATTCTCGGTCCCATATATGGTGGCTGGTTCACCTCAGAATTCAGTTAAATCGTTGTTAGAATTTGCATCTTTAAGTAAACCCCTGGTTTATTTATTTTCTGCAGAATGCAAAAAAATGGAACCAAAGCAATTTCCCTAATCCCCCATTCCAGACGTTACTCTTCTTCTCCATTCTCTTGTAGATTCATTTTAACTTTGTGATCACGGGCTGATGTTCTCTGGCAGAAATCTGTAGTATAAAGCAGAATTCATGCTTCTTTAAATGTGGAGGCAAGTTATCCAGAATCCAAACCAGCAAAACAACCCAAACCATGACTTTGCTACTTCTACATCTGAGAGTTGGTATGGGGTTCTTAGTGTGGAATGTCTTGGATTTGGTTTTCCCCAAATATAATGATACCCACATAATCCAAAATTTTCCACTTTTGACTCATCTGTCCATAGAACATTACTCCAGCACCTGGAGAATCATCCAGATACAGTTTAGCAAACTTGAGATGAGCATCAATGCCCTTCTTAAGAAGCACTGATTTCTGCCTTTGTAGTCTCCTAACAAAACATATCTGTATGCAGGGGTTTTCCTCCCAACTTCACCTCAAATTCCAAAGGTGAACTGGGTGGTTCTAATTGCTGCAAAAACGATGCCATCTGACTTTTCACCATATGAATGATGTCTGAATTTGCCAGGGTTTCTGTGTTGTTATTTTAAGATAAGACATCCTCAGTCTCGTGTGTAAATTTGTTTTAAGTCACACTCAATTTAACTCACAAATAGGCAGATGTATATGTTTTAGCATAACTGTAACTTTAGAATGATTAATGTAGTGCACAGGATCTTTTGATTTACAACTGGCAGGAAAAAACCTAACTAATACTAATGAATCATCAGTTATATGATGAAGCCATCTTTCTAACTCCACCAAAACGCAAGGCTGATTTAATTTGTACTGAAGTTTTGAATGTCTATATTTTTTATGGAACAATCTTTTGATATTGGTGTCTAATGTTTCTTTTGAAAAACCCTTTAAAGTCTTATGGAAGGCAGAATTAATCTTCCCTCTTTCCTAACAAAAACAAAGTATTTATTCAGAGCCAGTAATATGTAAACTTTGGAGCAAAATAAGTGCTTTTTGTTATCATAACCACTTAAATTATTTTTCTCTAATGTGATCTACAGTACTCTGCAGTTGGATTTTATTACTAAAGCAGTAAGAAGCCATTTCAGCAAATTGTCACATGATAGTATATAATATATTTTACAAGTTTCTTGTTTGGTGAAAATTTCAAATTCAGATAGGCTGTTCTTCAAAACGGTCTTCCAACTTTGGACTAAAATAGGGGATTCATCTACAATCATCATTGGAGTATAGATTGTCCTCTTAAGAGTTAATTTACTTAAATAACCATTAAAGACATGTCTTGATGGCAGCTTTTGGAAGGAATATATGAAGGCGATGAAGTTTCTGAGGACTGCTGAAGGCCTTGAGGTAATAATCATATGATGTTGTACAAAAGAGGAAGATTGTAGCTCAGAGGCTGAGTAAATGCTTTGTACATCAAAGGTTCCAGGTTCAGTCTTTACCAATTTTGTAAAAGTCTGGAAAAACTTCCTCAAGAATACCTGGATTTGTTTCCATTTATTGTCAACAATCTGAATTTCATGGACCAACAGATTTATTTCTAAAAGCTTCAAAGCATCCCTCCTATCCTGGAATGGAAAAGAATCCGAGAAGTTATGGAACAAAGAAGCTATTATTCTGCAGAGGAAGAAGTAAAAAATGTTTCCCAGAATGTTTTATTTCTCAAACAGCAAATTTTCCCCTCCTGCTCTTCCCTCTCTTCCTCTCATCTCAGTAACCAATTTTACAAGCCTGATCCTAGTCAACCACCGATGTATCACTATCTATAGCAGTAGGTACCTGTACTAATAGGTAGAACAGGGGAATGATCTTGGGAGACAGGGGGAAAAGCTACAGTCAGGGGAACAGTTAGATAAAAGGCATCTTAGCCCATATAAGGAATGTGGGCATTGCAAATGCCTCAGAAGAGATCCTCTCTAGTTTCTTGGGCTGTAAAGGGGACTGGTGAGAAATGTACATTTAGACTTGCAAGATTCTGTTAATTTCACTTTACAATGAAGCAGAATTAGTTCATCAGGGCACGCTTGCTGTTTAGAGTACTTCACAAGTTTGATGCTACCACTGTCACAGTTCTGGTTTTGATGTCTATTTCACTCCAAGCAAACTCATGTAGGTTACCTTGTGTTCTCAAAGTAAAAGTAAAATATAAATGCTAAAATAAATAAGGTTGCCCTATAGCAGGTAAAATAACCACATCTTCAGAATGATCTCTTTCTTGAGAATTAGATAGAACTCTAGGGTATTTTGGGACCTAGTTACTGCAAGAGGACAAACAGTGCAGGAGGAAACAACATATTACCCAATCTGTTGTCTCTCCTAAAGAACTGAAAAAAATTCTACACAATTTTCCTGTCTTTCTTCACACTCATTGGGGCATCCTGCTTACTATAATCCTCTGTAAACTGATGGGCAATCTATCACCACAAGTTACACTTTTTTTTTTATTGAAAAGTTTTAACATACAATTTTTCCCTTAGAAAATCCCCCCTCCCACCCTTCTCCCTCCCCCCCTTCCTCCCCCCCTCCCCCCCGACTTCCCAGAGCTAAATACAAGGTATGTATAAAAAAAAACAATCATAAACAACCATATATTAACAACCATAAACTCTAAAATCTATCACTCTCTAGCTTATATAGGATAAAACAAACCTTAGTAATATTAAATATATATAAAAAAAAACTAATATAGAAAAAGAAACAAAGAAAAAAGCCTTATTCAAATATAAAACTTCTTAACCCTATACTTATTCTGGATAAACTCAAACCATTCTCTCCCTTCCATAATATAGCGTTCCTGCAAGTAGTCTTGCAAATAGGCCGAAATCTTCGCCATTTCAACCAAGTCGGAAACCTCTAAAGCCCACTCTTCTATGGTCGGCAGTTCCTCTTTCCAGTACTAACCTATCAAAAGTCTTGCTGCTGTAATTAAATTCAACATCAACTTAGTATGTTCCACCAAACTTTTATCCAAAAAGCCTTAACCTTTTTACAAGTCCACCATATATGAAAATATATTACGTCTTCATCACCGCACCTCCAACATTTAGGCTAATGATTCAGATACATACTTAGCTTTTTAAAATCTAAATACCATCTATAAAACATTTTGTAAAAATTCTCTCTTAGATTTCAAACTTGTTTAAATTTTACATTCCTCACCCAAATCTTTTCCCACCTCCCACTACTTGGCTGTAAGTACGTTGTAAAAGTTCCATAGACTTCTGCTGTTCTTGTTCTTTTATCTTTTTTGATCGTTTTAAAGCAGCACGCGTCACCCTCTGTTCTCTAGGATCATCCAAAGGTGTTATAACTTGATCTCCTCCAGCACCATTCTCCTCTGTCTGTCCATCTTCAGCCTCTTGATGTTCTCCTTCTCCAGATCCCTTTGCAGCTTCCAGAAGTGTTAATGGGGTTGCTTTTAAAACATTATTGTAAAAATCACGCGCTTGCATCACAGTAACCAGACGGTACCTTTTACCTTCATGCATCACCATCAACCCAGCTGGGATCTCCCATCTGAACCTTATATCTCGTTGCTTGAGCTCTTGCACAAGAAATGTAAAATCCTTCCTTCTCCTTAAAATCTTTGGAGGAATTTCTTTTAGAACCAGAACTTCTTGATCAGCAATCACGACTTTAGTGTCATAGGCAGCTTGTATAACTTCATCTCTAATTTCCCTTTTTGCAAAATAAACCACCACATCTCTAGGCAACTTTCTCTGTCTAGCAATCCATGAATTCACACGAAACACTTTATCCATGCCTCCTTTTATTTCGGATGCTGGCTGATTCAATACCACTTCAAGAACCTCAGAAACCAGCTGCTTTAGATCTTCCTTAATATTCTCCTTTAAACCTCTGATTCTAATGGCAAACTGCATCTGGAAATATTGAGCAAGACTCAATTCTCTATCCATTTTATCTCTTAAATCTTCATTCTCCAGTACTTTTGCTTCTAATATGGCATTCTTTTGAGTCAAATCTTCCACTTTTTCATCCAAATCTTCCACACATTCAGCCACTTTATACACTGAAGACAAAATGTCTACCTTCATCACCCTGAACTTCTGTTCCATCCTCTCCTCCATTCTCTCCTCCAACTTCTTCAATTTCTCCTCCATCTGTGCAAATTTATCACCAATTGATTGATTAATTGATTCCAAAAGTACCTGGGCATGTTTATCCAAAGCATCTCGTAAATCCTTCAGTGTCAATACATCAGGAGGGTGCAACGCCTGTAATGATGATTGTTGCACCGGAGAAGATCCACCACTCCGAAGAGTTTTAGGGGGAGGTTTAGCTGCCATCTTTAACTTTCAATTGTGACGCACTTTCACTTAAAGTTTAAAAAAGTCCATCAAGCTCGAGAGTAAAATCAAATAATCCTCTTCACCTTTTCCTCTTGTACCGCTCTGCCTGCTCCTTTTAATCCATAGTCCTTCCTTCAGGCAGGGGTGGTCGCAGACGCCTGGCTCTGCTCCATGAAATCAGGAGCAGAGGCGCTGGCCAGCTGGGAGCGACCCAGGCTACGGGGGAGTTCGATCCTTCAGCCGCCCAAGCTGCAAGCTCAGGCGGCCCCGGAGAACTCGACCCCTACCTGTCCACAAGTTACACTTATGATTGTGTATCATCTGACCCATCCACTGCGATAATCAAGTTCGCAGATGATACAACTGTGGTGGGTCTTATTACAGGTGGGGATGAGACAGCATATAGGGCGGAGGTACAAAAACTATCCATATGGTGTAGTAACAACAACTTGCACCTAAACATCGGCAAGACGAAAGAGATGGTGTTAGACTTCTGGAGAAAAATGGAGGAACCTGCCCCACTTTACATTGGAGAGACCTGTGTAGAGAGAGTTTCCTCCTTTAAATTTCTGGGAGTCTACCTCTGTGAAGATCTGACCTGGAAAGTTAACACAACTCAGGTGGCTAGAAAGGCCCAACAGAGGCTTCACTTTCTTAGGGTCTTGCGGAAGAACAGGGTAGAACAACAGCTAATGACCCTCTTTTCCCGGTCTACTATAGAGAGCGTCCTCTCGTATGGTTTTGTGGTTTGGTATGCTGGTCTGACAGCCGCGGATAGGAAAGTATTACAGAGGGTAGTGAGCACAGCACAAGACATTGTGGGCTGTTCCCTGACACCACTGGATGACATCGCCAGGGCTCGTTGCCTTGGAAGAGAGAGGAAGATTCTCAGGGATGACTCACACCCTGGACGGTATCTCTTTAGTCTCCTACCATCTGGTAGGAGATATAGGAATATAGCCAGCCGTATCAACAGGCTGAAAAATAGCTTTTATCCGTGGGCTGTTAGGCTTTTAAATGGGACATAATCTTATGCAGAATTGACTTGGGAGGCCGGTGTGTGGTGTAGTTGGTTCACATGGTGTGGTGGGATGGAGGGTTTGTTGTCACTGTGTGTTGGGGGGAGAGAGCACGGGGGGAGGCTCAGCTAATCTCAATGTACACATGTTGTACTTTGACAATAAAGGTTTATTATTATTATTATTATTTATTTTATTATTCTTACATGTGATTCCTGAGATCCCTTTTTTTGCAGATTCCCCCCAGATTTTGATTCCCAACATCCCAGTGGTGTCATTTCCTGCCATTTCAAGGCAAAAACATATGAGAACTGAACGGTAAGCCCTAAAAGTAATCTAACACAAATATTAAATGTCCCAAACCTTCCTTTCCCCAAAAGTAAAAGAAAAAAAGAGAAATCCCCAATGTTGTTTTTATTTGAGAATGTTCCTCCCCATAAAAAACTTTGTGTAGTACAAGCAATCCAAAGGAAGCTCATCATTGTTCTATAAGTCTTAAGATTTTTGTTTTTGTTTGCATAATCTTTTCTTTCTTTTTATAATTAACTTACATATAAATAAAGTAATAAAGCTCTGGTATATTTAATAATTTCATGGAAGAAGGAATTCTGGATACTTTCCTTCCTTCTGAGCTTCATCTACTAAATCTGAGACTCATTTTCCGTTGCCCTAAATTTTTGTTTCAGTTAGCTCCTTCTATTCTGTTTCTCTCTCTCTTCTTCTCTAGCAAATAGTCTCTCTTGCATCAATTATGTGCAAATAGATGGTGCAATAGGACTTTTCGTTGCAATGTCCCTTCTATTTAAACAAAATCCCTGGGGGTGGGGGAGGGAACCGCAAATTACATGCAAATGTATATAAAGGAAAGCAGATTTGGAAGATTTTGTTTTCTGAGCCCTGGGCAAATCAGTTAGTATTTTCCACTTAGTAATGACTGAAAATTGCTGTTGACCAAAAAAAAAAAAAATCCCAGTCAATAAGACCCAATGAGATCAGGTTTTGGGGCAGGCATTCTTAGGTTTTCAAACCATTTATTTAGATTGCACTCTAATTAACATTTTCCATAGTTTGTAAGTGGAATGTGATTCAGTATGATAGCATATGATTTGACCAATTTATATTATGTTGTGTGCTGAGAAAACCATTTGATGGTCTATATTACTTGAGGAAGAGTTATTTCACTGAGATAATTTCTTCTGTGTAAGGTAAGAGGATATCCAGGAAAATATTGAAGAAATTCTGTGTTCATTTACTGGGAAAAAAGTGTCACCAAATTCAGTGGGATTGTGTCTAAAATACAGAAATAGGTTATACTCCAAGATTGCAACTTCATGACCGTAGATAGGTGCTGTGTATTAATGTTGTGTTATGGTTATGAACATTACAAAAAGGGTTATGAAGTAAAGTTAAAAGCTGCCGAAGGCTTATGCGCAGCGCAGCGGCTTGACAGCCATCAGCTGTCAAACCGCGGAAACAGTGCAGGTGCGGCTAAGCCGGCTGTCAAAGCCAGCCGCCGCGGATTGGACATCACCAACCATGGGAAACCGGCAAGTTTCTGATTGGTTACCAGCATGTCAGCTGGAGTATAAATATAGGCGCTAAAAGTCTGTCAGCGCCCGGTTCCCTGCCCTTATTAAAAGGTTGTTACTTGAGCCAGCTGTCTCGTGTGTTCCTTGCTGAAGATACCGCACTGGCGACGAGGATGGGATGCACTGCTACGCTAAGCTGAAGTCACTAACCGTGGAAAGAGAATCTCTTCTGTGGCTCAGAGCTAGTCACAGCTGGAGTCACTGAGCGGGAAGTCCTACTTCCACAAAAACGCTTGGATAGCAGTACCCTGCACCGAGATAGCATGGCTAACCTCGGGCATATCTGCGAGTTCGATATCTGTCACCCAGAATGTTGGGAGTCACATTGGGGCCAAGTCGAAGGGTTCCTACTGGTCAACAAAATCGCGGATGATCGGTCCAAGGCAGCGGCACTCCTCTGCCTAAGCAGTCCAGCCGTATACGACGTGGCCATCGGTCTGTTCAGCCCTGAACCCATCGCCTCAGTATCCTACGCGGAACTCACGGAAGGACTCAGTAAGCATTTCATGCCCGCTAAATCTGAACTCTTCTGGCGCGTAAACTTTGCACGGTGGTGCCAACTCCCTGGCGAATCAGCCACGGATTTCATAGCGGGGGTCCGGCATGCTGCAAGAAGATGCCGGTTCCCAGACCTGGAGGACCGCATCCACGACCAGGTCATCATCGGGCTTAAGGACGAACGACTGCAGAAGAAGCTAGTCCCGAAGGCCACCTTGAGTCTGGCCGAGGCCTCCAAGGAAATCATGGCTTACGAAGAAAGCCACCATGAAACAACCGGGCAACTGGGAAATGGACCATTCAGGTCCGTACACCAGGAAGATTTAGCCCCCAGCGACTATGGGGAAAACGACGTCCTGACGGACATGGATGCCGTCCAACGAAGATTCGAAAGGCTCCAGACCTGCCGCGACAGCTGCGGAGGGCCATCAAGCAACAAAACTTCCAGCCGTAACTCCAACTACCCAAGGGGCAATCCCCAAGGAAACCCGCTGAGATGCGCCAGCTGCGGGGGAAGCCACCCTAGGGCCACCTGCCGGTTCTGTAGCGCCAAATGCCACTGCTGTGGCAAAACCGGACACCTCAAAGCCATATGCAGAAGCCAGAATCGGGAGAATCTGCATGAGCTAGAAGTGACATCTGCAGGTATGAAACCCCCCATGGCCAATAGGGAAAAAACCCCTGGGTCCTTAGTTCACACCGTAGTCAGAAATAAGGGGTCACGGGCAATCCATCAAATACTAAAATCAAAGGTCAAAATCATAGTACAGCTTCAGGGGGTCCCTTGCAAAATGGAGGTCGACTCAGGGTCTTCTGTCTCCCTCATTTCGTTTAAAACCTTCCGGGAAATTTGCCACCGTAGCAAGCAGCAAATTCCCTTACTTCCCGCCCAAATACACCTAGCGGATTTCCAAAAAGCACCCATCTCACTTAAAGGGAGGGCCAAGATTCGGGTAGAATTCAAACAATTCAAGGGATTTTTAACAGTTCTAGTAACCCACGGTACCCGTACTAGCCTGATAGGCCTCGACTGGTTCGAGGCCTTAGGAATAGCCTTAACCGGAGTTAACGTGACCCAGGCCGCGAGCCTCGAGGCCGTCTGCAACCAATTTGCAGACGTCTTCGACGGCTCGCTCAGGAAGTATACAGGGCCCCCAGTATCTCTAAAATTAAACCCCGAAATATTACCGGTAAGAATAAAGGCTAGAAGAGTCCCGTTCGCACTCAAAAGTAAAATTGAGAGCGAACTGGACCACCTGGTTAGACTCGGGGTCCTAGAACCGGTGGAGGGTCCTAGAACCGGCGGCACTTGGGAAACCCCTATCGTAACCCCAATTAAACCCAACGGCCAAATAAGAATTTGCACTGACTATAAGGCCACCCTAAACCAAGCGTTGAATTCGCACGCTTACCCGGTCCCGGCAGTAAAAGACGTCCTCGCAGCTATATGATCCGGCGCCATCTTTGCCAAGCTGGACTTGGCGCAAGTGTATTTGCAACTACCTGTCACCCAGGAAACCACAGATGCGCAGACTATAGTTACCCACCGCGGGGCTTTCAAAGTGAAGCGCCTGCAGTTCGGTATTTTGGCAGCCCCGGGAATCTTCCAAGAAATTATGGAAAAAACCCTCAAAGGAATTCCCGGGGTCTGCCCTTACTTCGACGACATATTAATAGCAGGAGAATCAGAAGCAGACCTAGCAGACAGACTGCGAGAAGTCCTAAGTAGATTCAGAGCAGCCGGGCTCAAACTGAAAAAAGAGAAATGCTCCATAGGAGTTCCCTCTACAGAATTCCTGGGATATAAGATAGACTCCCAGGGAATCCACCCCACGGACACCAAAATCAAAGCCATTAAATCTGCCCCCACCCCCAAAAACAAACAGGAATTACAAGCCTTTTTGGGCTTGCTAAATTTTTATCATACATTTTTACCCCATAAGGCAACTATAGCAGAACCCCTTCATAGGCTGCTGGACAAGGGAACCCCCTGGTCCTGGTCCCCCCAGCATAACACCAGTTTCCTAAACCTAAAAAACTTACTCACAAACAATTTAATTTAATTTAATTTATTATCATTTCTATACCGCCCTTCTCCCGAAGGACTCAGGGTGGTGTACAGGGCAAGAATAAAACACAGAAATTTACAAAAATTAAAAAATAATTAAATGCATGCCCGATTAAAATACAATTGATACATAATAAAAACCCCAATAAAAATGATAAAAACCCCACCAATCCCCCCTCAGGCCAGGCCGGCTTGCTCGAACAAGTATGTTTTCAGATCGCGGCGAAAGGAGCGCAGATCGGGCGCCGTCCGGAGCTCAACCGGTAACTGGTTCCATAGCTCCGGGGCGCCCACAGAGAAGGATCTCCCCCTGGGGGCCACCAGACGGCATTCTCTGACCGGTGGCACCCTGAGGAGGCCCTCTCTGTGGGAACGCACAGGGCGCAGGGAGCTTGATGCCGGCAGCAGATGTTCCCTGAGGTACTCCGGCCCCATGCCATGGAGGGCTTTGAACGCCATTACTAGCACCTTGAATCTCACCCGGAAGACAACTGGCAACCAATGCAGCTCACGGAGCAGAGGTGTCACGTGGGAGTATCGGGAAACTCCCAACACAACTCTCGCGGCTGCATTCTGTACCAGCTGGAGCCTCCGGGTGGTCCTCAAGGGAAGCCCCATGTAGAGGGCGTTGCAGTAGTCTAGACGAGAGGTCACGAGCGCGTGAGTGACCGTGCATAAATCAATGCCACCGTAACACTATTCAGGGAAGAACTTCCCCTGTGCATCGCATGTGATGCTTCCCCATATGGGATTGGGGCAGTTCTAAGTCATTTAACTGAGAACGGGACTCAAAAGCCAATTGCATTTTATTCGAGAACACTGTCTAAACCAGAGCGCAATTACGTGCAAATAGATAGGGAAGCGTTAGCAATCGTTGCCGGCGTGAAAAAGTTTCACGACTACCTGTATGGACAGCAATTTACAATCTTCACGGACCACAAACCGCTCTTAGGTATTTTCACATCGAACAAGCTGACGCCCCAAATTCTGTCGCCCCGCATACTGCGGTGGTCTACCTTTTGATCTGCTTATTTTTTTAATTTGATCCACAAGCCAGGTAAAGAAATGGGGCACGCCAATGGGCTAAGTAGACTTCCCCTCCCTGAAAAGGATCCCGACCCCGCCCCGGCTGGCAACATCCTAGCAATTCTAGAATTACCTGAATTTCCATTATCCGCCAAGGAGATAGCCACCGCCACGGCCACGGATAAGACCATTAGCAGAATACTGAACTGGGTCACCTCCGGCTGGCAAAATAAATCCACCGGTCCCGAATTCCAGGCATACTTCTCGAGGAGACAAGAACTGTCCTCCCATATGGGTTGCGTACTATGGGGAAACAGGGTCGTTGTCTCTGACAAACACAGCCCCAAGGTGCTGCACACTCTGCATGAGGGACACCCGGGGACAGTGAAAATGAAGGCGTTAGCCAGAAGCTATGTCTGGTGGCCTGGCATTGACAAGGACATAGAGGCACACGTGGCAGGATGCTACCCCTGCCAATTGACCAGACCAGCACAGCCGCACGCCCCAGTTCATAAGTGGGAGGCAACCAAAAATCCTTGGTCCCGGGTGCATTTAGATTTTGCGGGACCTTTCCAGGGTCAAGTATTCCTAATAGCAGTAGATAGCCATTCCAAGTGGCTGGAGGTCGTGCCTGTCAACAGCATGACCACAGCTGCTACTGTACAGGTACTTAGGGGGCTTTTCGCCACTCACAGCCTTCCAGATGTACTAGTTTCAGATAATGGACCCCAGTTTACTTCCCGTGAATTCCAGATTTTCACAATGGAGAACTCTATTAGACATGTCACTTCGGCCCCCTTCCACCCCTCAATGAATGGCTTGGCTGAGGTTATGGTCAAATCCACGAAAGATGCGCTACAGAAAATCATCTCGGGGAACTGGCACCGCAGGTTGGCTCAATTCCTACTGGCCCAGCACACCACCCCCTGCACGACTACAGGGAAGTCACCAGCTGAACTGTGTTGGGGGAGACGCCTGGTGACAAGACTTGATAGACTGCACCCCGACAGGGCATCAGCAGAACAAGAACAGCCCCTTCCACAAAGAACCTTACAGAAGGGGCAACTCGTCTGGGCAAGGAACTATGGGGAAGGGAACAAATGGATTCCAGGGGTTATAATAGAACAAACCGGACCATTGTCATACACTGTGGACATTGGCAACAACTACCACTTGCGTCGCCACATCGACCAATTACGGCAGCGCTGTCCACAAAACATAGGGGGAAGGGACAGCTGGTCATTTTTAAGACCTAGCACCACCCCCGGAATAAACATCAACCCCAGCGCAACACCCCCAAGCGCGACCAACAATGAAACCCCTGAACCAGAACCCACGCAAGAAACCGCATATCCGGAACCAAGAGTAGAGGAACCGAACGCAGCAACACCCCTCCGCCATTCCGAGAGAGCCAAGAAACCCCCGGCATACTTAAGAGACTATGAATGGGGCACAAAATAAATTGCAAGGGGCAACTCACCAGTTCAGGGGAAGGGTAAGGGGTGCTGTGTATTAATGTTGTGTTATGGTTATGAACATTACAAAAAGGGTTATGAGGTAAAGTTAGCCGGAGCTCACGGCAGCTTTTGACAGCTGTCAAAAGCTGCCGAAGGCTTATGCGCAGCCGCAGCGGCTTGACAGCTGTCAGCTGTCAAACTGCGGAAACAGTGCAGGCGCAGCTAAGCCGGCAGTCAAAGGCAGCCGCCCCGGATTGGACCTCACCAACCACGGGAAACTGGCAAGTTACTGATTGGTTACCAGCGTGCCAGCTGGAGTATAAATATCGGTGCTAAAAGTCTGTCAGCGCCCGGTTCCCTGCCCTTATTAAAAGGTTGTTACTTGAGCCAGCTGTCTCGTGTGTTCCTTGCTGAAGATACCGCAATAGGTAAAGAAACTATGTTGAGCTCAATATAAAGTTCAGAGTTTTGAATTATATTGTTCATCCTATTTCAGCTCACTTTTGCAGCATCCCTGACTCCCAAATCTTCTTGAACATGCTGCTTATTACCTCAAATTGATGTGAATAATTCTGGAACTAGATACCAAGTTGCTACAACACAACAATGATCAAAGAACAAATGTGGAAATTTAAAAAAAACAGCATAGTAAGATTAAGGTATTCTTTACGAATGTCTTCAGGAGTGCACATTTCTCTTAAAGAACAGCTGTTAATAGATTTTTACTAAGATACTTGTTAGATATCCTTTCTGGCCAGGGTTTGTACAACTTCGAGAAGAAGGATTATGTTCTTATTGATAAGGGCAGCTGTCCTAGCTTTTTGCAAAGCTTTAAAGAAGATCTTGAAAAAAGTGGTTGCATGATGATCTTTTGAAACAATGGCTCATTGCTATATTCATTAGTGCTGTGATAAGCTCTGTTATCTGAAAGCAAGACATTTTTTCTTCACATTGTATGTGATAAAACACAGAGACCTCTTTAGAACTTAAAAACAAAAATTTAAGATATATCTACAAACACAATACAGAAACTAGCTGGCAACTGTCTGTTTAAAAATCATTACCTGATGCAGTTGGCTTCATCTCAGAGTCAAACAGAGCCAAAATCAAAGTACAAAAGAGATTCTCAGAAGTTAACTGCTGGTGCCCCACAAAAGTTATTGGATTACACCCCATATCATCTATGCTGTCTGGAGATGATAACAATTGTAAGCTGACACATCTGGAGGGCTCTAGGTGGATGCTGGCAGGGGAACAAAGTAATGTTGGCATACTGAGAATATACTTGATAGAAGCATCAGCACAATGCACCACCAAGTCTTAATATATTCTTTGGCTCTCAGCCCGTTCTCAGTTCTCTGACAAGTCATTAATTTCTGAAAGACCACCCTAGAGGACACTCCTCTTTTATACAATCAGGACATGTTAACCTAAACTGTGTTGCTGTTGTTTCCTCTTCAAAAAATTGAAAAGGTTGTATATGGTGTTTGAAAGACAGACTGTAACTCTCTAATTCCCAATCCAAGTGTTGACCTTCTTACTTACAAAGCCTGAATGTACAATGGTTTGTAAGTAAAAGACAGTTTTGTATCAATTGTCAGTCCTGTATTTCGTATCACTTATGCACTGGTTTTAGCACTGATTGGAAATAGTAGGGGTTTTTTTTTTGGGGGGGGGGAAGGGAAGAAACAAGTTCAAAATGTTTTTAAGATTGGTTTAAGGAGGAAGTAATTTCTTACCAACAATCTCAAAAAACCATTTGACATAATCATCCACATCACCCACCTAGGGATAACCTCCATGTTACACAATTGAGTTATGGAGAGAAAGCATGTCTCCGAATACCACAAGCACTGCAGAGAGATTGCCTCAGTATTTTCTTATTGGATGTCTGAATAACCAGTTTTTTTGTTCTGTTCTGGAGTTTTCCTTTTTATTAGTTTATAATATAAAATACAAAAACAAATAATAGGAAAAATAGGGGAGGGAAAGAGGAAGGGAAAAGTATAGAAAAAAAGAGAAAAAGAAAGAAAAAGTGTTGACTTCTGACCCCCCTTGATGCAGTAAAATAAGATAATAACATCAAACCTCAACTTTTTACTTTTACCCGTATTTTTTGTTCTGTTCCAGCAATACTTTTGGCTTGTTCAGCTATGAATTTCATATACTGTATGTTGAGCAATATTCCTAACTAGTTCCTGAACCATCACCTGTTCAGGCAGCTTACCTGCTTCAACAGTGTAAATTAAATGCAACCAATACCTTTTATCCTGCTGAAAGATCATATCAAGATGAACAGCATTGGCTTGCATCCTGAGCATCTGTGAGTGTCAAGAATGCTACTTATGGGATGCTATTTTCAGTGAAGGGGGAGAATGAGATTTTCCCAAGACGTGCCTGAATATCCAAGACTGTTGGTGTTAGTTGCGAAGTCATGTCTGATCCATCGTGACCCCATGGACAATGTTTCTCCAGGCCTTCCTGTCCTCTACCATCTTCTGGAGTCCATTTAGGCTCACGCCTACTGCTTCAGTGACTCCATCCAGCCATCTCATTCTCTGTCGTCCCATTCTTCTCTTGCCCTCAACCTTTCCCAGCATTAGCTTCTTCTCCAGTGAGTCCTTCCTTCTCATTAGGTGGCCAAAGTGTTTGAATTTCAACTTCAGGATCTGGCCTTCTAAAGAGCAGTCAGGGTTGATCTCCTCTAGGACTGACTGGTTTGATCTCCTTGCAGTCCAAGGGACTCGCAGGAGTCTTCTCCAGCACCATAGTTCAAAGGCTGCAATTCTTTGGCGCTCAGCCTTTCTTATGGTCCAACTTTCACAGCCATACATTGCAACTGGGAAGACCATAGCCTTGACTATATGGGCAGGTTGATGTCTCTGCTTTTTAGTGTGCTGTCTAGATTTGCCATGGCTTTCCTTCCCAGGAGCAAGCATCTTTTAATTTCTTGGCTACAGTCCCCATCTGCAGTGATCTTGGAGCCCAGGAAAATAAAATCTGTCACTACCTCCATTTCTTCCCCATCTATTTGCCAGGAATTGAGAGGGCCAGATGCCATGATCTTGGTTTTCTTAATGTTAAGTTTCAACCCAAGTTTTGCACTCTCCTTCTTCACCCGCAACAAGAGGCTCTTTAGTTCTTCTTCACTTTCTGCCATTAGAGTGGTATCATCTGCATATCTTAGGTTGTTGATATTTCTCCCGGCAATCTTAATTCCAACTTTTGATTCATCTAGCCCTGCCTTTCTCATGATGTGCTCTGCATAAGAGTTAAATAGACAGGGTGACAGTATACAGCCTTGCCGGACTCCTTTCCCAATATTGAACCAATCAGTGGTTCCGTGTCCAGTTCTCACTGTTGCTTCTTGACCCGCATATAGGTTTCTCAAGAGACAAATAAGTTGGTCTGGTACGCCCATCTCTTTAAGAAATTGCCACAGTTTGTTGTGATCCACACAATCAAATGCTTTAGCATAGTCAATGAAGCAGAAGTAGATGTTTTTCTGGAACTCCCTAGTTTTCTCCATGATCCAACATATGTTGGCAATTTGATCTCTAGTTCCTCTACCTCTTTGAAATCCTGCCTGTACTTCTGGTAGTTCTCGATCCACATACTGCTGGAGTCTAGCTTGGAGTATTTTAAGCATAACTTTACTAGCATGTGAAATGAGTGCAATGGTGCGATAGTTTGAACATTCTTTGGCACTGCCTTTCTTTGGAATTGGAATGTAAACTGATCTTTTCCAATCCTGTGGCCATTGTTGAGTTTTCCAAATTTGCTGGCAAATTGAGTGTAGCACTTTTACTGTATCGTCTTTTAAGATTTTGAATAGTTCAGCTGGAATACTGTCACCTCCACTAGCTTTGTTGTTGTTCAGCTTTCCTAAGGTCCATTTCACTTCACATTCTAGGATGTCTGGCTCGAGGTCAGTGACCACCTCATCGTGGTTATCAGGGACGTTAAGCTCGTTCTTGTATAGTTCTTCTGTGTAATTTTTCCACCTCTTTTCAATCTTTTCTGCCTCTGTTAGGTCCCTGCCATTTTGGTCCTTTATCATGGCCATTTTTGCATAAAACGTTCCCTTCATCTCTCCAAATTTCTTAAAGAGATCTCTAGCCCTATTCTATTGTTTTCTTCTATTTCTTTGCACTGTTCATTTAAGAAGGCATTCTTATCTCTTTAAGCTATTCTCTGGAATTCTGCATTCAATTGGGCGTATCTTTCTTTTTCTCCCTTGCCTTTTGCTTCCCTCCTGTCCTCAGCTATTTGCAAAGCTTCCTCAGACAGCCATTTTTCTTTCTTGCATTTCTTTTTCTTTGGTATGGTTGCTACTGCTTGTACAATGTTGTGAACCTCCGTCCATATTTCTTCAGGCTCTCTGTCTATCAGATTTAATTCCTTAAATCTATTTATCACCTCTACTGTATATTCAACAGGGATGTGATTTAGTTCATACCTGAGTGGCCTAATACCTTTCCCTACTTTCTTCAGTTTAAGCCTAAATTTTGCAATGAGAAGCTCATGATCTGAGCCACAGTCAGCTCCTGGTCTTGTTTTTACTGACTGTATAGAGCTTCTCCATCTTTGGCTGCAGAGCACATAGTCAATCTGATTTCTGTGTTGACCGTCTGGTGATGTCCATGTGTAGAGCTGTCTCTTGGGTTGTTGGACAAGAGTGTTTGCTATGACCATCGTATTCTCTTGACAAAATTCTATCAGCCTGTGCCCTGCTTCATTTTGTACTCCAAGGCCAAATTTGCCTGTTATTCTGGTTATCTTTTGGCTTCCTACTTTAGCATTCCAATCTCCCATGATAATAAGGACATCATTTTTTGGTGTTAGTTCTATAAGGTGCTGTAGGGCTTCATAGAACTGGTCAATTTCATCCTCTTCAGCACCGGTGGTTGGGGCATAGACTTGGACTACTGTGATATTGAATGGTTTGCCTTGGATTCGAACTGAGATCATTCTATCATTTTGAGGATTGTATCCCAGTATTGCTTTTCCTAGTCTTTTATTGACTATAAGAGCTACTCAATTTCTTCTGAAGGATTCTTGTCTGCAGTAGTATACATGATGGTCATCTGAATTAAATTCACGCATTCCTGTCCGTTTTAGTTCGCTGATTCCTAATATGTCGATGTTCAGTCTTGTCATCTCTTGTTTGACCACGTACAGCTTTCCTTGATTCATGGATCTTACATTCCAGGTTCCTATGGAGGAAAAATCTTTAAGCATCGGACTTTCCTTTCACCACCAGATACTGTCAGAAGAGTAAACAAACCCTATCAGAGGGTGATAAACTGTGGTTCATTTTGATGCATGATAAACAAAGAAAACCTGAAGCATATATTCTGCTATTAACCTTTTAATTACAAAGAAACTTGTAAAAACACAGAAAAACTCATGGCTACATGTCTATCTCCCCAGAGAGCACAAAAGAAAGGAAAAAGAAAGTAACTTTTGCTTTGGACATGCGCACACAGTAATAAATATAAAACCAAACAAAATACATGGCTGAACATGTGACACTCACCATGGTTACAATGATAAGATAACAATTCAACTTGCAAAGAAACAGACTACAAAGAGCTTACTGACAAAAAACTAAAAAACGCAGTAACAGATACATCCACAGCTGAGCATCCTTTTGGCTTTGGCCCAGTCACTTCATTCCTTCTGGTGCTACTAGTACTAGCCCTCTGCTCTTCCACAGTAGTGTATTGGATGCCTTCCGACCTGAGGGGCTCATTTTCCAGTGTCATATCTTTTTTCCTTTTGGTACTGTCTATGGGGTTTTCATGGCAAAGATATTGGAGTGGGTTGCCATTTCCTTCTCCAGTGGATCACGTTTTGTCAGAACTCTCTGCTATGACCTGTCTGTCTTGGGTGGCCTTGCACGGCATAGCTCATAGCTTCATTGAATTATGCAAGCCCATTTGCCATGACAAGGCAGCAATCCAGGAAGGGGTATTATCAGATAAGCACAAGCACACTTCCACTTTAAGCCAATTTATGTTTAGAGTCTGAACAAAGGATATACAATCCTTCTGTGGGCTGCCCGAAGGCAATTTACATTTATTCTGCCTGAAGACTATAGCATAGCTGGCTAGTAATCTTGTGGCATCCCCAGAAGTTTTTGAAAGGGTCAATTGGCAAAATAAGTGCCTTAAAACTTGCTACCCATTTAATCCTTTTCCCCAAATGAAAAAAATTGCCCTGGTTTCAGATCATTGCAAGTGTGAAATAGTTCAATGAAAGGATCTCTTAAATCTCAATAAACCTCAAGGCATCTACCTTTCCCCTTTCCCCTTCAAATCCTTCCCAAATCCCTGAAATCCAAAAAGGGTCGAAATATTTTTAGCTCTTCATATTTGTGTATGTGTATGTGTATGTGTATGTGTATGTGTATGTGTATGTGTATGTGTATGTGTATGTGTATGTGTATGTGTATGTGTATGTGTATGTGTATGTGTATGTGTATGTGTATGTGTATGTGTATGTGTATGTGTATGTGTATATGTATATGTATAGGCAGGCTAGATACTAATGGGCTTAGAGCTTCTTCTCTCCAATCCTTTCTCAGATGGTGTTCCACAGTTAACAATTTCTCAGTTCAAAAACTGATGGGCTTAGCCTCTCTTCAGTTTGAATCAAACTTTTCTTAATGACACTCAACATACTGCTATCATTGGCATAGTAATGATCCTTTTTTAATAGTACATCAATGTTTTTAGACTTTTGCATGTAACTCAATTGCACAAACACATTGTGTACTGAATTTGTGGATATAAAATTTCAGCCCAAGAGATTTTGAAGCAAAGGCGTAACATCATGAATTTCCTAATTGTAATACTTTTAGTGCTTGTGGGAAAGACTAAGTCTCACTTCCAGCTGTGTGACAATGGATAACACTCTTGTATGTTTGCATATACTCAGTGGAAAGAACATTGCCAAGTTGTTCTCTTCATTCTATGTATAAGCAGCTCCACACTGAAATCAGCAGAAATGCTCATATATTACCAAAAACAGATTTTGGCCCATTACATTAATATATATGTCCTGAAACACCATTGAAAGTGATTTAAGTAGCATGGCATGCTCTCCAATTCATCCTTGAAGGAGCAAAACAGCTAGTTGCTAAACTTCCATGACATACTTTTTCATTTCTTATAAGTAATAAAACAGGAAATTACTGTCTCTAAAGCATGACATAAACTTTGATGTGAACACAGCAAAATGTAGAAATTCAAAGCTATGAAAATAGTACCTACCGCATCTATCTCCCTGTAAATACCAGGGTCATAGAGAAAAGGAGAGACAAAAATAATTCTGCTATGATACCACCTAGAGCAGGGGTCTTCAAACTTGGCCCTTTTATGACTTGTGGACTTCAACTCCCAGAATTCCTCAGCCAGGCACGCTGGTTGAAGAATTCTGGGAGTTGAAGTCCACAAGTCATAAAAGGGCCGAGTTTGAAGACCCCTGACCTAGAGAATGATGTTCTACTATCCTTTCAAAGGCAGAGCCTGGAGACCATTTTTTAAATATCCTACTTTAACATTCTTTTATCAAACAGAATATTGGGTGCCTTTCATGAGTGAGAATTAGTATTTTAGTATTTTTCACTGCATCCCTAATTTGCTCCAGGTTTTAAATCTCCCACTTCTACCACTAATATGCATTTATCACACATTAGTGACAGTGGCTATGTTTTTATTGAATGAAACCAATTTCCTGAGTTTGCACAATACACTAACTGATTAATTAATCATACTACTGGGTTTATACAAGTCACAGAACCAAAAACTACCTATACCATTCTATCCCATCCCATCCCCTAATGTGTTAGGTGAACCCAATCAATAAGTATTATTGCTTTGTTTGTAGCTAATGGCTGACTGCCAAAAAGCACTAAATTGCTTGTCTTGCATGACTGAGATATCATTTGAAAGCTGATAGCTTATAAGAAAAACGTATCCTTTTCAAACAAAACCAGGTTGCTTACCCACATGAAAATTCCAGGCAGATGCTGATTAGGTTTCATCTAGTTAAGCTTATGCTCAGTGAATAAAGTATGATGAGATAGTAAGATGGTTTCCTTTTCCAGGGAGAGGTTTGACATACTAGCCACTTTAGCTAATATGTCATTCTAGCTTCACTATGCTTTATCCAAAAATTCTAGAGAATTCATGGAAACTTGGCACTGAGACAAATCAAGCATCAACAAGCATATAGAGATAAATAGCATTTCCACAGCATTCAAATGTGACAATAAAGAAAGCTAAAAAGGAAACAAAAGGATCGTAATACCTCCTTGCAAGCAATCAACCCTCAGAGAAGCAAGAATTAACATCAGCCAAATAATCAAACATAAGTCAATCAATGAACTACTAAGGCAAAACCAACACTGATAGGGCAAGCTACTATACATAAACAGAGAGCAAACTCCTCTCCTTTCTAGCATTGCGTAATGAAACATCTGCATGAAACAGCCAAATTCAGAGAACATCAAGGACTTCACAATATGAATCACTCTATTGCTTTATTTGATAAAATCACCATTACCCCCAAAGTGCCTGATCTCATTTTGAATTTAGTCAACTATAAAGTGTAACATTCACTATCTTTTCATTTTTTCTTTTTGGAAACTGGAAAAAAATAGAACATTTGTTGGAAAGAGAATCAATGAATCCCACCAAAGCTGAAAGTCCTGGTAAAATTTTCCTGGAATTTGCTCTTAATAATTGATTCACAACTGCCATATAATAATAATAACTTTCTGTAGTGTTGACAAGAGTCTTCATATCTTCCCTTTCCCTCAACTATATACAGCCATAATTTAAATGGAGATAGAAACAATCTAGAATTCTGGGCTCAAATTATCTCTCCTCCTAGAGAATGGATGTGGAAATAACCAAGAAACAGTCCAATTCAAGTCAAAACTCCGCTTCCAAAGACTAGGCCACTGGAAAAAATATCCTCCTTGCAAGTAGGACTTTAACATTGAATAAGCTCATGAGGAGACCTGTAGCAGTAAAACAGTTATCCGTGTGAGTGCTATAAAACTAGACTAAAATGAAATGTGCAAAGATTTAGTTTACACAATTTTCTTTGGTTAGAACCACAATATATAAACAGCCAATGGAAAGTTAAACACACTAGTGGTCTAATTTCACCCAAAAAGTAAAAACCAAAAGCCATATTTTGCCCAAAGAAAAATATGCTGTTTTTTCTTGCAGCTTAACATCTAAGTCTTCATCTGATTTCATCTGAGAACCTGAGCTTCAATTATTCAATTCAATTCTGCAGAAATGTGCAATAACAGCATGTAAAATTTGCATCTTGAAGTCCAAGACTTGTGATAACTATGCAAATAAGCAATAGCAAAGATACAGAGATGGATTCCTCATCTTTTTAATCATTCAATGCTGAATTTTATTGGTGCATTTTTTCTTATTTAAGATGCTGCAAGTCCATAATGGTTATATTAGAGGTCACTGGCATTCAACTTTCCATCTGACAGTCACTGTTTCTGTTCCATTCCTAACATTTGAATGGTGACTGTTTTCTTACTGAGCTAAACCAAGCAGTTGATAGGGTTTACACAACCACCAGAATCTCTAATTACTGGCGCTTCATGGAATATTGGTGTTTTCCATTGCTTCTTTCTTGAGAATCCTCAACTCCATATTCCAGCTGTATTAAAGTGGCTGTCACATGGGGAAGAAATGATGAAATGTATATGATGATATCACCGAGCAAATACTACGACTTAAATATTTTTGAAAGAGAATGAGAAACAAGTATATAATGGTAGCATTTCCTTTTATATTTTTAACCATAACAATTCATAATTATTTTTATATAATTTCATATTTAAAACTGAAAGATACACCCCCAAATATTTAATCTTTTTAACTATTTCAAATACTAATATTTTTGATCAGATACTCAAATATAACATCATTTTTAAATTTTTCCAGATACTAAAATATTTTCTTTCTCTTTTGTGGTGAATACACCATTAACATTCCAGATTAGAAACTTTGTTGTCATCTTTTGCTACTTGAAGCCTTTGAAGTATATCCTGCAAATCCACAAGCATCTGCTTCTTTGGTCTCGCTCCTCCCACTGCTTCAGTAGAAGTAGATTCTTGAGCTGTAGTAATAGAATGTTGTTTCTGTTGTTGCCGTTGTTGTTGTTTCTTTCGTCTAGATGCAGCCTGTGTCACTCTTTGGGTCTTTGATTCTTCTAATAAGCTCAAGGGTTGCAGAGCTTTCGAAGCTTGCTCTTGCTCTTTTGAAACCAGCGAAGTAATTTCCTCACCACATTGCTTATTTTCCAATTGTAGTTGTCTCGCCCCTTCATCCTGTCATCTTTTAGCTTCTGGAGATGGCGGTGAACCAGCTTACAAAACAGAATAAAAATCTTGTGCCTTCAAAACTGTATTTAAACGATATCTTACACCAGCATAATTCACCACTATTCCAATTGGTATCTCCCATCTGAACTGAATCTGTTGTTTTTTTAATTCATCTGTCAAAAAGACAAAGTCCTTCCTCTTTCTTAAAATTCTTGGGGGAATTTCCTTCAAAATCAAAACCTCTTGATCGGCCACTTTAAATCTATTACTATAAAAAGCCTGAATAACCGCATTATTGATCTTTCTCTTTGTAAAATACACAACCACATCTCTTGGCAGTTTCCTTTGCCTGGCAACCCAGGAATTAACACGAAATGCTTTATCTATCTCCATTATAAAATCTTCTGGTTGAAATCCCAAAATTGGCGCCAGAGCATCCACCAGTATCTCTTCCAAATTTTCTTGGGAATTTTCCTTTAAACCTCTTATGCGCAAAGCAAATTCCATATCTCTATATTGTACCATTAACACCTCATCATCAATTTTGTCCATCTTTTCCTCAGCTTGACACATTTTAGCCTCCAATATCTCAGCATTTTGATTAGCTTTCTTGACACATTCTTGCAGACTCTCCATACAAACTGAGAATCCCTGAAATGCCAGCAAAATGTCCTCTCATATTTCTTTATTTTTCTCATTAATAAGTTCAGAGATTTGTTCAGATTGGAGTTTTAAGGCATCTTGTAAATCTTTTAAAGTCAATGCGGGTGCAGCAGCTACAGAAGGTGGCATCAGAAACTGAAGTCCAGATTGTTGGACAAGCGATGCCCCAGCACTTTTAGGAACAGGAAATCTAGGTGGTTTAGAAGCCATTTTAATATCCAATTAGGTTTCGATTCTTGTTACAGAAAATCATTTAGGCGCCATCTTCCCTTTCTTTTAAAAACGATCATTGAAACAAGAAAAAAAATTGAATTTCCAGAGTTAAAGTCTTATACTTGCTATTTATACAGCTCCCACATCCGCTCTGCCTGCTTCAGTAACTCAGGATAGCAACCAGATCCAGCAGGAGTGATTTCAGCATCTTGCTCTGCTTAAAAGCAGAGGCGTCCTTCAATCCGGAGCATTTCTGGGCTCTGGGGCATCTCTCACCCTTCAAGCCCCAGAATAAATATCCTGGGGCTCTAGGGGAGCTCTACCCCTACCCAGAAGCTCCCCTTCCCCTCTTTGCCTGAGGGGAAGGGTTTCCAAGCCGCAGAACAGCTGATCGTCGCTGCTCTGCGGCTTTTACGAGATCGGAAGGCTGGCAGTCGATCCTGACCATCCGCAATGCTGGAGAGCCACCTGGAAGTCCAGAGGTGGCTTTCTGATACAATGATGCATGTGCAGAAAAATATAGTCAAAGAAACAAACTATGCATAAGGTTTTTTTCACAGTTTTTGTTATTAATTGCTATTCAATATGTTTAAATCCCATCTTTCATCCAGTGAAGTCCAGAAAAAGATAATTCCCAAACCAGTCTATGGCCAAATCTAAAATGACTTAGCAATAGTTCCCAGAGCAACCGCCTGGAATCTATGAATTAAAAGATTAGGCTTTTGTTTTGAGTGTAGGAATTGCTGCAAAAAATGGAAGAACTAGAAATTTGTACAGTTGTCAAATAAAACCAGGAGTTCAAAACATACATACCCCACCCACTCTCTCACACAAGGAGTCTTAAAAATCTACAGTGCTGTCTGAACGCTGATCACCACTTTGCTCTTTTCCAAGAAATACAAGAAGCTTTGCCATTCATCTTTCCATGCACAAATGAAACAGTCTTCACATTTTGCAACTAATTAAAGGCATTTTCATTTATTATCCATAACAAACTGAAACATAAAAAAAGAGATTATACAAAGTTCTTACACTGAGTCTTGCCAAAGCATATTCTTAAGTACTTCATTGTTCATGAAAGTTATCTGAGTGGAAATTTGTGGTTTTGAACGTCTCCATTTCTAATATCCTTTGTCTGGGAAGCAATATAAAGATTGGTTAAGCAGCATGTTAAAAGTTCTTTGTTACATAGATTTGACCTTAACATTTTGGCTGGCTGTAGAATGTTGGTACCTGATCCACCACTCAGTTTGACTCAAAATTTACAATTTTTTTTGTGAAACTTTAGAACTCCCCAGAAGCTTATCTTTTTTTCCCTATGCAACAAAACACTTCTGACATTCTTCATCAAATATGTATTTGCAGGGTTACCTAACATAATAGTTCTGCCTCAGCTGTTAAAAGAATTTATATAAATACAGAGTTTATATGCTCAAAATGCATTCTGGTAAAGCTGGGGTCCTGATTTTAAGAAATAAACAAGTCACTAGATTTTAGCTCATAGCTCCCCTGTTCATGAATAGGAAAGTGATGAGTATTTATTTCTGTTTATTTTATATATTTACATTGAAATATAACATTCTCAAGAAACTAACAAAAATGGCTTAAGACAGTTGAACATACAAGCACCCCCCAGCAGTAAAATAGAGTAACCATAAACTAATCAGCAGTCATAAACAAACAATAAAACAGCATTGAAATATTACCTACTAAAAGCTTAGGAGAATAAAACTGTCTTCACGTGCTGCTTAAAAGCTATTACATTCGGCATCTTGCCAATGACTCTAGGAAGAAGGTTCCATAACTGGGCCATGCGTATGAAGGAAGCTTTATCTTTACCCAGGAATGCAGGAACCCCTGATGAATACTTTCAGCCAAAGTGGGTCCTATGAGAGCAAGCAGTCTTTGAGGTACCCAGCAGTAAGTCACAGTGCTTTATTTCAGATGTTGACTAGTCTTGACATTACAGATCAAATCATATCCTTTGAATTGGACCCTTGGAACAAATTAAAGGCCAGACATGACTTTTTAAAAATATGGGCACAATGTGTTTCACGTAGTCTGTTTTAGCCAGGCATCTGGCCAACATAGGCTGAACCAAACGATGTCTCCAAGTAATCTTCACATTATTATTATTATTATTATTATTATTATTATTATTATTATTATTATTATTATTATTATTATTATTATTATTATTATTATTATTATTATTATTAATTTTATTTGTATACCGCCCTTCTCCCGAAGGACTCATGTAGTATCTATAGTGTTGTATGTTGCCAGGAGAGCAGGGTTTAGAGGCTGAAATCCAGAACTCTGCTCTGTAAACAACAAGGCTGTATAAATGAAATAATACAAATTGTAATTTAAAAAGAGGAGGCCCTGGAAGACCATTTGATAGTCTTTGATTACCTTACTGCTTCATAAGTACCGCAATACATACATTACTTTTGTAAATCATAGGGTTTGGGCTAAAATAGAATATAACAGTGAAACAAACTTTGCAATTACCAGCAGTGCTATAAAATAATAACACATGATTATCAATGATAATCAAGCTTGTTTGAAAGATAGATTGCACCCCTGGTTTTCTTCTGTTGCACTATGGTCTTTTCTGCGGCATGGTGGAAGGCAGATGTTGATTCAGGAAAATAGTGACACCTTAGAGATCCAAAATAGTGAGTCCCAAGAGATTTATGTCTGATTTTATGTGCACAGATCATATCCCAAAATCCACTACAGTGCATTTTAAATTGTCCGTGGCAGATTTATGGGAACTCTGGATTCCTGGAAGGTGAGTAGTTTGGAACTGATGATTTTAGTGAGGTATCAAGCAGGATGCCAGAAATTTGGTCCTAGACCCGGTGCTCTTCAACATTTTATTAATAATTTAAATGAAAAGGTAGCAGAAATCTGTATTAAATTTGCAGGTGCTACAAAACTCTCTGTGTTAGTTGTATAAAATAGAAATAACATTCTAAATCAATGACAGAGGATAAAAAGTCAACTGAAAAAAATGTAACAACTGTACTAAATGCAAAGGCATGGTATGTAGTTTACTAGGTAAAAAGGGGATTTGGAGCATGGAGAGGCATGAACATAACTCCTGTCTTCAACTTCCTAAAGCAACTGTATGTTTTCCTGTACTATTGCCAGAAAATGGATATTTGATTTAAGGTTGTGTAGACACCTGCTACATTCGTGTTAGCACACCTTCTGAAGTCCTTTTTTGCCTTCAGATTTAGATTATTATGTTGTAGCAGTGGGACATAGACACCCAAAAAGCAAATGAAATTTTAGGCTGCAAATCATGGCAACATTGATTTTAAACTAAGTTGGTCAGACTTAAAATCAAGTGAAGTATCCAGTCCTGGGCACAATGGTGAAAGGATTCAGATAATATGGAACTGCAAAGAATAATGAGGATGATCAAAGGATGAAAGTTAAATCCAATAAGAAGAGACAGAGCCTATTTATTTTTGAGAAAAGATTACTGAGAATTACCCTTGAGATATCTAAAAGGATGTCATATGGAAGGTTATAACCTGTCCTTAAGTCTTTCAGATTTTAGCACATGGAATAATGATTATATTTTCAAGAAGTTAGAAAGTGAACATTAGTAAAAGCTTTCTAATGGTAAGAGAAGTTTGACAGTGGACTAGTTACAAGGGGGATGCTGAATTCTTCTTTGTTGGATATACTCAGACAGAAGATAGTCAACCATCTGTCAAAGGTGTTTTAATTTAGACTCATGTATGGAAAAGATTGAATTGCCCAAATGAGCCTTCCAGCTAGATGATTATGTTATTCTAAGCTTATACCAATAGATCAGAATAGCTTTGCAAATGATCGTTGTGGCAAAGTATTCACATACGAAATGGTATTTTTGGCAGGAATCATGAGCAATGGCAGAAAATATGCTGAGAAACAGAAGTGTCTGTAGGATGCGCAGCTTCTGTTAAAATGATAACCAGTGCCACAGTATCATGTTACAAACATTGGTACAAAAGTGGTAGAGGTTGTATCATGAAAAAATGCATTATGACGCAAATTCTGCCCCTTTTATACAGTTATCATGACACTGTGCAGTGTGGAAAATGTGCAGGTTCGCATCCCACCAGGCTCAAGGTTGACTCAGCCTTCCATCCTTCCGAGGTAGGTAAAATGAGGAGCCAGATTGTTGGGGGCAATTAAGCTGACTTTGTAATAATGCCGCTTGGGGTGTGTGTGAAAGCCCTAATAAGCAGGCATATACATAGAATGAAGGCTACTGCTAAGCTTGTAAGCCGCCCTGAGTCTTCGGAGAAGGGCGGGATATAAATGGAATAAAAAATAAAAAATACATATCATGATATTTCAATGCATATTTTGATAAAGTTGTAACTTGTTTTGGGTGTTCCATCCATAGACATCCTAGATCGTTTTTGAACTCAGGTACATAATGCCCATCTTAGAATGGGGAACACTTAGGAACTGGCTGATTTTGAAAACTAAGTGTAGCTTGATGGAAACATCTTGAGAATCCTGGAGCTATAAACTGGATTGAGAAGGAGAAAAAGATCCCAGAATGTGACAATGGAAAACTACTACTGTAAAGCTGACAAGAAAACAACTATACTCCGTTCCTAATGATTACATGTATGTACTTGTATGTAGTCATTAGGAACTGAGTTTCATTTGAGGGCCTTGCTACTTTTTTTTTACATAGAGACTACTTATTTTATTTAGGTGAAGTTATATTTTTCATTAAAAAGTTTTGGACTTCTGATCATCCATGATGTCAGTAAACAACTGACTTGAGCAACTATAACAAAATAGACAGAAGTTGCTTTTATTGCCTCTTTTCCATAGCTCATCTAGTGCATTGTACAAATACACAATGTGTGGCAGTTGCAGTAAGCCTGCATCTGCAGAGCATTCTGGGTACAAAAATGTAATAACAGGAAAGCAAAATAGATTGGAGGTAGGAGAAAAATAAATCTAATTTCTAAAGCCTTCACTATTCCCCTCCATAGTTTCCAACTGGTACAGGTCATTGTTGCTTCCACCATAACTGTACCTTGAATATCACACATTGCCTTTTGCTCTTAAATGT
The DNA here is from genome assembly GCF_964194415.1 of Vipera berus. Lineage (NCBI taxonomy): Eukaryota > Metazoa > Chordata > Lepidosauria > Squamata > Viperidae > Vipera > Vipera berus. The sequence goes on from NC_138202.1 coordinate 308,907,291, forward strand.
TTTGTCCCTCTATAAACTTCTTATCAGATCCATCCAAACACAACATTTTAGTTTTCCCCTTTCTCTCAACCCATTTTATTCCTTCCTTTATTTATTTCACAATTTAGTCATTTCCTTTATATGACCAAACCACCTCAGCACCTTTATATGACACAGCTACCTTCTTTCATACCTTGCACTCAACTTACGTTCTTTTAACATCCATTTATTCTTTATTTACACAGTATCTTTTCTTTGCAAAACAATTATCATTCCTCCTGTCTCTGTAATCTAACTATATTAACATATTTCATATTGGTCACCTACTTTTTAATGCAATCCAGTAATTCAGAATTCATTCTTTTTTTAAAAAAAAATTCCTTTCTTGTCTTGCCACCCACACTTTTTAAGTATTCTACTCCTACTGGATTCAGTTTATATTTGTCCGAGCCTATCAGTTCTCATTTTCCTATAACAAAATAGGCAGAAGTGTATTTTTTATATACAGTTGTTTGGATTTCTTTCAACAAAGATTCAGAAAGTTAGGACACCAACAGAAACTGGCATTGCCTTAATTTTTTAAGCATTCCACCCATAAGCCTATTGACTAATAATAATGGTTGTATGCAGCCAAAGTCATTAAAATTGATGTTTTATAACTTTCAAAAAGGAAGGGAAATGTGATATTAAAATTTTACATATGCTGCTTGACTGTAAATATACTGGGCTATATGGGACTCTCTCCAAGTTTGTTCTTTGGTAGATTGCAATTTGCTTACATTTGAAATCTCTGTTGGCTACAGTTTTCACATTGTTCTTCCAAATCTAATCATTTCTTCCTTTTATCTGATCTTCTGCAGTCTTGCTGTTTTCATCAATATTTGACAGCAATTCCCAAAGACCCAATATAGTCCACTCTAATATTCTTGTGTGTTCTCTTCTCTCCCTTTGAAATTCAATACCAAAGCAATGAAATAATTTATTGAGTTTTATTTAGGTTTTTATTTTTTGCATATGTCTTGAAGTTGTCCCTTTGAAATCAAGGCTAGTTGAAAATTTAAACCAACTGTTTATTTTTTTAAAAGAAGTTATGAAAGCATTGTGAAAATCTTATGTGTTTCCCTCTCCCAAATACAACTCTTATAGGGTTAAGCTTTAATATCATTAATAGTATATTCTTATTTTTGTCGCCCACCTGAAGATTATAGAATTAAGGACATATTTAACTACTTTGGTTTAAAACTCTGCTTTGGTTTATTTACCTTTTTTCATGATGATTTTTATGAATTACTATTAAGTTATTTTGGGGGGAGGGATAATAGTTATTATTAAGTGTTATTCATAGATGCCTACTGCTTTTTAATTTTTTTATGTTTCCTTAATCCCTTAAATGATTTTTAAAAATATAAAAATAACAACAAAAAGCATTATATATCATAACTATCTGCTTTAAATCTATATGTTTCATTTCTAGCAGCAAGGATTGTTATGCATTTTTCCCATCCAATGCTATCCAGTCATATCAGATCTGGCATTAATCTCTCCTACAGCCACCAACATTTCTGAGGACATTTAGACCGAAAGGTTTGGCATCAGGAGCAGTTCCAGATGTGTCTATTGCTCCAAAGGAGGATCAGAAAAAAAGGGTGGTCACTTTTTTTGGTAACTGGAGGTATTTGGGGAGATGCCATAGGCTACAGATGATGGGGTGATTATGCAAAGGGAGTGGGTTTGCATCATATACTTGAACATAACACTTTTTCCCATTTGGAGAGAAGTGGTTTTTTTTAAAAAAAAAGAAACACAAAATTGCTGTTTTAGAGCCTGTATGCTGCCATTTTTATGCATTTCTCACTGCCAAAGCGTGAGAAAAGCAAAAGTAAATATATGCTTTTGGTGATATTAAATTTCAGCAATTGCTGGTCCAGCCCATTCTGTTTCTTGGCCACAGTTGTCAGCCAAGTGCTGGCCTTATTTCTGGCTTTATTCCAAGCACAGATTTAAGGCAACTGCCTGGCAGAGGACTGACACATGTCTTTCTCTAGCTAACCCTTCATGCAGTGGCTTATGGATGGTAAGTAACAATACAGATAGTCCCCACTTGATGACCAAAATTGGAATCAGCAACTTTGTAACTAAGTGATGCAGTTATTAAGCAAAGCATCGCATGACCACAACTGACTTATGACCTAATTACTGCTCTGATTGTTAAGTGGATCACTTGTGGATGTTAAGTGAGACATCACATGTCCTTGACTTGCAATTTTATTGTTGGCTTCTCTATTGTCTCTGCTTGTCAGAAGCCATCTGTGAAGCACACAAATGGCAATCACATAACTGCAGAATTTTGCAATGTTCACAAAACTCCATTGGTTGCAAAGTACCTAAACCTCAATCATCTCACCATGGGGATTCTGCAACGCTTGTTAGTAGATCAGAAATAAAGTTACATTTTCAGTGCTATTGTAACTTAAAATGGTCACTAACCAGGGCAGTCATTAAGTGAGGACTAACTGTACTCTGCAGGTAAATGGTCATAATTGCTCTAAAATAGGCCCCATGATTTCTGAGGTCTTTGTGATGTTAGCTGTGGAACCTTACTATCCATTGGTTTTTCTCCAGATAATACCTTGGTCAGTAGTTATTGCAATGCATTTTGGGGAGGCAATCCCTGAGATTGCTGTGTCAAGAGTTGGTGCTTTCCAATGACTCTCTGCCTAACTGACTTGCTCTGACTGATGAATCTGTTTGGATGAGTAGCAAAACATCTCAAGTTAACAAAAAAATTGTCCAGTTGCTGCAATTCAACCTTTAGATATTTTGCCTGGATGACTGAGAATCTTCATCAACACCTAGATCAGCATTACTCAATCTCAGCAACTTCAAAAGGTATGAACTGTTTTTTCCCTTTGGCTAATTGCTATAATATTTTAAGGAAATACTACCTACAACATGAAGTGCAAATCTGAATAACTCTGAAGTGAAAATGAACTGTCCCTATTTTCCAGTATGTATTTGCTTATACTTACCTAGTGGTAGAAGCAAATTTCCAAATCAGAGAAATCATAAATAGATTTCTTCCTTATTTTCAGGAAGCCTCGTAATTCTAGAGATTTTCCTCTCCACCATTAGATGAATTGAAAGAATGGCAATGCTCAACTTCCTTGCCAAGGAAATTGGAGAGTGGAAGAGAGATTCCTTATTTGGGATTCCTTATTTCTTCTCACAATCCCCATTTTCTTCTGATTGGTGAACTTATGTGATGCAAACCATTTATTGTGATGGCAGTACTAAGACAGTCAAAGATGGCTACTTGAACCTAAAAGTTGTCCTGATTTTGAGGGTACACGTTTACCTTAGTATGAAATAGTAAACCAGCATAACTTTAATCATATGTATAGGTTACAGTTTCACAGAGCACATACAAAGGGTTTTTGTTTGAATCTTACAGTATATGAAATGAGACACATAGTTCACTCCAAGACTTAAACAGAACATGAATCAAATCCTCACCTTCAAGCCCAAGTATGCTTTACTCTTAGTGCTGAACCAAGCAACCTATTTCATCTGTTTGAATGTGCTGCAATTTTCAACAACAACAGACTCTCTGTCAGCTTTCCCAATTGGTAGAGAAATAAAAGAGGTAAAAAAAACCTTTTGCAAGCAGGGAGAAAGTAGGGAATAAGTAATATTTAAAATATTTAAAGATGGGGAAAAAAGAGGACCATTTCACATTCTGTCTGGTTGCATTTTTGTTTAGGCCAAATTGTGCCATGGACAGCTGAATACATTTTTCTTACCTTGCTTTAAACATTTCATAAAAAAAGTTTCCTCCACCCAACATGGTATATCTACAACTACTTCTTCCATCTGTAAAGTAATGTTATATTAAGCATGCATGCTACTAGGTAATTGCAGCAGGGACTAACACAGTAAAATTTGGCTACAAAAAGGAAATTTATTTTAAAAGGACTGGTAAAAAAGATACTGAAAGGAAAAAAGCCACATTTTCCCCCCATAATTCCTTAAAATGACTTAAAAGCGCAATAGTTGAAGCTCAATATATTCCACAATGCAAGACTCCACTGAGTCATAGAAAAGACCTGTATGGCTTTCTGGTAGTGTGCAGGAAACTGTAAAAATTAAGAAGACTTCCTTGAGGAATAAAGGATGATGGGCAAAAAAAGCATGAACTCACAACAAAAAAACCCATTAAGAATAACAATAAGAATTTATTCAAAACAGAAACCTGCCTGATTATTGGACTGATAGATGACCAAGAAGGGAAAACTCAAGGTGTATGTAGAGAAACTGAATGAAATTTAGCATCTTGAAAAACAGTACAACAATTAGCATGAAGTTCCTGATGGCATTTATCTACCTGAAAACCTTCAATATGAAATTGCTGTTCTCCTAATAAAATTATGAATCTTGTCCCTTTGATTGGACTCAGTGTGAAAGGATTGGAATGTAATTCCAAATTTCAAAAAGAGACTTTTTAACAGCTTCAGTCTTAGTGCTTCCACTGAGCAGCCTGGTTTTAGTATTGAACGATTTAGTACTCAATGATTTGTTCTTGCTCCAAAGTATTCTCAACAATTTTCTCCAGCACTCAATTTGGAGATACTAGTTTTCTCCATTCAGCTTTCTGACAGTCCAGTTTTCTCAGACATGTAATACCTAGGAAAACCTTGACCTTAACAAATCATGACTTTTACTGTCAGTATGATGTCACTGTATTGTAATAATTGGCCTTGATAGAGTTTCTCCCAAGGAGTAGGCATCTCTTTATTTCACTGAAACTTTCACAATCCTATGCATTTTTGACCCTTCTTCAATTTCATGTATTTGTAGTGGGCTGGGTTGACATTTGTTTATTTTAATCTAAAGCAGGGCACTGTTCTTTGCCTTTCTTCTTTAACTTTGAACAAGACATTCCAAAAGTCCTCCTAGTTTCTATCTATCAAAGTACCGGTAATCTCATCAGGGTGTCTGAGATTATTTTATGTTTCTTCTAGCAATTTTAATTCCTATTTAATTCTTATTACTCTAGTCCCTTATTCCTCATGATATGCTTTGCATGCATTTTGCTTTAAATAGATAATGTAACAATATACAATCTTGAAACATTCCTTTCTTAATTTTAAATACTATTCTAACTATTGTTTCCTGGCCTTCAGTTAATATCTCCAATAGGTAGATGAGGTCACCCAGCACATTCATGTTTTAAGGAGTATTCACAATTTGTTGTGATCTACACAGTCAAAAGTCACACTATAATCAATAAAACAATAGAAATATTTTTAGAATTCCCTGGTCTTCTCCATTATCCATCAGATGTTAGCAGTGAAATTCTTTTGCCTGTTCTGAATCCAGCTTGTACATCTGGCAGTTCTCATTTCAT